>NC_053462.1:17603470-18280970 GCF_015227805.2 Hirundo rustica
ATCCAACCTGGCCTTGGACACTTCCAGGGATGGGACAACCATAGCTTCTCTGGGCACCCTGTGCCAGGGCCTCACAACCTTTACAGACAAGAATTTTTCCCTAGTATCTCATCTTACCCTGCCCTCTGTCAGTGTGAAACCATTCTCCCTCGTCCTGACACTCCAGGCTCTCATCCAAAGTCCCTCTCCAGCTCTCCTGGAGCTTCTTTAGGTACTGGCAGCAATTTGCAATAAGGAGGTGACTTTGAGTGGCACCAAAGGACCCCATGAGGAAGCAGCACAGGCAGCTCCAAGCTGGACCCTTCACCCTTGCTGGAAACAGAAGCAGGAACTTTTTATATCTCCCCTCACTTTGAGATTTTCAGTGGATGAGGACCAGATCTGGCCAGCCTGGGAGGCTCCACCAAACACAATAACCAGCACACGTGAGGGTGCAATTCCCTTTGCAGCTCCAGAAAAGTGATAGTCTGATTTATCCCTGTGGGTGTGCAGGAGTTAAAGTGGAGATCCAGGATAAACAAGATGGTTCCAGCACATGTTTGCCATAAATCACAGCAAACAATTCAGATGGGGTTGATTTTGCCGTGGTGCATGGCCAGAGGCACAGGGACAAGGCCGTGGCAGCCCCTGATGAGGATTAAGAGACTGGAGCAGCGAGGATGGAGGCTCAAACACTGCATGGACCAACACCAGCATTCCGGTGAGCAAGGAAAGTTTACAGCAATAAGAGCTGCAAGTGGAGCCCTAAGAGGGGTGGCACAGCATGTTGTGACCCCACTCTGCATCCCACCGTCCCTCCCCAGCTCCCACCACCAACCACCTCTCCCGAAATTGCTGGATTTGCCACATCCTTCCTCCTTTTCCATCACCTAACTTATTTCTTGGCTCATACCAGCCCCAGAAGGAGCAGCCAGCTGCAGTCTCTTGGGACAACGGGGCAGCTCAACAGCAGCGTGGTCACACAAGGATCAGGACTACGGCTGCTTCTCTGTGTGTCCTGGAGTTTCCCCTTTCCCAGACTTCTCCTGGGGGTGAAGAGCTTGGCCGTGGTCCTCCTGCCCAGCTCATGCCACGACCCCCACAGCAAACAACTGACAGCAGTGGAAACAATAGCCCCCGGAAGGCACGAACCGCCCAACATCTGCAAACAACCAGATTGGCTGGTTCGTTGGGATTTCTGCAAGATTTGCTTCCATCTTCCCCATTCCAACTCCTGTCCTCCTGCCTCCAGGTGATGTTTTCCTGCATGCATGCTAAGCTGATGCCACCCAAATGCATGGATTAAACGATTTGTAAATGTAGATGGGAGAGGGGGAGAGACAAGACATGCCAACAGGTTTTGAACTGATAAGGAAGGATTAAGAGAACAGGAGTTAATTGCTCCAGCTTGGAGCCCACAGAGCAAGGTAAGGTAAAGGTTAATATGACTAAAAGCCAATTGATTTAGTTTGCATTATAACCAGACTCATTTAAATGGGGGCATTTCAAATGCAGAGAATTCATTCATTTGCTGGGATGCCTATGCACCCCCCTGAGGGTGAACAGCTTTAATTAAAGCCCAGCACACTTCCAGGGCACCAGGCTCCCCTCGCTGAGGTTTCCCCCGCTGGCAAGGCAGCCACGCATACGCCTCCTCCTCAAAAATGTGCTACAGACCTTGTCCAAATATTTAACAGCAAATCTCTCCGGAAAGCCTGGGGAGGGCAGGGCTGCTGTGTGTGCCTGGAGAGATGCGGATGGGACGTGTGGTGCAGAGTGGGTTGGAGATGTCTTGGGAAAGAGCATCCCAAGGGTGTCTGGGCACCCCAAGGATGGCCAGGCATCACTGCAGGCACCAGCAGCTTGCTACAGCATGGGTACCTTCACCATGGCTTTTTCTGCTTTTATGTCCCATTGTCCCAACAAAACCCTCCCCACCATTAACCCTTCCCCTGCTCTGCACAAGCTACATCTCACAGTGCTCAGGGGGAGCTGGGGGAGGAGGCCAGCCAAAGGGGAGCCCCAACCCTTGCCCACCACCCCAAACCCACCTCACCCAGGTCCCTCCTTGCCTTTTTCCCCCCACTCCCCATTACTTTTGTCAATTCAGCTGCACTGAAAATCCCTTTGGATGCTTGCTCTAGGAAAAAAGCAACGCAGAGCCTATTGCCAAGGATTTCACACATAGCAACCATTGAGGCAGCAAGTGTTGTGGCAACTGGATCAACACCCCGAGCATGCAACAGCCTTTCTGTCCTGGAAAGCTTTTCCCCCTTTTCTTCCTCCCGGCTTTCAGGCAGATGTTAGTGTTTAGTCACTTTTACGTATTTTTCACCACCGCTCTCCGTACCCGTGTCCAATGAGTCACTCGTGTGTGCACAGGGCTGTGGCTCAAGGGTGACATATCATCCCAAGATGCTCCAGCTCACACTTGACCCAGATCAAGCCAACAGCCTCCTCCAAGGACAGGTGGGGACATCCACGCCACCACCCTGCAGAGGCTGGGGGACACCAGAGCGCCCAGCCCCGTACCTTGGGGTCCATGCGGAGGAAGTTGTGCGGTCCCCGGCTGCTCAGCGTGGAGCGCTTAAACGTCTTGCTGTGGTGAAAGTGGTAATAGTTTTCCAAGCTTCCAATCTGCAAAAAAAAAAAAAAAAAAAAAAAAAAGTATGTTTGGGTTTGGTTTTTTTTAAAAAGTCTGTTTTCCCGCAGCTGCCCCCGCCCCCCCCTCATTTTGAACTGGCAGCATCAGTGCAGCCCTGCCCTGCACCCCAAATCCCTCACTCACACCAGAGCTCCCGAGGCTCGGGAGGATGCAGGATGCTGGCACCAGCCCCGGTGCCACTGCTGTGACAAACAGCGTTGGTGGTCGGACGCTGGCACAACGGAGCCCGGAAAACATTTTTATGAATTTTCACCCATTAAATGCATCTTTGAAAACTGCCTTTCATCAGCTCCCAAGCAGAAATAATGAGCTAAAAATGAGCTCAGCAGCTGCGGCGCAGCCAGGGGAGCTGTGCCTCATCCTCCTGCCTTCTCCACCCGCCGCTCCGGCTTCGCCCCGGCTGCACATAAGGAGAGGTGATGCGATCCCTGCTCGATCCCTGCTCGCCCTGGGATGCTCCTGGGAAGCGTGGGATATAAATGTGCATAGCCTGGAGTGAGGGATGGCAGCACTTGCAGGAAAACACGGTGCCAGCCACACCACCCTGCCAAGCCCTGGGGTGGCTGCGCTGCCTCCGGCCCTCTCATCCTGGCATCTGGAGACACCACAACTCCTCTTTTTTCATCCCAAAAGCACGGATGGGAGGATAGGATAAAGTCCTGGGGCTATGCAATGAATCGAGGGATCTCAGCCAGACACCGCATGTGAAACATCCCACGGGGATTCACAGCCAGAGGGACGGGAATGACCCAAAAGCTGCACTCACTGGTATGCGGCTCCCAGATCACATAATTTGGGTACAAATTGGGACTTTGCTATAAATTCACTTTTGCCTGAGTTTGGTTTTCTCCCTCCCCCCAAAAAAACCCCTCACATTCCATGTCAGGAGCTGGATGTTGGGAGTCAGTGACATTCCCTGTGCCTTGCTCACAGGACCAGAAAGGGCCATCCTCCAAGCATCCATCTGCAAGCCACGAGGCAACATCTTTAAGACCATGTGTGACCCAGGGGCCAGGGTGACATTCCTGAGGCCAGACCAGGGCTGGCTGCAATGGAACAGCGGGGGACAAACAGGTTTGTCTGGATCAGATGCTAAAGCAGATGACAACTGCTTACATCTTTATCACACTTGATACCTTGAGATCTGCCAGTGTCTCTTACTAGCATTAAATATTTAATTAGTCTTGCTCTGCCTTTTATGCCAGGATGTCATTTCACCAACTTTACTGCTGTTAGTGTGATTTTTATAATTTATTTCCACTCAAATTCATTTAAACCCTCCCTCTTCCCCCTTCACATGACAGCATAGCTGGGCAGTTTCTTTAACATCCGCATAAAGAGGTTGCTCATTGCAATCTGCATTTGCCTTTTAAACCCATTCTTCAAATTCATTAGCATTTAAAAAAGAGAAGGAGGGTGCTCCAACCTCTCCATATTTTAGGGAAACCTTGACAAGGCCACCCTGCCTCTTGCTCACTCTGCCTGGAAACTGGAGTACAGGGCTTACCATAAAATCCTGCAATGGTTTGAGGTTGGAAAAGATCTTAAAGACATCCACTTCCAACCCCCTTCCATGGCAGGGCCACCTTCCACTAGACCAGCTTGCTCCAAGCTTCATCCAGCCTGGCCTGAAATAGGGATGGGGCATCCCCATCTTCTCTGGGCAACCTGTGCACACAGTAAACAAGTCCTTCCTAGGTAAAGAATTTCTTCCTTTCTTTTCACAAATAAATGCAAAATTACCACACGATGCAAAGCAGCAAGAGCACAGGGAAGGTAATGACCTCATCACAGGCTCTGGGGATACATAGCCAGAGCAGCAGGAAAAGAACTCTGTGCCCCACTTCTTTATGCTCCTGGGATTTATGGGTAGAAAAATAAGACAAACCTTCCCATGCTGGGAATACCTTGAAAGTCTGAGCAGAGGTTGGTCCCAGTGGAGCTCCAAATGTCCTATTCTACCTAAGATATTCTGAGGAGAAAAACTTGTAAATGTCACTTTTCTTTTAAATGAAAAAGGATTTGTTGTCCTCCTTGTGGTCAGGCAGCTCAGTAAGGGCTCTGCAATGCGACCCCATCTCACCCGAACCATTTCATCTGTGCAAAGTACAGCTACACCAGCACTGGTGCCTTCCAGAAGGGTGGATCCAACTGGGAAGGCAGCGAGCACTCCCCTCCTGGGGACACCACCAATTCAGGGACAAGGGATCCAGTTGCTGAGCTCCTGCCTCCAGGAATGTAATTCTCAAATGATCACGGATGTGTTCGGCTCAGTAAGAATCACGCCAAGAGCTGCAAAATGACAGGAATCTGGGAAAGCTCTGAATACAGCCCCAAATTAATCCCACCCCTCTCCTGCACTGCAGGTGAGACCACTGAAGATGTGCCAGACCTTCCAAAACTTAGTGTTGAACACCACACATGGAAAAATTCATATAAACCCTGCAACCGCGATAGGAAGGGGCTCACCATCACCCCGGAGCCAGCGGCGCTGCCCGGGGCTCCGGCACCGTCCCCGCAGCGCCCTCGGCCAGGGCCTGTCCCGGCTCGCCCCGGCACAACCGGAGAACAAAGCCCGGCGGGGAAGAATGAGCAGGCGAGGAATGAGCAGGCGTTCGAGGGTGTAAAAGCCGTTTCTTTTGTTTAGTTGTTTGCTTCACTTAAATAGAAGTTGACGCAAGTGATGCCCCAAGGGAAATGTCACTCTGCCATGACCCAGAAGGGTTTAGAGTGTCCTGGCTCTTGGTTTGGGCACGGGGAAATGCGGGGAGAGCTCAGAGCTGTGTGTGCCAACCCCGGCAGTGCCTTTCCCGGGCAGTGCCATGTCAGGAGCCTCCAGGATTGCATCACAGAGGAAAAGAGGTCACCAGCCACCACGGCACGGCTGAGCCTCCTCGCATCCAGCTGGGTCTTCCAGAGACCATCACCTCTCCTCATTGGACTCCACTCAAACATCTTCCGGGGGTGATAATATCCTTGGCAGAGTTTTCCAGCAGGTTTTGTCCAAAATCAGGCCCCCCCAGGAGGGCACATCTCACTGGGGACAGCGCCATCACCAGCAGCTCCACAAGCTGATGATGCAGGAGGAGAAGAGGGGAACACCCAGGTCCCCACGAGGCTCAACACACCATGAGCACAACACTGCAAATGTCACACATGAGCACACGTGCAGGGAAAGCAGTTCCTCAAGGTTTGACCCTGGACGGGACCCAGTGGAACAAGCCCAAAACACAGTGAAAAGAGCTTGGAGAGATGGAGAGCTGAAGGCAGGGCTTTGAGAGCAGCTGGGGAAGCCCCAGTGGTGCACGAGCTCCCAGTATCCACCAGCTCCCAGTATCAACGGGAAAGGCAGGAGCCAGGAACACCCTGATGCAACCACAGAAATATTTCCCTTGCTCTCCAGCCTGAACAGGGCTGCCCTGGGGAAAGGGCTCAGGGGGGAAGGATGGACGCTCCAGTGGAGCCACATTGTGCCCATGGGCCAAATGCCTCCAGCTTCACAGGGATGAGCTCACACAACCGGGATGCTGGGGAAGGAGGGAGGGGTGACAGATGCTCCAGCAGGGAAGGGACACAGCAAAACCCCAAACCAGGAGCTGACGTTAGGCTGATGCAACTTGGGAGAGTGGGAAGTTCAATCAAGATATTCTCTGGCTGAAGAGGGATAAACACTGAAAAGCCCTTTGGGTTGCACAACCACCTTTGCCCAACCCCGTGATAAAGGCAATTGAACAATACACGCGATTTTCTCCTTGGTAGGATGGGAGCTGAGCACGCAGGTAGGAGACTGAGGGTGGGATGTGAGGGATTATCCCCCACGGGAGGTCACAGACACGGGTGTAGGAGACAATGTGCCCAATTCAGCCTCCCCCCCCAAAAAAATGTTTATGCAGCACCCCGTGACTTTAATTATAGTTAAAAGTAGGGTTGCGATATAAAGTAAGGTTATAATTTGTAGTCCGGGAGACACCTTGGGCAGGAGGACAACCTGAAGTGTCACCCAGCCAAAAACGCGCCGGGCAGCGCCGTGGCAATAAACTCTGGAACAAACTCCGAGGACACCAGCCTGCATCTGGGATTGCAGAGGATGAAGAAATCGAGAGGAAAACGAGCTGCTGTGCGGAAAATCGCTTTTAAGACACCAGTGTTATGCGGGGGTTTGAAAGCAAAAGTTCTCTGTGTTCCCAAGATCTCCGATAAACCCGGGCCAGAGAGTCCAAAGTTTGTTAAACCCACAAATACAACTTTCCGGGGTGGGAGGAACTTGTGCAACCCCCCCAGAGGTGCGGGGCGAGGGCACCCCGAGGAGGGGCATCCACCCGGGGGGAGCCCGCCCCCGGGCCAAAGCGCTCCGACAGCATCCCCGCGTGGTCCCCATTCTCATCCCGACCGCTCCGGGGGGCTCATCTCCCGCTCTTGGGACCACCGGCACCGGCTTGGTCCCGGGGAGATAGGGCAGCTCGGCGAGACCTCCGCCAGCGGGGAGATCTCGGGATCCATCTCCCGCTCCTGGGATCCTGCCTCAGTCCCGGTAGTGCCGGCAGTTCCGCGGGACCCCCGCCGCCTCCCCGGTCCCGGGACCATAGTCAGCTTCCCGGTACCGGGAGTCCCAGTGCGAGACCCCGGGCAGCTCCCCGGCGCCGAGCTCCACACTCCAGGGATCTGCCGCAGGCTCCCAGTGCCGGAATCCCCGGCAGTTTCCCGAGACCGCTCCGCCTTTCCGATCCCGGGACCCCTCGGCAGCTTCCCGGAACCCTCGGCTCCTCTCCGGTGGCGGGACCCCCTGCGTGAGACCCCCGGCAGCTCCGCAATCCCCCGCAGGCTCACGGTGCCAGAACCCCCGGCGGCTCCCCGGTCCGCCCGCCGGTCCCCGGCGCGATCCCCCAGCCCCGCATCCCCCGCTCCCTGTGCTCCAACACCTGCCCGCTCCCGGAGCCCCCCGCCGCCCCTTACCTGGCCCAGGCTGATGTACCCGTAGGCGGCGGCGAGGCGGGCGGCCTCGGCGGGGCCCCCCCGCACCCGCACGGCCCAGTGGTTGGTGTAGACGGTGCGGGCGGGCTCGGCGGCGGCCCCGCGCCCGGGCAGCGCCAGCGGCAGCGCCAGGGCCAGCAGGCAGAGGCGGGCGGGCAGCGGGGCGGCCGCGCTCCCCGCGCCGGGGCCGGCGGCGGGCATGGTGCGGGGCCGGGCCGGGCTGGGCGGAGCGGGGCGCTGCGCCTTTTAACCGGCCCCGCAGCCCGCGGGGGCGGGGGGATGCTCGGGGGGGGAGGCGGGGAGGGCCCGGGAGAGCGGGCGGACGGGGCGGCCCCCGGCACTGCCCCCCCCCGCGTCCCCCCCGCCGGGCAGCCCCGCTGCGTGCCCGGCGCTGCTCCCCGGAAACCCCCCCGCGCACCTCTGCAGCCCCGCTGCCCGACTCCGGGCAGCCGCTCCGTGCGTGGCTCTGTGTTCCTTCCCCGCGTATCTCCGGACAACTCCCTGCGCTCCCCGGCATCCCCCCTACGCGTGCCGGTGCTGGCCTCCGAACAGACGCCCTGCGTCCCCCCGCATGAGACCGGACAATCCCCTGTACACGCTGCATCCTCCCCTGCGCGCCCCGGTGCTGCTCCGTGAACAATCACCTGCATCCCCCCGCATCCCTCCGCATGCCCCCAGCACTGCCCTCCGGGTTTCCCCCTGCGCCCCACTTCGTGATCTTTTGTGTTCCCGATTCCCCGAAGCCCCCTTCCCCCGCAGACAGCCCCCATGAATCTTCCCAGCTCTGCTCCTCAGGTAACCCATGGCACCCTTCAGAGAGAGCCCCCGCATCGCCCCCGCATCCCCCTGCATGCCCCCGCACTGCATCTTCTTTTGTGCATCGGCATTCTCCCCGGGCAGCCCTCCATGCATCCTCCCAGATCTGCTCTCCAGGTACCCCCTGAACCCCGCGGAGACACTCCCCACATTCGCCCTGCATTCCCTCAGCCAGCCCATCGTGCATTCCCCGGCTCCAATCCCCAGGAAGCCCTTGCATCCCCCAGGGCAGCCAGTCTGAGCCCTCCTCCCCCTCTGTCTCCCTGGAATGCGTTGGCACTGCCAGCATCGCCCCCACCCCATTCCCCCTGCATCCCCCCCAGGCATCTCCCTCAGCCCCATCCCTCTGTACTACCCCACAAGCACTGCCCCAGGAGATTCCCTGGGCATCTCCCCTCCACCCCCAAGACCCCCTGCCCCTATACCCCTGGCACCCCTTGCACCCCCAGGCAAACCCCCCCCCATGGGCTTGGGAAAGGCCAGGAGGAAGTGGCCGGTGGGGAGGGTTTGGGGACAGGACTCTGGGGATAAACCCAGCCATGGACACCCGAGGGGCACCGCCATAAACCACGGGCTGGGGCAGAAGGGCTGGAGTGCTGACTCTGCCTCCCACGGATGCCATTCAGGGAACAGCAGAGACCTCGTGGGCTATTAGAAACCGGGCTTTGTTTGGAGAAGGTGGCTGCACATACAAAGGCCGGGTTCAGGAGCGGGCCAGGGATGCTCTGTTCCACAGCCCTTCCTGCCAATGAGGGCCGAGGCCAGCAGGGAGCTGATGACTGCCCGAAATGAAAGGATGTTTGAGTGGCACTGCATTCACTCACATCACACCAGAGCTTCACCTGAATCCTATCCTAGCTTCAGAAATGTGCCCGGGGCTCCAGGGCTCTGACAATGAGCAGCTGCATCCACAGGCTTCAGCAGAAATGGTCTCAGGGTGTCGTCTGTTTTCCAGACGCTGACCAGATTTGACTGCTATTTGGGGCACGAGCCCCACACCCCATCCATCAGAATACAAACATCTTCCCAGGCCCCAAATAGATCTGCAAAATGCACCTGGGTGTGGGAGGGCAAGGGGGCATCCAAGAAGCAATAAGTACAACCCACCACTGGAGCTGGAGGGGAAAATAACAGTCTGGTGCCACCCACTTGTACCAGCCCTGCCACTGGGCAGGTGAACTAGAGACAGCCTGAGGATATGAGGAAGTACTCCCAGCTCAGCCATGAGATTAATCCAAGGGAAATTTATAGGGAGCCTGTTCTGCATCAGACAGGGCCAAAATCCTCTGGCAGCTCCTGTGCCGGACCGGCTTTGACCCATTTGCAGGCAGCAAACACATGGAGAGGCCAGACAGAGGTGAGTCCCAGTGCCACAGGCAGGCTTATCTTGGGAAATTACAAAATGAGGATTTGGAGGGTTTCTCTGAGCAAACAGTGTGGTGCTGGCATTAGGGATGTGACAATTTGCTGCCACAATTTGCAGGCAATGGGAAATACGGTGAGTCTATGCTCACCATAAGATGTTGCTCACGGAAATCATTGTGGGTTATCACTGTGGGGACACTGGAGCATCCACATGTCCTCACAGGGCTGCCGTGTGGGCACCCTGGGCAGAAATGATGGGTTGTGTGTGGCCGTTCCTTCTGATTATGCAGTGAAGGATGGTTTCCATTAGCACCAGCACATTGCAAATCCAATCCTCACTTCCCATCCAGTTTATGGGCTTTTCCTCAAGTTTCCCATTGATTAAGGTGTGTGAGATGGATGAGCAGGGCTGGCGGGTGCTGGGTGTGCTACGTGTGCGATGCACGTCCAGAGAGATGCAGCTGGGCAGAGCCAGAGGAGAGGTGGGAATAGATGAAAGAAAACCCTTTGGTTTCAAAACATCCACCTCGCTCTGCTGGGGAAGGTGTGAGGGATGCAGGCAGGGGATGCAAAGGAGGGGCAAAGTATCTCCACAGGGAGCAGGGAAGGGTGAATGAGCTCTGGCAGCAGCAGCGAGGGTTTAGGTTATGGCAGCGGGAAAAGCTTTCTGAAGCTCTTCAGAAGAGAGTGAAAATAGGAAAGGGGTTGCCTTTGTGGGGATATGTGTGCAAAACCTCATTGTGTCTGTGTTAGGTGATGAAAAATGGGCAAATCCCAGGAGAATCTAGCTGAATCCATGTCTGGGAGTGCTCTGCATCCCACTGCAATGGTCATCAGTGATCATCATGGCCACCAAAACCTAGCTATGAGCTACACCACAGACCTTCCATCCCAAGGCCATTCACCACGACTCCCAGCATCTCTGCCTGGGGAATAGTTACTGGTGCCAGTAAAACCCTGCTGTGGGTCCAGTGGTGCCAGCTCAGCCTGCAGCACCGTGTGAGCTGTGTGAGAGCCTTGCCCAAATGCTGACTGCAGCATTGGGACCCAGGCTTTGGTGCTCCCTGGTCCCTGCAATGCTCCTGACCAATCTCCCACTGACATAATTTTGAAATTCAGAGTGGCAGCTTTCCCAGATGAACCCAAGGGATTTACCAGGGGTGTCAGGAAAGACAGACTTTGGCTCCACATGCTTTGCAGTGGATGTAGACTAAGGCAGAGGCTCCAGTTAACTCTTTTCCTGGGATTATTTGAAAACCTGGAGAATTACAGCGAGCCACCAACAATGCAATAGATTTTTTGAGCCGAGAGGTTAAGCAGAAGCTGCTGCAAAGGAAGCATGGAAAGAGGCACTGCTGAACCAGTAACATTTAAACTCTCCTGAATAAAATTCATAATAACCCTGACATTTTCTATCTGTCCATGAATTACAGTTAAAATCCCACCATGTTCCACACAGACTCATGGCTCAGTACAGCAACAGGATTACAGCAAAGAGCTGGACGAGCAGGGAAGAATGTAATTTAAATGCTGCTCCTTTGAAAACCAAGCCCTTCTTTTTAAGGCACGTTCAGAAAAGGAAAGTACAAATACCGCACCCAGAAGGTGCTATTTTTTCCAGGGGTGGGATGGCAGGGCGGGCACTGAGCTGCCTGCCCTGGGCAGCAGGATTGATACCCTGTTCCTGCCAGTGGAGGGGGGACAGGACAGTGGGAGCTGTGCCTCTGCCTGCTCCAGTGCAAGGAATTAAGCAAACAAAAGGCGTTTTGCAAACACCCACGGTGCAGAGGTGTCCCTGGGATGCCAGGACAGGGAAGCCACTCGGCTCGGAGTCATCAGCCAGCCTTGCTGGCAGGAGCTGCCTGGTGAAACCCCACAGGGCCCCGGCCACAGGGGCTGGGGTTTTATCCTGTGCGTGATGAGAGCCTGTCGACATGGAGATTACAGCGCAAATCAGGCTAAAACCCATTTATCTGACCCAAGCAGAGCCGTGTGCTGGGTTGTGCAGAGGCGTGAGTGGGTGCTGATGGCTGCGAACTTGTCCCAGTCTGCTGGAGAGCCCGACCAACCCCGGCCACGCAGCTGCGCACGGTGGGTAATCCAGGGCATGCAATAATTAAACCAGCACACCTGGAAATAGCTCTTTCTGTAGCTCCCAGGCTTAACCAAATGAATGAAATTTGCGCTGGTGTAATTAAAGCGATGCGGTTCGGGATCTTGTCTGCACCGGGGAGTTACTGCAGCTCGACTCTTCACTCTCCTGTGACAGCCACGTGGAAGAACCCCCAGCTCCAGCCCCTGCACGGCTCGGTTCCACTGCCGACTTCTCACCATCAGGGTGCCCATTAACACCAGCCCATTAACACCAGTTCATTAACACCAGTCTTCAAACCTGTCCGGCTGCACAATGCCTCCAGCGTCCTCCGGCAGCTGCCCCGGCTCACTCCAGCACACAGCAGCGATGGCAAAGCACCGGGCTCTCGGCTGCAGTCCCTGCTCCCCTCCAGGGACTTGTAAATCTGCAGGAGAGATCAGTGTTCTTCCTTTTTTATTGTGATAAATCAGACACATTTATATTCACCCATCTCAAACAATCTTTTTTTTCTCTGCTTGCCCTTTTAGGCGTTAAAATAACTCCAGACTCACTAGTGGCCAGATGTTTTTGGGGATATTAATGGTAAAATCCTGCATACAAGTGAGCTGCCAGTGAAACTTGCCAGTGGAGGATAAGATTTGGAGCCTCCGTGGAGCTTCATCCCCACGGCTGATGTGTCACAGCAGCACTTGGGCTCTGGCAATGCCACTGCTGCTGTCAGCGTGCAGCAGTCACCAAGCTCTGCAGCTGGGAAAGCCCCGGGTGAATTCCCAGGAGATTCATGCTCGCTGGAAAAATCCTGTCCCTGCCTTTTTCCTTCCCTTTCTAAATCTGGATTAAGCTTTCGTTCTGAAGAGATGACATCAAATGTGATGGAGAGGAAGGAGGGGATGAGGTGGAGCAAGGCCCAAGGAGGTGTGAACAAGCGGCAGCTCTCTGTTGGTGCCCAGCTCTGGTCACAACACTGCATGTACAGAGAAATTAATTTCCAAATTCTTGAAACACCCATTTTATGAATGTCTGATCCCTGGCAGCTCTCAGTGAGAAATGGGGAAAATTACAGGGGAAAAAGTGTTCCTGCCAGAGTGGAAGAGCCCAGAATCACAGGGATCACCGAGGAGGATGTGCCTATGGTTTTCTGCCATCCAGCACCTCTTCCAAGCACTGAAGGCAGCAGCCAAAGAGATTTAAATTGGGATTAGAGAGGTTGCCTGGCTGCAATGATACACTCAGGGTACAGGGAGCAGAGCATCCCCAGCACCAGAGGTTTTAGCTGCAATTAGACCAACATCTGTCCAGCAATGGTCAGGCTTGCGCAGTCGCTGTGTTGCTCCAGGCTGGGCTAGAGATTTCCCACAGGCTCCTCCTGCTCTGCTTTTCTGCAATTTCACAGATATCAGAATTTTTTTTTTTTTTTTTCCATCTGATGCTTTCTCCCTCTCCAGAAAGATTAAATCTTGATTGTCAGGTACTGGTGTAGCAGGCAAGAAGATTTAGTCCAAATGTCATCCTAGTAAAAATGCTAGTAATAAAAAAAAGGAGAAAGGCCCCATCATGGACTCAGGCCTGAAAAAATATCTAAAAGATGGATCCTGAAGTTTAGAAACAATTGAAGCTCGGTAGCCGAAGGGCACTCTGGGGACTGCTGGGCCCAGCACACACATTCTTAGGGTGGGGAAATCAATCAAAGATAATTGACTGTGTACTAGTCTTGAACTGAAAGGGAGCAAACCCAAGCCTTTTCACCCATCTCAAATGGGTTTGGGGTTTATTGTTATTTTGGAAATTAGGGCAAGGAAGGAAATGCCCAAGCAAGGAGTGGTAGAATTGGGAGATGCTTCACCTGGAGAGGGTGCTGGGGCAGGGAGGGGACTGCAGGGCTGTGTCCTGGTGGCATCCATCCCACATGTGAAACAGGAATCCTTCTTCCACCTCTCCTGGTTGTCCCCACCATCCCACTTCATCTGAGAGCACTGTACCAGAGAGAAGCATCGGAGTCAAGAGGGTGCCGGTAATAAACCGAGCCAACCCAACCCCACCCTGGAAGAGCAGGTCTTGGAAAAGCCGGTTACACCGGTGCCACGTGGGGGATGTGCTGTCACCGTGCAGGGGAGGCTATTTCAGGCTCCCCCAAAGGAAGCATGGCTCTTGCTGTTGGAATGATGGCTCCAGGGCTGGACCTGGGATCAAAAGCTGGACTCCTAGTAGGGCACGGGGGTCACCAGGAAGGGACAGCTGCTGTCTGCTCTCTATGGTGGCTTTGTCAGACCAAACACAACTTTTCTATTTCACCCCCAGGTGGGATGATATACCAAGGACCGACTGTGACTGGCACAGGATGAACCTCCCCACTGCATTTTCACTTCCCAGCAAACCCCACTGCACTGGAGCAAGCACCAGGAGCAGAAACACAAGAGGAGAGTGAGGAGCCTGGGGGAGGAGAGATGCAAAGATCAAACCAGCAGCGATTTCAAAATAAAATCCAAAAGCCCAGGGAAAACACGGTGTGTTCTTGCTGAGGCTATCATTTATGCCAATTAAAAAAAAAAAAAAAAACCAAAAAACAAAAAACAAACTGGCATGGCACGAAGGAGAGCTGCGTGGTATTTCCTGAAAAGGGTGTGGGGAGCATCCTTGGAAAACCTGCCCTGCACAATGTGCTTGCTGTTTCCAGAAAAATAAAGTTTCCCGTGACACACCTGTCCCTGAAAAGCAGCTATTTAAGGCTGGAACATGGTCAGCTCAGAGTCAGTGGCTGGGTCTGTCCTGACTGCAGAGCAGCTGGCACCTTTGCCAGGATTTGGGGTTTGGCATTTACCTGCAGCTTTTTAATTGCTGCAAAATGTCTTAGAAAAAAATGCAGGAGAGCTGCCCAAGCACCAAGTGCTCACAACTGAAGGTCTTTCCTCCACAGCTTTTTGGCTGGTGGCCATTAACCTCCTTACCAGCCCCCAGAGCATGACAGAACAGGACAGGAGGGGTTTTCTCCTTTGCCACCTTTAGATTTTGGGAGTATTTTCACTCAGCTGGGAATCTGGGTGGTTTAGAGCAACAGCTTTGGGGTTTGCCAGAGAGACAGCTGTGGGAGTGATGGAGGGGGACAGTGGAGGGACTCTGCTGGCAAAGGACAGCAGGGCCTTCATTGGGAAGGGACAGTTTTTGGTGGAGAAGGGAGTGTCCCATGGGTCTGTGACCTCTCATGCCCTAGCAAGCCAGGACCAGGACTCACTCCCCACCCTGGAGCAGAGAATGCTTGGGGCTCACCAAGGGCATTTCTGGAGGTTTCAGCAGCATAGCAAGACTTGCCAAAGCCTAATCTCCAAGGGAGTTTGCCTTTGACATGGAATTTCAACGGGGGAGCGTGGAAAACAAACATAAACCCACAGTTTGGATGGGTTTTCTTTTGTCTGAGCCCTGCTCAGAAGCTGCAGGCAGGCGGTATTTGGGTGACCAGACTGGATCCAGTGTTCTCTGGGCGGCCACGATGCTGAAAGAGAAGCAGCTCCACCTTAGGGCAGGCGCTGGTGCTGGAGCAGGGCCGACCTCGACACCAACTCAACCATCATCCATCATCCACCAGCCATCATCTGTGCCAGGGACCGGCAACTTCTGCTTCAGCCTGCAGCCAGGCTTCGAGCCAACATCAAGGTCTCGAGGCTTAGGATCAGTTTGGGGCTGAGAATTTAGAGTTTCTCTTAGTCACACTGAAAAAAAAAATAAAATCCCCCCCAATGTTTATTTTCTTTCCTAATGAGGCTAGGGGGTAAAAAAGGCTGTTTTCAGCAAATCACCCTTTGCATCCTGAGACCCACAGTGGGTGGAAATCCCACACGGAGCAAAACTCCACAACAATAAAAACTCATCCTAGGTGGGAAAATAAATAACTTTTTTTTTTTTTTTTTTTAAGCCAGTCAAAGGAAAACGAGGTTCTATGGAGCCCTGGACATATCTGGAATAATTCCATAAAAATCAGCTGTTGTGGAATATTGGCTTCCCTGCAGGAGACAGTAGGAGAGATGCTAACCTGGTCTCGATTTGAAAGCTGCTTATTAGTCCTCATCAAGCATAATTATGCTTCAAAGCCAAATGAGATGTCCAACTGAATTCTGAACACACATTAATGTTTTTAAACATGAAAAAAAAACAACAAAACCCCATCTATTGAATCCCAGACACGCTCCAAATGTTAAAATAGATGCTGCTAATGGCTCTGGGAAGGGAGGGCTGGAGCTTCACTGCAGCTTTGCCAATTAAATGGTTATTACTGACCAATTAGTCAGGAATCATCCCTGTTTTTAGTGATATCTGATTAAGTGCATCCTGCAGATCAGCCTCAGTTAACCAGGGGAAAGAAACACCTTCTCCCCATCAGCCCCCCTGGACACTCTGACTGGGCAGGGTTTGTGCCCACCCTGCTCATGAAAAATCCCTTTTTCTTCCAGCACTACCACTCTCCTGGGGGAAACACATCTCAAGGACCCACCTAGGCACGGCCAAACCTTTCAGAGCCGGGAAGGAAATGGGAAGGAAATGAGGGAAAAGGGGAAAATTAACCACACGCAGAGGGTGGCTTCTCCCCCCGCAGCTCACAGGTTGCTGCTGCCCGGCACATGCTGAGCCATGCCCATTCACAGGCTTTTCCAAATATTATCCCAATATTTTCTTTCAGTTCCCAGATAAATGGGCCTCTTCAGCAGGCTTTAAGCCCGCTCTGTTCCAACATTTTCTTTAAAGCAGCAGAGGAAACGTTTGAGTTGCGCCAAGCTGCTGAATCCTGCTTTCAGGGCTGAGCTGCAAGGGGTTTTCCAAGAAAAAATAGGGGCAGTGTTGGGCTTTTTCCTTGTTCCATCAGGAAATATGAAGAAGGCCACACCACCCCTTAATCTTCTTTTCTTCCTGCCTCCTCTCTCATCCTGCAGTTCGTCTTTCCTGTGCTTTCCTGTGGTCTTCAGAAATTTCTGAGCATATTCCCAGGTTTCCATAGGATGCCATGGGCAAGAAGGAGAATCCCCTGGCAAAGCATCCTCCCTCTGAATACCCCTGAGCCATGGGGAAACTCCAGGGGACCTTGGTATCTCCCACAGGGCTGGGACAGCAAGGCCACAGCACCCAAGGGAGCTGAGGAAAGTGCCTCTGCAACCCTCCATAGTCCCTATGGCCAGGGAGGGTGGAGCCAGACAAAAGATAGGAAAACACAAAAAAAAGAACAAAATTTCAGAAAATGTCAATGCAAAGAGCCACTTCCTTCCAGGGACTGGGTGCAGCCACATGTAGAGGGTCCATCCAACCAAAATGATACTGGATGAAGGATGTAGCAAGCCCAGGGAAGCTGGTGTGGTTGAGCAGAGAATGACTGCTCACCTCCTGGTTCCAGGTGAGGAGAAGATACCTCTGAATGCCCTGGCTGGCTTGGACAGCACCTGGGCAGGGAGAACAGCCCTTGGGCACAAGGACAGGCTGATAAAAAAGCTGTATGTGGGTCTGAGGTGCAATAGAGTGAAGGAGGGGAAGGAAAATCTAAAGACATTTTGGCTCTGGGAGTCTCTGCTGGGCTGGAGGGGACAAGAGCAGACCTGGTACAGGGGGGCACTGCTCAAGGCATTTCCTGGCTTCTTACTCTGCCCTACACATCTACAAACGGTGCTTACAGGGTCTAGAGAGAGGTGATGCTCCCCAGGCACTCAGATTTGTGGGGTCTGTGGTGATGTGTCCTTGGGAAATGCCACTAAGGACTCCAAACCTGTGATGTGAGGAGTAGTCCCAAAGTGATACCCAAAGGGGTCCAGCCCTGGTGATGGTACAAGCTCGGTGACTGGGGATGGGATGTGGTCCTTTCCCTTGTCCCCAGCCGGGTTCCCCCTCCTGGCAAGGAAGCAAATCCCGTTTTCCTGGGCCACAGGATGGGGCATGAGGAGGCCAACAGCTCCAGCAGACGTGGGATCCCTTGCAGCCTCTGCCTGTCCCCGTCCTCTGGAGCAGCGCAAAGGCTGCATTAGCTCATTTCCTCCCACCGTTCCTTTACCCCGGAGCATCCCTCGGGGCCGGCGCACGAAAATCCCCCGCAGGGCCGTGCCACGGGCGTCGGGGTGCAGCCGGCGGCGTGGAGGAGATGCCACGGCCCCCGGAGCCCGGGGATCCCGGGGAGCGCCGAGGCTGCCCGCGGCCGGTGCGCCGCGCCGGCACTAGGTGGGGATGGCACCACGCCGCGGGGAGGAGGAAGGGCAGGAGGAAGGGCAGCGCCGGGGCTCGGGCTGGGCTGCTGCTGCTGCCCGGGGACCAGCGGGGGCTCGGGCCGCGGGGAACTGACGGGGTGGACTGAGAGGAGCTATAGGGAAAGGCTGGGGGGAGGGATGGGGCAGGAATGCGGGCGGTGTGGCTGCGATGCTGGAGGCAGAGCGGCAGGGATGCTGGAGGCAGCAAGGAGCAGGGAGCACATCAGGCTGCCGAATCAGGCGTTATTGCAAAGGCTGTGGCTGTCAGACAGTCCGAGCCCCTCTCCTCGCCCCGCTCAGGCTGGTAACGGTTATTACTGACATTCAATACATTTTGAAATTTTAGAAAGGAAGTATCTCCCACATGTTCTCAGTCAGACTTTCTTCTGCATCCCACAGCTTGTTCCATCCGTGGGTCCGTGCTAAGGTGGGACACTGGCACAGCTGAGAGCTCCAAACTCTTGGCCTCACTGGACAGGCTGGGAGGTGGCCACAGTGCCGGGAGAGGGGTGCAAAGCGCTTGTGGCCTCAGAACCACCTCACTGCAGCGGTGGAGGAATGAATCCATGTCAGGAGGAAAACTCCTTCACAGGAAGAGTTTCACACTGGCTGCTCGGCCATGGGCAGTACCTCCAGAATCTGTCTCAGACACATCAGGCCAGTGCAATAAACCCTGCATGTGAAAGGGTTTACTTGCTGTAAATCTTTACAGAATTCACTCGATCCAATCCTACCTCATGAATCACCACCAAAACCAGGGCAGAGCTGTAAATCTCAACACCTCCCTGCTCAGACCAAGACCCAGCTCATTTCCACAGCCACTGCACAAGGCATCTTCAGAGAAAGCATCACCCTGAAGTCCTGATCCAAGAGACAAGATTTTTTCCAGCCTCCCCCTGCAGGGACTCAAGCATCAGCAGCAGGAATTTGGCCATCAGCATCTGCAGGGAAACCCAGAGGTGAGAAACAAGTGTTGTTACACATTTTTACACCAAATTTTGGGGAGCTGATCTCACCAGTGGGTTAAATGCATAGACCATAGCCATGGTCAAATTGTTTAATTTTTGCTTCCCCTCTTCTCAACAAAAAAACAACAAACCAGCCCAATCCTGCAGCATGTCTGTCAAAACCCATGTTCACCACAGAAATGGTGGCTCAGAACGAGCCACTGAGGTCTGCACCCTCCAGTCAGGGGGCAAAGGAAGTCGGCACCACTGGGACAGGAGAGTAAATCAGAATATTGACTTAAATGTAACTATTGATTTAACCCCTTCTGTTGCCTCTCTGTGTTCCTCACATGCTCATCCAAATCAGAGAGAACATTTCAGACAAACTCCATGGTTGCTTGCTGTACAAGGCATCAGTCCCCAAAACTCCCAGGTCCCTTTGTGCTTCGGAAACAGGCAGGGTGGCAGATAGGGATCAGAATCAGCATGGCCAAGGATGGCCCTCAGAGCAAGAGTGCACGGAGCAGGATCATATTACCAGGGGATTATCAGCTACAGGTACCAGATCACACTTCTCTGAGTGTCTCTACTTTCTTGCCACAGCAAACAAAATCAGGTTCTGAGGATATATATATATATATATATATATATATATATATATATATATATATATATATATATATATATATATAAAATATATTTTTGTATATCCCAGCAGTTCCAGGATGACCTCAATGCTGCATTGTATACAGAAAAGCCGGTGGCTGCAATGCCCCCAGACATGCTGCCTTACCTTAAACTCAGCCAGAAAAATCCCTCCAGCCCCTCTGGGGCAGCAGCTTCACCTTCTCAAAGTGGCATGCACAGAGCAGAGGTGTTTTGGGGAGCTCCCTTGCTTAGACAGAGTAGGGAGGCAGTGAGAGGTCAGGACTGTGGAGCAGGAAGTGATCCCCCCCAAACTCAGTCTGGTTTGAAAGCCTGGCAAGCACTAACACTAACAAACAGTCAGTGTGTTTATATCCCACCTTCCTGCCGGAGAGCAGGGGTTATTTTTGGCATATTTTGTCATTGGTGGAGATGTCAGTGAAGGCCAGGACCAGTGCAGAGCTGTTGGGAAAGCCCAGAGGCAGCTAACCCAGGCACAGGATGATGACGTGAGGGATGTGGGAAGTTGCTCCAAGCCATTTACACAGGGATTGGGTTTTGCCTGCAGGATGTGGGGCACAGCCCAGGCTTCAAAACACCTGGGGACTAAAAGCAGCATGAGCTGTCCTATTCCAACCCTATTCCAGCTCTATTCCAGCCCCACACTGCTCCCATTCACCCCATGCAGCAATAGAGCAGGAGTGTCATCCTGAGCCCTCACCCACCAGAGGCTTCACTCCTTCCCACCTTTCCTGCCTGTGCATGGACTGTGGACATCACCTGGACACCAAGAGTGATGTTCTGGCATCACCAGTCACCTCTTCCATCCTGCACTCACTGTCTTTCATCAGGGCTTACTGCTCATGCTGAGCTAAAACAGAAAGGGGAGCACAAAGCAGCATCTCTCATTGCCCACTTGCCATTGTACCACAGGGCTTGGCCACATTCCTTCCACTCACTGCTGGTTTTAGGATCATTTAAACCACTCACCTCCCCCATTTTCCCCCAGCAAGTGACCTCCTTACCTACAGTTTTGGATCTGCTTTGTCCCTCCTGCGAGCACCAGACGTCCTCTGCAGCCAGGACTGCTTCTCCTTACAAAACCAGCAAGATCAGCAGGGAGAGCACACGAGTTCCTGCGGGCACTTGCAGGCTGATGGCTTTGGCAGATAGCTGGGTCTTCTCTTCCAGACATGTAACTAAAATAGGGAGCACGAGTAGCTGAAAAGCCCAGGTTTGATTTGGGCAGAAGCTTGGACTGGTATCAGGCAAGAGGAAAACAGGTAAAAGCAGAATTTCGGCAGGTCAGGAGTTACTGGCCAAGCTTCAGACCAGGTGTGATAACCCAAACTGCCCCACAGCAGCAGGGAATGTGGCTGGAAGCAACATCCTTCCATATGGTTTGTCCATAAAACATGAGATTTAAGCCCAGAAAGCTGGTGGAGGGACCAGAGAGACCTTCTTCTCTGCCAGCTCCAGATGTGTGGTCTCCCATCTCCTCCAGCTTTTGCTGCTGCTAATTCCCCATACACCACCCAAGGATTTGGCTACCCCCACACTTCTTGTCTAGCACAGGAAGTTTGGAGTATGGAAGTCCACCTGAGAACTGATTTAGTCCCACAATCATGCTGCAGTTTGAGAAGGTGCCACAGGCTCTACTTGGCATCAAGAGCCTGAATTGAGCCCTACCTTTGAGCATCCATTCAGATCCAGCACTTTCTCTGGGCCTCTTTGTTTTAGCCCCAAAGAGATGAAATTAAGAACATCCCCATTAATTTGCCATGTATATGAATGGGTTGAGGATTTCTCCTCCAGCTCAGGAGCCCTGTGGCCTCACTGAGTGCAGCACTGGCTTCCAGTCTCACAGGCATGTTCACTTCCTCCCTCCCCAACGCTGAGCAGATAACAGGGCAATTGCCATAATGAGTCTCTGTCTGTCCGTCTGTCCAGCCCTGCTCGAAGCAATTAACAAAGCCAAGCACTAATGAAGTTGGCTTCAGAGCACCCCGGAGATGGGTTATTGCCATTTGAAGTGGAGGAAAACCAAGGTGAGAGCAGGTGGAGTGGCTGACCCTGGTCACGAGGTACCTTGGGTTGGATGCAGGAGACAGAGCTCCCTGCCTGGAGCAGGGGAAGGATGGCAGGTAGACACGAAGGCGACCACAGCTCTCTAATGTGGCATCTGTGGCTGGAGAGACTGGTTTGTCCACGTTTGGGAGGGCAGGAGGGACTCCCCACCCATCCCAGTCCTGTCTCATCCCCGAGTGGCTTTGGGGAAGCTGTGTCTCTGTAGCCAGAGCTCCTGACACCCGCCTTGGTGGGACTCCTCTGCATCCTGCACCCCAAGTTTTGCAAGACACCAGATGCGGCCATTGAGGCCCAGAGCAGGAGGATTCACAGGTCTCCTTACAAAGAAACTTCCTCAGTACATGACTCACCATCCCACCCTCCCTGGGGTCACTCGTGACTCCATTTCACTTTGCTGCAGCAGCATTTCACCATCTCTTATCAAGGCAGAAGACAACAGGGCAGCCTGTCCCAGCTGCAGACACGTGCCCAACACCTCTCCCTGCAGCATTTTTGGACCAACCTCTCCAGCTGCTGTGAACTGAACATCCTCTTGCAAACAACAGGTTTCCCTGCAATGCTGGAGGGGGTCAGAGTGGGTCTCTCCAGGTCTGCCTGCAAGGGTGAGGATAGCTGATAAATCACAGGGATGTGGCCTCTGCACCGCATGCTCTCACAGCACACACGTCCTCACATGCACATTGACGGCATGCTAAAAATATTCTTCACTTTTTGACCGATTAAAATTTTCCAGGAGAGTTGGAACCACAGTCCCCACCCTATCTGTACAGCCAGAGGCTTCCCCTCACCTCCCCCAGCCCTGCCAGGAAAAGAGAGAATACTGAACAACAGTTCCGGTAATTTGGGGGTTTTTTGGTTCTTTTAAAAGCCTGGCTAAAATATAATCTTTTTTCAATAGTTTATTTCATGATTCTGGAGCCAAACTTGGCAGCCTGTCTTGCTCTCACACTCCCACTGAGAAGGCTGTGGGTGAGCTGGGATGGTCCCACTTCCCACCCAAACTCCCATTTTGATGGCTCAGGAAATTAAACAAGGAAAATATGTTTTAAAACCAGCTCCCACCTGGTGTTAGGCAGCAGAGAGCTAATGCTGGCTTGGTGACAGCTCTGCATGCTGAAGGCCAGTCATGATTTTCTTGTCATATCTTTCAGAGGTGCCTGTTGTGCCAGGTAAAGAAGGAACTTGAAGGATGCTGTCAAACCCCTGGCCGTGGGCCAGGCCCCTCTGTGCCATCACCGATGCTTGTGGCAGCATTTTCTTTGCCTAATTTGGCTCTTGGCCATGGAGGAGGAGCAGGGGAGGCCACAGAAGCTGTTTATACAACATGGGGATTGTCTCGGTGAGACCAGAGCCTTTGCCAAACTGAGCTAAGCTGATAGGAAGGAGATGTCATCAGTGTGTTTTTGCTAATTATCACTAATAATTATTTGTGTGTAGTTTCTCTTAGGAGCTCCATCCTGGCTCAGCTCCTGCTGCTCTTGCAACCCAGTGCAACTGGAGCAAACGGGAGGGTCCTACCCCAAACTCCTGCAGGTGAGAGGAGAGGGAGGGCAGTGCTTGGGCAATGCCCTGACCATGGTGGTCAGCACAATGCATCTTCCCTCTTGACGTTCTCTCCCTGCTCACACCAGTTACAACCAGTTAGACCCTGTCTGTCCTCCCTTGGCTTTTCTGAGTGTGTTTGGTGCCTCGGCCTCTTGTCAAAACCCAGATTCATCACAGCACAGCTATTAGCTGCTCCCTCCCATGTGAGACGTCTTTCTGCTGACACGGCAATCATTCTCCTGTCAGCGTGCCTTGACAGTACCAGGATTTCTCATTTCAAGTCCTGGTGTGCCCCAGGGTGATTCCCAGCTCCTCCATTAACCCCTGGCCCTACAGGATGGGGGTAGTCTGCCCTGATGGAAACTCTGCTATCCCCTCCACCTCTGGTTAGCAGAAGCTGCCTCCTGTTTTTCCTCTCAGTACTTGTCATACCTGTGCAGAAGAGCATTTAACCTGGAGGTAGAGGGTGTCAGACTTTTATTCTCCTTTTCTTCTTATTTTCTGTGCTGAGTACAATGGAGGCAAGGTTTGCAGAGGGAGGTAATGTCTTTTTTTAGACTGTCTGAAATAATTAGAAGAAAAACCAGGCAGGCTGTTGGGTACATGAGCCCTCCAGCAGGCCTGAAATAGCTGCAGAAGTCTGCAAAGCTGAATACCAGTGGAGAACAATAGCTCTGAGCATGACTAGTGTTAACCAGTTCTGCTACCAAAGACCATTCCCCAGCTGTTTACCTTGGATGAAGGAGTGGCATCAGCCCTCTGCCAAAATCCACTGTCCAGAGAGCACCCCAGGGCCAGGAGCCACCGTTGTGGCTGAGGGAGCCACGTGGCTACACGGACTGAGCCCTGGACATTGCTCCATGCTGGCTTCATGGAGCATCCCTCACCTCTCTACACCCTGAGCCTGTCCTGCTGCTCCTGGGGCCTGACCTGACCCCAGCCCCAGGGGCTCTGTGCCACCCTGGACCCTGCCCCACCACCGGGACCCTGCCTGACTCTGAGGACTCTGATTTCAGGCACTGTCTTACTACAGGGGTCTGGCCTGATCTCATGGGACCCTCTCTGACCCCAGGGGGCCGTGTGAGACACGGGGGAGCCCCTGACCTTTGGGACCTGCTGACTTCATAGACTCTCCTACCACAGGGTCTAGTCTGATGCCTGGGGAGGGACCCTGCCTGACCCCAGGAACTGTACCTGACCCCGGGGACCCTGCCTAGCCCAGGGGATCCTATCGGACCCTGGGGACCCCGACAGACACTGGGGGCCTTCTGATTTCAGGGATCCTCCGATTTTAGGGACATTGTCCTACCACGGGAGTTTTGCCTGATCCCTGCTGACCCTATCCGACCCCTATCTCTCCCAACCCAAGCTCCACGTCCCGCTCCGGCTATCCTGTCATCCCCGGTTATCCTGGCCCATCCCAGGGTCCATGCCCCACCCCGTAGCCGCCGTCTGACCGCAGGGACCCCGTTCATCCCGCTCCCCTGGGCTCAGTCCCAGCCCGTCCCGGGGGCTCCCAGCCCCACGTCGGCGAGGGGGGCCGGGGCCGGGCCAGGCGGGGGGGCCGGGCCAGGCGGCGGCGGGGCCGGGGCCGGCGGCGGGGGCATCCCCGCCTCCTCGCTGGCAGCGCCGGAGCCGCCGGAAACCCGGCGGTGGTGCTGCTGCGGCGGCTCCGGCTCCCCGAGAAGTTGTTGCGGAGGGAGAGCGGCGGGGCCCGGGCCGGCACCCCCCGGCAAGCCCGGCATGACCGTCCGCCCGGAGCCCAGCGGGGCAGCGGGGCGGCGGCCGAGCCCCTGAGCGGGCGGCGAGGAGCCATGGAGCAAGTGAGTCCGGCCGGCAGCGGGACGGAGAGCGGGGGTGACCCCGGGACAGGGAGGGGGGAGCCTCGGGCCGGGCGGGAGAAGCGCCTGCCGGGGCAGGGGGACCGCGCCGGCCACTTGCGGGTGTTTTCGGGTGTTCGCCGGCGCTGGGACATCCCGGCCCCGCTGCGCTCGGGGGACAGCGAAGGAGACGGCGGGGCGGGGGTTCCCCATCGCCAGCAGCCCCCGGAGCGGCTCGGGCAGAGCCTCGGCAGCGCATCCCCGCAGCCCTCGGGATGTCGGACCCGGCCGGGAGGGGCTGCCGGGCTCGGCCGGCGCTGGCAGAGCCGGGCTGGTTCCACGCGTGCTCGGGCCACCCCGAGTGACTCCCGCTGGGGTGTTGTCCTGCCCTGCCGGAGCCGGGCCTGGGTCAAATCGCCTGCTTAGACATGTCTACGCACCTCCAGCCTTCCCCACTTCTGTTCTGCTCCTCCTTTCAGTTTGGGACGGGTTTAACTCGGAGAAGGGCAGTGGTGCTTCTTCTGCACACGGTTTTCATGTCCATGGGACCAGACACTCCAATAATCCATCCCTGTGAGGACTGATTAAGATGCCGCAAATTTGTTAGCAATTTAAACAGGTCTCTTTCTCCCCTCGTCTGGCCACGCAATTATTCCTGCTTCCTTTCCTTGGATGAGGTTTTGCTGCTCATGCACAAAGAAAGCTCCCGGTAAGGACGGACTGCCGGAGGACTCCAGGCTCTGTCTGGTACACGCGATCCCTGTAGCTGTGGCTTGTCTCTCCCCCCTCACACCCCCTTATTTCAACTCCCAACATTCTGTGGCAAGAATGAAAGCTCTTTTAAAACAGCAGGGAGACAGCAAAGCAGCCCAAGTTGGTAGTGACTGAGAGTTGTTATTATCCGCTGGCATCCATGAAATTAATCCACAGCAGAGAAACTGCTTCCAGCTGGCGGCTGCCGGCCAAAGGGGCTTCACACCTACCCCAGCACTGCCTGACCATCTCACGGGCTTCTCTTCTTTAGTGATACATGAATCCTCCAAGGATTGCTTGTAGAAGAGGTGTCAGAGGCAGTTCCCTGAGTTCCATGTGGATCTGAGCAGTTTGTTTCTAGTGAAACAAACTGTTCTGTTCCAGCAGGCTGGGGAGAAGTGGAAATGCTAACAGCAAAGTTTGGGAGATAAGGTGGAAAGGGAGAAAAAGAGTGGATGTGTGGGGATGCACGTTGTCTCCTGGGAGTTGTTCATCAGCACCTTGGTAGAAAGGAGTGTGTGGTGAGTGAGATGCTTGATTGAAAGGAAGTTGATGTTACTGGCTAAGGCACTTCTGTGCCCTGTGTAACTTTAAAAGCACCACTGTGAGTCAACTCTTGGGGGTTTGTTTTGTTGGAAGACATGAAGACTATGTGGGTTTGTGGGCCCATAAAATACAGGGCAGGGGAGAAAAAACTGCCTAGTTGTTAAATAAAAAAGCCATCCTGTCTGATTAGGGTTCTCTGCTGAGCTGCAAAATGTGAGGCTAAACCAAGCTGAAGGAGTGGAACTCATGTTTCACTTCTAATGGCACGATGATATAAAATGCAAAAATGGCTCCTATGGATTGTTTTTGGGAGCGATGCCTTTGGCATGAGCCAGCATTGGGATAATTTGGTTCTTCCTTCGTTTACACTGGCTCACTTGGCTGATGTCAGGGGGCTTCTTCTCATGGAATTACCACAGGAATGAATCCAGCCCAAGAACATCCCAGGAAGGATCTCTTAATATTTCTTGTAGAATGCTCATATATGGCTGAGTTAACAACATCAGCTCGTGTCTTTGTGTCATGCTCCCATTTTAATTGTGGAATCACAGGCAGGGAACACAGGACGGACACAATGCCCTGCTGCCGGTGCCCTTCCCTGGCCAACCTCCCCTTTCCAATTTGGGGCAGGGCTGGCCTAAAAATAACGTGCAAAAATGTCAGGCACCATCTCTGAAACTCTTCTTGGTTTTGCAGGAACAAACTTCCCAGTTGAATAATCTGGTTTTTTAATGTCCTTAAGCTGCAGGTGAGGGAATACAGCACCTGTCCCTCCTTGTTGGATGTGCTGTGTATGTGTGAGGGGGAAGCTGCTGACCCAGAGCCCAGCAGCTCAGCATCCCTCTGCATGCTGGATCTCATCCCTGGTCAGGTCAGCTTGACTCCTGTGCAGTGCAAGGGGCAGAGGCCTCCACTTGTGGCTGTTGTCACTCCCCATCTCACTGCACTTCCCTCACCTTCCCTCTCCTGGGCTGCTCAGGTGAGGCTTGGAGTCATGGATTCTCTGTATGGATGCTCCCAGGTGCTGGCACGGCAGGAAGTCCTGCCTGGTATGGGGGGTTCCCCCATTGCATGGCTCCCTTCAGGCGGGGGCTCCAGCCAGGGCTCCTGGGTGATCTGGAGAGCTCCAAGGCAACCCTTCAATGCCAAGGAGTGGAGGTGCAGTGCCTGAAAGACTGGAGAGCCAGACCCTAAACCAGCTCTGTCCCCACTGTGCCTTGTGCGGAGGTGCCAACATCTGCAGGTTGTTTTTCAGCGGTAGATGTTAGGTGCTGTGTCTTCACAGGGAGTGCTGTTATTTTAAAACCAGAGTAGTTTTCGCTCTGCAGAGCAGAGCATGGATAGATATATTTACCATGTGACTTCAGCCTTTCTGCCAGGTGGGAAAAAAAAAACAAAAAAAACCCCAGCAAAAATTCACCTGCCAAGCAAAAAAAAAAAAAAGCTTTAAAGAGTAAAAACATTTTAGCAGTTGTTGGTCTGGACTCACTTGAATAAACTCTTCATACAGCTACATCCATGCACAAGTGCTACGGGGGAGGTTAAAGTCCATGCCCAATTATCTAAAAATGACATCAAAAGGGTTCTCAATCAGGAAACCAGCAGGTCTGTATTTGTGCAGGAATTGATGTTTGCTGAAGTCGCAGATCTCAACTGAATACAACTTCCTGGCAACCTAAAAAGTCAAGTTTAAAAAAACCCCACCCTACGCAGTCCCTCCATTTCCCGGAAAACTTTTTGATGCTCAGTCATCCTGTATTGTGGCCGTTTCAGATGCAGCTCAGTACAACTGAAATAACTTCTACAAAAGGCACTGAGGTTGTTACAGGTTTCAACCCAATTTTCTATTAGGTCAAACACAGTTTATTTGATTTTCTTGTTCCCAGTCTGCACCCGAGCCTACTGCAAAGCCCAGCCCCTTCCAGACCTTAGTGGAGGTCAGAATAAATGTGGGTGCACAGGGTGTTTAAGCAGTTTTTCTTCTTTTTATGGGTGCGAGCTCCCACTGTGGATTAAGGGCTTACCCTGATGAAAGCTCCTGTCCAAGGGTGTGTTCAGTGGGAGTTTGGTGCATGAAAATATTCGTTAGCAAGGCTCTCCTCCAAATTTTTGAAGCTCGTCCATACACACTTGCTCTGTCCTGGCAATGGGAGTGTCCAGCTCTGACTCTGTTCCATGCACTTGGGATTTTTTCATGTTATGAAACAAGATGTCTGAGCTCCAGCCGGTCCCGTTTGTGCAGTGAAGGCCATTTTGGGATGTTTGGGGCTTTCTTATCACACACTCTTTTTGTGTGCCTGCTCTCTGCAGCAGGATTGCTGCTATTACATCTGGAGATATGGAGAAAACTGAGTCTGGGGGACAGTGGGGTCCCTGGGAGGAGGTTGGAGGATTTGGGCTTGGCCTCTCCTGACAAATCACAAGGTTGGTGAGGTGATTGTGTAAGGGGATTTGGCTCAGTGAGGGATTCCCCTTGCCTTGCTCCAGGGAAAGAGGCTTATTGAGGGGTCCATGGCGTGTGGGTGGGTGCTCCAAGGGAGGGGTACAGCAATCCTGCCTTTGCAAAGGCTCTTCCAGTTCACTGGAAAGGAGGAAAGCTTTCATCTTTAACCTGCTGGGAAGATTTTAGTGTGGATGTGGTGAAGTCCTGTCCCTTATGCCAACTCAACAGGAGTTGGTTTGGCGATGGTGACCAAGGATAGATGCCTAGAAGAGAAGCTTGTAGAAGTGGCCTTGGACTAAAATGTGAGTGTTGCTCCTGATGCCAGCAGAATTCATCATGCTGGGATTCATCAGAAAGCTGGAGAAGCAAAGAGGAGAGGAGGCTGCTCTTTTTCAAGGAGCACTTGGTGCATGAGTGAGCAAGGAGTACCTCCCCTGAGAGGGAAGCAGAGCCCCTGGGGGAGCAGAGGAGCAAGATGGACTTGTTGCCATCCCCACAGTGTCTCCAGGGATGGCTGGGGTCTGTGCCCACTTCCCAGTCCTGTGGGAGCTGGTTGAGTTTTCCTCTGGAAGATGCCCGTCTCCCGTTGTGATGTGGTGGGGAGACACCACATTTGGTGGGCGCCAAAATCTCGGGGCTGGCTTTCTGATGATGGAGACTCTTTATGCCTTCTGTCCTTGCAGGATACAAAGGAAGAGGTCTCAGAGAAACCAAAGTGTGCTCCAACTGCAGAGAAATATGGCTGGATTAAAAAAAGCAGCGGGGGGCTCCTGGGGCTGTGGAAGGATCGTTACATCCAGCTGCGGAAAACACAGCTCGTGGTCTACGAGGATGAGGTATGGTCACAGCTAATGGCCGTGAATGAGGGGCAGGAGCAGGCCCCTGGGGACACATGCATGTCCCTGTGTTTTTTACTCTTCCCTCCAGCCCATTTCTTTTGAAAGGGCTTCTCCAGATATCTCCAGGAAGGGTAAACTCTGTAAAAGAGACGGCAGCTGAGTTTTAAATATATTATATATTATAAATATTTTAGCCACTGAATATTTTGACAGAGCTGTTGCCAAAATAAAAAAATGGGGGGCGGGACATCCTGTGAGAAGGTGATGGGAGTAAAGCTTTGGGCGGAAGCAGGATATGTGCTATGAGGTTTTGGCTTTTGAAGGATAAAAGTGATTGTAGCAGGCTGACTTCCCACCTGCCACTTGAGGGGATGGCAGGCAACCCTGCAGCTGTTTGGCACCCCTCAAGCAGCTCAAATTGTTGCCAGCCAGACTCTTCAGAGTTTCGTTTAGCCAGTGAAGGATGCAGTGAGATTGTGAGTGCTTGCTGTCCTCCTTAAGCACGGACAGTCTGGACTTGGCTCATCTTTTCCCTTTATTTGAGCCAGTTCTGAGTGAAGGACCCCTGGGAGCCTTGTCCTGGACTTCCCTAGATAAACTGCATGCCTTAAGTTCATGGCCGCACTTAGAGCTGTTTCCAGACAAATGAGGAAAAAGAGCCAAGCCAAATCTCTCCTGCATTTTCAGACGAGAAGAATGAAAAGTGCAGGGCTGGTCCTGCCAGGATGCAAAGGTGGCTTTGTCCTGAGTCAAGTCCTCGTTCTTGGGCTGGAAGCAGCTTCTGCAAGAGCAGAGTTTGCCCCAAAAGTCAGAAATTTCAGTGCAGAGCACAAGCTATGACCAAGAGAGGATTGAGATGTGGGGTGGGTCGGTCTGAGCCCTGTGCTGGCTTGTGTGTGCAGTGGGGTGGAGGACTGTGGTCTGCACAAGGACCACGTGCCTGTGAGGTGTCTGGCCCAAGAGGATCTGGGTCATGTGTGGCCATCAGGACAATATAAAAGCAAAATCATGTAAGGCTTCGTGTGCATTGTGTCAAGGGAAGAAGAATGGGGAAATGTTTCAGCAGCTGCATTGCTGCTGTGGTTTCAGGAACAACAGGACTGACAGTGAGTTCAGTTCTCTTTTTTGAAAACATACTCTTGCCTAATAAAGAAGATTTCTTATAAACAATTTAGGTCAAAGGGTACTACCTCTTCCCTTATGCTTAACACTCCTGCTCTTCCCAAATCCCAAAGCTTTCTGGTGTCATTTGTTCTTAGCTGTGAAATGTCATGAAGAGTGCAAGAATAGTGACAGGAGAAGTCAATGTCAGGTGATGAGCAGTTCAGAAGGCAGGAAAAACAAGGCAGGGTTCTCTTACCTAGAGGGATGCAGCCTGGTCCTGCAAACTGTTGACTTTCTGTAGATGATTTCCCAGTGCCCTGGACACCTGTTGACTCCAGCTGAAGCTTCAGGAACTCGAAGATTCAAAATCTATAAACATGACGTAGAGGTTTTTTTTAAGGGCATGCCTTTAAAAACAAGATACATGGAGGCTCTCATTACCACAAGGGAAAAGGAGGCTTTTAAAGTAAGATTAATTTTCACAGACATTCAGAAGAAGGAAAAATCCCAATCATTTAAAGGGTTATTTTATTATCTCAACAAGGAAAATGGCATTTGTAACAACCAGGCATAATGTTTTCTGGTAGCCTGCAGATTGTGGTAACATCCTGTAATAAATTGCATCTGTAAGCTACAGTAGCTGCAAGGTCCCATTATTGTAAATAAGGGATCATGTTAATATCTATAGGCTATTAAACTGGCTTACAGTGAAGTCAAATGTCTTAGGAGAGGAAATTGCTGCAAAATTATCTGGTAGCACAATAGGATAACATGTGATTGTGCAGACTTACTACAGGGAAGCCAAAGGAAATGGCAATTTTCTGCACTCAGGAGGGGTCTTGTTGCAACAGAATTGAGGCAGTTCATGTTTATTACTGTATTTATCTTCCTTTAATGTGAGTCAGGGCAGTGTGGATGTCTCTATCTTACAAACGGGGAACTAAGTTTTTGAGATGGGAAGGGTTGATGTCTTTGCAGAGTCTGTGGCGCAGTGTGCTAGGGTGGTTTGCATTTCTGGAGTTCAAGGTGCCATTTTTCCCACTGGACCTTCTCCACATATCTGCTCTGTGTGACCATGGAAAAGGACACAGCATTCCAGACCATCCTCAGGCTGGAACATTTACAAATGGGATTGTTCAGAGTTTGCTGAAAAAGAGAGGAGATAAAACCTCAGTCAACAGGAATAAAAGGCATCTCTCCATATGCACCCTAAATTAGACTTAGATGGGTTAAACGGGGGGTCAGCTTCCACGTGGGCAGGCAGGTTTGGAGGCTGAGCATTTCAGCTACTCTGAGCCCATCAGATTTCCAGGAACTGAGTAGTGCCTTGGACTCAGTGTGCTTTTCTCAGTCCCTCCCATGTCCAGTCCTTCACAAAGAGCTGCTAATGTTGCCTTTAGCAGTAGTTTCCTATGCGGGCCACCTTGTTGATGCAGTTGCATGAGCCTGGCTGCACTTGTAGCTGAGATTTAGGTGCAAAACAAGAGCAGAGGGGACTGCCAACACGAGATACAGACAAGAACATTGTACAGTGTTACTGGAAAGTACAGTCTGAGCAGCACACAAATACTGTATATCATCATCAGTAGCAATCTCCTGGAATGTGCTCCTGATCTGCCCTGGGAACGTGTTCCCCAGGTTGCATCTGCCAGTCGGGCTTTGGGTTTGGTTTAAAGCAGAGCCGCCTCCTGAAGGCAAATGGCAAATGCCGATTGTGTTACCTGGAGCAGATGGGGTGAAACTCATCCCAAACGGCTTCAGGTTTCTTTCAGCTGATGGGGAATGAAGGGAGATGGGTTTCTTCTTCTCTGCTGAGCCTCCATCTACAACACCCTGCATCTGTACCCTCACCTAAATGAAGATGCAGTTAAGCAAGATGTTTGTATGTTACATACCCAAATGTCAGGAAAGGAGACACAAGGATGCAAATATCAGGGTGCCCAATAAACTGCTGTGCAGGTCTACACAGAACCAAGCAGGTTATTTTCCAGTTCAGTTTCTTGTCTCTGCATATTCTTGCAAGAGTAAAAAAATCTACAGAGAGTGTCTGAAGACCAGGCAGTCCTATGTAGGTGACTAGACAGATCAGTATCATCACTTCATGGATTAGAAAGCATCAGTCTTGAGTTTGGATTTTTTTTTTTACCCCCTAAACAGTGCAGCTAGTGCTTAGAGCTGTTTTCTTGTTTTAGGGGTTTTTTGTAAGTGTATTATTTGATAGGAAAAAATCCTACTAGATTCTAGAGACCAGAGGATCCACTTGGTGTTCAACAGTTGGACACTTAGCATCTGCATGTTGCCCCTGGTAAAGTGATAGCAAGGCATACCCAAAACTGATTTGTTAAAACACTTTGAGAGCCTCAAATAAAGAAATAAATTATTATTTCAGGTCTAAACATTTTACACTGAATGGAGGGTCCCAGCCCCTGAGCGTGTGTCACTGAAATGCTGGGAATTACACCTTCATGTAAATAAAAATTTCAGGGAGTCTTTTCCCCCCACCTTTTTATAAACTTTTCATTAAGGAAATTGTTTGCCAAGTGTGATTCTTTGGTTAAGCATGTGCATTAATATGTCCAGGTGTTCAGTTACTTTCTTCCTAAGGGCCAAGCCAACAGACACAGATATGTTTGTCACAGGATCTGCTCCATGCAGAGTTAATGGAATAGTTTTTCTGCATTAAATGATGAATGTGAGGGTTCTGTACCAGGACTGAGCTTGTCCAGAACATGTGTCAGGGCAGGACTCTGGAAGTGACCTTATCTCTGCATGGTGCTGAGTGTCCTTCAGGTCCCAGGAGGCTGAAGGGACCTGGGGACCTGCATCAGGGTTGGGTCTTTCATTCTTTATCTTAGTGGTGCAGGACAGACATAAAGGATCTCTTTGTGACCCAGGTAGGCTCACAGAGAGGGGGGGTGGCTGCTTGCCAAGGGTAAAACAGAGACAAAAGCCCCATTCTGGTGCTCCCTGAACTCAGATGCTTTTCCTTTGCCTCATACATGGAGCTTTTATATTTCTCTGGCTGCTTTCTTCTCTGCTTTCCCTGAAGAGGATAACTCACTTGAGAAGTTCAGGTCCCTGAGATGAAGGAGCCATAGCTTAAACAGTCATGGTGTCTCTGAGGGACAGCATCCTCCATGTCCCCATCCTCTCTGCCCTTGTCCCCTGGCCAGGTTACAGTCCCCAAAGCCTCCCCAGGAAGAAGACAGGCAGCTGGAAGTCAAGAGGCAATCTCACAGCAAAACCACATCTCTCCACCCTGCCAGGTCCCCTTGTTCCCCAGCTTGGTGTTCCACACCCTTTAGGAAGTGGAGCACGGCTTGCACAGAAGAGTTCCTGCCCTGGAGGCAGGACGGATGGCGTGGACGAGGAGAGTGACAGGGGCTCTGCTGGGGCCGGTCTCTGCTCCTGAGAGCAAGGAGGGTGGGCAGGAGGCCTGGGGCCGGTCTCTGCTCAGGGCGCTGCTGAGCTCTCTGCATCCTGAGCCCAGGGAAGGAGCTGGGAGCTGCACCGGCCATGCGGCAGGGCTGTAACGTGGGCGGTCGTCCTCCGAAGGCCAGGATGAGATCACCCATCCCCGAGGCATGTATTCCTGACCTCACCCTTCTCTGTCATTTGTTGGCCGCGGAGGGGTTATTATTTCCATCCCTGTCCTTTTGCAGTGACATTGCGATACCAGGATTGCAGCAGGAACCTTCAAAGGGACCGGTAGCGTCAGCAGGATTTTATCGGCTGGGTTTTAGGTTTTGGACAGGATTAATCTCCTCCTTCTAGTATGCGTTTTCCCAGTTCACATTCACCTACTCAGTGTTAAATGAAATAAACAGTAATGTCATTAAAATAATAAACCTAAATTAGATCCAGACGTCCCTCGGTGGCTCAGGACTTGCTCTGTTTATTGGTATCAACTCTGCCGGGCCCCCATCCCCAGATAGGAGAGTTAAAAAAACTGAAACGCAGGCTGAGCTCTGCACAGCGACTTAAATGTCGAGTGGTAAAGGGAGGAAATTCCCCGCAGCCCACTTCCCTCTGAACTCTCCATTCCCTGCCTCCAGCCACGCAGCAGCTTCCTGGCTACGACATGTTTCCTCATCCCACACCCCCTTCTCCGCTACAGGAATTGCTAAATACAAACTCATACGGGCACAAGGAGCTGCCTTGGGAGCAGAGCCTGAGCTGGGAGTGGTTATGGCCAGCGATTTTAATTCAGGATGGTACTGGAGAGGTTCATGAGCCGTGCTGACTGTAGCACTTCACTGGCAAGAACTGCTCTGAGATTCTCACTGTTCATTTGTGCTTAGCAAAAGGGAGCTTTGGTCTCTGCTGGGCTACTGAGACATGAAGAATATTATCTGCCCAGCGTTACGCTGCGATTCCTATTAGGGATGGTGCTCTGCAGCTGAACTGAGCCACGCACCACGTGTGGAATTTTAGTTATGTTACTGGGAGAAATGAGCCAAGATCGCGGCCGGCAGTCATCAGTGGAGATACTCCAGAGATAAATATTCCCCACTGAGATGCTGGCCCAGACAGTTTTGCTGGCTATACAGGGCTGTATTTCCAATCCTAAGCATTTTGACAGCTCAGAGCGTGGCTGCAAGAGGACTGTGTCCATCACACATGGCTCCTGCTGACCTTTGTGATGTGAGGACCAGTCTGCTCCAGCTCAGTGTGGCAGCAGGGCTTGCCTCTTATCCCTGCTCTGGCTCAGGCTTCCTGAGGGGGCTGCTTGGACTATCCTGATCATCTTCCTCATAAAAAAGCAGAATCACACCTCCTCCTTCTCCTCTGTGGGACAGAAGTAGTGTCACTTCTGGCTGCAGCTCCCTGGATGAGGCTGACAGCAATGGCAGAAGCTGGTGTTACTATCCCCAGCCTGTTATTTGCTCAGCCACTGTGGACCACTAGGCCTGTAGCGTAAAGACCAGGGTGTTTTCTTAATGAGATGCCAGCCTTATTTGTAGGGCTTCCTGTCTGCATGCAGGTTATTTTTAAGTCAGAAGAGCTTTTAGACAGTTGCAAAGGGAAGAAATGCAGAATTTGATGGTCTGTGATTGATTTCAGTGCCTCCTATTCATAATAATGTTTCATTCCCTCTCTGCAGGATGAACAGAAGTGCATAGAAACGGTGGAACTGGAGAGTTATGACAAGTGCCAGGAGCTGCGTGCGCTACTAAAAAGGAAAAATCGTTTCATTTTAATCCGCTCCCCGGGTAAGAAGGTAGGATTGCCTTTCTCATCACCCTCGAGTCTGCTAACTCCAAAGTGAGTTCCAGCCAGCTGTGCCTAGAGCAGATGAAAAGCTCTGAGACTGAGCTCCTTGGCAGCTGGGAGAAATGACCTGTAACTGTGAATGGTCTACAGTGTGCAAGAAGGAAAGCCACTGTCCTGTAGATTTCTTCCTTGTCATGGGGAAGAGGTCTTCCTAAGGTTTGATTTTTTCCTCTTGATTTTTTTTCCTGCCTTAGCATTTTCTTGCAGTCCTCTCTAAGAAGTGGAGAATGATCATTCCCTGTGGTTCCTCCATGTCCTCTGAGCACCTGTAGATGCTGCAGCTTTGCCCGAGTTCCAGTGAAATCAATAATTCCAATCCATGTACTGAGACAGTTCCTGGAGTCAGAACCATTGATCTGAGAAACTCCAGAGCAAAGTTACTTGCAGCCAAACAGTTCCTAGGAGAAAAGATTTATTTTGCAGAATTCATGAAACCCTACATCTGTAGCTTCCTGCACAGCATCTGGTTAGATCCAGAAGCTAAAATCCAGGCTGGCATTGCAAAGAGACTGTACATCCATCTGAGCACTGGGTGTGTGCAAGAACATCCTGCTTTACTTCCTGTCTATATTCATTATCACTACACATCTTTGGACTTTCTCCTTAGCTCCTACTTGCATGCATTTCAGCATCTTTATGGGCTAGAATTCTTCATTGTTGCTTTGGGGTCTCACACTTTGCCTTCTAATTTCAATATGATTTTTTTGCCTCTGAGTTCTTACTAAATCTCCCCATGCGAATCTGTGAAGTTGTGAGGGACAAAACACATTCACTTCCATAAGAACATGAACAGGCAAAAATACCAACTTGCTGTATTCCCCCATCTCCATTTTATTTAAATAAGTGGAGATTGTTTAGTCCTTGTTGTCACTGTTGCTTATTCTTTCACTCCAGTCACTTAGTGTTTATTCATATAATAAGACCCCAGCTGAGTTCAGAGCACCATTGTGCTAAACTTCATTCAAAACAACAAAACAAGGACTTTCCTCCCCCAAAACCCTGGGCTAGTGAGCTCCAGCAGAGCGCTAGAGCCCAAAACACATTAGGAAGGAATTCTTCCCTGCAAGGATGGTGAGGCCATGGCACAGCTTGCCCAGAGATGCTGTGGCTGCCCCATCCCTGGAAGTGTCCAGGGTCAGGCTGGATGGGGCTTAGAGCAACCTGGGGTAGTGGAAGGTGCCCCTGACCATGGCAGGAGGGCTGGAACTAGATGTTTCTTGAGGTCTCTTCCAACCCAAATGATTTTAAGTGTACACTTGTTCCCAGGGAGGTCAATAATACTCTGTGTGCTCAGAGATGGGGCAGCACAATAGGAACAGGTTTTATCTGCAGGTATGTTACTGAGAGAGAATTGTGTAACAGCTGCTGCATATCTCTCTGCATTGCTCCATGAATCAATACAGGGTGTGAGACCTGTTCCTAAACCTTTCATTTCTTGCTATGAGGAAAAATATGCCCAGACTGTGCCCAAAAGGGTAACTTCATCTTTTTGGCATGCTGGCAAGTTTACAGCTGCCCTCTTTTTCATGCCACTGATTCAATGGAGACCTAGATAGAGGCTACTTTTTATAAGGCTCTTCTGGTGAAAGGAAGGGCTTTTATAAATGAAAAGTTCCCTGTTTGTAGCTCCCCTCCCGCCCTTCTTTTGGCTGGGAATCTGGTGAGGGTGTTGACACACAACATACTTTGGCAGATGTTAGCACAGGCTTCAGCTAGGAGGCCAACATGCACAACTGTCCTTCTTCTGTTTTGAAATCACAGCTGTGGCGATATATATCAGTTAAACATTTTCCATTTGAGAGGGTTGCTGCCATCCACAGTTTAAAATCACCTTGTGAGCCAGCTTGCCAAGCCCTGCTACATCTTGCTAGGGTGTTTTGGGGGTTTTTTTTTGACCCTCTCTCCTGAGCATAATGCTGAGGAATGAGTTTGAGGGACTTAGGAACAAGCTAGGAAAGGCCATTTCTGTTTTGGTGTACAAATCTTGAATACAGGGAGCACAGTTTCATTGTAGGGGAATCCCAGTTTAAATTTTGGATGGGGATATTTTTGAGCATAGAAAAATCAGTCAGTTAAAACTACTCTGCAGCTGAAGCTGCACCTGAATAAATAAGTTGTCCTGCTAAACACTGGTCGTTGATGAATGTACCCCAGATTCTACTTGGCCTGTTCACAAGGATGACATTTTTGTTAAGCTGTGACAATATGAGCATGTCACACGCCTGCACTGGTATGGAACTGAAAGAAAGCACTGCTCCCTGAGCTTCAGTTCTTCAGTGAAGGAAGCTGGCAGTGTGCAAAAGCCCCCTTCTGCTTAGAAATCTCAAATGCTTCATTCCATCCACAGCAATTAAATGAAAACTTTTGGATGCAGGGAGCTGGGCTTCTAAGAAAGGGCAGCAGCCTTGGCCCAGAGACTTTAAAATGTTCACAATGCAAAAAAGCAGTGTAGATTATGCTTGGTGTAAACTCTGAAAATTACCTAGATTGGCACAAGTCTGATGTTCAGTGGATCTGAAAAGCTTCAGCTGCAGGGAAGAACTAATATTGGGAAAAGGGTGGTAGTAAGGAAGGAGTCCACCAGGAAGTCCTGCAGCTCCCCATGCATCCTCGCACCTGTGGTTGGGGATGGAAACCTCCATTGCTTATTTTTCCCTCCATCAATTTTTGAGGTACCTGGAACTGCCTTCGCCAGGAGCGCAGCCTGGAAGCTGCAGTAGAATGCAGTGAGGCTTGGGGGCAGTCTGCTCCTGGGGTCTGCCAGTCTGGCAGAGATGCTGCCAGGGATGATGTAGCTCTTGGTTCAACTACAGAAAACCACCAGAATTCTCTGACAGTCATCTCACAGAAACATGGAATGCTTTGGGTTGAAAGGGACCTTGAAGATCGCTTAGTTCCAACCTCTCTGTCATAGGCAGGGAGTCTCTTGTCTTCTCCTTTCCCCTTCATGATATAACCTGACAAAGTCATGTAGAAGAAGGCAGGAAATGACCTCCTATTTGGCAGATAGACTCTGCTGCATTCATGGGAGTTGAAGATGTTACTGACCCAGCTCTGCTCCAGCTTCTGCTGGAGGTGACCACCCTGTACCAAAAGTCAGCAGAAGGGAACACATCATCCCCAAAAGTTCACAGGCAATTCACAGTCCAGTTTAGCCGAGACCCACCAGTCTTTGCACTGAAACAGATAAGGACCAAGCACAGATTTGTGTCACTACCTCCACAGCAGATCTGCAGAACTGCTCAGCAAAGAAATGTTGGTAACAGTCTTAAACTGCAGCTACACTGCTCTCCAGAGCTTGTCTGTTAAATCACTTAGCACAGGTACAACAGACTGACCCCAGGAACACTTCTCTTTCCTGGAGAGCAGGCTCAGCATTGCCATCAGACTGTCAGGGCTGGAGAAGACTGATGTCTCAGGGAGGACAAGGAGCAATGAGGGAGCCAGTGCCTGCTGCCGTCAGGGACAGTGATCCGTGTGGGAGCTCTTGCTGCCTGACATCTCGGCAGTGATTCAGCAGGAGCTGACCGCCTGTGCTGTGCTCTGAGTAACTGTCAGTAAATTGCGTAGCCTGCATTCATGGCTTACAATGGTCACTAGGTTTGCCATGACAGCTTTTCCTGGCACACCAGCCTGTTGTTTATGGCATGACTCAGTCTCAGCTGGCTTAGCAAGAAGGAGTGCAAATGTGTTACCCTCCCCGCTGCCCTCTCATACTGGTGTCACTGACTCTCTGCCTTAAATTCCTGCTGGAGAGCAGAGCCTGCTTAATGTTTTGTAGGAAATACCCATCTGTTAATATTCAAATGAGTAAAAATACAGACAAGAGAAATTAATTTGTTCCTTGTTTGCTGAGAGCCCGGGAGTCTCAGGGTACTGTGCAGAGTACCAGTGACAGGCAGGACTGAGACCAGCTTCTTCCTGCCTGTCCTCTGCAGCTTCCTGCTTTACAGAGAGCTCCTATCCCGGTTTGGGAGAGCTTCCTCTCCCCAGTGCCTTGACCGAGGACAGGAGCCACAGATGGATGCAGACAGACCAGAGACTGCAAGGCAGCAAAGAAGCTGTGGCTGGCAGGAGCCTGAGCACGAGCCTCGGAGCCTCAGCAGTCTGACTCTGCCTTGGTGTCTGTGGGTGTTATAAAAAGGAGAGAAAAAATTTCTAAGATACCTGGGCATTGGGAGGAACCTGCCCCTCTGTGTCACAGCCCCAGGGAACAGGGCTGCAGCAACATGAGGCTGGCACTGCCCCATGGGTCCCGCTGTGCAGCTCATCCTCCCTCACCCAGCTCCCTTCTGCTGCCAACACGAGTCCCTTTCTCTCACCATCCACTGGATCTGTATTTGATGGCAAAGGGTTGCATGCCAGAGGGACATCTCAGCTTCTCATTAACGAGGAACCACCCCCCGGAGGTTCACTCTGCTCTGCCACAGAGTTGCTGACACCAGTGCTTAGTCACAGTCTGGGAGGCTTTATTTGGAATGAGGCACAGAAAGTGGCATTGGAAGGGGAAGCTTGAAGTGCGGCAGGAATCCTTCCCCTGAACAACATGTACGGAGATTTCTAAACCCTGGTGCAGGCTGCCAGGTCTTTGCCAGGCAGTGCAGCAGCTCAGCTGCTCACAAGTAGAGCTTTCTCATAAGCTTTTATAATCACAAAGCTTTGGGGCAAAATCGTTTCCAAACAAAAAAAGTTTTTAAGCACACGCAAAACCAGGCCAGCTCAGACTAAAACAAAATCTGGCTGTCGCTCTGTTTTGGAGCCTTGCCTTCCCTTACACTCCCTGGTTAGAGTGGCCCTTCTGCATCCCATACAAAGGGCTCTTTTTCCAGAGGGCTGTGGGTCAGGCCCTAACCTCCCCTCTGAGCTCTCAGGAAGGCAGTGGTGCTGTCACCTTACGTGCAAACTAATCGAATAAAGAATCTTTCCCCAAATTACTCCATAACTGCCTGCTTGCCGTACTGGTTGTGAGTGTCTGGCACTTGGCAGCTGTGATGTAAATCCATGGCATTGACACGAGAAATAAATACAGAAAGGAAGAACAGTTGGTTTCTAACAGCAAGAGTGGGTGTAAGGAGATCAGGCTTTAGTTCTGCAGAATTTCTGATGGTCCCTTCAGAAGTTGCTGAGACCCAGAACAGTTGCTGCTTTGTTGTGCCATGAACAGGGAGCTGCTAAGAGCACTCGACTGTCAGTCACCATTAGCTTTGTCCCCCTCATTTAATATAGTCCCTGTTTTATATAGACAGTGCTGTGATTTTGGAATGTGGGGCCTCATTTACAAAAAGGCTGAGGCTACAACTGGTCTTGAAGGCAATGGGAAAGTGCAGAGTACCTATAGGATGCTAAATACCCCCAAAAAACTGTTCCAGGCAAAACCACCAGAGGCTGTGCTTTGAACAAGCCTCTCTGTAGCTCACTTCACCTGTAAGAGGTGGATAATTTCAGTTGCTCTGGAAAGGAATTTGTGAAGCCCCCCAGATATTGTAGTGATAAGCAGGAAAGAAAGAAGACTGTCAGGGGAATCAGTAATTATGTTTTCAGGGCAGGGCTGGAGCAGAATGAAATCAATAAGACATATTGACCCAGGAGTATAAAACACATGATGGAATAACTCAGTAAGAAGTGCCACCCTGTTGTTAGAGACAGTGTTAGGAGGAACACACACAGCAGGCTGACATCCCTACAGCCCAGAAACACTGGGAGTGTCAAACTTTTAAGTGCTTCATTTTGCAATGCTGCTGATGTCCTTTAGCACAGGACTATTCTTGTGTGTCTGTGCAGCGTGGATTAGGGCACCACATGGAGCTGTTTGGATCCCAGCTGGTCTGCCATGGAGCTACCTGTAAAGTGAAGATGGTATTTCTCTCACCTGAAGTGTACTCTGGGGCAAAGCTACATAATACTGGTGAGGTGCTGAGAGAAAACAGCAGTGAATTGAATGACACCTTGCCTATTGTCCCTGCTGCGGGCAAGAAGAGATTGGAAACACTGAGCAAAGCCATGGGGCTGTCCTGGAGGAAGGGAAGAGCTGGCTGGCTGAAGGACAGGGCATACAATCACCCGTCCTCCCTGCTTATTTGTGACCCATACTTCTTCCCAGTTCCCTCTTATATGGCCAGCTCTTCCCTTCTTCTTGGGGCAGCTCTTCAGACCCCAGAGCGTGCCTGTCTGCAGCATTCGCTGCTGGATTGCATTTGCAAACAGAAAAAGATAGGGTGAATTTTTGCACTTACATTGCTCTTATGCCTCATCATGTCTGTGCCCAGCTGGGTCAGGGTTAGAGCAGCCAATGCCGGTGGCCCGCATTCCTGTATCAGTTCTGTTCTGCAGAGCCACAGGAACAGGGAAGCAGGCAGAGCCCACTGCATGCAGCCTTCCCGTTCCTTGTATTCTGGGGGAAGTGGGAGATAAAGTATTTTACTTCATCTGAAGCAGCCAGTGTTACTTGGACTTTCAGTCTGACTCTGTGCAATGTGACCATTTGCTGTACAACTCCCTGATGCTCCAAGAGCTATTCCAAGTGTTTTGCAGAAGGAGGAAATGTACTTTTTTACTACTTTAGTAGTTACCAAAATAAAACTACAACAAAACGCTGTCCAGCATAACAAAATCCTATTCATGGGAGCTATGCCAAAGCACAAAGGAATCTGTAGTTTAAACACAGGCTAGAACTGGATGTTATATAGAAACTGAAGAGATTCAGAGGTACCTCTGGTCTTGACAAGGAATGCTCGGGCAAAAATTCTCTCTTTGCTCTTGCAGGTTCATGATATCAAATTTCAAGCTCCAACTTTGGAAGAAAAGGAATCGTGGATAAAAGCTCTTAATGAAGGGATCAATAGAGGCAAAAACAAAGTATTTGATGAGGTAAGAGAACCAGTTTTCAGACTCCTGTGTTTGTGTGTCTCATCCATGGCTCCTTTAGCTAAAAGCAGAACTTGCCTGAACTCCTGTTCTCCCCATCCTTCCTGCACACCAGCCACCGTCCAAGGAAAGAGAAAGGTGGTGTGCGAGGTAGGGCAGGTTCCTTCCCTTCAGAGCTTGGGATCAGAGGATTTCTGGGAGTTTCCCTCTCCCAATGGAAGTGGCTGGTGCAGAGAAGCAGCTGCAACGCTGAGTTGTGTAGAGCTGGGATGCAGGTTGGAGGGACTCATCTTCCCCACCCTGCCATGATCCTCAGCACCAAGCAGCCAGGAAATGGAGGTACTTGGTTAAGATATAGCCCAGTCTTCAGGACTGGAAAAATCTGAAGTGACTCAGTCCACCAGCTATTCCACCTGCAGTCTGGAGAGAAGTCTGGTGGAAAGTTACTCCATGGCCCTGGCCAAACCTGCCTGCCTCTCAGCTGGCCCCAGCACACCTGCACTTTCAGATTCTCCTCCCATCCTGCTGCACAGAAGGGACGATGAAAATTGCACAACCTAGAGCCTGTTTAACCTTGCCCTTCTCCCTCTTAGTTTGTAAATCAACCCTGAGCTAAACCAAAGGAGCAGCATCTCTTCTGCAGTTCTTTCAGTAACTGAAAGGAAATGAACAAAACCACGACCATGGGAATGACACAAGAAAAAATGAGCAGGGTAAGGGGGGACAAAGCAATCAGCAAGCTCTGTTTAGCAAAGGAAACCAAAGCAATGAGTAAAAGTTTTGAGAAAAGGGCTAACTGGTGTAGATACAGTGCTAGAGGTGTAAACTCAGTGGCTGGGCTTTGCTTTTATTCAGCAGAGGGCAAAAGCATATGGGTATGGTGGGCAGTGAACTCTGCACACCCTTCAGCAGCACAGCAAGGTGGGATCTCAGATCATCTCCCTGCCCTGTGACTGTGGGGTTATCCTCCTTGCAGAGGGAGCCAGCCTTTAATTCTCATTCATTCCAGTAAGGATCAAACCTCAGATTTAAAGTGTTTCCACACAGGCCAGGCACAGGCCAATGGATCAAGCCCTCAGATGGCTTGGATTATCTGTTCTCCCCTGAAGGAGCTGTAAAAACCACTCTGCCATACCAGCCTTTTTATCTTTAAATCCCTATTTCAGCCTCGCCAGCTTTCCTATTGTAAAAACTTGTAGCACCAAGGACACACAGATGTTTCAGTGTCCCTGGTCACTGGTGCTGCCCCTCCATGGGGAGCAGACTCCAGCCCTAGGACGTCCCAATGTGGCTGGATGGTCATAGAGCCAGCACAGAGAAATACCCGTCAGGGCACTGGGACCTCCCTCCTTAGGAGTGTGAGGCATTGGATTTCTTTTCTGAGTCCAGGAAATAAATTAGTTAATTCAGCTGGAGCTGCAATTAATCCAGGTCACTGCTCACACCTTCTCCTCAGCATCCTGCAGTCATTAGAGCTGTGAAAGGGAAGGGCTGTAACAAAGTGCTGCTGATACAGTTCACAGTCAGGTCACAGTTATTAATGAGCTTTCACCTCTAAGATGGAAACAGCAGTTTTGGTGCTGTGTTCTGCCACATACAGGAGCTGGTCCAAGCACAGGGTGCAGTGAGGACAAAGCTCCTTGTGTCCTTTTTTCCCTGCCTCTTAGCTGGAGAGAAGTTTAGCCATTGCAAACCTCTGAGACCTTAAATATCCATTGGTGCAGGGCTTTGCAGGCAGGCTGGACTTGAGCACTGAGGTAAAGACTAGAGGTGAAATATTCTCCAAATGCTTCAACATTTCACGTGTGACAGTGACAACTTTACAGACATATCGTGAGAAACGAATTACTCTCTTCCTTTTTTGTTTCCCTCCTCTTCCCCACGTTAAAGGTGAAAGTAGACGAGAGCCTTTCCTTGGACCACGTGACTCGGGACAGGGTGAAGGTGTCCCACGGCCGTCGGCCACCCACGAGAAGTCACCTAAAGGAGGTAAGTGCAGCCTGTTGGAGTGAGCCATCCCACCAGCTGGGATCACCGACAGCTGCTCCTTCCATTCAGGTACCAAACCCCAGGGGACACACCAGGTATGGGCAGCCCAGAGAAAGCTGACAAGGGAAACAACTTCCTGCAGAGAAGACTGTGCCAGCACCTCTCCAGGTTCCCAGAGATCTCTATCTGCTGCAGCACGTTACCATATATTTAGCTTTTCATAACTCATAAGCTGCTTCACAATCTAGTCAGAGCCATTAGAGTTTCATTTTCATCAGAAGGGACCAAAACTCCTATATTTATTTTCAAAGATGTGATAATTTTGTAGCCACAGTGGTCTAAAGGTAGAAGAACTGCATGGTCTACAGGGAGAAGCTGTACTTTCATTAAGCTAACCAGAGAAAGCAGATGAGCTTTCAAGCTTACAAGCCCTTCCCTAGGTCTGAAACAGAATACATTATTCTCCTAGGCAGTTTTATAGACTAACCTGTCTACTTTTAACTGATTTTCTGGGTCTGTCACTTAAAAAAAAAAAAAAAAAAGGGAAAACCCACAAATCTGCATTTCATTTCCAGGGGAGAGGTTCTTACTAATGTTTGATTCTTGTGATTTATGAAAAAGTTTCTACAGACAGATTGATATTTTAGCAGAGCATTAATCACAACCAAGGAAGGTTTTTAAATCAAACCTTCTTTCTTCAGACTTCCAAGACTCTGACTTATGTGCCTGCACAACACTCAGATGACCCTTGTGCAGAAAATGAGATACCTTGGGACTTTTTACTTTGCATAGAAATGGAGGGAGAGCGTCTCTCCCACAGAAATGCATGAGAATGAATCATAGATTCCCATCCTCCAGAAAACCGCAGAAGAAAACATGACAAAAGTCACAGCAGCAATGAAGTGTGGATTCTGTTGCCTAATACGGGTTCAGTAAGGTGGGGAGCCCTTCCCTAGGCACTAAAAACATGTCTCTTCCCTGCTCAGATCACTATTTTCACGAGATACCTCCGAGGTTAATACCTCTAAGACTTTTCACCCTCAGCCAAAATCAGGGGAAGCTGGCTTACAAGTTTAGCAGCAGGAATGAGGGGATAGAGCCTGCAGAAAGATGTGTATCATGGCTACTGGCTGCAGATTCATGAAGGAAATGGCATGAACATGGATTTTCAGTGTTAAAAGCAGGCCAGGTGAGGATGGGTTAGGGCCAAGCTGCCAGGATGCAGCTTGCCTCCGTCTCTCTGCTGGGCTGGAAAGGCAAAGAGAGGCTTTAACTAAATTCTCTGCACTACAGGAGCCTGGCCCTGGCTGCAGCTATGTCTTCGTGTGGTTTTGGGTTCCCTCACACAGGAACTGTCACTGCAGTCCTCCCTGTGGGGCACTGAGCTTACACACTGCAATGTCTTTGTTAAGTCCATCCTTTTTAGGAAAACCTGTCTACTAGTGAGATTTGCACACAGCCTGTGGTCTGAAGGAGGTTTAACCAGATGAGGCTTGGTCCTGGTCAGGCTGGGATGACATCAGGTTGGAGGAAGCAAGCAGAAGGCAACAGGATTACAATCTCTGGCCAAGTGATCTAAAGATCAGCTTGGTTTATGACAAGCTCAAAAGCAGAAAAGTGAGCCTTTGGGGATGCACATTGTAAAGGAAGGGGGTAGAGGGATCCCACTATCACAGGACAAAGAGTAAGAAGGCAGAGCTTAACACTATGCCCACAGGAAACCCAAGAAATTAGGTTATTGTGGAACAGGTTTCAAGAGATTCTTTTCAAAGGAAGTAGTAAAATAGGTTCTGTGCTTTTCTTAGAATCAAGGGCTGCTTTGGTTTGGAAGGGACCTTAAAAATCATCTGCGAGGGTAAAGAACCTTTCACTTACTCAGAGCCCCTCCCAGCCTGGCCTTGAACACGCCAGGGATGAAGAGTCCACAGCCTCTCTGGGTAATCTGTGCCAGGGCCTAACCACCCTTATAGTGAAGAATTTCTTCTGAACATCTCATCTAAACCTGTCCTCTTTCAACTTAAAGCAATTCCCCCTTGTCCTATCACTCCACGACCTTGTGAAAAATCCCTCTCCAGCTCTCTTGGAAGCCCCTTTTAGGGACTGGAAGGGGCTTTAAAGTCTCCCTAAAGCCTTGTCTTCGCCTGGCTGAACAGCCCCAACTCTCTCAGCTTGAAGCAGCAACCCCTTGCTTGCCATGCTGGTTGTGAGGGTTTTGCACTTTAACTTGCAGTTAAACAATTAACAGGATCAATGACAGATACTGAAAACTTTCTCTCTTGTTTTTCAGGCTGCCAAGTGTACATCAGATGGTATCCTGCGACTAGATCTGGATATAGTAGACAATGGACCACCAACCTTTGATTCCATTATCAGTGAAAGTGACAATGAACCACCTCAAAAAGAAACTCCAAAGCCCCCTATGCCACCTACAAAACCCACTGGCACAAAAGAAAACCAGGAGGCAGAGGACAATGTTCCTGACCAGGAACATAAAAAAACTCTGTCTCCTCCGCTGCCTCCAGATAAGAAGCTTAAGGAAGGCATTACATCAAAGGACAGTGTCAATACCAAGGAAGAGGACTCTGTAAGTCCAGAGGAGAATGCGGAAGAATCCCAAGCACCAAGGGAGGAGAACAAGGAGAACCTCACTGAGGTCAGCAACAGAGTTATATCAAAAGCTCCAATTCCACTTCCTAAGAGTGTGCCAGACAAGCTGAAAGTAGCTTGGGACCAACCAACCATTGAGCCTAAAAAGACAGAAGACTTGGAATCATCAGGAGATGATGGCAAAGACAAGCTGGCTGAGATTGCTGCTGCAGATGTTTCAAAGCCCCCTGTTCCTCCTAAGGTTTTGCCAGAGAAAATGCTTGCCACAGTGAACTCCAGCCTTGCTGACCTGGAAACTGGGGGCTGGGAAGAGCAGGAATCTGGCAGCTCCAAGCCCCCAGTGAATGGGATCACAGCCAGCGAGGTAGCAGAGTTCACATCCCTGACAGCTGAAACAGAAGAAGGAAATGGGAGGACCGCAGCTGAGAAGGAACAGCAAACTTCAGCAGAAGAGACAGAGACTTCCTTAGCTACAGAAACAGACCATGAGGGTGTAAAAGCAGCTATTGAGAAGAAAGATTCTACAGAAAATAGTTCAAGTCTCAAAATTCGTTGTTCTTCTCTGGGAGACTTGCTCTCTGATTCCAAAAATAAACGGAGAGCACTTCCAGGCCAAGGTTTCCCAAAGGATTCCCATCAATGCTTAGCTAAAATGGAGGAGAAAGTTGCTAATGAAAGGGAAAAAGCAGAAAAGCTTCTGCAGAAGGTTTTACGTGAAGGGTTGGAACAGGCTCAGGAGGGGAATGGACCCCCAGTGATGGCAGAGACGTTGCTCAATGAGGCAGTAGAACAGCTTCGGCAAGCTTCACAAGTTTTGCAAGAAATTAAAGGTCTTGGAGAACTGAAAAAAGAAGGAACACAGAAACAGAAAGAAAAGCAAAAGGATCTAGTGACTCTTTATAGGAGAAGTGCTCCCTGACACACTCTGCAGAGACTACTTTCCCAAAATCAAAGCTAAACATTTGCATTTATGATTTGTACCACTGCTAGGCCAGTGTTTAAGGATGGTGTTTTGCTGTGCACACATCATGTTTGTGGGACAGAACTGAGCTTTCAGTTATAGCATCTTTCTTTCTTCATGTTGTACATACCAGTCTGGTTCTAATCCTCTTAGCACAGCAGAAGGTTACAGGACAGTGAACAGTTTCAAATATGTGAATGCTCTTTAAGGATTCTATCCAAAGTTCTTTCAATGGATCAGACCTTAAAAATTAGTGGCAATCAGACCAAGCCAGATTTTTTTGAAAGGAGTAGAATGGCTATTCTAGCAAAAGCCCCTGTCTCTCTGTATTTACAGACACGCAAATACCAGATTACACTGGCACCTATCTGGTTTTCCCAGTTAAATCATTTAAGGATAAATGTAGTCAGTGTTTGTTCACTTGCTGGCACAGTTTCCCAGACCACCTGGCCCAGTGACATCTAGGAATGTAAAGATAAACAATTTAATCTTCTCCAAAGACACTCATAAAACGACATCCAGAGTTAAAAAGTGACCTCACACAGAGGCAAACTACACTGGCCAGTTCCTAACTCCAAGTAGTGTCCCTGATGTGGAGCAGCTGTATGAAGGCACTTTGAGGCTGGCTCTGCAGCACTTTCGGTGTGCTAAGCACTCTGTGAGTGAACGCAAGTCTCAAAGTATCACTGCCAGGCAAGTATTGATTGTTCCTCTTTCATTAACAGGGGAATTGAGATTACACTTGGCCTGTGAAAGTGTCTTCTACCAGGACAACACATTTATTATTGAGGACCATACCTATCTGATAACTCTGAATCCCCTCAGCATTGTTAAGAACAAATAGCCAGGCATTTGGAGAACCTGTGTCCAGGAGATCCCCAGGAGCTTCCTAGGAGAGCTGTCACAAAGAAGCTTTGGGGATGTGTGTTCCCTTAGTGTTGTCTTGGGATGTAACTGACAGGAGCATGCATATCAGGCAGTGGGTCTGGATGAGATCCCCCTTCCCACTAAACACGTCTCTGCCTGCTGTGTCCTGGCCAGCCTGAAAGCCATGGTTTGGCCCAGACCTCTAATTGGCACACATGGAAGGAAAGGCAGTTTGCACACAAAACTTTGGGGCTGGTCCCAATGGCTTAAGTATTTGAAAATAAAAAATGCATTGCTACGGAAGGGTCTGAGGGAGACACTGCAGAAGGTTCCAGCACAATTCCCACAGCCTCCCCTGTCCACCACAGTTCCTGTGGTCTTCAGTGATTACAGCAGTGGCAAAATCCTGTTTTTGCATGGCTACTGTACTGTTCCACACCCAAGCTGGGTCCTCTGTTCTGTTCTCTATAGTTGCTTTGTGGAGGGTCGTGTGACATCCCAGAGGGCTTCTCCTTTGCTTGAGCCAAGCTCTGGAAACATGGAAAATGGCAATCTCCGCAGTCCCGTTTTAAGGAGTGACACGCTACCCAAACTCTTTATTCTTGTTTGCCAGCACTTTGTTCTTAGCTCATCCATTTCTTTTTCTCCTAATTTCCCAGGTCCCACAAGTCTGCAAGGGGCTGCAAACACCACCCACAGCAGCAGTAAAGTTTCATCTGAGCCTCCTCTTAAGGCTAGGCGTAGGTACTTCATGTCTGAGCACAGGAAGATTGGCTTTGGGCTTCGAAATACCCTGGTTTCTACAACTTCATGCCAGCATGAGAGTTAGTGACCATAACTGATGCTTCTGCCTCTTTTGATGAAACTAGCCTTGGTTTTGGTAATGAGTCCCCCTCTCAGGAAAGCCATAGATGTTGTATGAGAGTTCACTTGTTATTCTGTTACATGGAAAGTTTTACATGGTCGGACACTCAGGTGCCAAAAAGCTTTACTTTGAGACAAGAAGTTTCTAACATCCTAAGCGCACCCCAAGGCACACAGCCTGGAGCAAACTCTGGGCCTGTGCCATTTGCTGCTGTGGGTTCAGTATGAACTATGGGTCATATTCACCTTTCCAGACACACTTAGGGCAAGGGCTAAGAACACAGACAATATTCAGTGCCTATCTGCTATCTACATGTATTTTTCTGCATGTGCACTTTTGTTTACCGAACACTGTGTGGTATGAATGTGAGCTGTCAGAACCTGGTGTGCACTGGAAGTCGAGGGATATCAGCTCCAGAGAGCAGGCAGGCTTTTGCAAGATGCAGTTCTATAACAATAGATAGATGAACACCCAGTTCACACTAACAGGAGTATATACAAACCAGGGCAAACTCTGGGTACAGGTTCACATCCCAAAACTGAAGCCAATCCTAAACTTCAGGACAGGCAAATCAAAGCCTGGCACTGAAATCCAGGAGAATGACAACAGCTCATGGGGTAGCTTAGTCCCCTAATTTATACACAAATGCTTTTGCTCTCCCCAGTGTTTTCTTGTGGCGGTGTGTTCTGTGGATGCTCGTCTGGCAAAGCACTGGTGAAAATACCCAGACATTCCTCTCTGTTACAGCCAAACCTACAGGATGTGCTTATATTTTACTGTATATTTTTTATATTATACTCAATATTCTAATGAATAAATGTCTGACATTTTACTGAATAGCCATCAGTAGGAATCCTAACAGATAAATACCCTCTACATGTTAGGAAGTGGGCAAATTAAACCATTTTACAACCTACAGCTAATTACTGTATATGCTGTACTAACAGATTCTACTAGATTTGTATTATGTATTGTAAATAGGTATAACTTAAGTGGAATCTCTGTATCACCCAGTAATTTTACTGCTGCAAATGCTATTTTAGAGACTCTTGGTTTTAACTATTTTTTCTAATACATTTAGCAGTTTCATCCTAAAACATCCAGCCTTCTATGGCAACTCCCATCTTCAGCATACATCTTGCCACCATGCACTTATTTTTTTAATCTTCCTTTAAACATGCATTTAAACTTGCATCTAATTCCTGGCTGCACTAAGGCTTGGGAGTTTTGTGCCTGAAAACCCTCTGGTCTTGGAGTGCTGGAGTGTGAGTCTGTGTTTTGGGCTGTGCCACCAGTTTACATGTCTGTGACAGGAAGGAAGTGAGTTTGCAAGTGAGCAAGTGTGGATGACGATCTGAAAAGCAGCTGCTGCAGCCCGTGGAAAGGCAGCACTTTGTCTCCTGCTTGTAAAGAGCTTTGAGATTTGGCAATAAAACCTCCTTTTAAAAATCTGCTGTTTCAGGGTCATTTTGTCCTAAAGTGGAGCAAGGAAGTGCCACCAGAAGCAGCACATTAAGGCTTTGTGCTGGAGAAGGGAACGCTGCACAGGCTGTGGTCAGGCTGAGGTGAGCTTGGTGCTGTGCTAACCACAAGACAAGAGGAAGGAAAAACGCTGGGGGCTGCAGCTGGCACAGAGCTGGAACTGCTGCTGTACACAGGGCAGTTCCTGGCTCATCCCTGCCTGCCAGCTTGGCTGCCCCGCCAGAAAGCATGGCTGAGTCCAGGATTTCTTTCTGAAAAGCAGTGGGAAGCATCACCTCACCAAGTGCAGTCTCCAGCAGAGCTGGCTGGGCTGCTCTTAACATCTTCGTGTGGACTCACTGGTGTCTCCAGAATGTGGAGCCCACTCAGCACTCGTTCCCTCGGTGGTGAACCACACCAGAGCTTTGTTCCTCTGCCCTGATGGCAGGAAGCTGCAGCACGAGAAGGGGGTGGTATCACAGTGACTGCTTCCCTTCGGCAGTAACAGGTCAGAAATTGTCAAAAGTAGTTAGGAAGTAGGTTCAAAAGTTACGAGGAAGCAGGGAAATAGTGCAAGTGTACATACCATCCTGTTGCACAATGAGAACATTCATTTGGCTAAAAATTTGTGGTTAGCAAACCCTCTAACCCCTTGTTGGGAAGGGGGCTATTCCTCAAAGGAACCTCAAAGGAAAATGGTGATTTCTACAGATACACTGCAGAGAAAGGCACTCTCTTCTCTCATTAAGAAAACACACATCAGATTTCGGCCTGAAATTGTTGATAAAGTGTTGATAAGGAAGGGAAATGTCTAGCACTCTATGAAACAACAACAACAAAATGTAAAAAAATGCAAAAGAAAACATGCATAGTATTGGCATATGAATAATTGCCTGACTTGCTCTTAATTCAATGGACAGTTACGGTTTACTTGTTTGAAGAGACTGTATTGTGCAATAGACTCTGAAATAGACAATGCAGGTCCTAGATTCCTTACTGTGGTCCTACAGAACTCAAAAATTTGCAGCTGAAAAGGAGCAGAAAGATCTCTTCCAGTCCCAGGGGGCCAAAAGATTTACTACAGCCTGAGCTAGCCTACACTGATGACTAATTATTCTTGCTATTAAAAAATGCGTGTTTTAGCTTAACCATGAGTCATCAAGAGTGAAGCTCTCCAACAATTCCCCTTTCCAGTTTAAGAGTCAGAAAATACATAGAGGCAAAAGGTACCCACAGTATTAGAGAATGGAGATCGCTGTTTTGTTATGCTGTGAAAATTCACACACTTCAAAAAGCCAGTGCATAGTTTATTCCAGGAAACTTAGTCGCTGTTTCCTAGCGCCTTACCTCACAGCTACAAGCCACCATATTCCTGTCACAACCACTGGTAGGTGATGTTACAAAGCATTAACAGATTCGGGGAATGATAAACCTCACAGGCTATTCAGATATTTAACCCTGGCTTCCCTCTCACTGAGGAGTTGTGAGGTGATAAATGTGCCCCTGCAGACCCTGCTCACACCTCCACAGCTTGGCCTGCTCTCCCAAAATGGATCCTCTTCTGCTCCACATTTCAGTTCTCATCTTTCCCTACTTTTCCATCTCATGTCCCTTTTCTGCCAGAACAACTGAGCTCCATAAAGCTTAAAACTGTGTTGACAGAAACTTTCCAAAAGTTTTAGTTGTGCTGATGCCAAGAAAGTCCTTGTTCCCACCGTCATCAGATTCACAACCCAGTTTCTACACCCCTGCATCTACAATCCCCATTTTTACATTTCCTATTTCTACCCCCTGCCCATGAAGGATGTTTGTGCTTCAGAACATGGGCATTCTTGAAATTAATTTTAAAATTACTAGCTCAAAAAAACAAAAAAAAGAATTCAAGGCATCAAAATGTTCACAGCTAGAACTACTTCTCTTGGTGTTTCTTTTATAGTGTCTTCCGATAAAAAGACCTCAAAGTGTTTTGTAGCCATGAATTAATTTTGCCTTGTGGTGCACCCAGGAGAGATGATGGAGCTTCTCACCCTGCAGAATGAAGGCAAAGGCACAAAGCATCAAAGAAGGGGGCTCCAAACCCATTCTCCTGCAGCAGATACTTTAATTTTTAGTTGGTGAACTAGTGACATTTTGCAATAAACATTGAATAACCAGAGTATCAGATGACCACATGAAGTGCCTCTAAAAACAGAAAATAAACAAACAAACAAAAAAAGCCAATTCTGAGAACTTGTCCTTTGATGACTTTTCTAACCCTTTGCAGGGATTGGGATGGACCTCCAAATCCTGCTTGTTTTGGACAATATGACAGTTACAGAACTTGTATTTCCAGCCCATAAGTGGATAAGACATACTATGAAAATACTGCATATATCTATTATATCTAAGATATTGTTCATTTAAAACAAGAAATGAGAACTGGAAATATCTTGGATATGTTCTGGGGGAAAAGACAAAGCCATGTGGTGCAGAGACTATGAGGAGAAGAGGTCAGGGGCAGGAAGAGGGCAAGACATGGGAATGCAATGCCAAGTACAAGCTGTCATTCATGGGTAAGGATATGACATTTATGCAATGCAAACAGATTCAAACTCTCCTTCCCCACAGAACTACACAGCAGGGCATATCCAGAAATTAGGATATTTGAATGCTGATAACTGACTTTCCTTTACCCTTTATTGAAACATTTAATTCCCTCTTGGTCTCTAAATAGTTTCAGACGCTTGTGAAATTCTTAACTATATTAGTATTTTTCCTTTTCCTTTCCACAAAAAGTCTAGTTTTGGAGGAAAGATATTTTTTCCTTCCAGAGTAACGTGTCTTGCACGGAAAGAAATGTTTCTTAGAGAACAAATTCTAATCTGTTTCAGATAGCACACCATGGCACACTGGGATATTTATCATTGAAACTGATAAAACATCAGAAGATCTCCAGAAGTCCAACAGATATGCAAGCCAGCATGACTAACTGGGCAAGGATCTCTGCAAACAAAACTGCAAGTTCCTCAGCTATTTCATTTGCAACAAGAAGTGAGTTTTGAAATGCTGGCAAAGTCTTCTGGGTTTGTTTAGACCACATCACCATGACAGCAAAGCACTGCCCAGTGCTTCATGTATTGTACAGCTTTGTAAGAGACAGTGGTGAAGGGAAACTCAAAGGAAAAAAACATGGCCAGATGTCATATGGGAGATCACAGGAGATACCCCAGCCTATGGATAATCTTTCTGTCCAACCACAGAGCTTTCGATGGGCTCTTTCTCTGGAGCAACACTGAATTTTCAACAGTATGGACTGAATTTCCTGAGCAAGGCGAATATATTCCACTTGTTTTCCATGGCCAAGACCTAATGAACTTGTGAAAGGTCAGCACTGCAAACAATAGTCATGTATTTAAAGAGCAGGACTACTCTCAGCTTAGCCACACTTCTGCTCTTCCACCCAGGTGGGTTCAAAACCCGCCCAACTTCAAGGCTGGAATCAGGGCCTCACGGGAGTTGCTGGTGAGAAATTTTCTGGCAAAACGTTTTCAGGTCAAAACAGCAATGCAAGGCTGTTATCAGAGGCCCACAGACATGGAAAGGTGTGCTGGATTCAAAAACTGTACAAAAAATAATTTTGAGAAGTTGACATTTCAAAAGCTGACAATTTTGCTCTGCAGCTCAAAAACATGATTTCAATGCTTTGGTTTACAATTTCTTAAGTAACTAACCCAAGCATTTTTTAAAATATGAAATTACATATTTTGATGGAGCTCATGTGATTGCTTCTTGTTTTCTCACAAAAATGTTTTAAAATGTTTTTCCTTGCTCTGTATAAAGGGGAAAAAAATTTAAGCCCTTGGGGAAGCTGAGAAGATGTGAAATCTTCTTTGGTTCGATCTCAGCAAAGTAGGATTCCTGTCCATTTCATTCAATATAAGGCACAAGGTTCTGGCTCCTCTGCTCCTTCAAAGAAATATTGTTTCTTTCTCAGGTGATCCAGTCAGGCCAGGAGCTGTGGTCCATTTATTTTGTCTCAAGACAACAGTAGCTGCACAGGTGATTGGTTTTTTAAATGAGAGAAGATATCCACACAATCTCAGTAAATTTGCAGACATCAAAAGGAATCCCTAGAACGTCTGTAAGGAGCCTGATCTCATTCCTGTGACAAGTTTGCATTCAAGAATGTCATGTTCTTCTATTAAGCAGCTTCATTGGAATTAAAGTATTTTCAGCACTAAACACAAGAGATGTAAATTTGGGGGCTTGCAGCCAAGGCCACCACTCCTATAGAATAGAAAGAGCACAGGCTGTTCTCTACAGCTCCCATTCTGCTCATTGAGACAGAAGCAGAGGGCAACATCCACAGCAGCCCCATCCTGGTTAGACATCCTTCCTGTGGACTGTGAGACATGTCAGCAGAATAGAAGGAATTTTTCAGCCTCCAAAGGGACCTTGGAGGACCCTTCCCATTCACCACAGTGAGTAACAGCAAATTGAAATGCAGCCACTGCCTACCCCAGTTCCTTGGCACGAGCAGATACTTGCGTTGGCTAATTATCACCAGTCCTGTCCTACCTAGAGCTCCCAAATATTGCAACAAACTGCTTTAGGGAAGAACAAGCACACAGGGGTCACAGAAATACTGTGGGAACAGACAGCATCTGGGTTTGAAGATGTGGCATCCACAGATTGGTTCTGCACAAATGCACTGATGAGGAGAGCCAGCCACTGGGTTCTGACCCCAATTTCTAGATCCAGCAAACAACAGAGGCAAACAGAGTTTAATTATTATTTTTTTTCCAAGCGGTTGGGCACTCAGCTGAGTTCCTGTGGCTGTAACTCAGCTGTGTTACAAGCCATCTCCAGCAAGAAGGCACTGGAGCAGGAGGTAATTGAGGGTTGGCTCCCAGAGGGAATTTTCCCTTAAAAGGATAACAACATTGTCATGAAGAAACCAGCTCACTTCCACTGCCCACAGAGATTTTTGCAAACACGGCTGCCAGAGCTGGGGGCGGTGGCGGGTATTAAGAGCAGACAGCAGGAGCAGCAGGGCAGTGCCTGCTCCCTACATGCTACACAACTACTCCAGCCTCTCTCAGCCATGCTCTGCCGTGAAGGGCAGCAGGACATGCAGGCAGCCCCGGGAGGTCACCTCAGTGCCATGTAATAAGAGGCCAATTCCCATCATCTGCTTGAGGCAAAAAGAAACCCAAGTGAGGGGTTGCAATCAAGAAAAACCACCCTCACAAGAAGCGTTTGCGCTCAAAGTGAGTGATATTTTCAGAGGGCATGGGCAGTGTGCCAGCTGAAAGCATCCCAAGGAGTATTTCCAATTAAATATTTTTCCACCAGAAAATAAACAAAATCCCAGCTTTTCATTTGAGAGTTTATGGAACAATTATTATCAAAACTCTTAAGATGGGAGCCAGGAGAACAATAAAAGAGCAGAACCCCATGGTGGCCTTCCATCCAGCAGCAGGCTGCTGAAAAGGGAGAGCCAGGTTTAAGGCCAAGTTCCCCTCTGGAAGACTCAAGCCTGTTGACTTGAACCTCAGCTTCCCACAACCAAGAGGAAACTGCCTTAGCTCTAACACAGCCCTGCTCCATACCCAGGACACCTCCTTGTCCTCTGGACAGCCCACCCACCTGGAACTTTGCACTGTGCTCTCCTGTGCAGTTTTGACATGGAATGAAGCTGAAATGGGAAAGGCTGGGTTTGGCACAGCTGTAGCGGCAGGCACCAATTCCCACCTCACAGCTAAAGCTTCTCTTGGGTGAGGTTTTCAACTCTGACTCATGCTCCTGCAGTCTGTAGCACAGAATAAGCCACCTATCACACTGCAAGAGAAGGAACTGGGGCCTGGTGTTTCCCTGCACCCTGATGAGAAGACAAAATATGTGCAAGCGAATAACAGCCAGATCTGAAAGGAGCAGAGACTCCTGAGCTGGCAGTGCAACAGAGGCTTACACAGGGTAAAACACCATCCCCTTGTTTGAGGACTGGCAGCCCACAGAACCCCAAGCAGCTCAAGTCCTTCCATTGCAGTGGGGAGTCCAGCCCAGAGAGTGAGTGAGAGATTTCTGGTGACCAACACGTCACTGCTGCTGGAATCTCCTAGCACTGAGCACCTTTAAGAGATAGACCGCCAGCAACCTCCTCCAGACCACAGAGTTCAGATCAGGAGCTGCAGCAATTCTGCAGCTGCTCCCAGTTTTGCCTGGTGGTTGATCCATCTGGTCCCATCCTGTTGGTACCTTTGTGAAGAGTCCACTTGAAATAGTCCCATTTTGGTAACTCCACAAGCAGCCATGGAGATTCAGCACACTTCCACTTCACTTTAGGGGTAGAAAATTTAATTTTCTAATCAGTCTTCCTCTGTAGAAAGAAGTATTAAAAGTTTCAGCAAGATAAGTGTGTTAGTGTCGATAAACAGAAATTCATTCAGAGAATAACAGCAGAAAGCTGGAGAATTACAGGTGGCTACAGGCACAGACTGGTTACCATTTGGCTTTTCCTTTCTATGAGTAACAGCAAGAAAATGAGTCAGACTCTATGGCTGAGTCACAGTGAGTGAATATAAACTTGCTTTTCAGACCAAGAGAACTTGGGCAGGTGGAGGAAGAACTCTGTATAATGAGCTCTGGATAAACACAGCACAGTCCCTCCATGTGCAAGTCCTGCTCCAGGGCTTAGGATCTGCAAGCCTGTCCTAAAGGAAGACCCCATGGTGGAAATATATGATAAACATATGACAACATCTGCCTTCTGTTTCCTGTGCTGTGTACAGATTATCTCTCTCTACAGATAAGCCTGTTCTTCTCAAAGAGAAAGCTGGGGTTGTGCTTTAAAAACGCTGCTGAGACCAGTGACAATTTGAATCAATTCATTCTGTACCTCTTCTCAGACTACGTGTATCACCGCATCTCAGCACCATCTGCTCGACACCTGAGTGATGTGATTATACATCTGCCGGGGGTTGTTTGTTCCCTCATCCCTCCTGAGCACTGAAGCCAGAGGCAGGATAGGCAAAGTGTGCTTTCTGCATTCACGTGTGCTCTCTCTACACACAGAGTGGAGCTGACGCCCAGCTGAGCTCCCCCACCTCCTCTCCACTGATGTCATTATTTTCCATGTTGCTTGTTGAGCCCGGCAGTGAAGAAGCCCTGGGAATGCAGAAGCCCATGTCAGAGCTGTTCCTGCACTGATCACCAGCAACTCTAGCAGAGGACTTTAAAGGGAAGCCTGGTGGGCTGCAGTAAAGTAAAAATCATCAGGCTACAGTTTGACATCAGCAGAGCTCCTTGTAGAACACATGACTCCAGCTGCTGTCCCAGCCCCCTCCCCCTGCCTCCAATTCCAAGACCATAAAATTACTCATTAGGCTTGGAACAAAACACTCTCGGTGCACTTGCATGTGGCTGGAGGCAGAGACAGATGTTCTGGGCTCTGGAAGAAAATTGCTGAGAGACAGAAATGAAACACTTCCAAAGCTGCACTGTGTTTGCCTGCTCCTGTTGGACTCCATGGTTTTCCATGGGGTCAGATTAGAAGGGAGCGATGGCATCACTGAGCAACCCTTTGCTTCCACTTAGCTTTTATTAAATCTTCAAACACAATTTTCTGTTTCACTTCAAGTTTTGCACTGAGTCCTTCAGCGTGTCATAAGACCAGCCCAGGGCTGTGCCTCTGGAAGTAGGTTTCAGCACTTTGGGTTTATGGTTAAAAGATCCTATATTTCAGATGCACTTTTGTCTTGAAAAGAACAGGGAGAGATTGCCTTTAGGAGCCAGACAATCCTCAGAGGCCCAGGAAACAGAGGATCCTCCCTCTTTTTACACACGTTGTAAAGTGAGAATAAAAACATCGCCTGCAGGCATGTCAGTGAGGGGATTAGGGTTCAGTGTCCTGATTATTGCTTGGTTTATACACGGCAGCCGTTCCCACCTCCCATAACCAAACACTTGCTCAGTTAACCATCACATTCAAGTGAGGGAGGGCAGTGACTCCAGCTCCATCACATCACTTCTCTTATATTCAAGAAAGAATATTCTGCCTTTAGATCTTCCCTGCTACATTTGCTTTTTGGTCACAGAGTAGATGTTTTAAGACCATACTACTGTTACATTCCTGGCTTTGAAAGACCAGGTTCCATGATTTTGGTAAGGCAAACAGTTCAAAGCACAGAGAGAATGACCACTGCAACCTGATGACCACCATGAGACACAGACTGTCAAACCAGTAATCTCCCAGCTACTGGTCAGACCTGGTACTCAGGCACTAAGAAAGTCTGAACACAATTGGTTCATATAGACCTCCCTCAGCCAAATATCACAGAAATAACAGTTTTTTCCTCCTACAGCTATTTCTAAGATATCATTCAGATACAAAAGATACTGGGAAGCTATTTTTTTGCCTCTCACATATTCCTGCAGGATAGATGTGAGTCCAGTTCTCCACAGCTGGAAGAAGAATATATCGAGTTGGAAAACGTAGTGGACTCATGTCAGTAAGCTCCACATGGAGGTCAGGGATCAACAGGAGTGGCCTGACAGGAACAACCCCTGCCACAGCGCTAATTACATGTAAGCTTCACTTTCAAAGCTACATAGAAGCTTACGGTCATTTATCTTTACAAGGGATTTAAAGGCCTATCGGCTTTGGGAAGTGAGAGTGACAGGAGAGGGAAGTGCCAAATCACCAGCTCAAACTTCCAGCTGGTGTTAACATAGACTGGAGCTATCTGTGTCAGCACCATGCAGCACACTGGCAAGGCTCACTCACCAGCCCTCTCTGACATCTCTGCCTGGTTCCTTGAGACTTTTTCTTACCGACAAACAAACAAACGCTTCAGTTTCTCTAACGTGATTTCCTCCCAATCCCATAATACTGGATTATTCCTAAACCTAAAGCAAAGAACATCACTTCGTGATTCAGGCTGCCTCCTGAGCTAGGAGCAATAGCTCTCCTGAAATACCCCATTCTGTGCTGCCTGAAACACTACACGGCATGAGCCGAGTCTGGGAAGACAGGAAAAATGGAATTATAGGCTCGTGAAATGGACACTGACAAAAACCTGAAATGTCGAGCTCACTCAGATGCAGTCTGTGTTTAATCCAGTCATCAGACAGTCTCTGTTTAGCTAAATATTTGACTTTAGAATTGGGCCTGAATTATTACTGGCAAAGCTTCCAAGCTCCACAGGTCTCTCTAACAAGCTGCTCCTCTGTGGAAGCCTTGCAAGGAAATGAATGCAGCCTTTGAGGAAACTGCTGGAACCCTTCTCAGGCTTCCAGAGTGGGTTTGTGGAGTCCCGTTAGGTGTCCAGGCCTTCTGAAAGCTCCATATGTTGAGTGTTAGAAGCTACAGGGCTGATGTTTGTGTGCATTTCTGGGATGTTCCCAGAGGAGTTCTGGCTCCGCAGCATGTCACAGGAACAGAGTTATCAAAGAAAGCACCAAAAATAACCTAGTCTACAGAACAACTAAAAGCCAAACCCAGACAAAAAATAAATAATCTGGAGCCACACATGAAGCCATGTAGCCAGAGCTGTAACGTGTATTCCATTCTAATGGGACATATCTGAAAGAGCACAGAACTGGCATGGTTGGTCACTTCTGAATACCCACAGCAGGGACATGAAAGCCAAACATACAATTCCTCATCAAAGGCAGCTGTGTACCACAGTGCCCAAAGATCTGGTTCAGGTGCTGCCAGGCAGAGCCCACGGTTGCTATCTCAGCACACTGGGCTGTTTGACACCCTGTCACGTAAAAACAGTCCATCAGCACTGAAAGAGGAACGTGGTCATCCCCTCTCCTATGCAATATTCGATTTCCTATCTGTGCAGCATATGCCAGAAAAGACAATCCTCCAAAGATGGAAGCTGCTCCTCAAGCCAGGCTCCCCTGCTGTGGGCAGCCCCAGAGAAGCAGAAGTTTGGCTTCCCAAACTACAGGCAGCTGCAGGCAGGAGGAGTCAACCTCCAGTTTTTCTTCCAAAGGAAGATTATAAATTAAAGTCCAATTTGCTAAACCTCTAGGTAAGCAACTGTTTCTGCATAAACACATACTGGTTTGTGGGCTGTATTACATGGCTAACTGCAAATCTGACTGGCTTGAAAATCACAGTGTATACAACTAAACCAGGGAGCTAACAGGCACGTTTTAAAATTACAAGGATTTAAGCAGCCTGCCTCATGATTTTTGAATGTAATCAAAAATAATGATTATCCTGAAGCAGTACATAAAAATTGTGCATGCAAAATAAGAGCACAAAATTCTCTGACAGAGAGCTTCACTTCTAAGTGAGAAAGAGTGCAAAGCTGGCTCAGCTAAAATTATTCTTCAAGTGAAATAAAGTCAAAGATTTTAACACCATTTTGAAGATGGGGTCAATGTCTGGAATATATTGCAAAAGGGGCTCAAATTACCACCTCCCCCTGCCACTCTTTATGCTACAACATTAGTGGAAAAATCCAAGAGCTCTTTTTAGGTCTGTTAGCTAATAAATGGATCGCTAGGCGAATGTTCAGCGTCATTAACAAATCGTCGCAGCATTCTGTACTTGGTATCAGCAGAAAGTCTTGGTCCCTTCCACCCCTGAACACATACCGCTTTGAGAAGGACAGAAGGAAGTGCCTACATTGACTTTTTTTCTGCCTGCTGGAAACATCCAGGCTCACAAACAGATGCGAACTCTCAGTGCATCTGCGCTATTCCTCCTCCCAGATCAGCATTAAACCCGCAGGAGAGCCGTGGGTGATGAGTCCTGGCTGATTCAGGCTCTGGAAGACAATGACATTAACAGTGGCAGGTTAAATCCAGACAGCTTTCCATCCAAGGATCTCTTACAGCATAACAAAAGGCTAGCAAGAGCCAGAGGTCCCACCTAAGGCTGGGATGCACAGTCCGTTCAAGCAGGGATTATTCCCTGCCCTATTCAGGGCTGTTTCCCCAGCCCCCAGGCACTAGGATACCCAGTGGGAAGGGCTCAGCCCTTCTCAGTCATTCCTGGCGCCGTTCCAGTTTGTCTGGAGACACTTAAATATTCATCGAGAAAGAGCAAGACTCCGTCTTGCCGGGTGCACAGACTGCTCTCCAGGGAGACGGGACACCTGCCTTCTCTACTCCCTGCTCCATCAAATCATTAATTATTTAAAATAATAGGAAAGAGCAAGAAAAACTCTCCGCACCAGACATGCTTGCAGCCTGTTGTTTACGGTGCTCTCTGGGGTCTTGTGTGGCCCGAGGTTTGCATCTCCCCTCCGGCAGAAACAAGGATCAAGCCCAGCTTTCCTCTTTCCTCGGGGAGGATGCTCTATACGCTAAGCTATTGTACAAAAGAAGGGCTTCCCCTTTATCCAGACAGACCTTATGTTCACTTTTCCTACCAGAGAAAGTGGTGGGGTTTTTTTTGTTGTTGTGGTTTTTGTTGGTTTTGGGTTTGTTTTTTTTTTAAACTTCAGTTTGAATAAAAGGCAAACAAAACACAAATCCAAATTTCTGAGAGGAGAAGCTATCCATAAACACCCACAGATTCTGTATTTGCTCAAGAGCTCAGGGTCCACCTCCCCATTTCACAGCTGGACAGGCCGAGTCATGGCGGTCCACCTGCATCAGCAAACATTTGGCTACTGAATTCCTCAGTGATGTGTTTCAATGAAATGGAAACACCTGCCCTGAAGACAGTTCTGGTGTTGCTGTGCACACAGAGGGACATATTTGGAGAAGCAGAGAGTCTCATCTTACCTGCATACCCCCAGGACATCACCCACCTCTCCCCATCTCCCAACACACCAAACGGCCCACGTCCTCTCTCAGGAACAGCACAGACCCACACAAGGGTCCCCGAGATGGGGATGTACCCCAAAATTGTCCCGAGCCCAGGGAACAGCCCCATCTGCACCCTGGACTTTATTGCTAGAGCAGGAAGTCGTGGCAGGTGAACAGCACTGGCACCCTCATGTGGTGACAGGCATCAGAGTGAGCTCACAGCCAAAATCAGCGGTACAGAGAGAGACACTTCTCCAGGGGACTTCTCCAGGGAGTCCTGACAGGGACCACATCTGTGGGCCAGCATGGTCTAGGGGGATACAAACTTGATGTCACCTCTCCTATCGTGAGACCATCAGCAAAGAATAACAGAATGGTCTGGGCTGCAAGGGACCTTAAGGATCTTCAAGTTCCACCACCTTCCATGGGCAGGGACACCTTCCACTCTCCCAGGGTGCTCCAAGCCCCACCCAACCTGGCCCTGGATGCTTCCAGGGATGGGGCTTCATATAAGATCGCCCCGGAGTTGTCTCTTCTCCAGGCTGAACATCCCCAGCTCTCCCAGCCTGGCTCCGGAGCAGAGGTGCTCCAACCATTTGAGAATTTCTGTGGCCTCCTTTGGACTCACCTCACTCCAGCTGCCCCATGTCCTTCTTATGTTGGGGACCCCCAGAGATGGAAGCAATATTACAGGGGAGGAGTACTGTGGGGGACCCACAGAAATAGATCTGATTATCCCCCCCACCTCAGCTCACCCTGGTTTCTTCCTTATCATACTATCAAAATGGAGAACAAAATAAAAGATAAAACCAGCCCAGACGCTGAAACAGGAGAATTCACTAAAACTCTGAGTGAAAAGCCTTTTTGCCCCATCCTGCACCTGCTGAGGGACGTGTGGTAACAAGAGCATCTCATTCCCGGGAAATATCAACCCCTGAGCCCGGCTGTCAAGGGAAAACGAACAACCCCCCGTAATTCCTACAGTTTAGAAATCCCTCTCCTCCCAAATTGCTCTGGAAACAGAATTTTAAAAATTTTAAATTAAACCGCCCACCACCTCGAAGCAGCAGCACTCAGCAGAGTCGCGCTGAGGTGAAGGGCAGCACCTGGCCGAAATGGCGGCAGACGGATGTCCCCGCTCAAGTCCTCCCCAAACGGCCCGAAAACGCCGTGTTTGCCGAGAAACGGGCTTGCTTTATGCTATTTTACTTTAAAGAGCAACGAAAGAGCAGCTCGGCGGCGGCGAGGTGGCCTGCGAGGAGGCGGGGACATGCCTCTCAGCCCGCCCTGAGGCGGCGAGGACGCGCCTCAGCCCGCCCTGAGGCGGCGGTGGCTGGTCGCCGTGTCGCGACATGGGGGACGATTTGGCGTCGGAAGGCGACAGCCGTGAGTGGGGCTGAGGCGGGGGCTGCCCCAGCGGGGCGGGGGGCGCAGCGCCCTGAGGGGCGATTCGTGTGGCGAGGGCGTGCGGGAGCCGGCGGGGCTGAGGGGCAGAGCCGGGATGAAAAATAACCGGACAGCTGGAAATCGGCTCGGAAACAAAGGAGGTGGATAAACCTGCCCGTGAATCAAGACTGTTGTTGCCCCAGAGCATCCTGCACCGCTGAGATGCTGCACATAAGTCTGGTACCCCTCACTTGGGGGTTTTGGCATCCTTGGTCCCTTCGGTCCCCATCCCATGTTGTCTTTGTGTCCTGCAGCCCCAGCTAGGGCCCAGTGGATGGGTTTGGCACGTTTCTTTGCATGCCTTTCACCTTCTTTGTTGCTTTTCTACATCTCTTGCATAATAAACTGCCTGTGAGTTGGTGCATTGCACTGAGGGTAAATAATTTAAAATGTTTTCCACACTGTGATAACTGAATTCCTATTCAGTAAGCTCTGAAGCACCCTGGAATCTGAGCTTGAAAGAGAAGGAAAACTGCTAAATATCCGCTGAAATGTTGCTGTTGGACAGGTGCATGCCATGATGGGGAGTGCATTTACACTTACAGAACTACTGTGGATCTTAAATAGGAAACTCAGACCATCAAACTGTTACTCGTGTGTTGCTGAAAATAAATAAATTGCGGCTTCTACAACCTTAGTGATGCCAGATTTTTTTACTGCATCTTCACAGCTAGTGCAAAGAGTAACTAAGATGGTTTGGCATCTCTTGAAAATGATGCTTTGTGTGACCACAAAATGTAAGAACACATTTCTGTCACCTGGAGAGTAGGATCAGCAGCATTTTCTTAATTGAAACATAGGATTTACTCCACTGAAGGGAGATAAGCACGTACAACGAGGTGGTATGTGTGTAGCCATTGGCGTTAATTATTAACAAAAACTCAAATTGTTTTTCACAAGTTCTCGATATTTCCTCTCAAATGAAGGGTCCATGCATAGTGAAATGCAATCCTGTTAACACAGCTGACAAGGTGATAAAAGAGTCTTAATATACAGTATAGGAATTCCTGTTTATTGCAGAAATCAGTGTCCAAAACCTACCCCCTTCATTGTCAAAGCGGGTCCAGCACTCTTGAATGCACACTCTCAGATGACCATGTCTGGTGTTAAGTGGATAAACATACTATTGAATGATTCTGTCTAGCACTAAAATTTGTGTTGTGTTTTTCTTCAGCTAAAGTTTTTTTGTTTGAAGGCAAGGGGAATGGAAACTGGAGGATGAGATTATACCTCTGTTTCTCCAAAAGTCCACAGTAGGGATGCCTTTCTTCTGTGCCCTCCACAGAGATTAATAATTCTGTTTAGGCAGCAGATCTCCTGTTTGTCTCCCTCAGTGTGGTGGAATGGGAACAGTAACATGTTTTGATGCCTTTTTTATGGCACATGGTTAGTGTGCAGTTGATATGTTGGAACTAACTGAAGTTGCATTTAGCCCCTCAAACTGCAGCCTGGGCTCTGCAGAAGTGTAGAAGAGAGCAGAGCCTCTGGGCCAGCTCTCCAGTGGGATGTGCCAGGCCAAGGCTCTGACTCAAGCACTTCTTTAAAGAATTCCCCAAAAGCACTAGGACAGAGACTGAGTCCAACAAATGCTGACACCAGCCTTGCCAAAAACCTTCAGAGCCTCCCCGTTGGGCTGTGGCAGTCACAGCCTTGCTCTTGTTTCTTGGCAGGAAGGTTTATTCAATCAAGGAGAAGATTGCTGGGGCAAGGCCCAGCATGGAGAGTAAATATTCTTAAATTGTGCCTAACTGTGCAGGACAAATACTGCCAGTCATGGTAAGTTATGTGCAGAACTGCCACGGTTTATTAAGAGATGGAACACTAATCACAGGCCAGGCTGGCAGTTTTGTGCTGCTTGGCTGGTTCAGGTTGCCTGGAGGGTGACCATGTGTAAAGGCCTCCTTGTAGAGCAGTGGGATGTAAGAGGAAGGATGGAGGAGAGGGTCTGTGTCATCTCAGAGCCTCCACACTGCGGGTGCCCAGGGGATATGGACCTCATGGATCAGAAGGTTTTGCAGCTGGAGCAAATCCATGAAGAGAAAGACACTGAATGAGAAGAGAAGCCGGTAGAGCTGGAAGAGCACTGATGTGGCACAGGGGTAGTCAGGGAAGGAGAGACGGTGGTAGAGTAAAAATCCAGCAAACATACCAACATCTGTAGGGCTGGGATTCTTGCTGGAAGAATCTTTCTGCAGTCATCCTTCCCTGAAGCCACGGGGGCCGGTGAGATGAAGGGGAGGTTTGTTGGGGCATGCTGCTCCGTGCTTCTTGCCAGTGATGTTTTAATGCTCACTCTTCTGCTCTGTTGCAGTGCTTCAGTCAGAGAAGGAGTTTCATGATGCAGCGAAGCGAAATGATATGGCCAGGATGGAGGAACTCATCAGGAGAGGAGTTGACATCAAAGCCAAAAATAATGTAAGTCCTGGGTTTTTCCACCTCCAAGCTGCAGGAAGTGCTGAGGGCATGTTTCAGAACTGCGGCTCCTTAACACTACTGTTCTCATTAACTGCTTCATTTGTCAAAGCTTTAAAATACAACAGCCAGTGGCAAATGGGGCCTGTGGCAACCAACCAGTTTTCACAACACACTTAGACCTCCAGCGCTATCATCCTGGCCACACTGGAAAGCTGCAAGTGCCAGATAGACATGATTGGTATAAAAAGGCTTTGATTTTGCAGTCTCTGTACAGTAAGACTGTGGGACAAACTCTGTTTCTGGTGCAGGTCTTTCCTTGTTGACTAGTGGGCTCATGGAAATACAGGATTGCACCCATCCTTAGTGTTTTGATGTGTCCATTTATGGTCAGCAATGTTCTTCACTCTGTGCTCTCAATGTTGTCCAGAACTGCAGTTCCTGGGTAGAAGGTGACTAACACCTGTCTGCCGGACAGGAGAGCAGAGACAGAGAGCTGTGTCCAAAGAAAACTCTGCACAGTGCAAGAAATCCTGGCTCCACAGATGGCCAAGGATATTTTTGCCTTCAGGAAGGCTGGTGGACACGCACACTCTGCATGCATCAGCCTTCCCTGCCTCTGTCCTTCCCTTCCAGATGGACCGGAGTGCCCTGCACTGGGCTGCAGGAGCAGGGAGCGTGGATGCTGTGCGGCTGCTCCTGGATCACGATGTCCCTGTGGAAGATGAGGACAGTGTACACAGGCGGCTCTCCCTTGCATGTGCTGCAGATGTGTTCGGTGCTGGGGCAGCGCTGGGGCCTGGGTGCTGGGCCAGCAGTCACAGACTGCACCTTAGCCCGGGGTGGGTGGCTCAGGTGGCACGCTGCACCTGCTGAGCAAGGGGCTGGAGCAAGCCTTGTTGGCACGTGTCTGTGCTCTGTATTTTGGCCTTTTCCTTGCATGCACAGTGACTTGGAACAGGCTGGTAGAATCTGTGAAGTTTTCCGCGGGGATGCTTGGCTTCTTCTGATTGTGCTGATGGTGCTTGTGGGACGACAGTGGCAGCCAACAAGTTTTCTCTCCCCCATACAGCCCGGTTAATACTCACCATTAAATAGGTAGTAGCTGCAAAGAAGCAGGTCTCTGCTCAATTGCTGTGAATATCTGTGACAGGAATAATAATAATAACTGGAGAAATTGCAACTAAAAACTATACCAGTGAGAAACAAATAGATTTGGAAAACTTCATTAAGCTAAGAGGATCGCTTCCCTCCAGAGTGGAGCTGGTGGTGGCTGCAGTTTAACTGTAAGTATCTTTCTTCTTTTTTTGCCCAGTTTGGAATGAATGCCCTTCTCCTGTCTGCCTGGTTTGGCCACCTCCGTGTCCTGCAGATCCTTGTCAATGCTGGGGCCAAGATTAACCGTGTCAATAGGGTGAGGGTCTCTAAGTGTGGATCCATCTCTTGGCTCTAGACAGTGCTGGGGGACAGAGAGAGCTTTACCTGTGAGTTCAGTCGTGTGTGACAGCATCTGCTGTGAGGACTGTCATCTGCACTCTGACTTATCCCTGAAGCAGGTGTAATAATTGGAGTTCTAGAGATGCACACAGCTTCCTCAGCTCATGTTTGTGCAGTGCTGATGTGGAAGGTGTTACAGAAATTGGAAATGGGTTTAGTGAATCAGCAGTACTTGTATTCTAAGCCAGACCTTGTCTGGGAAAAGGGGTATTAATATTTCAGTCATAAATTGCTGTCTGCAGCACAAGGAAGTTAAGCCCTAGAGGTGCAGGGAGTGATGAAATGGGGCTTTGCTAGATTTTGACAGATTGTCAAAAGAGACTGACTGTCCCACAGTCTTGGACTTGTTGGGTGAGCAGTCCTTTGTCTCCTCTCCAGAATGGTAGGAACCTGCTTCACTGTGCAGCTCAGAGGGGACACATCCAGATCATGGAGTTCATCACGGAGGACTTGGAGGATGTGTGTGTGGATGAGACAGACAAGGTAGGAAGGCTCTTCACAGCTTTGCTTCATGAAGTCTGATCTTGCTCTGCTGAGTTTAGCAGGAATGTTGCCCTTGGTCTTGGGAAGAGAATCAGAGTCAGACACTACTCCCAGAAATCTTCCTGCAGAGTGAGCTTAAGGATCATGGGGATTCTGGCTCTGGTCAAGCTTTTTACAGTAGATGATCTGATCTTGTGCTTTCTGAGCCTTTTGGATGGTGTTTCTCTGATTCCTTTTGCAGATGGACAGGACAGCGTTTCACCTGGCCGCAGAGTACGGGCAGCTGGAGGTGGTGGAGTTCCTCATTCGACTGGGTTGTTCCCACAGTGCCAAAGACAAGGTACGGGCACAAAACCACATGCAAGGGAGGTGAAGTCCAAGGACTGGGGGATGTGAAAAACAGGGAGCAGGATACCAAATGAGGCTCAGGCAGGAGAGTTGTCCACAGCTGTTACTATGCCTGTGGTATTTCAGGGCTTTTCTTCCCTATGCACTTCAAGCCATTTTCTTGCTTAGTTCATGCTTTCTCTCAAAGGCTTTTCAGGTGGGATACACAGTAAGCCTGGTGGACCATGCTCCAGTTTAAGGTAGGAGGGGTTCTTCCCTCGCTGCTGCAACTGTAGGAAGATTGCTTCATATTTGTGCTACTGGTTACAACCTCCTTTTCAACCACACTGGATATACTCTGTGCAAGTTTGTGGTATATGAACACTCAGTCCTGTGAGACATATGTTTATAAAGTAATGTTTGCTTTCAGGAAGAAAACACAGCATTGCATTTGGCTGCTAAAAATGGACACCTCTCTGTGCTGGAGAAGATTATAGATGTTGGAGTGGACCTTGATGAAAAAAACTCAGTAAGTACACTTAAATTAAATCAAAACCACATCAGTTTTGCCCTTTTCCTCCCTAGAAATACCCTCCTGCCACAGTCTTCAGGCTGAAAAGCCAGTATTGACAGGAGAGATCTAGAAAATAGCTGATTTTATCTAAAGCCTATGTGGGTAAAGGCAGGTCACGCTGGCAGCTATCAGTGAAAGGCGACATCCGTCTTGGACCAATTTCCAGCTTTAAAGTGTTGCCTTCTCTTCCTGCTGTATCTGCTCACCTACCTTATCACTCCATTTAATCTCCCTTTCTCTCCCTGACCCTTGTACATTCAAAAGCCTGAATGGTTATTGAGTGTGTTTTAAACTAAACTGTGTCGTGCTTTAAATTATTGACTTAGTCACTGAACATATGGACCTTGTGTTTGAGATCACTCTTTTGACAGATCCACTCTGGAAAATTATGTGGCTGGAACACAGTTAATGACTTAGATAGCAAATATTGGCTTAGTATCACTGTTATTTATTCCAGGGCACACTCCCAATTAAGTTTATCAGCATTTTTTTTTTCTAGTCTTATTTGGTTACTGTCTTTGAAAAGTGTATTTGATTGTGATTAAGATCTGAAGGAAAGGGGGAGCCACCTTCTGTGGTAACTGGCAGCATTTGTCTACCCCCATATGAGCTGCCCTTTGTGCGAAGAGCAATGATTAAACCACATTAAATCACTTAGGAATTCTGCTTGCTTGCTTCTGTTTTCTTGTAATGAAATGAGCTGTAACCCTCAGAAAGGAAAACCAGTGATAGAGGGTCACGGGTTTCTGGGCTATTCCAGGAAAATGGTTTGTCTTCACTGTGTGCGTGAAATCCCTTTTGGTTTATTGATGGGCTGGAGGGGAGGAATTAGATGGTGAACACAATGTCTGTCTTGTGGCCTACAGCCAGTGACATTCAGGACAGAGCAGTACTCTGGTATGTCCAGGGCAGATAATTGCGTCCTCTATTTTTGTAACAATCAACTGGAGATCCCTGGCCCTCAGAACTGGTACTGTAACATGCTGTGAATTCAGAAGATGGGGTAGAGTCTGTCTCGCTCTGCTGCTCTGTCTCAGCCTTGTCTACAGAAATGCTGCTTGTGTCCTTTCTTGCCTTGTGCAGGAAGGGCTCACGGCTCTGCACCTGGCTGCTGAGGGGGGACACAGCCACTGTGTGAAGCTGCTCGTGGAAGCAGGAGCTGATGTCAATGCCCAAACTCAGGTTAGCTCCATGGAGGTGATTCCATTCCCGATCCCCACCTGGTGGGTTTATGCCCAGACCTGTGGCTTCCCAGGTCACTCATAATAGAGAGAGGTCGTGTGGAGCCCTGCATTCAGAAATAGCAGAGGGAGTTTAGAGGAAGGTAAGCGGGTTTTGTACAGAGGCAGGTGAAGCCCCCTGGGACTGGTTTGGCTGGAGTCAATCTCCGTGAATTTGTCAGTGCTGGGCCATAGGACTCTTGCAGGAAGGAGCAGGGAGCTCTTTGTGGGTAGTCTGTAACACCTGCAGCCTCTGAGAAGAATCCCAGAGTAGCACTCCTCTCTTCTGACTTGCCTCTCAGAAAAAGATGAACTGCCTTCATTATGCAGCCCTGCATGGCTATGAGGAGATAGCCAGGATCCTCATGGATGCAGGAATCCACACGGACGCTCTCAATCACGTGAGTCCCTCTCAATGCTCTCAGCACTAACATGGTAAAACCTTGTTTGTGGAGCTGTTTAAGAGCACAAATCGACTCTGGAAGGACCAGTGCTGCATTGTCCCCATCAGACCCCAGTGTAGACTGGCAGCTGTGATAGAATAGTACATTCTGGGCACAGCATGGTCCTTTCAGTGCTATGAGCTAAGCTCTCCCTAAGTGCAGGATCTTCTCTCCACAGCAAAATGCATCAGCGATGCACATCGCAGTCCTGCGGAACTTCCCAGCCATGGTGAAACTCTTCATCAGTGCAGAGTGTGACCTTGACATTCCAGATAATGTAAGACTGCAGCTCCTGTTCTTTGTGTTTGAAATGTGAACCAGTTTCATGGGAGATTTTATCACCTTGGGGACAGGATTAAAGAGGAGTGCTTTAAAATGTGGAGGACCTGGAAGCGCAGCTTAGGAAATGTGAAACCTGTGAAATTATTCTAAGTGTTGCAGTGAGGTAATCGCTTGATAGTATTCAACATGAGTGCTGTGCTGTGTCCCCTGCAACACTGCATAGTCAGACTCTCTCCTCCTTGCTGGAAGCAGGTAGGAGAAATTTCAAGATGGAAGATACTCTGCAAGATGTTTGGAGGGCTGAGAATAGGAGGCAAGCCTGGAGGTAGTTGGTTGTCTCACCAAATTGTAATTTTCTGAAGAAGGGGCTTTGTGTAGCTTGTTTCTGTTAATCTTCATACTTGTAGCAACATTCTCTCCTGATGATACTGTAAAATTGACACATTTTGTGTTATTTTACCGTTTTCCATTAAACAGTCTCAAGGCTTCTCTTGGCAGTGTTCTGTCCTTCCAGCCTCACTCTTGTCATTCTCTGAAGCGTAGTCCTCTCTTCCTTCTTCTGCAGAGGCAGCAGACCTCACTCCACATTGCTGCAGAGCACGGCAGGCAGGACATTGCTGAGATGATTCTCATTGCAGGAGTTAATCTGAAGCTAGCAGACAAGGTAAAGCTCTTTATGGGTGAAACAGGTTTTGTGGGAATATGGAATATTATACGTAGATAGTCTTTGCTAATGTTTTTCGTAATTTTCAAGGAAGGCTAGTAATACTAAAATTTGGTTTTTTCCAGGGATAAGCCCTTAAAACATGGCTAAGTAGGTTATTTTTATGTGTTTTCCAGGGAAGAAGAGACTGGTTCTCAGACAGGTAGAAAATAGATAACACAATGAACAATGCTTTCCTTCTCAAAGTTGTTCTAGTTCCTTCTACTTGTACCATCATGAATAGTAATAACAAAGATTTCCTCAAATAATGATAGGTAATATACCTGAAAAATTATAGCACACATGTTCTGATAGCTTGAAAGGATCTGTTTGGTGTAGATCTGGCACGGTTCTGGGGCTTTTGCCATTTAATGAAATCAACAGAATGAATTTCAAGAGGCCTGAAAATGTAGTATGTGCCCAGAAAATGCTGGAGGGCCTTGGGCAGGGATTAAATAGTGTTGGCCATTCACCATGAGTTAGAGCAAGTGCAGACCTGAAGTCACTTGGCTGAACTGGCCTTCAATTGTGGTGAATGTCACCTTTCACCACTCTGTGGAACTGTAGTGACACTCAGCACAGGGGACACATTCATACTTTTCTGTATGAAATTTGGTTTCTGCTCACATCTGAGGCTAGAACTGTTCTTCCTGTTATGCCTGGTACCTGGGCTGGCTCACTTTCCTTCACGCAACTTTCAAATCTCGTTCATTTCTGCCTTCTGATTTTAGATAGAAATACAAATCTCCCCATGCCCAATCCAAAATCATATTAGTGAAAGGAACATAGTCACATTTTCATAGTCCCATCAGCCTGTGCTTCTCCTAGGAGACCATTTCTAATCATGTGTATCTGGAGCCTATAAAGTTAATGAGGTTGTATAAATCACTTTGGTTTCATGTGTCAGCAAACCTGCTGTGCAAAAGGCTGTAAAATGCCTTGAACTGCAGAGCTGAGCTGCTCCTCTCATGGTTGCTCTCGTGTTGGTGAGTTGCCAGAAGCTTTTCCAGTGGCTCCTGCAAAACAGGCAGATCCTTTGTAGCAACAGAGGAGATGCTGCAGAGCCTGGAAAACCACTCCCCATGCCCTGAATGCAGGAGCTTGACAACATCTGAAGTGTTCACAGGTGGAGAACAGGGCCTGGCTGGGTGCATTACCCAATAGTCCATGTGCCTGATGCTGGGTGGCCATGGAGATTGTACCTCCTAAGGTGCAAAGCCTTTTCCAGCTTCTTTTCCCTTTCTAATTTCAGCAAGGGAAAACATCTCTGGATGTTGCTGCCCGAGGCAATCACATCATCTTGGTGGACATGATTATCAAAGCAGATCGATTTTACAAATGGGAGAAGGTGAGCACCTTATGCAGCAGCCCCTGTGCTTTCTCCTCTCCATTGAGACTCCACATACCAGTGTCAAAGAAAAAGAAATACAGGACATCCCGTGACAGCCTGACCTCTATTTTCATCCCCTTAAGAAAAACAGACATTCTCACCATGCCAACAGCATCTACTTAAGGCTTTCCTTATTTAAACAGGCCTCTGTTGTTAGAAATCCCAGGAAGCACTGATGGGAATAGGGGTTTCCAAAAGTTATTTAATAGCTGCTCCCAAAGGGATAGAATTAGTTCCTTTTCCCAGAAGGAGAAACTGAAGGACTGAGCGGGAAAATGCTTGGCCTAAGGTCACCAAAATGGGACTTTGAGAGTTTTTCAGCAGTAGGAGGAGACAGCTCTTGTTGGAGTCATACAACTTCTCCCTCAGTGCAGCCTCTCAGCCCCAATCTCCCCTCTGAAACCCTCTCTACCCCAAGCCTGAAGTGCCCAAACCAAGCAGAGCAGAGTGAACTCAAAGTACAGCCCAATGTCACATCCCTTGCATGTTCTTAAGATTTTGGTTGTCTTCCCATAGCAGTGCTCTAGAGGGGGAAGAAAAGGAAGGGGAGGAGGGCAAGTGCCTGTGGCTCAGGTGCAGCTTTGGGAGTCATGCTTAGTATATCACGCCCTTGGATTGGCTTCCCAGGCAGCCCTAGGGAATGTCATGCAGCCTCTGCAGCCTGCCTAAGCACTTCGAGCAGGGGCTGATGTTGCAGGGAAGCAAGAGATTTAATTAAATGATTCTGCCCCAAACCCCAGATAAGAGGCGTTGCAGAAATGCAAATCGTGATCTGCATGGCCTTCTCATCGAAGTGGCCATTAACGGCGTTTTAACCCTGATGAGCAGAGTGCAATGAGAATAAAGAGAGGGAAAAAATGAGCTGTGCCAGAAGGAATTCGCAGGGACCACAGAGCTGAGGATGTGGGAGGCTGCAGAAGCACAGGCACTGCTGCAGCACCCGACTGACCCCCCTGTTCTGGCTTTGCAGGACAACCTGAACAGCGACTCTGGCTCGTGGGTGGCAAAGCATTTGACCTTTAAGCAGGATCACAGGCTGGAAACACAGCACATTCGCTCAGTCATGTGGAGATTAGCCACTAAGTACCTCAAACCTGGGGAATGGAAGAAGCTGGCACATTACTGGAAATTCACGGATGACCATATTAGGGCCATTGAGCAACAATGGACAGGTATAGAAAAGCTTCCCAGGTATTTTCCTCTCTTTCCTTGGACTTTGCTTCTAGGAGATAAAGCTGCAGTAAGAGCAAAGCATTAAGAAAACCCGTTGGTTTATTTGAAGCAATTGAAAGATTAGGTTAAAAATTCTGGTTTTACTGAATGTGGAATTACCTACACGCTGTAATTTGTCTAGGAATAAAGCACACAAGCAGGGGAATTTGTGACTCTTTGCTCACTCCTTATGAGACATTTGGCAGGCCCCAGAGTTCTTGCTACAATTCTTGTTCTATAGAAGAGAAGAAACTTGCTGGTTTTACTTTTTCCTTTTGAGTAGCAAGAAGGCAGTGAAGTGAATTCTTTAGAATTCAAGAAACACATTAGCAGAAGTGGGGTCTGAGGGTCAGAAACTGATCATTGCTAGTTTGGCTGTAGCAAAGACTCTAGTTTGGATGATGTGAGCAAAGGGCCAAGCTGTGCTCGAAGGCAGAATCTGTATTGCCATGGAAGGCTGTGCAACAAACCCAAGCTCAGCCATAGCCACTCCATTAAGTTCCATACAAATCCAGCAATCACATCACAACCAGGAATTAAAGCCATGCTTTACAGCCTCCTAGTAAAATCCAGAAGGGAGGGAGGGGTGTGCAAACCCACCAGGGCAGAAATCTGCTCTGATCATGGCCATGCACTCTGAGTGAGGGATTTCATCTGTGGTTTGATCCTGCCAGGCACTAAGAGCTACAGGGAACACGGCCACAGAATGCTGCTGATCTGGCTCCATGGTGTGATCACTGCAGGAGAAAATCCAATCAAGGGACTGTATGAAGGCCTGTTGGGGATTGGGAGAAGAGATTTAGCAGGTAATACTTCTGTCTTTCTTCAAATAATGCACACTGAGCATTATTTGAATTCATTTACCCAAATTCTGTGCTTAGACAACACAACCAGAGGAAAGCTTCAGTGAAGCCAACTCCCATGAGCTGAAAGCACCTGCTCTGCCCCCTTGCTTCCATTACATGTAATCTCTTTTTCTTAAGTTAGATAAATGAGCAGATCCTGCCATAGCTTTGTTTTTCTGTGCAGCAGATCATTTTCTCTTACAGAAAGTATCCGGAACAAAGCAAACGCAGACTCCACCTCTCCACGAAAATGCACAGCAATGTAACACCAGGAGCATCCTCAGCTGCTCTCAGATCTACAGGAAAAACACTTCTCTGCTGCTGAGAGAAGGCAGATGCAACCTAAGGGCTTCTTGTCACAAACTACCGGCACTGCTGCAGCCCTCTGGCCAGGAAATGACAAGGGTAAAACAAATGCTCATGGTCAAAAAGGCCTCTACACAGAAGGGAGATTTTTATCAGCAATTTCAAAAGGTCTGGGTACTGTCATGAGTTTGGTGAGTGAGCCTTACTCGTCATACTGCAGCAGGAAATATTACAGTTTTACTGTAACTTGTCTACAGCACATTTTTATATATAAATTTCCAATTGTCAAGCTCTTAATTTAATGAGGGCAAAGGCTTTGTTTTCAAGAATGTTCTTTACTTACCTTATTTGTGGGAGGTATCTCACATCTTGGGCATGTCCATACATTCCCACCATAAGAGAACTTCAGCAAAATCAAAGCTACTCTTTGGTCTTTTTGGAACCTGAGGGGTTGGGATCTTGAATGCTTTGACTCTTCACAAAAAGCTGGAGAAGAATATTAACATATGCTGTTTATAAATGTACATTAACATGTACTGTTTATAAATCATTAGGTGACTAACCTTTTCAAAACATCTTTGCATTTGTCATGTAATCCTTCATATTTATTTTTTACAGCATCCCAAGGGGAAAATAATGTCTGTAATTCAATAAATCTAGATTTTACCCTTTAAAATTGCAAGTTATATCTTGTCATCCTTATTAAAAAAACACTACAGCATACTTCCTTAGACCTAAACCAGTACAACCTTGTAGTTAAAGCTCGAGAGGAATTCAAGGTGGTGGTGCTGGTTATCTTCATTTCCAGAGGTGTTTGTAGAGGCAAACCAGGACTGCAGTGAGCTCAGCTGCTGTTTTCTTAGAGTCAAAACAAGAGACACTTGCTGAAAGTGAAGTTTTATTGAAAACCATTTTTAAGCAGCAAGAAAGTTAAAAATTCAAATGCTTTATTTCAAATAGAAACAAACTAACTTACAACAACAATGTACGAAGCAAATAAGTGACGGCAACATTGACACTTAAACATCTTTTAAATCAAATATTCAACAAAAATATATGTCAGCTTATAAGTACACAATCTGCATGTGGTAATATATACAGCTGAGTGAAAAATATAAAAGGAAATACCGTTCTGCTTAAGAACATGATATAGTGAAGACTTTGGTAGAAAAAATGTCTTTTATTTTTAAAAGTGTAGTCTTCAAAGATGCTTCCTTGAATCCAAAGACTAAAAATTAAGCAGATCTATCCCATTACGCTGCTGGAGGTTGCTGTCCACGGGTAGCTCACCGACTGTTGATCCTGTTGGAATCACACAGTGATAATCGGCTAACACAAGGGAAAAGGCAGAGTGGGAACAGTTGATTGTACCCAGGAAGACCACCAAACCAATGCCTCTGTTTCACTGGCACTCCCAAGCCTACTGCTCTTCTTGCTCGTTGCTGCTGTGAAGGCTGATCTTTTGGACTTCCAGCTCTTCTGCACTGACCATGGACGGGTCAATGGCCGCGTACCGGGTACCGTGGAACTGCAGCAAATGGATCTGTTGGACACAGGAAATAACACAGAAACGGGTGTAGGAGCACAGTGTTTTGGTAAAATAGAAACATTCCTTCTGAGCAACTTCTGTGAGGGTGAAACCATGGCTCTGGAGTACAAGAGTTCAGAGACAGAAAACCCCCAAAGCTGGCCCAGCATGGACACAGCTGCTCCCAGCCCTGCCCTTTGGTATCAGCACACAGGGAAGTTAAGAAACAAAAGCAAGCTCAACAGGAGTTTCCTTCTGCTGTTGTGGCTAAACACATTCATAGATTAAATTCAGGAACTCACTTGAATGTACAGGTTGACCTCAGCACTCCTGCAGAGGTAGGGGAAGTTGCCTCCTGTTTTGAGGTGAGCTCTTCTGGCATTAGGGTAAAGTTTATACATTTCTTCTTTAGCTTCCGTTGAAAGCGCGCTTTGGTCAAACACCTATGGAACAAGAGCCAGCAGTGAGTTCTGAACCTCAGATTTTGTTGTTACATCAGATTGGCTGCGTGCTGCTCCTAGATGAGACCCTCAGCTTCTTTGTGGAATGGTGTTAATGAAACAGAAAACAAGCAAACCTGGGCATTGACAGCTAGAAAGCCAGTACTGTAATACTGAAACATATGGCACAGAATATCTAATTCATAACTTAGCACAGAAAAGTCAGTGTTGCCCAGTCAGCAGAAGGCTTCCCTAAATAGGAAGCTGCACGCTGCAAATGCTTGCTAAGTTGCTGACTTGCAATATCGTGGCTCCACCTGCCAAAGGGAGGAAATAGTGTTTAATTTAAAAATAGAGATTCACTTACGTCCATAATGGTTACAGGGATGTCTCGGATTTTGTGAGGTTCTACATAGGAGTTCTGGCAGTTGAGGGTGAGTCTTGAGGCCAGCTCGCTCTGGCCCAGGCTCTCCAGCTTGCAGTAGACACAAACACTGATTAACAACATATTTCACTGCAGGAAGTTAATGCAATATTAACAGTAGATCCAAAGAGAAGATAGTTTTAAAGGGATGAAGGTTGTAATTCAAATTTGGTTATTACTCTGCATGAGGCAAATGCCTAAACCATGTTCCTGCCCCCAGAGCATGGCCTACACATCTAGCCCAACATTTTCTCCTTTTCCACCTCAGTTCATTAACTCTTCTTGATTGACACAAATGAACAGAACTCAGGTCAGTGAATCAGTTAAACTGCTGGGGCTGTGACAGTGAACACCTGCTAAAGATCCACATCCCATCCCTCCCTCCTGGGTCAGTGAATGAAGAAAGCAGCAGAGATATCTATGCCCTCCCAGTCAGTAACTACAGAGTGACACCACATCAGAGCACACAGCTACCTACCCTGTCCACCATGAAATCAATCCCGTCGGCCATTTCAGGATCTAGAGGACCAGATGCAAAATTCCCAAGGACTATTTTTTTCAGCATAAAAGCAGGCATCAGCCAAAAGCTAAAACAGAAATAAGATGTAACAATATCTTCAAGCACCAAGGACTCACCATCAAGATGCTGTACTGTAAATGCTTTCTTTCCTTGCACAGACTTTGTGTTTTAACTTCAAATCAAATCCTTGAAAAAACTTCTAGTTACATGGCAAAAGTATACTTTAAACACGGTGAACAACACTCTCCTTGCTCTAAATGGTTTTGTTAGACAACAAAAGTTAGGCAGAGTTCTTAAATCTGATCACAAATCCACAGAGGATCACAGAACAATTTGTCTAATTCCACACTCTCAATTGTTAATATTTCCATTCTCCTTGTGGCGTGCTTTTAAAAGCCACAAGTATTCCATCCCACACCTCCCTCCACCAAACTGGAATCAGGTTAGACACATATCCAACTAATTGATGTGACATTTCATTGCAAAAAAAAATTAATGCCATGAGTCTGCTTGCTTGTCTGTCTTCTTTACCTGTTTGCTGTCCATGTCTGATTGAAAATAGAAGTGTCACTAAAGGCATTACACAAGATCAGAGATTGGACTCTGGGAGATTTGTGTGTGTATTCAGCAAACTTTTGAGCCAGAAAGCCTCCCAGAGAAGCTCCAAAAAGGTGAACCTAATGCAAGAGAAAAAACAAACAAAAAATACCACCAAGAACAAACAGATGACAAAATGTGATCTCTGAGCACAGTGCTTCATTACAAAAATAGGTCATTCAAATTTACCTTGTCCTTATAACCCATTTTTGAAAGAATCGCTGTCCCATTCATCTCCTGGCTTTATGTGCAATAAAAATGTAATAAATACTAACAAAAGGAAATGTTTCCCACAGAGTCACAGTGCCAATTTCTTTGTGTTCATGAAGCTTAAGAAAAAACGCAAACATTTTCCTTTGTTCTCTATAGCTATTCCAGCCCAAGAGACTTGACTGTGGTGTTCTGTACTATGTGAGTTAGGAAGGATAACTTCCACAGGATCTCACAAAAAAATGAAGTTAACCCATACAATTTAATAGGCCTGGAATAGCAGTTGAATTTAGGCCAAGTATGACAATTTCCAAGGGCATTCACCTTCAAAAATAAACTAGTTTCAAATGTGAAATTGCAACACAGCCTCTTTTATTTATAGGCTGTATTTTTGGATCCCATTTTTCGCACTGGCTCTTAAATGAGACTATTTCAAACCTCGGGTTTTTATCGCAACAATTTGTCCACTCCTTTGTCTGGGAGCACTCACTTTATCCAGCTGAAGGTGGTCTAAGAGTTTCCTGAATCCATCACAGAACTCGAGGTGATCCCAGTACACTGGATACTGCAACTAAAATCACACAAAGTTAGAAAAAACTGACTGAGATCAATCTGCTTCGGAGTTGTACCAGTTCTCACATTAAGTTCTCACAGTTTCAAGACAGCCCTGTGCCTCTCCCATGTTATGAAGTTCCTCTTCAAGGTCCCCAGAGCCCGAGGGTGCCAACACCTCCCCCTCAGTTACACAAAAACACACAAAGTGCCACAGAGCAGAGTTTGCTGGGGAAAGTGCAGCATTGCCTCACTCTGTGATCAGTGGCAGGGGAGGCTGGGATGGTTCTTCACTGATTTTGTAGCGTGTAACAGATGCAGAAATCATTAACTGCTGCAAAGGACAGCGGTACTCCTGAAGGTGTTTAATATATTGTACAAATCAACTGTACTTCAGTTCAGCTCAGGAGCTGAGAAGCCCCAGAAGAGCAGGCTGGTAGGATTTAAGGAATGAAACAGCATTTGCAGCTATTATATAGTCTAAGAAGCACGTTATCCACCATCCCTAAGGAAAACATGGAAACCCTGAACTAACTCATGTGTTTGCCTCAGGGCTAACAAAGATGCAGCTGGAGGCAGAAAGTACTTGTGCCCGGGACACAAAAGGAGAAAAGTGGGCTGGGAAGACAACAGTGTGCACACACAAGGTTTTGGGTAAATGCTGCTGTGGGCATACAGCAGATTCCAGCCTGGGTTCACAGAGTACTACTCTGTAGTACAACTTAGCACAAAGTTTTTTTAGTGGAGCCCCTAATTCAAATCTAAGAAGTTCATTATTCAACCTTAGAGCAACAAGCACAAGCATATCACCTCTTACACAGGACTGAGAATACTCACAGCAATAACTCTGTAGCCCCATCCAGTCAGTGCCAGAATTTGCTGGAAAAACACATCTGCAGTTCCACTCACAGGAGGGAGAAATATGAGTGGGCAGCGAATGCTCCTTGGTCCTGCATCATACAGTGACCAGACTTTACTGTCATCATCATCTACTATTATCTGGAAAGAGAGGCACGGAGGGGAGAAGAAACACAAGACAAGTGAGGTTCTTCAGTCAGCTTCCAGGATGGCTTCTAGAAATTTCCAACTTCTAGTAATTGTTATAATATTCAAGACCTTCTTTTAATCTTCTTCACAGTAGCTTTCAAGCTGTTTTCTAATTAGAAATGACAATGTGGATACAGCTGGAACAGAATTGTGGCCACACACCATCAGAACAGAATAATTTGTGCATTGTGATGTAAGCTGAATAATGAACAGCACATCAGGAAAGGAGCCACCATGCTCAGGAGAGACCCAGGAGGTCAGTTCAGGGTACCAAGAGCAGCAGCTGGAGGCTGGAAGAGCCAGCACTGCCCCAGGGACAGCTTTTTAAACAACCACTGATATTTGCATCCACGGACAGAGGATGTAACAGGTCTGGAACCACACAGGCCTGCGGAATTAAGCAGCTATCACCACAAATTATTGATCTGAAACACTTACAGCTGCCTGCCAGAAACACAGACACACACAACTCCCAGGGCAGCACTGCAAGGTTGACCTGGAGGGAAAAATGCTTCCATCATCTGGCAGCATCCCAGGAGCATCTTGACTCCCCAGGACACATGGCTGGCTGAGGGAGATGACTCACACATGAGGTGCTATCTTTAATGAGCAGCTCCTCATACAGTACCACAAGTCCTAGCATAATTAGTATCCTCAGAAGTGTTAAGAATTGTGTCTTCTAGCAGCACCAAAGCCTGACTTGTTTTGACAAGGCCCCTTTTATCAGAAACTGCTTTCTATATTCCAGATGTTCTTTCAACTCCACGACCCAGCAGAAGCTGCATCTTGTTTGCACCAGATCAACAAGCACAAACCTCTGGGGAAAGCCTGAGTCAAGGAGCCAGAATGCATCTCTGTATCGAGATTTTATAGCTTTTTGAACAGTAATATACAAGCACAACTTGCTTTCCCGACCCAACAGTTAAGCTTCACAGCAATCAGAGAAGAACAAGTATCACAAATCAGGTCTGCTTGACTAACAAATCTGCTCCTAATAAAGCCAGTGTTTCAGGCTCTGGGAGCATGTGAGGAATCACATGATAACGTTGTTTCCTAAAGTCTCTATAAAAAAAGACAGATTGCATACCAGAGCTTCCAGACCACTGAAACCATTTCAACATAAACCTTGTACAAAAGCCCTCCCAGTCCCCACCACAACTCCTTGCACACAACCCTTGGGCTCCAGGCCTTGCTGTTCTCAGCTGTCATTCCATCAGCAATTTGGATCCATTCTGGGTGGCTACGACCAAGTTTACCTTTAGGAGTATTTCCAAAGGCAGACTGTAGTCTTTGAAATAACAACACCAAAGTTAGCTCATGCCAAGAGAGCTGAGGGTGAGAGATAATGCTTCTTTCCTTGAGCCCAGAAAGTGAATCAATGATTTAAACACTTGTTCTGGTTGATTTCTAGCCACACGCTGGACAGTTTAACCCCAGCTCCTGAGCTGTGTAGGCAACAGTGTGGTTAATTCCTGACTTGGGAGGTCATCAACCGTTTTCTTGTTCTGGTTGATCGATCAAGATCATCTACAGTCCACACATAAGGTAAAATCTGCAGTGCCTCGAAACAAAGAGCAGAACTCTTCAGCAGGACCAGGGTGTCACTTGATGAAAACTTTTAGGAAGGACTCAGATAAGAGAGCGAGCGGTATATGCAAATAGAGGCACACAGGCAAAGCAGCAGACTCAGTTAAAAAGTATTATTTTCTGTGCTGCACTTCCTATATGTGACCAGAGCAAGAAGGAGGATGGAGCTGTGCATTTCCTGTGCTTATCAGGAGAAACATCTCAGCATATTCTCAAACAAACTGCTCTGGCTCTGCTTTCTTAGATCTGACAGCAATTACCAAGGCTGGTCATTCCCTCCTCTGTTCTGCAAATGCTTTGCACTTCTTTGGGGGGGATAATGCAGGCAAATGTATTCCCAAAGACTGCTTCAGAGATTAATTACATTTTCAAATTGGGCTTTTTTAAAAATTCTTTCTCCAATAACCAGGACTAGTTAATTTCTTCATACTGCACATTCACACTGTGGCATCATTTGCCTTTTGAGGAGGCAGAAGCACTCAAGAGGGTGAGGCATTCCTGAGTCTGAAGGTCACCAGGTCACCATCAGCTTCAGCTTACACACGTCGCCAGTTATGAAACCCTGAGCACTGGCAGCAGCTGCAGGCAGTGGCTGCTGGCACTGAGCTGCACCAGGACCACATTCCCTTGGAACTACAACCTCCAGCTCCTTCCATTTACCACCTTGCATCCCACAAAGCAGAGTCTCAGAGCACCCACACATCTTTGTGCTGAAATACTGGCCCCTGGCTTTGGTGACCAGTGAAGGCAACAACAGAGCACGTGGGGTCAACAGCAATGCACCTTTCTTATCTACAGAAGACACACTGGCAAAAATTAATGAGAATCCTACAGCCCTTCCCTAAAGGTCCTTCTGCAAGCCCACACAGTCATCCAGATAAGGGAACCACACCGAAGTCAGCCCAAAATCAAACTATAGCACACCTCAGGCTAGACAGAACACTGCTGCTCAGCCTGTACAGCCACAGCAGCGCCTGTGCTCGGAGCAGCAGCAGGGTGCAAAGGCAGGGCTGTCTCTCTGTGTCTGGCAGCAGTCTGGACTGCTGCAGGTCACTCTGTAACCACAGCCCCAGCAAGCCTGACCTGCAGAAGATACACCAGCGCTTTACTGGGTCAGGAGTTACTGCCCTGCATTGCCCTCTGCCACTCGGCACGTAGAGAGCAGAAGTTGGAGCCCTGCACACCTCAAACATTCTCCTGTAGCTCAGTGAAAGGAAGTAGGGAAATCCAAGCAAGAGGAGAAAGTGTGATTAAGCAGAAGAAACTGCCTGCGTTTTCCCCCTGTGGTTAAGGATATTCCCACTCTCAGGACCCTCCGTGCAGCCTGACTGCTGGGAAGGTTCCTTTGGACATTGCTTTGGCCTGAGGACAACAGGCAGGAACAGTGGAGGTGGCTCTGGCAGCTCAGCCCAGTGCACCCAGGCAGCTCTGAGAGGCCACACACGTGATGCTCAGCACACACCACTGCCCTGGAGCCCCCTCCTCGGGCATGGCTGGCACCAGGAGGGCAGGTACTGCTGCCATGGCTCGCAGCTGTGAGTCTCTGCTCCCCACCACAGGCAGAAGTGACCTCCAAGAAGCACGTGAAGATGAAGGGTGTTCTTTCATGCGCTCACATGACATGCGGGACAACAGTTCAGGAGATAAAGGAGCTCAGTAGCACAGCCACAACCACTCTGCATTACCCACACTGAGTCTCTCCCCCTAAAAAATGAGAGGAGATATTTCACCCACAAGATGTACATACCTTTTTAAGAGGAACTGTGCTTCTGAACCAGTTATAGTCAGGAGAGACTTTAATCTCTCCCATGATGTTTAGAAAAAACTCAGTTTGGGTCAGCCTGAAAAAGAGAGAATGAGAAATCAATACCACAGTTTCACCGTGGGCAGCTCTTGAAAGCTGTGCTATGTAAATAAAGCAGTGCAGGGTGGTTTGCTCTTATCAGTTGATGGCACTACCTCTGACTCACACCAAGTTCACTTTTGCTCAGTTTTCATCAAACCATGCAATTATTCTCCCAAGAGGCAGTCACCTGACTGCCTTACTGCACCAACCTAATTATGAAATGATGATGCTTCTGTAGCAGCATTTCCATGTGAAGCTGCAGAGAAAGTCAATTGTGTTGCAGGCTGTAAGTGGCTTTAAAACCTAAAGCATGTTCTTGGTTTCTTTTAAATTGATAAGGCACTCCAAGTTTATAGCTAATAAATATTTATACAATTCACTCAGGAATTCACACCACAGACATTATTTCATGAACCTACTCAGTATTCAGGTCACGTTTTTCCGACTGAGTATAACTGACCTAAACGAGTCCCCAAGCACATCAGGAACATCACCTAACCGAGGCTTAATTTACAGAAAATCCTTGAAATTTTAATTCTATCCACACAGAAGCAGGCTCTTATCAGGAGTTACCAATGAAGAAATCCTTGAAGCACACCAGTTAATACAGCACAAATTGATTCTGAGTTGGGTCCACACAGGAATGCCACTAATTCACTTCCCAGCCAGGATGTCCAAGCATACATAATGAGTATCTTATAATACTCCATTAATTAGTAATAAACACTGAGGTAGCTTCAAGATTTAACTGTTTGGGGGTTTTTTTGGTTTGTTTTTTTTTTTTTTTAAGCAGCAAAAGACCATTAGCTTCCATTTATACAACAAATGGCATCAAACACTTCTGAAGTTTGCAGACTCAATAGCTTCATCCTGAAAGCCGGCTGCCTTGGGAGATTATTTTCATGCATTCACACACAGCACTGAGCATAGAGAAACAAATAAACTTTTGCTCTTGTTACTTAACAGTTGCTAAGTCTAAATCAATAGGTTTTGTTTCCCAATTCTGCATAAAATAAGACCTCATTGTGTTCTGTGAGTCACTCCAATTCATTTGTCCCTGCAGGAGAGCTGCCGGTGGGCAGCTTAGCCAATTTATGGGGTTACAGCTGGATTAACAGTTCATTACAATTTCCTCGTTTTTCCTCATTTGCTGTCTTCCAAGCGCAGAAAATTTGCATTTTAAAAGGGGAAGTACTTTCTAAATTGCATGAGAAACACACACTTTCCATAGAGCATGTGCTACACCTCCCATGTTCAAAGGTGGGATGTCCAGCTGTGTGGCTGCTGTTTCAAATTTGTGTGGTTTCCCTTTGGTGCTTGCACCAGCTGTTCTGCTCTCTATCAAAGCCTGGCAGCGGCTAAAACTACAGCAAGGGTAAAAAATATCTATTCCAACAATCTGCAAAGCAGAGCAGGTGCAAGGATGCTTTCCTGGACCGGGGGACAGAAGTCATTGGAGTGAGGAAATGGCAGCTCAGACTAATTCCTTTTCATAACCACACATCAATGGCTTTCTAAAAGCTCTTCAGCAAACGATAGTGTGACAAAAATTGTGGCAGACAAATTACAGGAAATGCCTAAAAACACACATTACCTTGGACTGTTACAGGGCCAAGAAGCAGAAGTCACAGTCAGGGCCCCACACGGACACCGAGGCGCCAGAGACGGAGATTTTTCCTGCTGCTCACTCTGGTTGCCAGAGAGGGTTGGCAACCTCTTCCTGCTGTGATCACCTCACTACTTCTGCCACCTCAGTCTTGCAGAACCCTTAACTGCTGGGGGCTGGGAGCACAGAGCTGTGTCATTACAGGTGGTAAGGAAAAGGTACCATGCAGGTGGACTTTGTGCTGGGCCTGTACCTTGTCTGGTACCACAGCGAGCTTAGAGTCCATCTGAAACCCAAATTTTGAACTCCCCAGTTCACGTGTTCCCATTCACAGAAGTGAGCCATTGGCCACTAACACCTGGGCTGATTTCCAGCAGCTTTCTTCCAAAGGAGCATCTGTGACCACCACTCCTAAGGGCTGCCTTTCTTTCCAGGCAAGAGAAAGCTTGGATTAGAGAATGTCCTATTACTGAAATGTATTTTTTTTTCTCCTTTGCACAGAAATGCAGGATTAAATTTGTACATACTAATACTCACATTAGCAACAACTACATGTGCTTTCCAGCCACAGAGAAGCTGAACCATAAACCCAAAACAGGGATGCAGCTACTGAAAGTAAAGACCATAAAGAGCCTGATGATCATGATCAGCTTCTGAACACCCAAGTTTCATTTTTAGTAAAACTAAACAACCCGAAGAACTTTAACCTCTTAAAAATAATTCCCCTGAAAGAAGTATCACCTACGGATGTGCTCAGAGCACTTGGTAATAATCTCCTTGTGAGTTATTTCACTACACTAATGACACATTCCATTCATTATTGATTTAAAAAGACAATGAGAAAGAAGATTTGTGGGTAGCTGGGATATGGCAGCAGCACATTGCACTTTCCCCCAGAGCTGCTCCCACCAACCCTGCCCCACGGTGCCCATCGCCCCCAGCCCCTGCTCCTTTCCCCCTCCTCAACCACATTTGGCTCCACAGCTTTGCAGGGAGAAGGGGACAAAAGCCCACACCCTCAGCTCAGGCTTTCCCCTCTGTAGCACAGGCTGAGGCAGCCCCTTCCCCTGAGAGTACCCCAGTAAATGGAGCCCCAAGGGGGGGCTTTGGGCTCGCTGGGGGGCCGCGTCCCGACCCTCTCCCTTCCCTCCCTCACGGGTCGCAACAACCCCGCTCCAGAGCCAGTCCCCCGCCCCGCACAGTCCCCCGTCCCCCCCGACGCAGCTTTTCCAGGGCTGACGCTGTCCCGATGGAGCAGAGACCGCCCCGCTCGGCTCAGCGCCCACCCCGGCCCCTCAGAGCTCCCTCCTCTGTGCGGGGCGCTGAGAACAGGGGCAGGCCCGTCTCCACAGTGACCACCGCCGCCTTTCCCATCACTGCGGGGCGCTCACCAGCTGGCAGGGCCCGGGGACGAGGAGCTGGCCCGGGGACGAGGAGCAGGCCCAGGAAGAGCAGGAGCAGGACCGGGACCGAAAGCTGCGGACCCGCCGCCGCTGTCCCGCCTCCCCCTCCCGCCCCGCGCGCCCAGCCGGGGGCACCCGCCGGCCGCCACTTCCGGGTGCTGCCCCGCCCCGCCCACGTGATCCTGGGGCGGGGCGTGGGCGGGGCGGAAACAGCTGCGCGCCATCGCTACCGAGGCGGAAGTGAGCAGGTGGGCGCCATTGTTACCGAGGCGGAAGTCACGTGCCCCCCATGTTAATTCGTGCAATAATTTGTGTTGGAAGGGGCTGGTTTCGACTCGTTTTGTTCCCTCCTCGTCGCCTCCACGAATAGGGACTACTAGAGCACGTTGCTCCAAGACCCGTCTAATCTGGCCTTGAACACTTCTAGGGATGGGCCGCAGCTTCTTGAGCAACCTGTTCGCTGTGAGGCAGCTCAGGTTAATTGAGGAGGGTGAGAGGTGATACTGAATCATTCCTCTAATAAGCAAGTGGAGTCAATTAGCCCCGCTTAATTGGTATGTAATAAAGAGGAATTGAAGGTGAGCTGAAAGAAACAGACCTATAGACACCTGCAGTTGCAGGTGTGTTCTCCATAACGCATACCTAAAAGATACACTTCAATAGATAATATATATTTATACAGTGCTCTTCCTTGCTTGAAGGCCCTCCCACAAGTCGCGGCATCATTTTCTATTCGCTCCCGAAATCCCTTCAGTTTGCCTGAAGTTTTTCTGTCCCCATCTCAGATCTTTTCAAGAAAGGCTTTAAAAAAAAAAAAAAAAAAAAAAAAAAAAAATCTGTGATCAAAGGGAAATATTCCTCTCATATCGTATTTGGAAAGAGGAATTAAAGGGCGGAATCACCGGCAATACACACACCTGGACAGCGTGCCCCGGACAGATCGAGTGAGTCCGGGGGCGCTGCCGGTCGCAGACTACATTTCCCCCAATACCGCGCGACCCTCACGCAACCATTCACTGCTGGGACTACACTTCCCACAATGCTCCGCGTGGCGAGTCTGTTCATGAGGGGCGCGGTGTGGCGCGGTGCCCGCTGGGATCTGCAGTCCCTCGGTGACGCGCCGGGCCGTCACGGGGGCGTTACCGGGGGCGGGCGGGGCCGGACTACCGCCAGCGAGGCCTTGTCGGCGGCGGGGGGAGCCGGCCGGGCCCGCGGCCGCTGCACCATGTCCGCCTGCCACAGCTGCGCCGCCGCCGCCCGCCTGTTCGGCTCCACGCTGCCCTCCGCTCGCAGAGGTAACCTCGCTCCGGCCGCCGGCTTTCCCTCGCCGGGCCCGGTGGGGTCGGGCCCTTCGGCCCGCGGCCCTGAGGGGAGCCCTGGCCCCGCCGCTGCCCTTATCGCGCTGTGACAGCGGCGGGACACCGTGGCCTTTCCCCCTTTTTTCCTCCTTTTAACTGTTTGCTGGTGTCACACGCGCGGTGCCAGTGGGGGTAAGGGCAGCGTTACGCGGTGTGAAGTACTGGAGAAATTGCCCTCGCTATGGGGAAATGTAATGCGGGAATAGAGTTTATTTCAACTGAAGTGATGCTTAGCAGCTGTCGGCCAGTGTGTGTTTCTCTGCAGTTCGAGTAAATGTGTTTATTTGGCTTAAAAATGGCTTAATTACCTTAATTAATTAAAAGCCTACCTTTGTGGTAGCCTAAACTTGAGCTATTTCTCATAAAGATGGTCTTAGTTAGCAAAATTAATTATTTCCAACTTGGTAGAAGGACGAGACTGTGCCAGCTACTCACTGGCAGTTGAAGGCTGTATGAGGCTGTTCATTTTTTACATTTTTCCTTTGTTTATCCTTTTTATGGTATTTTTGGGGGTACTGAGAGCAGACAAACCGTGTGCTGCTTTGGGTGAACCGTAGAGCACCCCCAAAGTGTGCTGAAAAAACCACTCTGTTGCCACATTTGCAACAATATTTTCAATTACTCTACCCTCAACAATGGCCTGATGAGTCAGAGATCATTTACTGCCCTTAAGAGGTGAGTTAACTCTTTGTAGGTGACTTTGCATTTATATCTCAAATATCACCTGTGCTGAAAGGTTCGAACCTGCACTTTCAAGTCCAGCTTGTCTGGCCTTGTGCAACCAGTCTGAAACAATCAGCTTTAAAGTGAGCACTGTTGGAAGTTACTTCCGAATTATTTTTTTTAAAAATTGTGGGGTTTTTGGACAGAACTAAGATTCAAAAGGTTTATATGAAAGAGCGAATGAGAATAAAATGCAGATAGAGCAAAACAATTATTTGTCTATCAGCTTTCAATGAAAGCTGTCTAAAAATAAATGTACCTTATTTTTGTGCATCTTTTATATTAAATTGTGTCTTCTGCCAGGCGCTTTGTTTGCTGTTGCTGGTTGGTGCAACCTTGAGAGAGTTCAGAGTGCACAGGTCAATGTAATCAATCGAGTGTTATGTGGGACAGTTATAGTTTGCTACAGTCTCTCTGTTACTTTCCTGAGCAACAGATGCCTGCAAGATCCCCCAGGCTTGGCCCAAAAGTCATTATTAATTTCATCAAGTATCAATTAAAGGTTAATAAGGTGGTAAGGAGCTTCCCATCGTTTCTTAACGCACAAATCCGGGCACCCTGGATCGGTTCCATTGCTGCCAGCAACGTTAGGGACACGTCCTTTGAATTAATGCTCCATTAAAAAAAAAAAAAATATCACCTGAGCCATCGTGCCAGGTGTGTGTGAGCAAATCCTGGCAGCTGTTACCTACTGGAACATTTATCAGAGTCTGGCTAGGTCAGTGGCAGCTGGCAGGCATTGCGCTGGAATGTTGATTTCTCCTGAAAATCTCACCCTGGGCTTATTAGAGCAAGGAAGTAGTGGTGATAACTTTCTTACCGCTTCATTGTGTCATTATACAATGATATTTTGTCAAAAAACCACTGCTCGGACCTCACAATAAGCACGTGAGGCTTTGTATGCTTAGCCACAAGCTGATGTAGCAGTAGTATGATTTTTTTTCCCCCAGGTTTAGTGTTTCACAGCCCAGTACTCAGTGCTGTGTAAGGTTTAATAATTCATTGCATACAGTTCTCAGTGCATTTTCAGTCTCAAAAGAGCGCTCTGAATTAAAATGAGGACTGAAATGTTTGAGCTTTTGTGTTAGTGCTCCAGCCTGTCTCCACAGGCCAAATCTCCCCATGTACAAGGAAAGTTGTGTGACTTCAGGTTTTGTTCAAGGGAGGCGAGGTGGTCTGTGTTTTATGTTAAGGGGTCTTTTCTCAGTTTCTAAAACAAATGTCAGTAAAGGAACCATCTCTGAGGAATGAGCCTCCAAGACAGGGAGCTGCTCAGAACAGCAATTGCATTGTAAACACTTCACCAAGGCTTATTTTTTACTGACAAGTGCACTTGGCACACGGAGTCCTCAGAGTTCTCTGCACATTCAGTTAAAAGACACAACTGCTTCTGAGAGCCAGCCAGTGTTTTCAAGTTTTCTGTGATGTTTTCATCGCTTATCCTGTGTAATCTAAAATGTGTTGCGGTGGCACTCGGCAGAGGGATTTAAAATGGGGAGCTCACTGATTGTTATTCCTCCCTCATGTTTACAGACAGAAGCAATGCTGTTAAGAGATTTTTAAAACATTAATTTTTAGTCACGTTAAAAATAGCAACAAGTCTTCTTCAGGTTCAGGAATCTTAAGCAGCATGTAAGTTAATAAACCAGCTTCAAATCTCATTTGACACTGTCATCTTCGTTGTGACTTTGCAGAGGCCTGTAAGAGATTTCCTGGTAAATTTATGTTCCTCTTCTTTATTTTTCTCCCTTCTTGTTATAGTAACAAGGTGAATTTTCAGAGTATCCTCTTTCAGCTAAGTTCCCAGCTCTTGGTTGCTGTTGTTTCCTCTTTCAGAGCGAATGAGCTGTGCTTCTCTTGCCATTCTTACTTTCTCTTTTTTTGTTTTTTTTTTTTCTTGGAAGAGTTTTGGATTTTCCATAGGATTCTCTCCTTCCTGTAACAATACAACTATGTATTGTCAGCAAGTTTGTAATTTCCGTTGTTGCTGTATAGCTCTGCTGTCAGGAAGGCACAGAGTCCTTATCAAAACCAGAGAGCAAGTGAGAAATTTGCCACTTTAAATGCGAGAGATGAGATACGGATTCCAGGCTGTTGTTGATGTTGAAATCACAAGCGCAACATATGTTGGCTCACGTCATACCCAGCCATGAAATGCAATCCTGCCCGTGTTGCAAGAGAAGGAAAAGGCTGTTTAGTTTCTCAATGAGTTTTTTTTTATCCTGTTGGCAATAAGGTATTTCAGCAAAGTTGAGATTACGCTGAGTTTGCCGGTGCTGCCCTGTCGGTGAGTGCCAAATAGGACACAGCTTCTCAGTTTTCCTCAGCACAATTTTTACTGCCAAGAGGTGCCTCAAATTCCTGGAAACTATTTTTTAGTGGAGTTCCCAAGTAAAAGCCAAATCCAGACGTGCAGTAATTGAGTCTGAAACACCTGAATTTACATGATAAAGAGACTCTTCAAAGGTTTGTCTTGGGGGGTTGAATTATTTCACAATAAAAGCTGTAAGTTGATTGGTTTTGATGTTGATTATCATACTGAGGATCAGTTTCATAACTGGGATGCTCCCTGTTTCATGCCACAACGGGACTCTCAATTGTCTGATGTTAGAGGACCTGGAATTACTTTGAGGGGTTTTTCTTGGAAAACCCAGGCAGATTTCAATGAGATGAACATTAAGGTGGTAAAGATCATGTACTCTGAATGACTGAAATATGGATGTTCAGAGCTGAATTCTGTTGACAAAACATTTAAACTCCATGTAAAGTAAAGTTTTGAGATTTGGTGGCAATGGAATTAAAATGGGAGTATTTTTAGTATTTAACTTTATTTTTCTTCCTTTTTTTTCTTTTTTTAAAAATTTTTTTTAGGTATTACTTGTGGTCGTACACGCATCCCTGTTTTAGGAAAACTTGGGACTTTTGAAACTTGTTCCCTAAAACGAATTCCTCTTAGAAACTTTTCAGAAACACCAGCATATTTTGCTTCGAAGGATGGTGCAAGCAAGGATGGCTCTGGAGATGGAAGCAAGGTAATCTCCACAAACTGGGGGTTCCAATAGTTTATGGAAAATATTTATTGATTTTTTTTTTCCCTTAAAATTAATCTCAAAATTTTGGCCAACTCCTGACATTTCTAATCTTTCAAATTGCTGCAAGAGGTAAATAAGAAAAAAATAAACTGTATTGTGAATTTTTTAGGAGATAAACCTTGTAAACATCCCACAATGCTTTTCCCAGTTTTCCAATCTTTTTGCCCAGTGTACACTTGAAAACTTTATTGGATGTGATAAAGAACAGGTTTCAGGATTTCAGGAAAGAGTAGTAATCAGAGCTATTCTCCCTCAAAAGCCTGGTGCTCCCAAGTAGACTTTTTAAAATACATTTAAATGTTTCTCGGTTTAGAACTAATTTGTCTTAAGTAAAGACAAGTCAGTGAGGACATGAGCTCACCTCTTGTTAGTTGTAGCCTATTTTTATCCCAGTCATTCTCTATAATTATAGTTAATAAACAGCTTCTTCAGATAAATGATTACCTGAGAATAAAACTGCTCTTTAGTCAGCAAATAACATCTTGAGAGCTCACAGGCAATAACTTTGCCTTAGTATGGTGTGTTGTGAACCTGAGGACCTGTCCAAGTGAAACAGGTCTGTTCTGAAGGTGCAATTTAACTCAAAAAAAAAAGATTAAAAAAAACAATAGTGGTTTTTTTTTTTTTTTTCTTGAAAAAGGGTTGTGGGGAGAAATCAGTAGGCAAGACAGGTTTAAAAAATGAAGAACTGCCTTAGAAACGGGAAGAGAGATTTTTGCTGTTTCCTAAAATATTATACCTTGCATTAATCAGAGTATGAAGGCATAGATACAGATACAAGTAAGAAATGCAGTATTTCCAAGCACTTTGAAATGCATGTTTCAGCATAGATTGCTGCACCTACCAAGGAAGTGAGAGGAGCTGTGGCTTCAGAAACCCTTAGAATCCATGCAGCTGAGATAATAATACTCTCTAAATATGATTTGTTTTCTTATCTGGCATTAAAATATTAAAATACACTATTGCAACACTGTTGACACAGCTTGTTATTGTTCTAGTGCCAGTCAAGCAGCTCTGATGCAGGTGTGGGATACCTCTTCCGTGGGCATCCAAGACTGGAAGACTTGGGAAATGCAGATGTATTTGTAAATATAAAATACTTCCAACTTTTTATGTTACATTCTGCTAAGTTTTCAAAGCCTTTAAAACATCCTGACAATGGCTACTTTGTCATTCAGCTGTCGCAAAATTCAAATTATTTGATTCCATAAGCATGCTGCTAAATGCCTACTGTACCAGCTCCATTGTTTGGGGCTAATTGTCTGGAAATCTCTTTTAGAAATCTGTTGGTGAGGGTGGTGGTAAAAAGTCAAGCTCTGGAAGCTCTGGGAAAGGAGGGAACCAACTGCGCTGCCCAAAGTGCGGGGACTTGTGCACACACGTGGAGACCTTTGTGTGTAAGTTTTCCCTAAAACTTCTTTTTTTTTTTAATTGGCACAGATGTGACTTTGTGATTTAACATAGTCCTGATAGCTAAGTGTTAGCCTACCTAATTACATGATGTCAGAAATTTTGTTATGCTTAGTTTGGCCCTGTTGATGTAACCATTTATTGTCTCTGTGGGTACGTTTGTGTAATTCCCATGATGGGTGGGAATGGGGTAGTGGAACTCACGTTGCATCTGTGAATATGCATTCTTAAAATCTTTCATGGCATTTTATACTTAATACCATTTTAACTACAGACACTTTCATATCTCTATAATGTACGTTTATACTTTCTATATGTGCATTTGTAATGTCTCTCCTTTCTTTCCTAAATAATAAAACTTTAATCCTGCATATTCTATAACCAAAGTGCTTATCCAGCAGAGGAATTAGTATCTGACAGATGGCTTACTAGAACAGTCTTCCATGGCAAAGTCAGAGCTATAATACATTTCAAATAGTTGGCTGGAAAGTCCCGCTAGAAAATCCAAAATGCCTGTTCTCCAGCAGCAATTACTACTTTTGTTTTCCTTTTTTCTTCTTTTTTTTTTTTTAATTATAATCCAAATAAATGCCATTTATTCTTTAGGTTCTATCAGACTTGAAGACACTTCATACCTTATTTCAGCACTAATGAGACCAGCTTAGAAAACAAAAACTTTTGTCAGAAGGCAAATACCTATTGTTAGGTGGTGAGGCTCAAGGAGGAAGTCATAATCAGACTTGTGCACTAAGACGCTTAAGACAAGGTCAGCATGAACGTGTTCAGCAGTTGTTACTATAACAGCTGGCAAAAATAATTAGCAGATTATTAGTGCTGTTATTTGCTGCTGCTCGTATAAAAGTGTTTTAAATGATCAAGTGTCACAAATCACAAGACAGTTATATAATAATAGCAGTATATTTCTTGATGTTAGAGTAAGGATCAGCCTTCAGTTGCTTTTTCCCCTGAAAAAATAAGGTTGTTTTTCCAGTTTGTTTGAAACTATAGGCAACAAGGTATTCTGCAAAACCTGGCACTAGTTCATGGAATTAGAAATATGATCCTGTCTGGTGTTCAGTGTGGTCTCTTGCTGGACCAAGGTGTGGTTGGAAACAGTAGAAGGATTTTTAATCTCATTTACTTTCTTATGATTCATGAGCAGACAGAGTTGCTTTGAAACTCTCTCACTTCACTACTGTTTCCCTTGGTACTGCAGTTTGTCTTTTATCTGGAAATATCGTTCAAGCATTGTCCAGAACCATCCCTGGAAAGCAGAGATGTGGTTTAGTGTTTTGTCAGTGTTGCTGGGAACACTTAAGCATGCCTGGAGACTTCCTTGGGAACAGGATTTATTCATACCAACACTGTGGGAGAATGTACCTTGATAGATGCAATCTAAAACTCCCAAGTATTGAACCTAGCTCAAGCTGCAGCATCAGAGTAACATAGGTTCTGTAAACAGCTTGGGACTGGAAACCCACTTTATTCCAAAGTTCCTGTGAGTCCTGGTGAAGTTTTTTCTGGACCTGTATTATTCTGGTTTAAGCTATTAATTTGAGCACACTTCTTCCCAACCACTCTACAAAGCAGCTGGAAAACAGAAGTTCTAATTATCTTAAAGTTTATTTGAAAAAAAGGAAAACTAAGAAAAATCTGTCCCGTTCTGCCCAAAATGAATGGGTTGGAAGTTGTATTAAGCCTACTGTAACTTGATTTTTTTTGGATAAGCTTTTGTTGTTGCTTAGTCAGGAAAGATGATGAATTTGCACAGTTCTGGTGTGAATTGCCAACCTGCAGAGCCTTAAATAAATATCTAAAACCAAAGGAAAACATGCCATTAGCATTTGTTTTAGTCTAAATATTAGATTTTCAGTCATTTTGAGAGAAGTAGGGAAACAATACTGAATAAAAGCCATATTCATTAGAAAATTAATTGCCACTGAGTGGCAGTGAGACAGGCTGCTTTTCCAGCAGAGTTTGTTTTTGATGGAGCTTCACTTTGTATCTGCAAATCTTGCAGAAAGATTTGCTTGGCAATGGTTTTCTAGTAATTAACAATGAAGGGAAAATATGAGGCAAACAAAAAGTCATTTTGCTTTAAACTCCTTTCTCAGCAGTTCCTGTATTGCATTGGGTTGTGGAAGTCTGTAAGGAGAGTTTGTGATCAGTGAAATAAGATTTGATCCTCAGATGTGGAGTGAAATCCAATAGCTGTAAAGCTGATTGACACAAGAAGCCCTTCCTGGATGCTGCTTTTACTGTCTCCACCTGATGCCATCAGGTTACTCCATCCTCCAAAGCAGCACTTCCCTGCTACTGTACATACTCAGAAGCTTCCCTGCTTGCTTTTTCCTGGTTTGGGGTTTTTGGTTTTTTTTTACTTTAAAGCAGTTTGATAGTAGCCCGTTATCTCAGCCCTACAACTCTTTTTGTGTTTAATCCTCTGGTTGTTTCTGTTTCCTCTGTGTTTTGTAAAAACCTGGCATTTCTTTTTGGCAAGGTCAGTTCACACAATTTAGAAATGCCTTTGCTAATGCAGCCTCTGTGGCAGTGTTGTCTGATTTAAAACAGCAATTGACTTGCATTTTGGCACACTAAATATTTGCAGACATCTCTAATGACAGGGAGGTAATTTGACATGGATAGTCTTTGTTGTGTCTTTGTGTGTTTAGTAAAAGAACATATAAAAATATGCCAGTATTTGGGATTAGCAAAGCTGCCTGCCACTCAATTGTGTACTCATTTTTCTTTTAGTGAAGTTTTAAAGATGCCCCATAGTACTCTTACAGCCCACTCCTTATTTTTGGGGTTTTTTTTAAATCATTCATATGGATCTATAAAGGGAACAACCATTCTCATGGCTAGTCTATCCTAAATAAGCCTTGTATAAAGAAGGAGAACAGCCTCATAGCACTGTAGTCATCCTAAATATCAGAGGTGTTTCGAGTGAGCCCTGGGAGAAAGGTTGGGTTGCTTTTTTCCCCTGCAGTATTGTTGCCAAATAAGAGTTACATAAGAGGAATGGGTTTGTGCAAGTGGATTTCCATCACACTCCCATGTGGCAGATAACAGTCATTTGGAAGGTCGCCAGGAGAACTTTCAGGCTGTTACGCAGAATTTCTTTGAAGTAAAGTTAATAAAGCTGTGTTGGTCACAATATTAGTTGCTATGTTCTTAAAGTAATCTGTTGGTCTGGCTTATCCAGGTATAAGGTGGGATTAATGGTAAGAAAAGCCTGAGCCACTCCTCTTTTGCTGATGCCAGTCCTATGGGAGACAACAAGTTATAAATAAGCAGCTTGTTTATTGCTAGAGGGTGCTGCTACAGTCAGCTGGTGCTACAGTGTTCAAGCCATTTGCTGAAAACTTTTCATGATTTCAGAAGTTCTGACATTGAAGTTTTCGTGGGGTTATTTTTGTACATTTTAATTAAATACATTTACTAGTATATTTCCTTTAAATCTATCCTATTGCTTGTTATTTGCATTTAGTAGCATAGTAATATGGCTAGAAAGGATCTATTCTGAATTACTTTTATTAATTTTCTCTACTGTCTGTTTTTATTATTTCAACTTTGCTTTGCCAAAGGGAAAGAAAAGCAATGCAGGTTTTCATTTTCAGGCTTATGAAACCAACCTTTGCAGAATTCTTGAGACATAGTTCACAAAGTCAGCGGTAGGAGGGTTTAGCTTTTGGAATTTGAAAGAAATTTGTTCTGATCTTGACAGTAACAATAAATAAGCAGAAGCTCTTGCAAAACATCAAAGTCCTGATGGTCTGTTGCATACCACAGCTGCCTCTTGTTGGGATGAGCCCTTTGGGTGACCCCCCTGTGCTCGGTGTCCTGGGCTAGGGTGGCTCAGGTCTGACCCAGTGTTCCAAAGCCAGTGGGATGCAGAGAGCAGGAGCTGCCAGAGCCCTCCTGGAATGCTGTCTTTGATATTCTAGACTGCTTCCCTGCTCTTTAGTCTGTGCCTAACCACAACATTTTATTTTGCTGTCAGTTTGAGAGTTAGGAACATTTCCTGCATAGCTAAAGTCTTCTCGTTAATTTTGTCTCTCTCAGAAGTGCAGAGTGTCCTCTCCTGAGTGTTGTGCTACTGGATAAGTATCAAAAAGAGTTTTGTGTTTAATCCATTGTCTGCTTGCTGCCCAGTATTCTGATTTTTTGGGGGCAAATAGTGTTCCCTCTGTGTCAAATTTCATAGGCCAATAGCAGCATTTGAATGTTCTAAGGTGAGCGAGGCAGAAGTGTTGTGTAAACACAGAGTGGCTGTGCTGTCTTACAAATGCTTGTCTTGTCTGATGAACTTGGACAGAAGCAATTCCTCTTACTGGCTTATTTGATTTTTTTCTGCAGCTTCCACCCGTTTTGTGAAGTGTGAAAAGTGTCACCACTTTTTTGTTGTCCTGTCAGAGGCAGACACAAAAAAGAGCATCATTAAAGAGCCCGAGTCAGCAGCAGAAGCTGTGAAATTGGCATTCCAGCAGAAGCCACCACCTCCACCGAAAAAGGTATGCTCTTAATTCCCCCCAGAGTCCCCTCTGTTGTAGCATGGAGAAATGCTTCCCTTAATCTGCATCAGGTGTGTGATGGGCTGCTGGGACAAAGCAACAAACAATAAAGATGATTAGCTCAAGATTAAACCTTTGTGAGCTGTGTGACCCAGCAGAACACTGACAAAGGGAACAAGTAGATCCAATAAAGGTATTGGAGCTTGTTTTCCTCTTTGTCTTGTGACTTCATTTTCTCCTGTGACCTTGAGGCTGACCTCAGCCCTCACCAACCATAGTAACTTTTCTTTCTCACTATGGCCTTGCATTCTGTATCCTTATTTTAGCAGCTTCTTTCTGTAGCTGCAGAGCCTTCTATTTGGTGTGGGTTTGGGTGAGAGCTGTAGCTGATTAACTTGTGGCCATGGTCCTCCTGAAGTCATTTGGTTTCCCTCTGGAGATGAGTGAGGAAGCCTTTCATGTTTCTCAGTTCCTGGTGGACTGTCATGGTTTCTGAACCTGCACACAGCTCCCCTTTTAAGGAAATAAGTGCTCTTAAAATTTCTGTTCCTCTTAAAAATTTGGGTGAAAATGGCAATGGGCTTACATATCAGTAGGGCAGAACTGACAGACACAATATGAGTGCGTAAGCACCGTGGTTTTTAAGTAACCTTGTCAACAGGAATATGTTTTGTCTTTTAGATGTTAGTTTCTATTTCTCAGGTCTGTAACTATTCAGACCAAAGTCCATCTTTGGCACAGTATACTATTTTTCCTTTTCTGCTGCAGTATGATTTAGAAATGTTACTAAGATTAAGCTCTTTTTCAGATTTACAACTACCTCGACAAATACGTTGTTGGTCAGTGTTTTGCAAAGAAGGTGCTTTCAGTTGCTGTGTATAATCATTACAAGAGAATCTACAATAATATCCCATCTAACCTGAGACAGCAAGCAGAAGTTGAGAAACAGACTTCTTTAACACCAAGAGGTTTGTATGATATTTGGTATTTTTCTGTTCAAATAAATTACCATTTTAGGGCCCTAACTTAAGAAATCTAAGAAGGGTTTTACCCTGACAGTAAATGTTCTATAATTGAAATGACCTATAAAAATTTCTACTAAATAACAATTTTCACTATGAACTTCTGTGATTTATTTAAATGGTAATCAGAAAGTTTATGCTGCTTACCATACTAAAGCTTAGCCCTTTTTACTGATACATATTGTGGGGTATTCTCCTTTAACTTTCTAAAGTGAGTCTCCTAATCTTTCTAATCTCATTTACTACTTAACGGTCAATCTGCTGCTTAATCTGCAAGCAACAATGCAGATCAGGAAGGTGATATTTTGCATAGGTGTTGGAAATTGATGAGTATTTGGATTTCTAACTTCCCTTGCTCCTGCTGGCAGCATCTGCTGGTCACCACAGCATTGTTCCATATCTAGCAGGTGTAGATGGAGTTACTCCTGGCAGTACTTTTGCTGCTGAGTAAGTGTGTAGCTATGTTGATCTAATTTATTTTTAGAAGTAGGATTAAGTTACCATCTCAGACTCAAAGTGTACCTTGGGTGTTGGCTTTTTTTATTTTTAATTAAAGGTTTTTTGTTCTGTCTTGCAAAAGTTACCACAGAAATCTTCTTTGTTTTTTGAATTAACATAAAGAAGTCTTTTAAATGAGGAGGGAATATTAGTAGCACTGTTTTGGTAAGGGTAAGAAAGCAGTTGTGTACCTGGCACCAGAAAGTTCCTGACCTTCCACAGGGAGATACCATGGTCCATACCCAGAGAGACTGACAGTGAAAGTTTATGTATTTCAGAGTTCTGTCTTATAACAAAGTCTTACATTGTAAAGCTCAGGGAGAGTTCAAGGAAGCCTCTTCAAAAATTGTTATTGCATTTTTTTCCCTTTCTATAATTGGTTTTAAAGTGAAAATATAATTAGAGGTAGTAGGTTGTTGTTGTTTTTAGAAGTAGATAGCTTGCTGGCATTTTAAAAACATGCAATTTGGGGTTGGGGTTAATTTTGACAGCAATAAAAAATAGCTCGTGTGGGAATTTCGTGTTAGAAATACATTCAGACAGTGATGAGATGTATTCAGAAGAGGGCAAGAGGTGGAGAATTTATAAGCTTTTATAAACTTACTTTTTTATGACTGTTTTCATCCTCTCTCTTAGAATTAGAAATCAGAAGACGGGAGGATGAGTACAGATTTACAAGTAAGTGAACCCTCTCCTCATGTCCTCCTCTGCAATACCTACTTTTGTGACACGGATAACAGTCTTTAGTGACTGCTAGTTTGAAATGTTGGGTGAAGTCCAGTGCTTGTACTTCTTTTGTCGTGGTAATCAAAAGCTTGGGTTTATTTCTTCTCGTATGTTAAAAAAAAAAATTACAGTTAAAACGAGTCAATTTGTAAGGACTGAAAAATCATCTTGCTTTTTAATGTAGAGGGATACTTTTAGGCAATCCACCGTGCCACTAGAAATTCTTTTCCTATATGCCTCAGCAAAAGTATGATTGGAACTCCTGTTTGTGAAATAATTGTGCTGTATTTCTGTTGCTTTCCTCTCTGTAAACTTCAGTATGGAGAGAATTCTAGGTTTGCAGAAGAACCAAGCAGTTATTGTGTGTTTAAGGCAGTGACAGACCTTGTTGGTGCTCAAACAGTGCTGTTGTTGTTCTCTTCAGAACTCCTGCAGATTGCTGGAATCAGTCCACACGGGAATGCTTTGGGAGCATCAATGCAGCAACAAATGAACCAGCAGATACCTCAGGAAAAACGGGGAGGAGAAGTACTAGATTCACCCAATGATGACATTAAACTTGAAAAAAGTAATATTTTGCTGCTTGGACCAACGGGATCAGGTATACAGCTGCATGTTTTTATAGGTGTCCTATTTTTCATAGGATTTGTTGTTAATGAGTGATTTTCTTCTGTGATTATCCAGATTTGGTTTATTAAAAAAACTAAACTGTGAATTTCAAATTGGCATTCCAGTGCTTTCATGCCACGTTAACATGCTGAGCTAGTGGCCTTAAAAAGGAATGAGATGTAGTTGTGTGGTTTTCTTTTTTTCTTTTTTTTAATGCCTATATTTACTGACTGAATAAAAGATGCCACCTTGACTAAGCTGAAATAAAATGCATTTATAGTTTCTCTGCTTTAGCTGGCAAGCTGAGATGCTGCAGTTAGTGCTGTTTCACCTCTGGGACAGATTAGTTGCAGGGGGTTGGAAAGAGATTATTTTGTACGTTCATAAGACTTGGGAGTGTTTGTGCTGAAGTGATGGCATTTTGCAGACTTCTTGGGAAAACATTCACTGAACAATATTTTAATTCTGTTTCTTCCCAACTTCAAAGCAGGAGCAATTGGACTTTGCACTGCACCCTGCATGTCTGCAAAGGACTACTGATTTATTTAATCTTTAAACTCTGCAAGTACATGTATTATGGTTTTTATATTGTGTGACATTTTGTGATACTGTATGCATTTCAAGCTGCCTTAAATGTGTATTAATAAACTAAAACCAGAAATACAGCCTGCCAGTGTAAAAAACGCTGCTTACAAAAGCTATCTCCCTTGGAAAATATTCTTATATTAAGATGTTGGTATGATTCAGAATATCTGATAAGAGTGATGATGATCCTGTGGTAAATCCTTGAAGGGTTTGGGTTGGAGGGTACCTTAAAGCTTCCCTTGTTCCACCCCCACCATGGGCAGGAGCACATTCCACTATCCAAGGTTTCTCCAAGCCCTGTGCAGCCTGGCCTTGGAATCTTCCAGGGATAGGGCAGCCACAGCTTCTTTGGGCACCCTGTGCCAGGGCCTCAGCACCCTCACAGAAAAGGATTTCTTCCCAATATCTCATCTAAACCCACCCTCTTTCAACTTAAAGCCATTCCCCCATGTCCTGTCCCTACACACCCTTGTTAAAAGTCCCTGTCTAAGTACTTGGATTTGTGTGCTCTGTGAGAAATGTGTGGCAGTTCTAACATGCAGCTTTTATTTTACCAGGTAAAACTTTGCTGGCTCAGACTCTGGCTAAATGCCTAGATGTCCCTTTTGCTATCTGTGATTGTACCACCTTGACTCAAGCTGGCTATGTTGGGGAAGACATCGAATCTGTCATCGCAAAACTCCTGCAAGATGCCAACTACAACGTAGAAAAAGCACAGCAAGGTAAACTCTTCATGCGTGTTTGAGAGATTGGTTATTTTGTTGAAGTGCTCTAAGTTTTTGAGACCACCAGTATTCCTGAAATTTGTGTTCCTGCTGCATGTACCCAGAGTTTAAGTCAGATAAAATAAACCTGAAAAGAGCTCAATGTGTATCTTGTAGTTTTGTTTTCGTCCATAATTGGACAAAATTACACATGTTTTTGCAGTGGGGAAGTAGAACAGACTGCTACTCTCTCAAATCTTATTATTCTCTATAAATTCGTGCTTCTCTTTAAAAGTAGGGTTTTCTTTAAACCTATTTTGTGTAACTGCAGGAATTGTTTTTCTGGATGAAGTAGATAAGATTGGCAGTGTTCCTGGTATCCATCAGTTACGGGACGTTGGGGGAGAAGGTGTTCAACAGGTAAATACTTCCATGGAGTGATTTCACTTCCTGAGTGAACAGGACATAGGATCCTGTCATGTCAAACAGCATGGGAATGTATGGAGTCATAGTTCTTCAGTTCCTTAATTATTCACCTTCAAAAGATACATCTTTCCTCTTGACTTCATTAAAAAACATAATCTCAAAAGCAGTTTGAGGCATCCTCATGGAAAAATTTTCCTTCAGAAATGTCTTTGCAGCATTCAGACAGCCATTTCATAATGTAGGCAAGGACAGGTGACATTTCCCGTTTAAACAAAACTCTAAAGGCAGCTAATCATTATATACATAAGGTGCATGGGAACCACATTAAAGGAATGTTTTTGTCCTTGAGGGAAATTGTCTTATAGGGAAAACTGACTTTTTTGGACACTTACTGTTACTATAAAGGCATAAAGGTGAAAAAAATACAAGTATATTTGTGAAAGTGAACATAATCATGGTGTGCCCTTTTACATGATGCTGCACAATGGAAATTTTTTGTTGCTTATTTCTTTTTTCCTTCTTAGGGTTTGTTAAAGTTACTTGAAGGCACAATAGTAAACGTTCCAGAAAAGAATTCTCGTAAACTACGTGGAGAAACGGTGCAGGTTGACACAACAAACATCCTGTTTGTAGCTTCTGGTGCTTTTAATGGTCTTGACAGAATTATCAGCAGGAGGAAAAATGAAAAAGTGAGTGCATCAGGCTGTATCTGGGCTGAAAAATCATCATCTTGATTTACAAGTCTTGCTGTATTTGTAAACACAGTAAATTTCTTTATTACAGCAAATGGTGCTAAAAGCCATCATCATCTTAAAATACCTGGTCTTGCAGTTTGCTGTTTTGTAGATTAGTGTCTGGGGACAGGGTTCTGGCTGTAGTATTCTGACAAAATGTGCTCCCTGTCTCTTAGCACTAAAGGAGTGACCGAAATTCAAGTTACTGTTCATGTAATTCATGTAGCTTCCCATGTAAGCAAACTTGCCTGCATTAGCTTCACTTACAAAGTGTCACTGGTACTTGTGTAATAACCTGAATGTGTTGATGACCTTCTTTAAGAAAAAAAATGCTCTTGTACTGATGTATTAATCCTTCACTGAGGAAATTTATTTATAAGAAAATGATTGTATGCAAGGGGTCTAATTTTACTTTAAGTAGTTTCTTGAGCTTGAATTAGTATGTAATGACATAATCAGACACTGCAGATTTTTTAATACTCACAGAAAGTGATTTATTTACATCAAGAAAATGCAGTTATTACAGTTCCCTAAGCAGAACGTGTTTGTTTCGCAGTACCTAGGATTTGGGACACCGTCTAACATGGGCAAAGGCAGAAGGGCTGCAGCAGCAGCTGATCTTGCCAATATCAGCGGAGAGTCTGACCCACAGGAAGATATCGAGGAGAAGGATCGCTTGCTGCGCCACGTGGAAGCCAGGGATCTCATCGAGTTTGGCATGATTCCCGAATTTGTGGGACGTTTGCCTGTTGTGGTTCCTCTGCACAGCCTGGATGAGAAAACCCTCGTACGGATTCTTACGGAGCCACGGAATGCTGTGGTTCCTCAGTACCAGGCACTGTTCAGCATGGATAAGGTTTGAGTTTTGATTTGATGACTCTTTGGTGTTCGTGTTTATAAATGCGGTGCTGTTTTCAGTAATGCTTGTATTCGACGTGCCGAGTTATAAATGAAGTCGTTAACTCAACTTTCCATTTTTCTCTGGGCAGTGTGAGTTAAATGTAACTGAAGATGCACTGAAGGCTATAGCCAGACTGGCCCTGGACAGAAAAACTGGTGCCAGAGGTCTCCGATCTATAATGGTGAGTAAATTAAGTCCTATAAACACTAAATGAAGCTTCCTGGATTTGTGTGTATGAACCTAATTGTGACCATTTCCAGTGAACACCACACTTAGTTCTGCCCTTTACATGGATACAATAAGTCTTTCTAATGCTGTGAATATTCAGAGTTCTTCCAAGAAGACTCTCTAGCTCTGAAAATCACTTTTTATGTAGAAGAGGGCATACAGAAATATTTTTCCCTCTATTTTCTTGTAGGAAAAGCTGCTGCTGGAGCCCATGTTTGAAGTGCCCAATTCTGACATCGTATGCGTGGAAGTTGACAAAGATGTTGTAGAAGGCAAAAAAGAGCCAGGATACATTAGGTAAAACCGTAACAGAAGTAGCAGAACAGACCAGTAATACAACTAGACAGGTATTCTGATGGAATAAACACAAATCCATGCACGCAACCTGAAAAATATTCAATGTTCTGTATATTGTACACAGCTGAATTAGTGCCTGTTCCGTCCTAGATACTTTGGATTTGTATTGCTTTAGTTTTTAAACAGAATTTTTAAAATAAACATATGTGAAGTTACTTTTGTGTGTGTATACCTGTAGAAATGAAAGTAAATTTTAACAGTAAAAATTTGAAATTCAGTTGTGACTGTACTGAAATCTCTGAAATGAAACTGTTTCTTTATTCCTACTTTTTACCACTGGTACAAGCTCCAGGCTGCAACAGTTTTTTACGTTACTCTTTCAACAGTGGAGAGCCACAAAGGCACATCTGTTGATTTGCTGAATTCTCATTAAAATAATCAGTTTAATGTTGTAAAGAGTATGGTAATGATGTGGAGTGTTGAAAACACTGGACAAATCTGCGTTAAAAAAAAATCCAACAATTTCACTGAATGAAGGATGGAATTGCGAGAGAATGGGTCAGGTTAAAACTGGTTTAAAAATTAGTTCCCAAATTTCAGACCTGAAATTTGGGAACTTTTGTCTTGGTTTCTGTCACTTACAATGTTGTTTGAGTGGCATTCTCCACTCAGGTACATTTACTCATTTCAGCACCTTGTCTGTGCTGAAGCTTGGCTCAGCCTTGTGTTATTGGAGGGAGTGAAAAGTTACTACACTGATGGTTGCTTGAAGTGTTTTTTTTTTATAGCACCAGAATTACTAAATTTATTGATTAAATCAAACAACTGACTGAAAATCAGAAGGCTAATTGAATTCAGTTAATAAACCTGTGTGCTGGTGGCACACTGCAAATGTGCACAGCAGCACTTCCAGATCAGAAGGTCAGAACTTTGTCACGGGGCACTGTGCATGTGATGTGTTTGTCAGAAGCCATGGAAAAAGTGTCTCTTGTTTTTATCCCCTCTATGCCTGAGGTATCTGACCATCCCTTTCAATCCTAGGGCTCCCACCAAGGATTCATCAGAAGAGGAGTATGACTCTGGAGTGGAGGAGGAAGGCTGGCCTCGACAGGCAGATGCTGCAAACCATTAAACACTGTCAGAACTCTCACCTGCAAAAAGCTCACTCGGTTCTTTCCTTCCGATTGCCTCTGACTCCAGCCTGATCCTAAAGGCGCCGGATCTGTCTCGGATGCGCTGCGGGACGAAGAATTTCATTAGCTAAATCAGATCGTGTATTTCATTGCAGCATCACATTGATTTGATGGACAGAGTGTGGACTGGCATAATGTTCAAATATGAATTGTATATTACACTTGTTCTATTAAAATGTATAGCAAATGCAGCAGCACCTGCGCTGCCCTTGCCAGAAACCAAACCAGCAGCGCGGGTGCTGCCAGTACTTAGATTTAACAATAATGTTACTCTACAAACGGGAAATTAAAATTAACAATTAGTAGGGGGTGAGTAAACTATCTTAGCTCCTGGTACGGCTCACAGGGGGTTTTGTTCAGGTCAGTGTTAGAGTCCTGCTGGTGTGTGAAGCCCAGCGGGCGCTGGAGTGATTTGTTACATTGGTGGGGGAGGGAGCCCTTTTGGAAAAACTGGGACACTCTTTGTGACACCGCTGGGAGATTCTGCTAAAATGTGACACTGGTTTGTTACAGTAATTTGAATTTCTAATAATACCCTTCACGTCTCCATTGCGAGCTTTAGACACTTCGGATACTGTAAAGTCAGTCATTTGCTGGTTTTCCAGAGGGGTAAAGAAGATTCCTAGGAAGCAGTAAAACCATCTAAATTTGGATGAGAAGTCACCATAAAATTTTAAATATTAATGTTCTAATATAGTACATTTTGTTAAACATATTGGAACTATCATGCATCAATTTTTTGGTGCCAGGTATTTGCCCAAACTATCTTATAATGTTAAGAGATGAAAGAAGTAAATGTATAATATTTTTGCTGTAATCAGTAGTGATTGTTCACATGACAGTGCTTTTTAAGTTATATTCTCAAATGCTAGTATTGCATCTTGTGGGTTTGTCTTTGATTTTTAGTCTCACAGCAAGCAATCCTCCCTCTTCTGTTCTCCACCAAAATTAATCCAATCCTTTAGAAAAGTCTTTGTAAAAACACTAAAGGACCTGTATGTTTTTGATTTGTTTCAGGAATTAAAATTGTTGCTTACAATTTGTTCTGTCCTTCGGTGAAAATGTGGACTTGAGTTTCCCTAAAACTTTAATTCACACCATTTAAATAAAGCTTTCTTCCTTCTTTTCAGTCTAGTAGATGTTTTAGAACCGGAAAGGATATAAAAAACCTATTGACCCTATATTTGTCATTAATTTTTGTCATGTAAATTTTATGTAATACTTGTGTTCTTCCCTAGCAGCAGTGTGACATGCAGTTTGTAGCCAAGTGCAACAGATACCTCCCGTGGGATTTCAGATTTTTTTCAGGTTAAATGACCCACTAATGGTTCAGAAAAAGCTGTGTTTGGAGTTGAGGATATTTCTAGAAACTTGGTCCCCTCAAAATGAGAATCTGTGGTGAACTATCTGTAACTGCATCCTCACTTTCCTTTTTGTAGAGTGAAAAAATAAAACAGCTTTTAATTCTGAATCCTTTAATTCAAACCCTTTTTTAAACAGATAGAAAAACCCACCACATTTTAGGTGAAACTGTTCAACAACTTAGTTTTGAAAGTTGTTTGGAATTCTGTAACCAAGAACTGTTTTTAAGGAAACAAAAATGCCGTGTAACTACAGTTTGTACTTCACCTCTGGCGTTTGAATAAAAGCGAATATTCAAGCAGCGAAGCGTTGTCATCCCTGACGCCATCCCCACATATTTTAAGTTTTAGGAGAAGTTTTTGAGATACAATTTTTCAAGCGGAGAGGCGGGCGGGGCGGGTCCTCCCGGCCGCTAGGCGGCGCTGTGGCGCTGTGCTGAGGCGGGATCATGGAGGCGCGCTGAGGGCTGTGGCAGGACCATGGAGGCGCGCTGAGGGCTGTGGCGGGATCATGGCGCAGCCGCCGCCGTTCCCCGCCCGCCTCCCGCCGCCCTTCCGCGCCTTCCCGCCGCCCTTCCCCGGCCCCGCCGTCCGCCCAGCGCCCTTCCCGGTGGGGCCGGTGGCGCCCCCGCCTTTCTTCTTGCCGCCGCCTGCGGGTGAAGGGGGACCGCGCTTCCCGCCGGGCGTCCCCTACTTAGCGGCGGCCCCGCCGCGGGCAGCGGCCGAGGAGGAGGCGGTGCAGCGGCAGCAGGATGAGCTGTGGCTGTCGCAGTTCCTGGGCCGCCGCCGCTCCGCTGCCCCGCCGCCACCGCCGCCCACCGCCGCCTGCCCCAGCAGCGCCCGGGCCTTGGCGGTGGCGGCGCTGGGGCGGGTGGCCCGGGTGACAGCGCTCTGCCGGGCCCTGCGGCGCAGCGAGGACGAGGGCGACCAGCCGGGCTGGGACCGGGCGCGGGAGGAGGCGGAGGCGGTGCTGCAGGAGCTGCGGGAGGTCGTGCGGCCCCTGCGAGAGCCCGGGTACGGCGAGGCGCTGCGCAGGAAGGCCGAGAGGGCGAGGAAGAGGAGGCTGCGCCTGCAGCGGAGGAAGCATGAAGCCAGGGCGGCCAAGGAGGAGGAGGCGGCCCGGGCCGCCGAGCGGGAGGCCAAGATCGACCAGTGGCGGGCTAAGTGCATCCAGGAGGTGGAGGAAAAGAACCGGGTATGGTCCCGGGGGCCTGGTCCTGCCTCTCTCCGGGGCTCCAGAACAGCGCGGTGAAGCAGGGTTACCTGCCGGTAACGGGATCACGGCGGGTTGTGCCTCCCCCACACCTGGCTTCGACGCCCGTGCTTCAGTGGGTGTCACTGAGGTGCTGCATGACTTCAGCATACTGAGAGACGTGCTGTTTCCGAGGCCTGCAGCCCTGCCTCTTGCTTAGAAGTCTTGGTAGACATCTCGGGTTTCCCATCCTCATATTCTATGCCTTGACATGAAATTGGGGTTTAAGTTATTTCTGAATTCCAGGAGGTTTTCGTCTCTGGTCCCAAGTGTCAGGCTGTCCACGCAGCTCACAGCTGCCCTGTAGTGGTCAGTGCTGTTTCAGTATCCATCAGCCTTGCCTCCTACTTTCATCCTTCTAAAGCTTGTGGTTTACAAGCTTTTTGATCTCGAGGGGTGGTAAAACATCTCCAAAGCCAAAATACCACCTCAAATTAGACTTGTTGGGAAGGGCTGTAGGAATCTTTCTGTTGATTTTTGGCTGAAGAGCTCCCTTCCTGCTGGTCTGCTGCTGGGATGGTCCAGGCAGCTGCTGAGGAAGGGTTTGTGGTCAGACTCTAGCAGGTAATGGTTTTTAATTGCAGAACTGTGGAATTGGGATGGTTTCTGTTTATTGTAAAGTATTTTCCCTAAATTTCTGTGGTCAGAGGCTCTCAGGCTTTCATAATTCATAAGTCATCTAGGAAGCGTTCAAAAATGTGTGGATGTGGCGCTTGAGGACGTGGTTTAGTGGTAAACTTGGTGGTGATGCTGGGTTGACAGATGGACTTAATGATCTTTTCCAACCTTGACAATTCCATGATTCTGTGGTTTGGCCCAGATTTACGAGTCCTACAGCATTCTTTCTTTGTTTTCTGAAGTCTGTGGTGTTTTAGCCTTTTTTTTTTTTTTTTTTTTTTTTTCATAAAAAGGCACGGCTGGATGGTTGGCTTGACTTGTTGCTGTGACTGTGAAGTCGCTTTGCTCTCCATTGGTTTGCTAATCTCTGAAAATACCATTTGATTCTTGTCTTTGAGGGATATTTCACGCATCTCATCTGGTTTTTTTCCTTCCTTTCATAGGAACGAGAGCTGAAGGCTGCTGCTGACAGTGTCCTGTCTGAAGTCCGGAAGAAGCAAGCAGATACAAAGAGGATGATGGACATCCTGCGTGGGTTGGAAAAGCTTCGGAAACTGAGGAAAGAAGCTGCTGCCAGGAAAGGTTCGTTAGAAGATTGATCCAAAGTTTTTAAAATTGCCCGCACAGGAAATAAGATGAGGGTGCCCTGTGCTGACTTGCTAGGTGCAGCTTCAAAAAGCTGTGTCTTCATTGTGATCTTCATTACAAGAATGGGTACAAAATGCTGAATTCAGTGGCTGTGTTCCTATGTTTCCAAGCTCTTTGTTGAAAGATTATTCCAGTAAGAATTCCATCTGTTAGCAAGGTTAAGCTCATGTTCCTCTTGAGATTTTGCCAACTCTGCTCTCAGGTCTGGTATCAAACCCCCTTCTGAATCTGAAAACTTAAAATCACTTCTCTTTCTCTTCAGGTGTTTGTCCACCGCCTTCAGCAGATGAAGCATTTGAAAATCAGGTGGAAAGTCTCAAAACATTGCTCAAAACTCGCACAGAACTGTATGAAGCTGAGGAAAGAGCATTAAGGGTTATGCTGGAGGGAGAACAGGAGGAGGAAAGGAAGAGGGAATTGGAAAAGAAACAGAAGAAGGAAAGGGAAAAACTACTACAGCAGAAACTGGAAATGGATTCCAAGCTGTTTGGGGATCCAGGTAAATTCTGCCTCCTGTTCTTAATAATGCTTTTCCACATCACATCCCCATCTCACAGACACCGGATTTGAAATACGAAATACAGGCACAGATCTAGCTGAGAAAGGATTCATCCACTGGAGTAATTTATGGTCTGAGAATGGGGGATAAACATAGGGCTGTTAACACCTGTGGTGTAAGAGGAGCTGTTGAGCTCTTCCACACGAACTGCACATCTCAAATTGGTTTCATCATGTTTTGCAAGACAAAGTTGTAGATTAAACTGAAGTGAGAATAAACAGAATAGATTGAAGACTTCCAGAACCCAGTAGATGCTTTAGTGTGGTGCTTTGGTGAGTGTAACTCAGATAATCTGTAAAGAATCAGTGTCCATATGTTCCCCTTTTTTCTATGGTGGAGTCAGGAAGTTTTTCTAGTCTTGGCTTTCCTCTGACAGCTGTGGTATGGACCAGGGGATGTGTAACATGTAAACATTATCTAGGGACCTGATGTCAGATTACAGATGGGCAGTAGCAAATGATTTTGCAAATTTGGGGCTTCTGAGACTCACTAGAATGGAAGGTTTTTCTGGATTATTAAGTGTTTCTGTGTCTGTGTTTTCACAGCTGAATTCCCACTCGCCCATCTACTGCAGCCTTTTAGAGACTACTACTTACAAGCTGAACATTCTGTAGCGGCTCTAATCCAGATCAGGTAAAACCAAAGAAAATATTTTATCATCAGAGATGGCAAACACTGCTTTTTGCAGTTGTAAATTCAGTGCCCCTTCTGGTTTGTCGGCTTCCAAATATGGTTATGCAGTGGGTTGTTCTGTTTTTTTCAGGTTTCTTGCTTGAGTCATATCCAACAGATGCCCGTGTGAGGCAGAGTGCACTTCCTTGCATAACCATTCAATTTAACACCAGAACATTGAATTTTCATATTTGTGTTTTGAAAAACAAGTTTAAGAGTACAAGTATTGTGGGTTTTGTATCGATCAGTAACTTCTGTGTGGGTATATAATAAATCTTACCACCAAATTAATCCCGGCTCTCTTCTCATAACAACACTTTCTCTGTTAAAGGCATGAATGGGATCAGTACTTGGTGCCAGCTGACCACCCTGAAGGAAGCTGCATCCCTCCAGGATGGGTTCTCCCAGGTCTCCCCACCAATGACACTTGGGCCACTGCTGTCAGATAATTTAGTAATAAATGATTTCAGCATTGGAGGATTGCTTCATTATAATCACGTGTAAATATGAGAGGGTCCAAAGAGGAAGTCTCGTCCTCTCTTTCAGCAGCCAGGTACTGGAATGTCTTTACTGGAATGTCTTTAAAAAAAGTTTAAGAATTGTTTTTTGCTGATTGACTGTGCAGGGAGATCGCTGAGCAAGCCCAGAGCTGCCAGGCCTCTTGTGGTGTGGAATTACAATCCAGCTGCGAGTTCTTGTTAAATCTCAGTCTTAATAAAGGAACATTGCTGATGGTGGTATTTGTGCCAGTATTAACACACTATTTTTAGTGGCTTTTATCTTTATAAAGAATGATGCAAACTTCAGAAATAAAGGAATTAAAAATAAAAAAAAAAAAAAAAAGAAGAGATCATTAGTAAACATGTTTTTCTTCTTAAATGAAGCATGTCAAGCATCACTGTCAAAACAGTTCCTGTATTTTTGGGTGTAGAGACAAACCTATTACAAGTTTAAACGAATTCTGAAGTACAAACAAGACAGGGTTTTTCAAGGCTGATTAAAGCAGCTGTTGACGTTTTACTTTTGTGGACTAAAACTGATACCAAAACATGGAAAAAAATTCCCAGTTGTGGTGAAATAGGTCAGACAACCATGTGAATAAATACAAATTTGATGAATAAGCCTGCTGGAAAAAAACGTAATAAAATCTAAAGTCTAACCTACTGTGTTTTGACAATATAGAAATTTTTGTATAGGCACATATCACATCTATAATATTTGATTAAAAACCAAATCTTTATTTTGTAAGTTGGTTTTTTTGTACAGAACAAATAGAGAAAAATGGATTTTATCTTTTTTGTTTAAAGCATTTTCACGCCAGGGGAGAGATTTGTTTGAGTACTTTCCATCAAATACAACTCCAACGGGGAGAGAATTGTTGGGAAATGATTTGTGTGAAGGAACTTCTACCTCCTGCAAAGTGACAGAGGTGACATCTGATGTCAAAGCTTAACATGTTCTGGACAGTTTGCTTGTAACTGTGACAGCCCATATGGATTTGGAGCGTTGCTGTTCTGCACAGATTGCTGTGGAACCTTTCCAGAGCTGCAGTCCTTACTTTTGCGCAGCCCCAATATGTGGGAATCAAGTTAATCTCTGCAGTGCTTTGCCTCCTGGCGTCACAAGAGTGCGTAATTCACGTGTGTCATTGCCTAAATTCAATCCTTGGGCCTTAGGTGTAGTGTTAGTGGTGTCCTGGCTGAACCTTTGCACTGGTTTCTGTCAGTAAGAGACACGAACTGGTAGTTCCTGATAGAACATGAGTGCAGAAGTTTGCAGTTCTTGCTCACCTGTAGTACTCCAGAATACAGATTGCCATGAAGCCCTCTGCAGGTGGTGTTCTGATTTGCTCTTCCCTACATCCTCCCATCCCTAGTGTCACTTCCAGCATCTCATTACTCCTAAGCTGAGTCAGACCCTCAGACAGGGGAGTCTTCCCTGATGAAAACACAGAAGATCTAAAAAATAAAAACAACTACAAAAAGCCAACACAAACCCAACACTTTCTGTTCAGGCAGCTTAGTGACCAGAGGATGAAATAATTAGTCTCCTTATCCCATCAGCATGTCTGATGGAACAACCGCTTAAGCTACGATTATCTTAAAGCTGTCCAAGTCAGCTGCTTGTCTGACACTGCAGGAATTTAAAGAGCTGAGCAGTAGCTAAAGAGGCAGCAAAGCAGCAGCCCTGTTCTCCCTGCCCTGCGAGGAGAGAGCTCCATGAGTTCATCTGACGGTAAGGACAGCTTTATATTGCTAATAAACATAAGGCTTGAAAATACCTGGGGAGGATCTACCCTTAGGTATGTTCTGTGTATTCGCTCCTGTCTAATGACATCTGCATTCAAATGTTTAATAGCTTTAGTGAGGAAGTTGTTGAAGCCACTGATGGGGAGGAATGTTTAAAATCTCAGCTCATAAAATACATGGACACAGGGTATTAACTGAAAAAGTGTGTGTCCAGACTTGATTCCCATTTTTCTGAGTGTAATATTTCCCACTGTTCTTAAGTTTTAAAAGCTCAGTGTAGCCCACAAGAAGAGAGGGGCTGGCTGTCAGTTTCCAAGATTCATTTGTATCCTATTCCTCCCCTGGTCCTGGTGCAGTTTGGGTTTCTCCTGCTGTTCAGGCACATCCTCTTCCTGATGTGAACTGGTTCGTGCACTGGCTGGTGTCTGCGATGTGCAAGTGGGCAGGGTTGGCTGGAGAGCATGAGATCAGAGCCCTTGTAGGAGTTCCCTTTTGGTGGGAGTTGGTGTTTATGACTGACCCTCTTATCCTTTTCTAGTAGTGTTTTTGTTGTGATTGCTCCTGCCCCAAAGTACTTGTTTTCTAAACTGTGGTTTTGGGAATTAACACTTGTGTGAGCCTCTCTTAAAGCACAGTATTTACACAGTGAAATACAGCTAGGTACAGTACCACCATCTCATATTTTCTTCATCGTGGCTTCAGACACCTTCACTACCCATCACCATCCCTTAAAGTATAATTTGAACCTGAGTGGAGCCATTCTGGGTGACAGAAGCTGTCACTGCTTTCCTCAGCACCCTGGGATTTTGGGAAGGGCCAGTTTACAGCCCAAGCTGCAGGGAAGGTCAGTCCCCCTTGCATGCAGGAGCTGCTCGAGGAGTAGCAGAAAGCTGAGGGAAGATGGCTTTGCTTACAGATGTTTTCAGGCGTCACCTTTGTCAGCACTGACGTGGATTGTCCCTTAGGCTGAGCCCTCTTAAGCTGAGCAGATGGCCTGGCTCCATGTGGGATCCCAACACGTTGCCTGTGTTGCATGTTAGTGGCAGGACATGTGCAGGAGCACAAAGCTCGTTAGGGGCCATGTGCAGGGGTATTAAAGGCTCCTGGCGTAAGCAGGCAAAGTGCACCGAGTGATTGTGAACGTTGATTGTGTATGTCACTCTCTCTGTGGCCTGGAAGCTCTTCATGAGTCCTTTCCCAAGACAGGAAACTACCCTGAACCCCATCTCCCATTACAGACTCTTATTTTTGCTTTAAACAGGCGGTTTTGTCATCCTTGTGTATATTCTTCTGTATGTTTCCTTTAGTGGAATGTTTATCCTTGTTGTCATAGAAGCTGTTTGTTTTTAAAGGAAAAAAATAATTGGGAAAAGCACTTAGGGATGTCACATACATATTTACTGTGTGACCTGAGGATGGGTGCTGAGGACTTTGGGATGATTACGCACATGCTGCCAGTAGCAGAACTTGGTGTAAGACTGGCTACCAGCTCCTAACAGTTTATAATCTGTAAAATAAGTGATTTTTTTACACTGTCATCATTGGGAAACTGAAAGCTCAAGGCTTCATGCAGCAAGTAATGGCTTTTTAGTAAATTGAGACATTTATAGAGACCTGATGGTGACACTTGCAGTAATATTTTCCCTGACAGCATTCCCAATTCACCAGCAATTTTTCTCTCCCCTGCAATTCTTGATCTAAGACCATCACCACACTTAAAATGAATGCAGGGTTCCTAAAAGCTAATCTCAAAAATAGCTTGTTTGACATCCTCCTGATTCCCAAGCTTGACTGATGCACCAGGCCTCTTGCCTGACTCCCAGTAAGCTGCTGCAATGCCTGAAGGGATCCCCTCACCCCAGCTCCCTCAGGATGCTCCCTGTGATGGCTTAGCAGCATAAGGCTGTGTGCATGAGCTCTGTCACCACAGGCTGTACAGACAGGGGAGACCTGCAAGTGTCCTCCTTGGCTGTGACTTCTCCCTCTGTAACTGGAAAATGTGCTCAGTCCGTCCCCAGCTTGGGGAAGGGAGCTTGCAATGGCACCAGAGGAAGAGGGAGAGACAGGAGGGATGGGAAACAGCAGGGCAAGCATGGAGGAGAAAAAGGCTCAGGATCTCTGCCAAAGGAAGCCATAAGCTTGGTCAAGTCCTGCTGGCTCAAGCTGAGAATAGCAAAGGTTAGTTCAGACAAAGCTTCCTGATGTAAGTAATTAAGATTTTCCCAATCTGTTTTTACCCAGCTGGCACTTGAAACAGCTCATCTTTCTCTCCTTCCCCGCCAACTTAAGAGATGCTAGTCCTCCTCCCTCTTACAGTTTCTGTTTCCCTTCCTCCTGCAGCAAGAAATCAGGCAGCAGCAATGAACTATCTGGATGAAGTTCCCTTTCGGACAGCCATGAGCCTCAGTGGGGACTCAGAGGGAGAAATCACTTTAGTCACTGCCCCAGACATTGAGGTCCCTGACTGCACCGACATCCTCATGAGCACCATGGTGAGTTCACACTCGGGTCACCGCTGGGGGATGCTCAAAGGGATGTCAGCAGTGTCCTCATGAAAGAAGGGAACGGAAACATGATCTCCTCTTCACTGGCTGGTTTGCAGCAGTATTGGGAGGAGGTGAGGTTGGTTTGTGGTGTGTGGCAGCGATGATGGGGTTGGTTTGGAGTTGCTTTCTAAAAATCCTTTCCAAGCAGGAGAGTTAGGTTTTTCTGGGATAGGAGGACAAAGTTTTATTAATAATATTTATTAATAACATTTATTAAATATTTACCAATAAATCTACCAGCTATAAGCAGGCAATACTACCTGTGCTAGAAGTGTATAGATGATGTTTATATATATATGTATATATACACACCCCATGTTTCTCTCTATTTGGGGATGCTTTGATGTTCCCCTCCAAAGCCAAGCCATTGTGCTGCTGGTCCTTATGGAGGGATGTGAGGGTGTTTTCCTGAAGGAGGCTGATTTGGTCCACAGCTGACCCAAGTGGCAGGAACAGTAAAAACAGCATTCCTGGGCTGTGAATGTACTTGCCTGCCTGTCAGGAGGAGACCTTGTTTGGAGAGCTCTGGGACGGGCAAAGCTTGTTTGTTCCAGGAAAACCCTCAGATTTCAGTCACAAACACACTTATATTTTAAGCTGAACTATGTGGAAATGACAACTCTGTTTGGGGACCAGCCGAGACCCTGGCGCCACTGGAGAATCCCATGGCTGGTTCTGCTTCTGCCCGAGGTGGCATCTCCCCTCTTGGTGGCTTCTGAGCCCCTGAAGTGGCTCTGCCAAGCACTGCTAATGAGAGCCACGAACAAACTCTGCCACCGTGCTGGAGGCAGCCTGGGGCTGGATGTGGTGCCTGTCTGCAGCTGCCTAAAATTGGGATGTCTGCACACTCCTGCCTTCCACAGTCAAAATGACGCAAACACCTTCAAGCATAAAACGCTTTTCCAAAGAATTCACAATAGTAATGACTTCATACATAGATTGTTTTCAAGTATAAATTCAGGGATTCCCTATAGAGATGAGGCTGGCACTGCCCAATCCTACAGCCAGCCCTAATCCTCATAGAAATAGGAGCTGAGACAGGAAGACTGAAGCCCTCAAAATCCCTGATGGAGCCCATTCCACGTGGTCCGGTTTCACGTCCTCACCAGTTGCCTCTCGCTCTTCCGCAGCACGACTTCTCACTGGAAAGGAAAGTGCTCTACTGGGTGGAGGTGGCCTCTCAGCAGCAAATCTCCCGCCATCGAGTCACCTCCGAAGTCGTCCCCACGGCTCCTCCATGCTGGCTGCTGCTGGTGGACCCCGCCGACAGCTACGGGGGACGGGGTCGGGACGGGGCGGTGCGGCGCTCCATCAGCCTGAGCTCCTACGGGCACGCCAAGGGCAGGGCGGTCCTGTCCGACACTGAGAGTGACACCTGGCTCTCAGATGAGGGTGAGTACTCGGATGATGAGTACTCCTCAACCTCTTGGGAAGAGAATGACAAGGATGAAACGATCCTCTCCAGGAGGAGAAGCTCTGCGAGAAGTGTGTCTTCACGACCCGGCTTTTACCAGACCCGACCAAAGACATCGCCCAGCTTGCTGGAGCCCTCGCTGGAGAACAATGTCCACAGCCCAGCCAGCCCAGACCCCAGCAAGCAGGGAAGATCCATGGTGATATTTAACAACATGAAGAACGAGCTGGAAGCTGCTAGGAGGAAGCTGGCTGCTTTGGTGCATCCTTTGAACAGAGCTGCCACAGGGAGCAGGAGGATCCCGGTGCCACGGCTGCTCCCCCAGTGCCCTGGCACCAACCGTGGCGTCAAGTACGGGCCAGATCTGGACGTGTCCCAGCAGGGGACAGTTGTGCCAACTCCTCCAGCCACAGCCACACCCATCCCTCCCATCAAGCAGCACAAGCCCACAGTACCGGTGAGAAGCTTACTTTGGTGGCTCTTTGTTCATTGCTGAGAAAGGAGGGAGGTGGAGGGCATCGAATTGGTCTCATTTGGTGGGGGCTGGCCAGCAGAAAGGAACCAAAATGGGGCTTTGGAAACACTGAACCCATGAGGAATTGCTGAAGTTTTCACAAAAAGTGAAGAAAGGATTTGATTTTTTCACAGTGGTTGAAAGAAGCTTTCTGGGTGCACATTTTACTTTCTCTGTCCAAAACATCCATGTTTTCCCCAAGCAGGGTCTAATCTGATTCTCAATTGAAGCACTAAAAAAAGAGTGAAATATGAGGGGTTTGTCCTCTTTTTGCTACATTATCCCATTGTAACAGATATAATCAGGGTTTATAGGGAAATGTCCCCTTACACTCATTACGTCTTTTCTAGGTAACTTTGGACTTCATAGTCCTACTAGAAATACAGATCATTTAGTGGTAGAGACAGTGATGTGAAAGGATGGAGTAAATAATACCCTGTCACCTTAAATCTGAATTGCACCCTGCTTTTAAGAAATTGCATCTAATCCAGCTGCTTGAGAGATTTAAGAGATGAATTACTGAAAACCTGCAATAAAACCATCAGACACATGAATGACCAGGTTATTTATATGCAGTTGCATTTGACATGGAGTAATTAAGGCAGGATTAAATGCCATGCATATTTGTACAATACCCACCCTGAGCGCTCTTCTCTGACCTGTATCTATAGCTGAGCCTGGATTTAATTAAATCCAATCTCATTTGATTCCCATGGGATGTTCATTGTATGGGAATTTTTCTCTTCTGCAGAGATCAAGGTAACCACCAGCATTCAGAAGCGTTGCTTCACTCTGGGTTGTTCCACCTAATTCCATGACCTGGAGCAATAAGACCATCTGTTTTTTTCCTTGCAGTCCCTGAGCCCCTACACTTGCCTCCCTCCTGCCTCCACACCTGGACGACCTCTCAGCTGCCACAGATCCCAGCCGGATTCTGCAGCTGACCTGCTGTCTGCACTGAGCCAAGAGGAGCGAGACCTCATCGAGCCCGTCATAGCCCTGGGCTACCCCACCCACAAAGCCATCCTCACCCTCCAGAAGACGGGAAGGCAAAGCTTAAGCCAGGTTGGTGGAGCTAGCACAGTACTGTGAGAAACTTCTGGTAAAGGAAAACTTGATTTTCATGGCAGAAGGAATGGCTGTCTTCTTTGGGGTAGATTTTTGATGGCCTGGCCTTTCCACTTTGGTGTCAGACCACAGCTGACAGGATTTTCCATGAGATTACACTTTTGCTGTAATAAAATAGCAGCGAGTCGCCCTCAGCTTTTCAGCGCATCATCACGGCTGTCTTTGTTATCTGTTCAATCTGTTGTGTGAAGCTTCATGTCCTTTTGAGGTACAAATTTTGCCCCCATATATGGAAACTTTTTGCACATCATTTTTCCCAGTTGTTGGATTCATGTGATTATTGCCATGGCTCATCCTGTCAGAGTGACACTGTAGGAATACCTTGGAGATTTGGTTGGGCTCTCTCCAAAACACAACTTGCCCGTGTTGGAGCAAGCAGGGAATCCATGCAAACATTGCAGTGGAGTCCCAGAGCTCTTTTCCTGAGGAACCCAGTATAATAACCTGAAATTTATTGAAAATACTTAACATTCAGCCTCTTCCTACCCCTGGTATGTGAATACATCCCTGCCTGCTGTGCTGCATCCTTATTCCCAATGTCTTTGTTTGTCCAGATGATTGTCAGAAAGGTCCAGGTGGGCTCAGAGCATCCATGACCTGAGGGAGGCAGCTTGGGGCTGGACCTGCCCATCCCAGCTGGATTTTTAGGGCTAAATTATCCAAGTAGTTCTTGCAGAGAGAAGGGTCTTAATCACAGCTGAGCAGGAAGGATATCCATGGGGCTGTCAAGCCAGGGAGCCTGGCAGGGCATGAGCAGGCAGAGCACCAAGCAGCTGCTGCCAGCTGCCAGTCTCCTTCCCATTCCCCTGGGAGCTGCCTCTGCTCTGTGTGCCAGCTCTCACCCTCCTGGGAGATGCTCTGTGGCTGAATTATCCTGCAGCTTCCTCCTTGGCTGGACCAGCTCCCCAGGGCTCGCTGGAGTTGCAGGCAAGCTGAGGTGGGAAGGGAAGATTTGTGTCTTCAATCCACAGAGGTTTCATCAAGGCACAGAGAGATGGGCAGAGCCCAGCCCGTGTTGTTTCATAGAGCCATGTGAGGGAGTCTTGTAGCAACTGCTGGCTTCTAAATGAAGAAATAGTGCATCTTATTAAGGGTGGAAATGGGTACAGCCTGCTCCCTTCTGTATAAACACCAGGACTCCCACTCCCTTGGAGGAGAGATTACTGCACCAACAGACAAGGTCTGGCTTCTATGCCATGTCTTCTTCACAGCAGTTCCCATCTTTCCCATTTATGCCCGATGTAGCCAAGATAAAGCCTGACCCTTCATGCATCTTTTACAAGTACCAAACGACCAAATTAGTCTAAAACTTCCTGGAAAATGTGTTCCAGGAAGTTAAAAAGAAGACCTATGCTCTTTATTGCTTGCTGGTGATACCTGAGGTTTTGATGTGTGAGAATGTCTATTTCAACTGTGAGGATTGATGGAAGAACCAGATGGTAGCCAAAAATTGCTCAACTTCGTTGCAGTGTCAAGTGAAACTGGCAGAGCCCACCCTAGTGGAGAAGGCAAGGCCTTCTATAGCCTTCTTTGAAAGCAGTGCTTTCCTAATTTTGGTGGGAAAATCTTCTCTGAAAGGCTCAAGCACGATTAGTTGCCCCAGCGTGCCAGAGGTTCATCATGTAGGACATCATGGCCAAAAAGGCACCATTGCATTCTGATTAACGATCACTGATCAAATTCAAAGTGCATCATTGATCCATGGAGCCCTCAGTATACATGTGAGCTGAGATATGACCAAGGCTGCAGCAGATCACTTAAAAAAACCCTCTTCTTGTTTAGTCTTGAGAGGATATATATATATGTATTATTTTTAGTGATAAAAAACATTGAGTTGACAAAGGCACTGATTTTATGCTGGGCTTGACCAGGCTGCCAGGACTATCTGTGCTATGCTGTGCATGAGTGGCTGTTCTGCCACAAGAGGAGAAGAAAACACAGCAATGATCTGGGGTTGTCATTAGCCTGGTTACAAGGGACATAACATGAAGTGAGGAACACCAATGACCAGTGACTGTCTCCTTTCTGAGTTACTGGGCTCCTTAAAAGGCTGACATTTCTGAAAATCCCTGCTCAGCTCTTCAGCCAAAAGAGATCAATTCAACGTTTGAGAGATTTTTTGTTTGTCCTTTTCATGTTTTATGGCCTTTCACTGAGTCCTCCTCCTTGTCTATGGTAGTGCTGGGGAGGGTGGAGGTCTGTGTTCGGTGAATCTGGGGAAAAATGAATCAACTTCTCCTTGGATGAAAAAGCTTTGGAGAGACCTGTGGGATGTTTTTATTCCCCCTGCTATTATATAGCTCATTTCTTATTGCCTGTCCCATATGTTTTTGGACACTGAGTGATTCTCGCGGTATTTAAAAGATGCTGCTGGGAATTGTGCTATCAGCACTCCAAGAAAAACGAGGAAAGTCAAAAATAACTGTTTACTTTCAGTAATGACAGCACACAGGTCTCCCCTGGGGTGGGTTTTGCACTTGGAGCCTGGATCAAACCCAGAGGTGCCTGAACCCCAGTGCATCAAAGGGATGCAGGGTCAGCTGAGCAAAGTCATCCCACCGGGACAGGCTCTGCATCTCTTATGTTCACATGTTTGGTTTCCCCCTTGTCCTCTCTCCACCTTGTTCCCATTCCCACCCTGGGAGGGTGAAGGGGGACCAAGATGTTGTCTCCCACTGGGAATTCTGCAGACAGACAGACCACCCCGGCTGAGCATTGGATGGGAGCTGGCGAGATGGTGGTGGCTCCTGGTGTGTCCCTGGGAGGTGGCTCCTGACTGGCCTTGTTCCCTGTGCCTGCAAGGCTGGATTAACCTGTCTGTCTTCCTCTGCAGTTCCTGAGCTACCTGGGTGCCTGTGATCGGCTGCTGAAGCAGGGCTATGAGGAAGGGCAGGTGGAGGAGGCCATGGAAATGTTCCAGTACTCGGAGAAAAAGGTCAGAATGGGATGGCACAGCCCAGCCCTTTGTGCTGTGTCCTCCAGGCTCTCTTTTACCGTGGGCTGCACGCTTCCCTCTGCCTCCACAGGCCCTCCTGCAGCCTCATGGAAGGCCAGACCTCTAGGGCAGTGTCACCACTGGAGGACCCCTGGGGGAGGACACCTGCTCCTTCACTCCTCTCCGCCCTTCTTCTCCTCCTGTTGTGCAGCATGATGCTCACTCAGCCCCCGCACAGGGAATCCCTTCCCAAGCCCACCAGCACTCACACTCTCTCCTGCCCTGCCAGCTCTCCCTTCTACCCCCAGGGAGGAGAACCATGGAGAACTGGGCATTCGTCTCCATCAGACTCCCCCTGGGGGTAATGAAGAGCCTGGGGAGGTGGCAGCGTTTGCTGGTCACCAGTGCCTGTAGGATTGCTGTGTCACCAATGCCTGTAGGACCTACTGATAGCCAGTGCCTGTAGGATTGCCATGTCATTAATGCCTGTAGGATTGCCAGTAGCCAGTGCCTGTAGGATTGCTGTATCATTAATGCCTGTAGGATTGCCAGTAGCCAGAGCCTGTAGGATTGCTGTGTCATTAATGCCTGTAGGATTGCCGGTAGCCAGTGCCTGTAGGATTGCTGTATCTCCAATGCCTGTAGCATTGCCATGTCACCGCCCCTGAGGGCAGTGGCAGTGGCAGGGTGCCTGGGTCTCAGTGTCAGGGAAGGGTTTATTTATTAAGGACACATCTCCGGGTGATGTTTGGTGCTGGGGCCCAGCCTGAGCAAAGGGAGCAGGACAGATGAATTCCAGCTGTGCTCACTGCCATTCCCTTCTCTCTTCATAATGCAGGCAAACACTGCATGGACTTGATATAAGTGTCATAAGGAATAGTGAAGCTAGAGGCTGACTTTATGAAATATTTCTTATTTAAGAAGTTTCAATGCTACCAGGGATATGTGTGCCCTCGATCTGCTGTCACGGTGATACAACCCAGCCAGGTCTTCTGGCTGCAGCCTTGTCCCACAGCACTGCTTTTGCTGCAATCACACGATATATCCATCCATGGTAACATAATTCTTCTCTCCTCCTTCTTCCTCCAGGCAGCTGAATTCTTGCATCTGTTGGCTCAGTTTAATGATATGGGCTTCCAGCAAAATGAAATCAAAGAAGTTCTTTTGCTTTGTGGGAATCAGAGGGAGAGGGCGCTGGAAGAGCTCGTGATGAAAACCCACTGAGCAGCATCCTGGGGCAGTCACAGCTTCCCCTCTCCACCAGACCAGAAGAACTCAGGTGATTCTGCTGCTCCATCCCCACCCCTGGAAGCACCAGACACACAACTTCACAGCTCTGCCTTGGTGTCTTATTTTATGGACATCCAGCATAACAGTGTTTGTCATTCAGGCACCGACTGCATAGCAGGAATGTTTATCTCCTCACCCACACATCCCTTGATCATCTCAGCTGTTCAGATTAGATGAAAGAAGATCCAAACCGCCTTCGGCTTAGATTTTTGCAAAACCCAAACCAGTGTTCTCCCTCCACCTAGGGTGATGGGTGTCATGTTTTCAGCTACAATCAAACGGGGATTCTTAAAAGATTATGTAAATCTACAGAAGAAATTGTTTTCCTAAAATCTGAAGGCTCATGCAGGAACATGTGTTGGTCCTGGCTTGGGAAGAGTCTCAGCCGACTTAGTCATGGTTGAATATAGTAATTGAAATGTCCTTTGATGGCATTAGCTTCTTTTAAACCAGAAATGTGAGGAAAATACACAGTTCCATGTGGGTAAAGAAAGAAAACAAGCTGCCCTTGCTCTGAAATACATGGTTTATCCGGTGCAATGAAAAACGGTGGAGGCAAAGGTTTGTCCTCAGACAGCTTCATGAAATCAGAACATAAAAGATGGGGAACTGCTCATTGCACTCATGCTCTGCCCAAATCAGAAAAATTCAGGGGATGCTTCCCTAAACTGTGAAGATAGTGGCTCCAAATGAAGTGAAGCATGACTGTCAGCATCAGGAACATCTGGATGCTCAAGGGAATTTCTGTATATAACTGAAGGACAGAGAATGGGAGATTCAGATCACTGTACAGGATGTGTGTCTTGGCTTGGCAGTGGAACCGTGAACAGTGTTTTCACATAAAGTATATTATTTTCCTGTGAATTAGATACAGATGTAATTTCTTTGAGTAAAGATGCTTGGGGGCGTTCTTCTGCAATATGTTTGTCTTTTTCTGTCAGGATGCCAACTGGCACAACCCAGCAGAGAAAATCCTTAGTTGTATTAGTACCATTTTCCATTGTACCCTTCCAAACAATCTCCCAGTGCAACGTGCTGCCATCAAGGTAAAACACTATGTCCCTTCTCCCTGGATCTCCAGGTGGGTGCCAGACAACATCAGGAAGGTACAGCTCTCCATGGCCGCCTTCATTCTTGCCTGGATGCAACAAGGGAACTTGGCATCCAGGTTTTGGGGGAGTTGACCCTTCCATCCCCAAGGATGCTTTATTTCTGCTTTTCTTTAATAGCATTGAAATGGAAAATGTGGCACCCTGTATGTCCTAGGGAGATATTTGTGGGGAGCTTGCAGGCTCCTCTTGGAACTCCCAGCCCTGTTTTTCCTTCTGCTTTCCCTTGGTTATACAAGCTTTTATTTTTGATACAGCCCTTATAAGGCAAGTCCATCTACAGACAGCTTTTCCTTACATTCCCCCTTGCCAAGATGATGTCACCTTAAAAATGAGACTTGCAAAAGGTTAAACTGTGGTTAGGGCAGATCGCGTCGCCTCCAACTGTGATCTTTGGAGGAGTGAACACCGTGAAGATGGAAAGGGGAAGATAAGGGTGCTGTGCTGAATTCTGCTGGAGCAAAGCATACTGGCAGCATTGTGCCAACTCACTCTGCAAAGGCGAACAGCTTCTCACCCTCCTTAGTGGTTTGCTTGGTCCTGGATCTTGGATCATTTCTTGCAGAGGTAAGAAATGTATCTTTTTTCCTCCCTTTACCCCTAAAATTATCTTGTGTTACTTTCTGGATCACAGTCTGGATTGATGGATGCAACAAATGGCTCCTGGGAGCATCCGTGCCATACTCAACTGCCTGTCAAGACTCACACTTTCCCTCAAGTGCTACACTTAAAATCTTAAAACCTTTTGCATTTTGTTGACAAATATCTTTGTAAACCCCTGAACTGTCAAGAAGCAGCATGTAGAAGTGGGGAGGAGGTTGTGTCGCTTGGTGTCAGAGCTGGAGGGGAGGGGTGAGCCTGCCAAGTTCTGTGATCCAGGGTTGGCCACAGGAGCCCAACATAAATATTTTAGTAACAGAATTATTTTAACTTCATTTTAATGGATGTTTAAGCTGTTTGTTCAACTTAAAATTGTTTTAAAGCAATGTTTTTCCATGTGCTGCTGTCAGGAGAAGACAATGTGAAATGTTAATTGGCTTTGTCTGGGAAGGGGACAAGGGTTTGATTTGATAGGTTGCTGTAACATTCCACCTGGGGACTGCAGTGGTGCTCAGCTCACAGTGCCCACGGTGCAGAGCTGGGACAGATCTGTCAGTGTCCCCTGCCTCCTCCGTGCCACCACCAGACCTGCAGCTCCACCGGCAGCAGTCTCCTCACGGGTGACATCGGGGTGGTGGCCTGGCCCAGGGGCAGAGAGCAAATGGGGACAAGACACATCCAGTGGTTTTCCATCTGGCTGTGGGTGCAAGCTGGGGTTTTCTGGATTGTTTTGGTTTGCAGTTGCATTGAGTGGGTTTATTCTCAAATGCGGGAACTGTTTTGAAAATGCTGAGAACTTGGCGAGGATCAGCAGCGGAGGTATTTGAGGCATCCCAGCTGGTATCCCTTCCGCTCTCTCCTGGCCTGGGCAGCAGAGGCAGCCCAAAGTCTGCCCCATGGATGGGAAACCAGCTGAGCCAGGGTCTGGGTTTGCTGTTGCCCCAGTCCCTGTGGTCACAAAGGGGAGCTCTGCGCTCCCCAGTTATCTCCAGAGCTGGCGTTGAGGGCTGTGAACCCTCGACACCAGTCGGTGGGATCTAATGTGAACAGCTCCTCTGGCTGTGGAGCTCTGCAAGCCTGGTATCACCATGTAATGGCTCCCTCCCCCTCATTCCCTTGTGGCACTCTCTATACTTCCAAGCTTTGCCATGTCCTCAAAAGACCCTGACTTGGCTCATGCAAGTCTCTGGCGAGAGCCAGCACTTGCCACCCCGTTGGGTCTGTGCTGGGGCCTGGGGAGTGATTGATGGTTCCCAGGTCCCAGAAAACCCTCGGCACATTGAGCACCTGATGCCCAGGAGCTGCTTTCCTTCATCCCCCATGTCCCCTCCTCCTCCCAGGACCCTGCTGCAGCCACAGAGAATTCCCAGGGGAGTGCGGGGCTTTGTGGGAACTGCACTCCCACGCAGAGGCTCTGAAACTGAGCTGCAGCTGAAAAAGCATTCAGGGCAGAAGCGAGTCCTGACACAGATACCCCGTTAGGAGGTATATTCTTTCAGAAACACAGGAGAAAAAACCCCAAGCCCAAGAGTAATGAAAAACACAGTAATGAGAAGCTTTTCTACAGCTTTCCTTTTAATTCTGGCATGTAATGAATGATTTCTCATCAAGGCAGAGAGGAGGTGGAATGCTGCACGCCCTCAGAGTGCAATCAGAATAAATAAATCCCACGTTTGCATATCTGTGGTATCTGTCCTCTGCAGAAGCCACAATGTCCTGCACACAGCTGGCTTGTGAGCTCATGGCTGACAGGACTTTGTGCCCATGCAGGGCAGGAAGAGGCAGACAGCAGCTGCCTTTCCCCTCTGGCAGCATCTAATGTCACTTCTAAGGTCCAACATGATGCATCCCTGGACCTAAGCACCGCTCCGTGGAGGTGCCCAGAGGGTGCAGGGAGTGCAGAGCTGAGGCCATGTGCAAGGAGAGCATCCTGACATGGGGGACCAGCTACGTCGCGATGTCATGGTCACGTCTTGGCAGCCGCAGGAGGAAGGTCTGCAGGGAGCCACTGCGTGGGAAACCCGCCCGCTCCTTCTTCTGCTTCCAGGTCTCCTCTTCCACGGAGTAGAGGAGCGTCAACATCTTGTTGACGGTGTAGATGGTGTCACCCTTGACGACAGCGGTGAAGAGAGCTCCCTTGCTGTTCATGAACTGCCCGGGCAGGGCGCTCCACTGCCGCGACGTCAGGTTGAAGCAGTCGATGACGCAACGCAAGAAGTCATCGTAGGGGCCGTTGCGCATGACGTAGAGGTTGTCGCGGTGGGCCACCATGCAGTGCCCGTAGCTCTGGTGCCGCTTGAGCTCAGTGACGGGAAGCCACGCATCTTGCTGGGTTTCATATTCGTAGATGACAGTGGTGTCCAGTGGCTGCCACAAGCAAACGAAGATCTGCCCCAAGGCTTGGGCACAGGGTGCTGCCGTGCTGGGTTGCGGCAGGTCGGAGACGAACGTCCAGGTGCTGGAGGCCAGGTCGTACCTCTCCACGGACTTGAGCGAGATCTTCTCGTACTCGCCGCCGATGGCGTAGAGGTAGCCCTCGTGGCCCACCAGCCTGACATCGTAACGCAGCTGGTGAGGGCTGGGGAACTCGCTCCAGGCGTTGGCATCAGCATCGTAGCAGAAGCTGCTCTCCACCACCTGCTTGTTGGCCCCGTAGACACCACCTACGATATAGATCTTGTTATCCATGGTCGCCATGCCGGCTAGGAATGTGCTGGCACTCAGGGGAAGGCAGGAGAGGGTCCTCCATGTGTTGGTCTCCTCATCCAGGTAGCAGATGGTCCTGGAGAGGTCCTCCAAGAACTCGAAGGTGGGCGTGTGGGCTCCCACTGCCACAAAGGTGCTGGGTAGGAGGGCTTCCACATAGGCCAGCAGGTCATCAGGGAGGCAGTCCAGGTACTCCTCCAGCTCAGCGTAGCTGTCCCTGATGTAGAGTGCAGCGCAGTGGAAGAGATCCAGGAGGCCGAATATGGCAGCGGCTTGGTACAGCAGGATGCAGTTGTCAGAGTTGATGGAGTGGATCAAGTACTTAGCCAAGGGTTTCACCTGCAGGAAGGCAGCACATTCCACTGCCTGGAAGGTCTCCTCACTGCCAAGGACGGGCCTCTCGCCCGCCAGCACCCGCAGCATGGCGAGGAACCCGGCTGCGCTCAGCTCCCCCAGCCCGATCTCCTCCTGCGTGCTCTCCCTCATGCCCGAGCGGAAGAGGGCACGGAAGTACTCACTGCTCTCCACCAGCAAGGCCTTCTCCACCGAGAATGACTGCTCCTCCACCCGGATACGCACCTGCTCCGGGGGCCCTGCCTGGGAACCTTCCTCTTCTGGGGTCATCCTCACCCAGGATCTCAGCAGCCCTCAGGGGTGGGGGAGCAGCCAATGCCCCTCCGTGCCCCGGCACAGCGCCCTCCGGCCTTCTCCAGCCTTCGATGCTGTTGCTGCACTGCCCGGCGGCCTTGTAATATAAATACCTTGGGCTAAAGATAGCTGAGCTCGTGACCGGGGCCCTTCAAAGGCATCCGCCAGGCTCAGCTGCCCCCCCAGACTCAGGCAGGGTTCCAGTGTCACCAGCCAGTGCTGGGCACGGCAGAGGTGCCTGGATCATCCCGTGGAGTATGCCCAGCCACTCAGGAGAAACCAGGTTTTGCTCTCTCCACTCTCAGACATCCTCCTTGTGATGCCCTAAGGAGTAGTCCCCAACCTGGGGAGAGCAGCACACTTGCGTGGCTGGGAAGAGCATCTGGCCACACTATATATATTTTTTTTCTTTAAAATGTGGAGTTTACAGCCCAGGGGGGTAAACAACATCAGCAAATCTCATTGCCACCCAGCTCAGCCATGGGAAAGGGGCTTGACTGTTCCTCAAGCGGGGAGGAACCTTCCTTTGTGACCCTCCTCATGGCAGTAGCATCTGCAACATCCATCCCGGCTGCAAGGAGCCGTAAGCCAGTCTGTGCTTCACCTGGGGATTTCACGGTGAGAAAAGGGAAGTACAGCAACCTCTTCTCACTAAAAAATCCTCCCCTCTGGCCTCAGGGCTTGTCCAGCTCCCTATAATACCTGGCTGTGGGAAGAGCTAAACCCCTGTTTACTGACACAGAGTGAGGAAAAGTGTTATTTGTGGCACATCACTTGTTTGTGTGCTAATCACAGCTTTTTCTGGCTAGAAATCCCATTTCAGCTCCGCCGGGGGGTGCCAAGGAAGGCTGACAACAGGGCTTACTTGGGGGCTCCTTTCTGGATCTCCCCATCACTACCCATGATTAGTTTGCAGCTGGTGTTTTGTTATGATGAATAATTTAACCTGAGCAGCTCATCCCGCTGAAGGTCTATTTTTTGTTCCCTCCTTAACCCCCTCATCCCAGCAGCTGGGAACTTTCCAGGCAGTGCATCAGGGCAAAGCTGTTGCCTCAGGGTCATGGCTGCAAGCAGGTTCCCCCAAAAATCTGAGTTTAGGGGAGAATGGGAGAGTTTTGCACTTGCACCTCTGTCATTGATCCTCATAGATACCCAGCTTAAAATATTTTGTTCCATTTGCTTTTAAGCACCCTAGACCTGTGACCGAACATGGTCTAGGGTAAAGGGTGCTCGGAGGGGCTCTGCTTCCCACAGGGGAGTTACCCCTGTGATCCCCATCCTCCCCATCCTTGGGGCTTGCAGGCACTTCCACACTCCCAGACTATTTTGGGAGGGTTTAAAAATATCCTGCGTGTATTAACGGGCAATATTCCCAAGGGCGCAGCAGCCCCGCATGGCCATGGAGCAGCCTTCGCGCCCCAGCCCCGGCTGTGGCCCCTCCGCAGTCCCTCGGGGCCGGCCCAGGGGCCGTATCCTGTGGTCCCGGGCATTGAGCCCTATCCCAAATGTCTGTGATCACCATGACAACGCTGACTTCAGCCTCCGCCACCTACTCAGGCTCAGAGCCACTGGGTGCCGGCTGATGGATTGGTGCGAGCACTGGTGAGTCCTCCCCGGACCCCCTTTTTCCTCTTGGGACTGAGTCTTTTGGGTGGGAAAAGGGCATTTTTCTCCCTCGAAAGCCTCTGCCGGCAGCAGAAGGTGTCTGTGATTAATTGCATCCGAAGGAGCCGGGCGGGCAGGGTGGCTGCACAGGCAGCTCCGGTGCTGCTCCCGCCTGCCGGTGTGATGAGTGCGCCGGCCTCAGCCAGGACACAGAGACCAGGCTTGGCCTTGCTGGGGGCACGGCGAGGAGCTGAGGGCTCAAGAAGGTGCCGGGACGTGGCGAGGTGGCCACCCAGCCGAGGCACGGCAGGTCTCGGTCTCGGGGGTCCCTGCCCGAAGCCGGGGGAGCTCGGGGTGCCGGCGTGTGTTCTGCCGGGGGTCCGTCCTCGGGGTGGCCGGGACAGCGTGTCCAGCCCCGCGGCGTGGCAGCTTTCCTTACAAGGAGTTTGGCCGGAGCCCGAGCAGCGGGAGCCGCGCTCGCCTCCGCCTGCCTCATTCATCGCAGCCCCGGCCGAGCAGGGGCCGCTGCTGTCCCGGCCCCGCGCTCACGGAGAACTCCGCGACCCTTTCGGCTGTGTGTTTTGAGGTGGGGGACTGCGTTTGTCTTCTTTTTCTGGGGTGTGATGGATCGGTAGAGGGCTGGGGGGATCCTTCTCTTTGGGTGGGTGCTGTCCGCCACCGTGGGATGAGGATGCCAGCCAGCCTGGCTCCAGGATACGGATGGAAGAGAGGGGATCTCCCACCCTGGTGCTGCTGAGCCCTTCTCTCCCCCAGGCTGGGGCACCCACAAGCCAGGCAGTGAGAAGGTCCCCGTCCGCAATGGCAGCGGGTGCTCCACGTCTCCCCGCTCTCTCCCGCAGGACCGAGGATGTCCTCGATGTTCGGCAAACCCCGAACCAGCAGTGAGCGGCCGCCCCAGAGTCCCCTCCCCGAGTGCAACGTGGCCATCCTGGGGTGCAGAGGGGCCGGCAAGTCAGGTGAGACGGGCACCCGCAGCCACGGGCAGGGCAGGGATCGGGGAGCTGCCGGGGACACCTCCCTCACCTGCCTCTTTCACCTCCTGCAGCTCTGACCGTGAAGTTTCTAACCAAGAGGTTCATCAGTGAATATGATCCCAACTTGGGTAAGGCGCCTTCTCATCCCACGGAGCATCCTTCCCATCTCCCACGTTTCCCATGGATGTGGCACGTAAGGGGAAAGAAAAAAACAACCCACCCAAAATGATATAAAAACAACAAGAAGGGCTGGATTTGACCCCAAGTCATCATGAAAACAGGGGTGAAAGCAGTGCCCTCTCCAGGGGCACTTCCCATGGGGAAAGCTGGCTCCTTGCATTGCCCCCAAAAAAGCAAAAGCTGAATTCTTGGGGCTCTTTGAGGAGCATCTCATGTCTGTTGGGCAGGGAAAAGGCTGAGGGAATGAGGACGGGTGCACAGCAGGTGACCCTGGGGCTGAGTTTTGCAGTGAGAAGTTCTGGGCATTTTTTTTCCACTCATTTGAGTAATTAATAACTATTTTCCTAGGCCTGACTCCAGGCCGTGGGGAAGAACCATAAATGATTTATTGGGGACATTAGGGAAATATGGACCTTGTCCAGGAACCAACTCCAGCCCCTAATAATTCAGTGACTCTTAGAAAGAAGGATAAATCCTTTCTTCCTCGGATATTTTTGGGAATGTGGTTTAATCTTCCCATGTCAAAATCTTTCCGAAACACATCCGTTAAAAGCTGGCCCAAAGAAATCATCTTTCTCCTGGGGGAATAGCTCAACAGCTCACACTGCCTGCCCTCCTTCCCAAAGAAAGGACTGCTCCTCTCGCTTGATTTATTGGGAAACAGCCGTATGTCAAGCCCTCAGCTCGCTTTATCTCATCAGGCCATGGCTTTTAGATAAGGGCCAAGCCCTGGGTGCAGCAATTGTTGTGCCAAGCTCCTTCCCCTCCCTCCTTCTCCTGTGGGAGCCCACACTTGCAGCACGTGGGGAGAAATAAGCGCTCCTAGCCAGGCTTGCCCAGCAACATCACCACCAGTCCCCTAAAATAATGTTGTCTCAGGCAGGAGTAAGGTAGGAGGCATTGGTGGAGGATGCTCCTCGTCAAGGCTGGAATTTTTCCACGGTGTCCCAAGCATCCTGGGCTTTGCTTGGCTTTGATGAAGACAGGTTGTGCCAGCCCATCCTCACAACCACCCTTCTTCTTGCAGAGGACACCTACTCCTCAGAGGAGCTGGTGGACCAGCAGCCCGTGCTCCTGAAGGTGATGGACACTGCTGACCAGGTAAGGCATTGGGGGGTGATGACCAGCAGGACCACAGCTGGACCATGACTGGGCTGCAGCTCAGCCGCTCCTCTCACCCCCAGGACGGCCCCGGGAACTGCGAGCGTTACCTGTGCTGGGCCAGCGCCTTCCTCGTTGTCTACAGCATCGACAACAGGAGGAGCTTCGAGGGCTGCCAGCGCTACCTCGAGGTGCTCGCCCTGCACGCGCGGGGCTGCCAGCGCCGCTGCCCCGTGCTCCTGCTGGGAAACAAGCTGGACATGGAGCAGTACAGGTACCGGGCACGTGGTAAGGCTGCCAGTTCCCCGTGGGAGAGTGCTCACAGATCCCCATCCCTCCAGCTGGGATGCAAAACTCAAATCTGATTTCTTTAGGGGTATTTCCACCCCCATTAGTATTTACAACATCCTCCCACATCTCCGAAGTTTCGGCTCTCCTGCCTGAGGGCTGATGTGTTTATTTTGAGCCCATTGGTATTTTCAGTAGGATGTTTTTTGGCTGAGTGGTGAGGCAGCGTCACCATCCCTGGAAGGGCTTGAGCCAGAGGAGCCCCTCTGGACATGCCCTTCCTTTCCCTGGAGCCCTCTAATTCCAGCCCCACTGCCAGGACTGGATGTGCCCAGTATGTTTTTCTGGCCTTTTGTGCTGCTCTGTGGTCCCACGGGTCCCGGATTCACGTGCATTGCTGGAACCCCTGTGCTCCCAGGATGGAGGTGTCACCCCCCCCCCACAGCAAGGGCCTGCCCCATCTCCTCCTCCCTGCTTCCCGGTGCACTGTCATCACACCCACCCCTGGGTTCCTGGAATGCAGGGGAAGCTGGGTGATTCCCCATGGACACAAAGAGACCATTACTGTGGGATTTTGGGAAAGGCAAAACCCTTTTGGATTCATGAACCTGCTTGTCCCAGGGAAGGGATGGGCAGATGCTACCTTGGTGCTCTTCAGGAAGGAGGCGTGGGATGCGGGATCTGTTACCTGCACAATTTTCAGGTGGCTGCCATGCCCCAAGGGATCCTGCACTCATCCCTCCCCTCTTGCCAGGCAGGTGCCCTCAGCAGAAGGGATGTCCCTTGCCAGCAGGTTCGGGTGCCTCTTCCATGAGGTGTCGGCGTGCCAGGACTTCGCTCGCGTGCAGCACGTCTTCCACGAGGCCGTGCGGGAGGTGCGGCGCCAGGCGGAGTGGAACCTGCCCGCGCGGCCACTCTTCATCTCCGAGGAGCGCCCCTGCCCACCCGTGGCCACGCCAGTGGTCCTGCCCACCCACCACAGCTTGGCCACCTGCACCTTCAACACCCTCTCCACCGTCAACTACAAGGAGATCCCCTCGGTGGCCCAGGCCAAGCTGGTCACCGTCAAGTCCTCGCGGGCTCAAAGCAAAAGGAAGGCTCCCACGCTCACCTTGCTGAAAGGCTTCAAGATATTTTAGGACACATCCCTGTGGGCTGCAGAGAGGGAGGAGAGAGAACCCTCATCCATCCCCCCAGGGCTGAGGGGGCTGAGACCTTCCATGATGCACTCAGGCATTGCAGCAGCCGCTGGCAGACGGTGGCCTCAGTCTCCATGCTGGGGCAATGCCAGCAGTGGCAACCTGGTGAGCAGGCAGAGTGCCAAGGGTCTGACAGGGGCCGTGGCATCGCTCTGCCTGCCCCTGCCCAGTGCTGCTGTGGTGTTTGCACCCTGTCCTGCCACTGGCACTAGGGCCAGCTCAGTTTTCTGTGAGGATGCAGCAGCTCCCAGAGGAGCTGGAGCTGTGGATCCCATTGGGAGGGCAAGGGCCGGCCCCACGGCCACCAGCCAGCTTGGGCACTTGGCACACAGCTACAGGAGCCCAGGAAGGGGAATTAATCATTAATCCAGCATGGAAGCACCCATCTCGTTCATCCCACAAGCCCCCAACTAAGCAATAAGTATGAGGAATTTTTTTATTTTTTTTTTAATCCAGATAAAAAAGGTGCAGGTACTGTTTCAGCCGTTTAAAGGTCTCAGGTAGCCTGAAACTGATACCCACACATCAAGCTTAGTCACACCAAAATTGCTGCTTTTTTAATCAACTTTTTACACTATAGCATCCCTTTCCAAAGGCTTTGCAAGGAGACGCTTTGCTGACAAGGACATGGTCTGAAAAGCCTTTGTTTAAAAGACTGATGTATTTCCAACAATGTCCTAAATTATTTCATGGCTTCTACATGTTCCCAGTGAAGGACACAAAGGGAATCCTGGAGCAGACCAGGCTCTACCTGTGCCCGAGCCAGGGTCAAGGGCTGGGTATTTGGTTTCAGGTGCTCTATCAGGTTAAATGTTCTGCTTCTCCCTGGAGTTGCAGTTCCTTTGCAGAGTAAAATATCCATGTGTATATTTGTACATATAGCCATATAAATATATATATATATGACCTTACCGACAGAGAGATGCAATATGGCATTTTGATCAACCACTTTGCAAAGTATTTTAATAAAGAGGATTCTGAAAAGAATAAAAATGTCTCAGCCTCAGTGTTGCTGTTTTCCTGATGGGAAGTGAGGGTGCTTTCCCTGGCTGACTGCAGGCCAAGCTTCCCACTTCCTTCCCTGGCTCAGCTCCCACCTGTTTGCAGCACCTGAGGGAGGAGGTGAAGCTGGCACTGGAGGGAAGGGCGGAAGCAGCCGAGAGCAGTGGGGGAACACCAGCCAGGCAGGAGCCCAGGGCCCCTCCTGCAGGCGCAACTCTGCTGCTTTCTTGTTTCACCCTTTTCTTTCCCCAGGCTAAACTGCATTTTTAAACTTGCACCCCTATGAACTGAGACAGTCCGATACCTCCCTCAAGGCCTAAATGGGCTGACTTCAGCTGCCACTATATGGCCTCCTCAGACATCTCTGTGTACAGGGACGTGACAGTCCCGTCCTTCCACTGGACCGTCACATCCCCTGGTCTGTGGTCCTGGGGCTGTGCCTCCTGCTTTGGGGGCTCAGCCAGGCTGTATTCCTGCACAGGCATCAGGGCTTGCTTGGCATCCAGGTCAGCCTCATGTGTGGTTTGTGCTGCTTCTCCCTTCACAAGGACCTTCCTTTTCCTGCAGGGAAGGCACAACAAGGACACGCAGAGTGAAGCCGCAAGTCCAGCCCACATCTGAGAGCACCTCCCCTGGTGAGGGTCACAGCCATCAATTTGCATCATTTGCCAGCTGCTTGTGTGCAAACGCCACCAGGTGAGCCGTGCCAGGTAAGTGCTCTGAAGTGTTTGAGCACACCCAGCTCTGGGATTCACGCTCGGAGAGCACCCAGCTCCTGACTCCAGGAGCAGCACGCAGCCAGCCATCACTAGAGGGAGAGCGAGGCAGGCTCCTAGCGTTAGTTTTTCTCTCGTCTGAAGACAGACGGCAGCTCTGCCACAGTTTTCGCACCGTAGCAAACAGCGAGTTGCTCCTCAGCTGCGGGGTTGTGCAGTAACCGGGGAACTGTGTGGGGATGTGGATGGGGAAAGACTGGGAGTCCTGCTCCAGAGCTCCAATATTTAGGGGAGGGTTATCACCAGTTATCATCACTTCCCTCCCAGGAGCCTTGTTGGGCTGGGCAGAGCTCTGCAGACCTTTATTCGATCCAGGGCCCAGACACAAAGCAAGCAAGCATCAGGCAAGGTTTTATAACAGAATGGTTCAAAAGGAGTTTGTCTTTGCTCTTCTCCCCATCACTCAGGGCTTGTCCTGCCCTGCCAAACCCCTCTGTCTGTATGCCTGGGAAGGTTTCAGGGCACCACCACACACCAAAACATTCTCAAATTTTCCTGTCTTACCTGTTTCGCACAATGTTAATGGTCAGAAGAACAAGACCCAAAATCATGGTCGCGAGGGAAAGTGCAAGAACAGAGTAATTCCATGTTGAGGCTGAGGGAAAGCAGAGAGGCAGTGTTATCAGGCACAGCACAGTGTGATCCACAGAACCTGGCCAGGGGTTTTCTAAGGACACCCAGGATGCTCTGTCCTTGATTTTTGTGGCTTTGAAGTTGATCCTCATGACGCTGACCTGCTGCTATGTCAATCTGCTCCCTCCACCCTGCCAAAACCACAGGAGACCTTTGCTCTCTTGGCAGGCCCTGCCTGGAAAGAGGCTGAACCCCAGAGACACTATCTCAGCAAAGCCTCCTGCCTGTCTTCACCTATGGCTTGCTTATTCCAGAGGCAAGACTGGGGGTTTGTGTGCCTGGGGTAAATCGCCTCCTCAGGTAGTGCCAGGCATCTCCATTAGGAAAGTTAACAGCCAAGGACTGTGCCCAGGAACACCAATGGGACTTACGGTCTTCTCTGCGGAAGAACCAGAGCAGCTCCTCCAGCTGCTCCAGGTCCAAGCCCAATGGAAGGGTAACGTTGCCTGCTGTGTGCTCGTCCACATGTGTGCTGGCCAGGGTGGTTGGGAGAGACTTGTGCTCTGCCTCAGCTGTGTGGAAAGAGAATGTTGCAAGAGTCACTCACTGTAGCCCTTCAGACTGGAAGTGAGCTTCCCCTTCACTCCTAGGGTTGCCCAGCACATCTCTCCAAGCAGGCATTCACCAAATTCAACCAAAGAGTTGCCTTGCCAAGACCAGTCCTGGAAATCTGACTCTGGACTGCAGTCCTCCAGCAATAAATTGCTATTTATCAGGCTGGCTTGTATACACAGCTTGATTCTAGCATTTTTTACCAGAAAAGCTTCAGTGTCTGCAAAGACACCAACATAAAAGTGTGGCCAACCTCAAGCACAGAACATAGACACAGAATGCAGATGGGAATGACACCCAGTTCTGGAACTGGGGTGCAACTTTTTCCTTGGCTCAGCCAGGCTGCTGCTGGTGTGTACTGAGGAAAATAGCCCCATAGAAAGAAAGGAACTGTATTTCCAGGAAGTTAAGGTCTTTGCACATGTGACCTACTTCACCCACACCATCATCCTTTAAGCCAAGACTCTACCTTGCAGCAGGAAAAATGGGATTATCCAGAAAAACTTCATATTTTATATGTAGGTGGGATGGGATCACGCCTTCACAGTATTTCTTCAGTATGGAGATGCCTGCAAAAGACAGAGAAACTAAGGAGTTGAGAGAGAACCTGATTCCCCTCCCTACTCCAGCTCTGTTCAGAGAGTGGATCTCATGTACCTCAGCATCTGTTTCCTCCCACGAACGTGAGTCTGAGCTGCCAGGACAGACTCCCTGGACCACCAAGGTGACAGCTGAGGGGGTCTGGCACGGCGTCTGCTGCCTGGGGTTGGACCCCTTGCCGCGGTGAACCTGTACAGATGTGAGCTCAGCTGCTGTGAGCCAGCCCCTCCCCAATTAACAAAGCTTCCCTGCTTGCTCCCCTGCCATAATCCCTAGAGAATACATACTTTGCGTGTGACTACCTATTGCCAACCCATGGATGGCAGAATAAGGGCGTGGACATGAAGAAATGGAAGGCTGAGCTCCAAGAGGAGGCAAGGCTGGCTTGCCATTGAGGCTACAGTGTCTCCCATCCCTCAGGGAAACAATAAGTCCTCCTTGACCTTTAGTCCCTCATTTGTTAGTGGCACCAATCCAACTTTTATGGCTGCTTGTCCAAATCAGTTCTTGAGCCTCCTTCGAAGGGACCTGCCCTGAGCAGGGGTTCCTGGCTGTCCACTGTGAGTTGGTGAGATGTTGAGGTGGCTCTCCTCAGCCCACTGCTCGCTGGCCATCACCCACTGGCAGGTCAATGACACCACAACACACGTGTGTCCCTCAGACATTCTGGCCCCACAGGCCATTAATTATTATATGAAAACTTTTATGACAGTCTGATACTTTCAACTTTTACTTGCTTGTGCTGTGTGATGCTGTCTGAAACTTGCTCACAGGCATGTTCCACTGCGCCAGGCGTGTCAACAACACTGTTGCTGACTCCTCAGGGAAGCATTTGTCCCATGGGTTATAGACCTAATGATTGCTACTATTTTCCCCCCCAATTCTCAATGTCTTCACAATTCAAAGTTCACATTTTATAGCTAACCAGGCATGCAGGCTTACTCCCTGCTGCCAGAAAACCACCTGCTAGCAATTCTTTGAGCAGTGGACTCTCAAGTACTTGGATCACTTTGTACTTCAGAAAATACGGGTAAAGCTGCTCCCTGCAGTTAGGTGTGCCAATTACCTTTCCGTCCAGGTAACCTTTAGCTTATTCACATGGATCACCCCTCACAAAGGAGGAAATAAGGCCCTGGTGCCAATGAAAATACGTTACAAGTCAGCTACACCCTAATAAGAAGTGGCACTTGAATGTGCTAAATCTTGCTGTGCAAGGCTTCTGAGTAATCATTTGCTCCACGAGGAATATTTGACAAGCATGTTGCTGATTTTCCCCTAAGGTGTTTCATAAGTTGTGGGCTACCTCCTGGTGTCTATGCACAGCAGGGATGCTGGAAAGCTGCTGGAAGTACTTCGCTGCTTCATCAAGCGGTGACCAATCTGTGCCAAGTCTCCCCAGACACGGGAGGCCAGAACTTGGCAGGTGAAACACAGCAGCAGAATGGACACTTACTGTGCATTAACAGGACATTTAAATAAAAGACTTTAGGGAAACTCCTGTCATTTTACAGATCTTTTACATCTAAATAAATTAACAAAAATTAATTTCATTCATCAAAGTTACCAAACAAAGTGTTCTCAAGTCAGTGTGTCTACTCCAGTGGAGTCTGAGCAGGATTTTGCCTAAACCACCAACTTCCCCAGTAAGGAAAGAGTTGCTCCCATAGCTGGGCTCGACATGCTCTGAGGAGTTTGGATCTTCCAGCCTGGAAAAGACTGAGATAGAGGCATCTCCTCCAGCTTACCCCACACAGCTGCTCTGCGCTGCTGCCCACATCCCAGCGTGGCTGAGCACTGCTCCACAAGACAAGCTGGGAGAGCGTGAGGGAGGTTGCTCCCCATTGCCTGCACATCTCAGCAGTGACTGGCAGCAGATGGACAGGGATGAGGCCTTAGATCCAGGCCTCTGCAACTCCAAGCGTGCTCTTTGGTCTCCCATCCCTCTGAAGGCACCCAAGACCCTTTCTGAGGTTGCTTCCCAGCTTGGGTACAACAAGGGAAGCTCAAATGAAAGAGAGTTTATGAATTTTATGCTTGTATGGAAGGAGGCAGAAAGAACAAAGAGACCAGTGGCTCTTAAGAAAAATTTTACCTGTGTTATTTTGAGTTTATATTGACACCTGAACATCTTTGTAATTTCTTTCTTTTTGCAAATAGGATTTTAACATCAAAAGTTGCAATATCTATACAGTGTTATCTATTTCAGGAACAAAGAGTCACACACCAACGGTTTTTCAAATCCTCCTGTGGATCTGTAGACTTTGCTAGCATTCAATGAAATCTCAAGATATTATAGGAAAATGGCAAGGGACTGCTTTTTGCTCTATGCATTGATCCCAGCACTTAAATGGTAAAAATCTTTCTCATAATGGAAACTCTTGAAGATCTGAGACATATCACATGCAGAAGGCAGAGCTGAGGGATTGGTGCTCTAAAGGTTGGCATAATCCAGCAAGGGGGCTGTTCCATGTGGGAACACAAGAACACGCTCATCCACAGCTGCACGTGGACTCTTTCCAGCCAGGGCACAGCACATGGTACTGTGAAACCACCCTGTGCTTTCGATGGTGGTTTTTGTCAGCTCTGATATCCATGGTTGCTCGCCAAGACACATTTTGCCCTCATTCTGCAGAGGAAAAGTCTTTAGATACGTATTATACTGGTTTAAGTAAAGATGAGGGGAAATCTTTTGGAAAGACCATCAAGTAAGCTTCTGTTAAGACGATAATGTCCCTTTGGGCTATGTATTCAAAACTTGCTACATAATATGGGACAATGCATTAAGAACACCTGTCTTTTTAAATTAATCTCCTCTTGTCATCCAGACTCTTTTTCTGGTGGTTATCTTAGCTGATTGCATTAAAATGGGTCAGTTATTCCAAATACAGGATGAAAGCGGGATCTCCAGTCTTTGGGATTCATAGAGGATGTATATACAATGTCACACCACAGACATGCAATGGATGGTATGGCTTATAAAGATACATCAAGGTCTGAGCTCCATTAAGGAACACAAGGAATTGTTTAATAGTTAAAATATTAAGCCAAGAAGGCAGTCTGTGCTATTTCTTAACCTCTGTAAAGTAAAAAGCTAAAGAGCAAATCTACGTTATATATTACACATTTTCTTTTGACTGCTTCTAAATGCAGGAGTTATCCCAGCCTGCTTCTTACTCACCATTCGCACAGTCTCTCCTTAAAAAGTCTGCCTTCACTTAAAATTTCCAAGGATTCAAGCTTTCTAACTGGAATAAATAAATAAGCCTTTCTTTACAGATAGCTATAAATTAACCCAGCAGCCCAGTGCAGCAGGAATGCCCGTTAATCTCTGCTAACTCACCAGAAACATGCAGTTCCCAGCACGGAGGAAGCTACATTTCTTCTTTAAGCCCTGTCATCCGAAGACATCTCCTCCGAGCACCGTGCTAATACAAGGTTCCCCGTGCTGCCGCCCTGGGTATGCTACGAGCCGTGATTCATTCTGCTCCTGACTCATGTGTGAAGGCCAGTTCAACAGCTGAGGTACACTCCAGCCCCTGGAAAAACACACCTCTTTAGTGGGACCATTTACAGCACGAGGTGAATGACCTTTTGCCAAAGAATGAGCTGTAGCAACTTCCAGTTTATTTGCTCAAGTTATTGGCATAATCAGTATTGAAAGAGCAAGCTGAGTAGAATGACACTCAGTAATAAGTTACTCTGCAGTTAAATAAATGATAATGTTCACTCTGCTTGGCTCAGTCCTCATTGCATACAGGAAGAATGTCCTGATAAAGCAGTTATTATCCATTTTTGTTGTTGTTGTTGTTTTTTCGATGAATAGCCATTCTAAGGCTGTCAAAGCATCTTACCAGAGCAAACAACTTTGCAACTTTGCATGGAAAGCTTGAAGCACCAGTCAGAGATTTTTCCATCTCAGTCTCACAGGTACTGGTAATGCCTGGCTAAGAGGCTCTGCAGGCTCATGTGCTGCTTTTTGTGCCAGGCACATTGGGAAAGGAGGATTCCTCCTCCATGAACTACCTGATTCATGGATGGAGCTGCACACTGCAAAGCAAGAGAGACACATCTCACCAACGGGCTTGGGACACACAGGTAACTCTGGTTAGCTCCAGCTGAACTGCAGATGGTGGGTGCAGTATCCTTAAGTTTGTCCTGTTCTTGGTGTTTTTTGGCTTGAAATAAAGTGTTCAAGGCCATGTTTGACAGGGCTTGGAGCAATCTGGTCTAGTGGAAGGTGTCCCTGCCCATGGCAAGGGTGTAGGAACGAGATGATCTTTATGGTCCCTTCCAACTCAGGCCAGTCTATGATTCTCTGATCTTTGGCATTGAAGCTTTGTTCCATTGTGATTAATCCTTTGAATCCCATCTCACATCCAGAGTTTCCCTGGGCAGCCCTGTGAAATATCACCAGCAGACGTGTGCCCCCCAAGCAGAGATGTTTCACTGCTCAGCCTCAGCCTGGCAGTGATCAGATGGGAGCTCAGAAACGCATCCCCCAGGAAACAAGCTGCTCCCTGCTGCTGGAGGCATGTCCACCAGGACAAATCACGCTGTCTTTCCTTCTCAATTCCAGCTGGATCTTTTTAGAAAAACCACCACAACAGAGAATGCTTTTCTAGCATCTTTGTGAGCTTTTTGTTGCCAGGGAAAGGGTGTACAGGGACAGGACAGTAAGTGGTCTCACAATCAAACCCTCTGGCCTTGGGAAAGTGCAAAGACACTTGGCCCCTGCAGAACAATCTCTGAGCAGAGGGATGGAGACACTGGCCATGGTGAAGAGGTGACTGTAACATAAGGATGGTGACTGCAAAAGCCCAAAAGGTTCCTTTTCATCCCCATTTTCTACATGGCTTGATGTATATATCTAGGGTCAGGATGCAGGTCGCTGGCTGAGATATGTTGAGGACTCAGCATGATGTACATGGAAGTAAAAACAGTTCCCCACTGGTTAGAGTTGGCTCTTGTGCCCAGTAATCCTCTCCTTTTCCAGAGAACCACAAATGTGCTCAGGAACACTCCTTTCCAGCGAGGGTGTGAGTATTTGATTCTGTGTCTCCCCTGACAACATTGGCACTGGTTAAAGGGAGATATCTTTTTACTTCTTGGAGACACTTTCTGCCTCTTTGGCCAGGAAGCAAAGTGGAGATAAGATCTGATTTGTGTTCTGTTTCCTCCTCGGATTTGTCTTCACTGCTCTTGGGAAGAATTTGTCTGACCTTGGTGTTTTAATTTTGCTTATCTTTTTTGATCCCTTCAGTGTCTTTGACCTGAAATGCCTGGTTACAGAATAACTAAACATTCAGGGTTGGGTTTTTTTCTTTCCATGTGCAAAAGCAGAGTTCAAATGCAACAGGAAAGCCAGATTTGATTTGATTTGATTTGATTTGATTTGATTTGATTTGATTTGATTTTTTTTTTGTGAAACAATCAGATAGTTACTTTCACTCTGAAAAAATTTACATCAAAATAAATCCAGTTAAAATTCACAAACACTGTGTCATCAAAGGCATAATAATGAATAACAGCCATAATGTGTTTGAAATGTGCTGTCATAGCAGAGCCAAGGATGAATTACGTGGGAGCAAGTGTACTGGAGGGAATTTAAGTCCACTTCAAAAACTCACTGCAAATGAAACTTTAATTAGTTTGTGCATAAGTCTGGCAAAAGCTCAGCATGGAGTTACAGCATTTCCAGGAGCCTTCACTATAGCCAGAAGCATCCATCTCAGGGCTTAAGTCCTGGAGGAACAGCAGGTAAAACTCAACACATGGCGTCAATGACATGTTCAGTGCCTGGATCTGATACCTGGAAATTAACACGGAGCAGCAGCTGGATTCTGGGTTCAAACTCACAACTTTTGGGCAACCCAGACACACATGTACGTCCCTGGCCTTTCTGAAGTGTTGGTGATAAATCTGGGGCTTCACCCAAGACCTCAGGGAACTGGTATTTGCTGTCACCACAAAGGACATCTCCTTCCAGCCTTTCTTCCAGTAACTGCCCTCACTGCCCCTGGAAACCATGAGTATTTTCACCATCTGAGATAAGGCCTGAAATTACACTCTGTGCTGAACAGTGCTTCTCTCATATGGGGCCTGACAGCCATGAGTGCCTGTAATCACTTGGTTATTGTGCAATGACAAATTGTTCCCTGTTTATGATAAGTCAGACTGTTCGCTTTCGCTTCTTTCCAATCCACCTTCCAACGTGATCCACACTGGGAGCTTTAATCTCTTCTCAAGCACAAGCTATTCCTTCATCCTTGCAAGCCTCTTGTTTATAATTTTACTATATTTTTTTTACTATATTTACTTTATTTTTACTATAACCTTTCATTTACGCACTGAGATGAGGTGCCCAGAGTTGAAGTGTCCTGCCTGTGACTAAACCAAGTATTTTCATGGGACTCCCCAGGTAACAGAGAATTGTAAGGTTTTTTGAGCATTTGATTTTTACGTACTGATTAGGAAACCACGTCAGTATTTGGTAGCATATTCTCCTTTTCTCAGGGTCCAGGAATGTAAGCACCCCAGTTAGGATGGCCTGACTCTTTTTTTTTACCTGTAACCGCAATTTTTCATTCTTTTCTCCTTCTTACCACCGCAGGAGACAAAGACATCTTCAGTGTCTGAGCGAAGAAAACCTTAATGATGGGCAACCACATATGAAAAAGGGAAGGAATATATACAGCACTGCTTAGTATGGCACAAAGTTTCACATTTTAAATTGATCCTTCCCTCATGTATCCGACATAAAATTCTGCCATCCATTTTCCAAGTATTTAACATATTTTCACTGGCATATAGGACATTCACAGATTCTCACACTCCATACTGCAGAAATTCCTAGTGTCAAACATTGTAGGATAGACTGTGATTTAGATGTGCGGGGAATTTGTGTATGTGATTTACATTAAAAGCTTCCCATGGAGGGAAAGAATGTACTTTGCAGAATGATAAAATATTTTCATACTTATGTTATGGGAGGAGACTGTTCTTTAAGTGGTGATTCTGACCCCATAGTTTACAAGAAAACATTCTTTGAGTTGCTGTCACTGTTAAAATGAAGCTGTCCATGAAGTCAGGAACTGAAATCTGTTTTTCAAATGCTGTCAGAGCCAGATCAGTGGCTGTGGGGTCAACAGCCCTTTCAGTCCCTGACATTTTTCTGCATTATCTTTGCACTGAGGCAGCGCGGACAATTCCTGGTCAGGGTGAAGGGGCCATGGACACCACTCAGGAGCATCGACACTGTGGGGCAGCACAGACCCTGAGGGCCGCCCTGATGGCTTCCACCACCCCACACCAAGATCACAGAATTGTTAAGGTTGGAAGGGTTCTCTGGAGATCACCCAGTCCATCTCCCTACCAAGGCAGGGTCACGTGGAGCAAGTGACAGAGGTGAACGTGTCCTGGTGGGCTTGGAACATATCCAGAAACTCTCCGCCCTCGCTGGGCAGCTGTCCCAGTGCCCTGTTACCCCCAACATAAAGAAGTTCTTCCTCATGTTGAGATGGAACTTCTTGTGCTATGGACACTGCTTCTCATCCTGTTGCTGAGCACCATCCAAAAGACCCTTGCACTAGCATCTTAGCACCCTAGGAGGTTATTTATGCATTAACGAGATCCCCTGTCTTCTCCAGGCAAACCACAATATGAAGGCATTATGCTCTTAAGAGAGTGTCCAAAGGAGGCCACGAAGGATGAGTTGGTGTGGAAGGGAAGCTGTATGAGTAGCGGCTGAGGGCACTTGTTTTGTCCAGCCTGGAAAAGACTGAGGGAGCTCATCGTGGTCCTCAACATCCTCCCGAGGGAGAGCAGAGGGGCAGACACTGCTCTTCTCACTCTCGTGACCCGCGGCAGGACCCGAGGGAACGACATAAAGATGCATCGGGGGAGATTTAGGTTGGATGTCAGGAAAAGGTGTCCAGAGGGTGGTTGGCCACTAGAAGAGGCTCCCCAGAGAAGGGAGGACCTTGGACTCCCCAGGTCCTCAAGACCTTGGCTGCCAGAGCTCAAGAAGCGTTCGGACAACGCTCTCAGGCACAGGGTGGGATTATTGGAGTGTCTTGCGCAGGGCTATAGGTTAGACTCGATGATCCTTGTGCTTCCTTTCCAGCTCAGGCTCCTCTATAATTCTACGATTTTTGTGACTATGGCGGCGCCGCCTCAGCCCTGAGGGGCGGCCCCGCCGCGGGGCGGGATCCGCTGCGTCATCGCCGCGCGCGGCCGGAGCCCCGCGATGCGGGCCCGGGTGCTGCGCGCCTGGCACCGGGGCGTGAGGGCGGCGGGGCCGCCATGGCGGGTCCTGTTCTTCGGCACCGACCGCTTCGCCGTGACCACCCTGCGAGCCCTGCGGGCCGCCGGGTACCGCCCCGGCACGGGGGACAGGGGTCTGAGGGGAGACGGGGCCCGGAGAGAGGGGCAGAGGGGACACGGTAGATGCGGGCGTGAAAGAGGAGCCTGAGGGGACACGGCAGGGCTGGGCACTGAGGGGTGAGAGATGAGGGCTCCTGATGAGGCTCCGAGGTTATTGAGGGATGAGGTGGAGTCGCGCGGGAGGACCGTGGGTTGGCTTGGGAGGATGGTAGAGAAGGGAGGGGGAAGAAGCCTGAGCGTGGGACAGGGACCAGGGATCACAGAGAGTGCGGGGATTGGCACAGGGGAGCAGCGAGGGGTGGGGGTGACCCAACCCTCGCCTCATTCTGCCTACAATGACACCGTCAACACCTTGTCCACCCCAGGGAGCCCCGCGAGGACTCGCTCGTGTCCCGGCTGGAGGTGGTGACCCTGCCCTCCCGCCTGCCCGGGGACCTGCCCGTGAGGAGCTGTGCCAGGGAGCTCCAGCTGCCTGTGCACGAGTGGCCACACACGGGACCCGTGGGGCAGTTTGATGTGGGTGTGGTGGCATCTTTTGGACGCCTTCTAAGCGAGGACCTCATTCTGCAGTTCCCATAGTAAGTGTGTGGACAAGACAGCTGTCACTGCTTCGTTAGCAAAGCTGCACTCTCGTTTTGAGGCAGCGTCTGTGACCTGCAGTAGGTGAGGTCAGCTTCCCTGGGTTCACGTGCTTAGCCTGAGCCGTGTTGCTGTCGTTGTGAAAGTGGGTGTACTTTGACACATGGGTATAAATTTATGCAAATATTCAGCAGAATATGTTTGCCTTTATTTCCTCACATCTCTCTTTCCGTGTTCACTGAGAAACTGACATTTATATAGTGTGAATTTTCCTTATTTAAGCCAGTAACATGAGAAGAGATGAGCAGATAGTAGTTTTCTGTAATATATGTTGCACTCCATTTACTTATGTTCCAGGTACCATTCCTGTTCTAACTTGTGAATATTTCACTCCAGTGGTGTGCTGAATGTCCATCCCAGCTGTCTCCCACGATGGCGTGGTCCTGCACCCATAGTCCACACGGTGCTTCATGGTGATAAGGTGACTGGGGTGACAATTATGGAAATAAGACCAAAAAGGTGGGTTTGGTGTGCTTTGCAGACAACTCACTGTTGCTGTTGCCTTCAGGACTTTAAATAATCACTGCTGAAATCATCGTTTAAGTCATTCTACATAACTACTTTTTTTTTAATGTTTGTGATTAATTTTAAAAGTTTGAAACACTTAAAAATGTTCATCTAACTATATGAAATTTGCCACAATTACAGTATTTCAATAAGTATGTAATTTGCACTCCAGGCCTGTTCTTTAATTCCTAACAGTATCACAGGGAACAGAGAGAGCAGTCACACAACTTGTATCAATAGGGTTGGTATGACAGGACAGAAAAGTTCTGGTTTTCAGACTTCAGAGTTGCCTGTAATGTCCTGTAAGTGGACAGAAGACAAGAAATTGCCTGTCTAGGCATGAGAGAGATTATATGTTGTAGTTTCAGCGCAAACTCTGGCTTAACAGGCTTGTGAAAATATATTATTCTAGTTACCTTTCCTTTCTTAGATGCTAGATCTAATAATAGATCTCAGGAGAGTGCAAAACAAATTTCCTATGAGTATTTCAGATTGTTTCTTTTGAGATCTCATGTTCTGAACTGTGAATCGTGTGTTCATATCAGCCTCAGCTTGCTGAGGAGAATCTTGCTGCCAAGAGAGGTCTGGTATTCTCTTCTTTGTGTTTGATATCCAACGTTTGATAATGTGAAATGACATCTGAAAAATCATTTTAGAGGGGAGAAAAAAGGGTTATTAGTAACTGAGCTAATGTATTGAATGCAGACTTTTGAACTGCTAATTAAGCTTCAGCTTCTCCAGTATGATTGTACGTTTCCTGCCTTGCAGGTTTGATGTAGGTCCAATTATTAAGCAAGAAGAGGTTGCTGTTCCTCCCCGCTGTACAGCACAGGAGCTGGAAGGGATGTTGGCAAAGATGGGTGCAAACATGGTAAAGTCCTGCCAGCTGTGTCCCTTCTGACTGGTACCTTACTTTTAGTATGTGCAAACAGAATTCTTATTAATCTTGTTCTGAGCTGGCTTCAAGTTTAGGAGGAGGATGATGTGAAACTTGGTGTTTTGTGAGCGTTTTGTCCTGCTGAGAGGAGAGCTTAGTGGTCTGTGATCAGACATCAGTGTCAGTCCTGTGTGTTGCTGTTGTGTTTCTATTCAGTGAAGAACCCAAATGCTGTCTGTGGAAACAGTGCAAGTTCTTTCATTTAAATGAATATCTGCTTTTTTATTTAAATAGACAGCTTTTGTCCTGTTCTGGGATTAATATCAGATAAGAGATCATCTGTAAAAGAAATACTTGCATTTTTTTTAATTGTGATTCAGTGGGAAAGATGTCTTTGCTGTGTGTAGGATGCACATCTTCTGAATATATTGAATATACTGAGCCAATTTTCTAAAAGCTCACAGGACAGTTTCCCTGTTGAAGAATTAAGTTTTACTTTCTTTATTATTGCTTAAACTTATCTCGACTAATACTCTGTACAAAATATAATTTTGCAGCTGTTAGCAGTTTTGAAGAACTTGCCTGAAAGTTTAAGAAATAAAAAAGAGCAGCCAAAAGAAGGAGTAACATTTGGTAGGTACACATTGTTTTTAATGGGACTTGTTTATTTTTTCCTTTAACAGCTGGAAAACGAAAGTTTCCTGGCATCCTGGGTTTTATTTTTTTTAGTTTAATTTCTCAATATGCTCTCTTCGCTGCATTCTCTGGCTTAAAAAAGTCATGCAGGAGAAGAATGCTTCAGAATTCATCAGACTTACTACAGTAATTTTTTTTTTTCCAATTACTTGTACAATATCAAAATCACTATTGATGTCACAAAATCTGAATTTGTTATTCTTCATGGTTGTTATGCAGACAGAAGGGTTACAGTTGTGCTTGTAAGCACGATACAAGTTCACAGTGCAATGAGTAAATAAAGAGAGCAACTGAGAATAAAAAATAGTCCAATTTGATGTGTTCACAAAATCTTTTCTCCAGTTTTTGTCTGAGGTACCTTGGCTGGATGGTGGACCCACTATTGGTCAGGAAAAACTGAGGTTTAAAATAGGATAAAGTAGTACAGCTGCTTGCCAAAAGATGCAAAGCAAAATAAGTCTTCTAATTTCTCTTTTCCCCCTAGCTCCTAAAATCTCTGTAGCGAAGAGTTGTATAAAATGGGAAGAGCAAACAGCTGCACAAATAATTCAGCTGCATCGTGCAATAGGAAGTATGGTGAGGATTTTTTGAACCGTTTTCTGTCCTATAGCATGGCTGAGTTTGGTGTAGATATTTTAACTAATCACTAAACCTCAATTTTAGTTCTTTTAGCCTCTGTAATCTTGCATGTGTTCTAAAATCCTGGTAGTTTGTCATTAGAGGTGGAATTAATGTGCAGGAGATTTTTTATAGACTTGATCCCAACTGTGGAATCGGCTCAAAAATTTTACATTATTTCCTTAGCTCTGTGATTTTTCCCTGATGTGTTTGAGAAGGTTTGGAATGCTGCAGTGACGTCTCTGCATGGCAGTAAATAGTGCAATTAGCCACAGTGAAGAGCTGTTGTAGCTAATTGCTTAACTCATTTCTGCATAATTAATGTTTTCAGTTGAGGAAGGATGAGGAAAACTAAGTCTGATAATGTGTCATATGTTTCTGTTTCCAGTTTCCTCTGCAAACACTCTGGAAGGGTACTACCATTAAACTCCTGGATTTTGTGGAAGTGGATAATATCCCTGGTTTTTCTGGTATTTACTCTTAAATTATTAAAATTTTAAACCACTTTCTTTAAGAGTCTGGGTGATGTGTGGGCCAATGTGTGTGACTGATCAGGGCTTAGTGAGTGTTCACGGATCAGATAATGGAGCGGTGCCAGAGAATGACTGTTCTGATTGTTTCTGTTCATTTGGTTATAATAAAACACAGAATACAATAAAATATTTTTCAGCAAAATAGTGACTCAAGATGGTTATCGTGCTTCAAAGGAACAGAAGTGGTTCAGACCTTTGCTGTATTTTTTGGCATAAAAATGCAGGATGATCTTTCTTTGCTTTTAGATCAAATACTAAATGACTCTGGAGTTGTTCCTGGTTCAGTGCTGTTCCATAAAATGTCCCAAACATTGATAGCTCACTGCAAGGTAGGCTTCTCCCGTTTGTTTTATATTCACTGCCCTAAAGATGAGGTTTTTAGTTTTTGTGTGGTAGTTAACTTTTGTCTTAATTGTCCATTGTTACTCCCAGTACTAGTTTAGATCAACACCAAGTGTTTTATTTGATACCTTAAACTTCTAATTTCCATTAACAGGCTTTGCACATTTGCAAGCAAGAATTTGATTTGTAAGCCTGATTGACATTGAATAAAATGTATTCTGTCAGCCAGCCTATGGGAGCTAAAGATAGCTTTAAACATGGAAGAAACTTACTGCCTTTTTTTGTTTGTTTTTATTTTTAGGATGGCTGGGTTGGAATCAAAACAGTCATTTTAAAGAAGAAGCTTACAGCAGTTGACTTCTACAATGGATATATGCACTCTTGGTTCCAGCAGAATCCAAGAACAGTTCATCAGGAATGCAGATTTCAAACACTCAGACTTAGCACAGCAAAAAAGACTCTGAAAGAAAGGGGAACATTGGCACAGGATGTAAAGCAATAGATTTTTTATTAATGTCTGTAAGTTAATAGTTATATAACATATTTCAAAGCCCACCTATAACATCCAACTTATTTAAGGGATTTCTTCCCATAGTGTTTGATCTTATTGTCATCCACGTTTTCACGGTGGGTTCCTGAAGATCCTTATTCTCTTTCCCTACCAAGGGAACCTCCATGAGTGCTGTAGATATTGAATAAATCCCTGTTTCCACTGTTGAGAAATAAATTTATTTTTATACAACATTTTCAGGTTTTTTGTTGGTGTTTGGTTTGTTTGTTTGTTTCTTTGGTGTTTCTTTTTTGTTTTGTTTTGTTTTGTTTTGGAGGACTTTGGTGTAATTTTCTTCAGGCATAAGTTTTGGACAGTTGCTTTAATCTGGAAATACTAAAATCCAGTGAGCTTTTCTAATGCTCACCAAGACTTAGGCTGTCTAGTTTGATATTCTTGTGGATCATGAAATTCTCTCTGTACCCCCGTTTTTGAGGTGAATAACTTACCTGGGAACATAAAGAGAATCTTTCCCTGTCCATGATGATTTTCTTCCTTTTTCTGTTTTTATATCTTGGGATACGTCCCATTAAAAATTTTTATGCCCTCCTTCCAGGAGGTTTATGCTCTATTATTTCACTTTCTGATGGAAGAGGTTTTTACCTGATGAGGAGTTGTAAATTTAATCCAGGATTTTCCGCAATCTATCTTTGCCTAATGGCATATACAAGGACATTTCATGTCAAGAACCTTAAAACTTGTGATTCTTACACTTTTCTTGTCTTAAAAGAAGTAATGTAGCAGCTGCCTAACAGCAGAGCAAAGACTGGACGTATCTTAGAAGCTGTTCAAATATTTGGTAACTTTTTCCTACTTTTTCTGAGTTCTACTGAAGTAAAAGCAAAAAATCTAGAAAAATTTGTCATATCACAAGGATTAAAATGTTTCTGAAGAAGCATCTGTTAAAGCAGCTGCTGCAGTATTTTTCTTCTGTTGCCATTGGTCCATCAATTAATTGCCTCTGACAGGTTTTCCAAAACACATGGTCCTCCAAGAAATCCACGCCTATGAATCAGAGTCAAAAAATGGAAACAACAGCAAGGTGGAAGTCAGGCTCCTGTGGAGAATTCCTGTTGTTCCTGACCGCAGACTTGGTGCACTTTGTGCTGCAGAAATTCTAAATCCGGCAAGTTTACTTCCAAGAAAATGATGTATTTTTGTGTTTTGCTCCTTGTTACTTTTTGCAAGTGAAAGTTGTGGAGTCAGTTTGTTTTTACTCTCTTCAGATCAGTCTAAACATTAGTAACCGCTTAATGCCAATAGAAGGGCGGGGGGTCTGAGTTTTTTGTGTTTTTGTGAGGATGGTGTGTGGCTTGGAGAGTTTTTTGGGGCTTGCTACCTCACTGTATGGCAAAACCCCACCACCACAATTTAGACATAATTTTAAGTACTAATGATAAAGAGTTTTGGACTTATGTATATTAGTTAACAGGGACTCAACAATTTCAGTGTTTCAGGATCCAACTTTTCAGATGTTCCAGATCCCTAGGCCTTGGAAAGTGAGTTCTTGTTCATTGTAGCGAGCAAAATTAATAGCAAGGCATGAATCCCACAGAAAGAATAGTGTCAAAAGAGTCCAAGTTAAAAGCTTTTAGATAACCAAACTTAAATCAGCAGCTTCTTCTAGCAGAGACGAGAAAAAAAAAATTAACTCCTTTGTGTATCTTTCATCCTCAGTTTTAGGTCACGTCCAGTGTGAGACCTGTTGGTGGCAGACAATAATTATCTGGTTCTCACTCAAGCATAGAGCAACAGGAAAAGTTCCCCTGTGTTTTTGGGAAGTTTGAGGTAGCAAGTGCCCAGAATCCCTGTAGATGGAGCTCGCTGCATCCCTTTTGGATGAAAACCAAGGACAGCTGGACAGAAGATGGTGAAAATCCGGTACAGAACACCTTCAGTTGATTGTTTAATAGTGAATAATGTCTAAACCATATTGCAGCCAGGATCCCATGTACTTGTAACTTAATCTTTTGATCTGTGCAGAATTTGCTTTAAGGCTTCTTCTGCTTTCTGTGTGAGAGGTTATAAAAGATTAGACCATTCTGTGTTTAACAGTTAATGTCCTAGCTCTGAATATGCACGACTTTACCCAAGTCATTTTATGGAGCAAAAGAAGGTAAGAATAATTTATTTTTTTATGGAGAAAGTCTTTGGCATGCTATTTTTGGCGTGGTAGAGAAGTTTTAAATGGAATTGGTGTTCCCCAGTCAGCTGTTAGCCAAAATGTCTCTTTGGAAACTTTGCTTTCACCTGGCTCTGCAGGGATTTAACTCAGTAATGAAAATCTGATTATTTTTGCAGAACAGACAAAACAAAAATGGGGCATTCACTGATGAGGTGTGGAATAGCATGTCAGGGTTGACTCTGGAACACAGACACAGTGATTCGATCCCCAGTACCACTGATGAGGTTGATTACAGCTACCCTGGCCATTGGAACAGGATCTTAGAAAATAAAACAGCTGTCCTCCTGTCAGAGGAGAGAGAGGAGGCAACAGAGGTATTCACAGACCCATCATTCACTATGGCTCAATTTTACATCACTGGGACCAAAGTACAGGCAGAACTGCAAAATATTTGGGCACCAGAAGGGCTGTGGTGTTGGATTTCATAATGGATTTCAAACAAATGTTAATAGAGGGAGTGATATTTCTTAGGATGGTGGTGACTCACAATTAGATGCATCTGTTTCATGTTCTGCAACCTTACTACTCCACCTGCTTCCTAGGAAACCTCTTTATTTCTGTTTTCTGAATACATTAAAAATAAAAAGTATAAGTGACTAATCGGAGAAGTACTTGAGCCTTTTTATAAAGTTGTTTTCAAACTCCCCCAATAATTTGCTGGTTGAGGCCAGACAAGAATATCTCTCCTTTTGTTTATCCTACCTGCTAGCGTCCTGATAGCTTCTGGGAAGCAGTAGTTTCCTTTAAAAACAGAAGGGATAGGTCACTGGATTTATCGGCAAATTGGAAACTAAGTGACCTTAAAGGGAGATACTTTGCCATTAACCTCAGACCTGCCGATGTTTAGGAGCCAGGTCTCCTTCTTCAGCCTGTTCCTCATGGTTGGTGGTCCAAAGGCTAAGGTCAAGGGAGGAGCTGAGTCCCAGCCTTCCCGCATTCCTCCAGCTGATGCTCTGATATGTGGGAGTGTGGGTTGGGTTTCAGGCTGCAGAAAGGACACTGCCATACACTGACCATAAACACAAGCTGGAGGAGTCAGAACTGACATTGAACTGTAACGTAAAATTTGTGTGGGTAGCAGATGCCAGGACCCTGCTGTAGCTTTGCTTCTATAAAAACTTTTCTTAATGTATTTGGGATGGTGGCTCATCGGTAATGGTGAAGTGCTAGCACTGAGTGGTCACTGTGTCAAGGTTGTTTTCTGTTGGTAGTGCTTAAACACCCGTGTTTGAAACCTCTGTCTTGCTCTGTGTCCAACACAGTCTGCCAGCAGCCTCCTGGGAGAGCTCAGGGACTCAGTGAGTGCACAGATTAGTTTGTTCCTCCAAGTCAGTGCTAAGCTGCAGAGGGGGACAGTTTGGGGAAACTTGGAGAGCTTCTGGCTGTCCCAGGCTGTAGGGCCGTGACCATTTCAGCGCTGTTAGACACACATTTCTCCCCAGAAGGCAGAGCTGTACTCTGTTACGTTTGACTGGTACATGCAGCACAGGGATCGGATCCTGAGTGTGCTTTCATCCATTTATCTCTTGGGTTAGTCTGTAGAAGTCATTTGTGTTACTTCACTTTCAGAGTGATGAAACTGAGTTTGGGATTTGGCTGTCTGTCTGCAGAGGAGGAGGGGAGCAGAGGGAAGAGACATTTCTCTGCGCAAGCCAAGAGCTCTGTGGGAAGGTCCAAGCTAATGCTCCCCACTGGCTGCCTTGGCTCTGGCTTCTGCCAAGCCCTTGCAGCAGACTAGACACAAAAGAAAACACACAGAGTCTAAATTCATTGGTATGAAGAGGATGTGCCAGAGTATTCCACAGCTCTTCCTTTTCTGCTTTTCTTTGATAACTGTCAATTTGTATAAAAAAGTGGATTATTAAGGGGTGTGTTTATGTGTTAAAGCATAATTATGCCTGCTGCGTGTCGGACCTGAGAAACTGTTTTGAAGCTTGCTAAACACTATTGAAGGATTCCCTATGCCCTTGATGGGCTGTAGGTATGGCAGCATAGGCCTAGAACTGGCTTCATATCCATAGGAGGGGATGGGGTAGGAGAGGGAAATACATGCTGGAGCATGTGTTTGAATTCCAGTTTGCATCCAATAGCACCGTCCACTTTTTTATGATCTTTCTTGGTGGGAATTTTGGTGTCAGAGACTTGCAGGCTTGTCTGCACCCCAAAAGTTTATTGCCAGTGTTTGCCTGTAAACATGTCTCTGTGCTGTGAGGTCTTTGATTTCACTCTAGAAGGGATGGGGGATTAAAAGGACAGTTTAATAGGTCTCTTGGAGAGGAATTGCTGACCCCTTCTGTGGGCAGCTGTACCTTCAGCTAAGAGCAGCTTCTCGCCAGCTCCTTATGCTCACTGCTGCTGAGTGTGAAGGGAAGCCTGTCTTCTCCGTATCTCCACCCAGCACCGCTCTACATTGCCTGGTTTCCTATCATCCTTAAAGCACAAATTCCCAGTCCTCTTTTCCCTCCATCTTGTGCCACTCCTTAATTCATCCCTGCCTAGACCTGCTGCTCTGATTCTCCCAGAACCATTGCTGACACTCCACATCAAGCTGGGGAGAGATTTCCTGACTGCAGCATGCCATGGCCTAACTCTGGAGCTGCAGGAGAACCAGGCACCCACAACACCCCTTACCAATATCCAGGATCAGTCTCACACTGATAAAGTTGTGACCTGCTGGTGAACAGAAAAATCTTGAGGTTATTCTTTGCTAAGCTCTACATGTGGTTTATTTACGTGTGCATTTCAAACACAAAAGTGACACAGACTTCGAAGTTACGAAATTATTTTTTTATTAAACTACCCTATCATAGAGCATGGATTTTCTTGTCAAATAATGCAAGAAGCAAGAGAAAACTCTGGCTGTATCTATGTGGAGCCTACAAATCCACTTGGCTTCTTCTGTGCTATTAAGCATGTGAGTTCTTAGAAATGCAGCTGCCAGTAGTTTAGCTTGAATACAGTCATTCTAAAACAAGCTAGAAATAAATAAAATACTTACATTTCAAGTACAAAACCTTGCAGTTGAATTCAGTATGAGGAAATCAGTTTATTCCTTTTCATGTTACCAACTACTGTACAGGTACTTGGGCTGGCAAAGTCTGCAGATGCAGAACAGAAGAATGTTTTATGTACATGACTTAATTTAATCATGTGTTTAAGTCTTCCCTTTAGGCTATCATCTGAAGCTGTTTAATGTCAGGCAGAAAGAAGATTTTTATGGATGCATTTAATAAGACACAAACTCACTACCTCTGCTGGCCCCCAATTCTCACCTTATGTCTTTCGTTTCTGGTAGGGGAAAAAAAAATGGCACCTTAATTATGTGTCATAAATAATGATACCTACCAGCTTTCAATTACGTTACTTAGCGGGTTGATGTTACTTTCAAATTATATTTAATTGAGTGTGAACGACTTTACCAATGCTCCTATACAGCTCTAGTAGGTGGGACGTTGACCTGTCATTGGGATCCTGGCTTGGTTGTTTCTGCGGCTTGCCGGCGGCCTCCGGTACACGGGGCTCTGCCCTGGCAGAACCAGGATGGACTGCTGGCCTGAGTCCCTTGGAGATGGCTGGCCTGAGTCCCTCGGAGACTGCTGGCCCAAGTCCCTCGGAGATTGCTGGCCCAAGTTTCTCTGAGACTGGAAGATGCTTTGCTCCGTCGTGCTCCTCTCCGAACAGGTGAAAGTCAACCCGATGCCGACATCACTCTTCATGGTTCTGGACGTGCCATCAGATGTGCCATCGAAACACCTGCCCAGGGCAATTTCCTTGGCGATCCTCGGGTCTTGATCAGTGACTGTGTAGATGCCGTAGTTGTGTCCCAGCGGGTCAAGAGGCGCCAGCATTGTGTACTCGCTGGTGTCGTTGTTGGTGGCCATGGGGAGGTGGTTCACCAGGTACTCGTGGAGCATGCTGTTGACGCTCACTCGACGGCAGTTGCCTTGTGGGATCACCTTGACGAGCGTGCGGTCCACGCGGTCCTGGTCGAAGAGCATTCCGCTGCACTTGAACTCCAGGCAGGCTGCTGACACGTCCCGCTGCCGGGGGTCACGGATGCTGCGCACATCCCTGATGCCGTAGAGCCTTCCGATGGTGCGTGGGTGTGTCCCACCCATGTTACGAGATCTTACATTCACTTCCTGGGGTCCATTTATTTTTACTTTAATGTAGCAGGCTCTAAATTCCATGGGCTTAGGCCACCACGCCAGGTAGTCATCGGTCCAGCTCATGAGGTCATCTTCACTGAAGGGAACAGTGTTATAGTCGTACCGGTCTCCTTCTATCCTGTAAAATCTGAAGTGAGCAGCACTGTATGGAGCTTCCTCGCATTCCCTGAGGTTTTCATAGGCATAAATAGGGCCATTGGTCTCTTCTGGGGAATTGGGGCTTGGCTTGGCCATGTTAATGCTGAATGCTGTTTTCTTGATGTTCGAGTCCTCGTGGTCTGTCCTCCTGTAGTTGAGCTTGTTGAGGTATGGTTGTGGGACCCCAATAGCAGCAGGGTTGAGTTTGGGAGCAGAGGGCACAGCTTCGAGCTCTTCACCCCCCATGCTTGCCAAGATATAAGCTCCATAGGCTTCGGGGTTTTGCTCATCACAGAAGGCGGGCACACAGGCGCCATTGGGACCAGTGACTACGCTGTCGAAACGGCCCCATGCTCTGGGATTGGAGGAGAACCCTGGTTCTGGCTCCATATTTATAATAGAAATCACAACCCCTTGGATCTGCTCACTTTGCAGAAATCTCTCACTTCTGTAGGCTCGGACTTTGACGTAGCACCGTCTGCTCTCAGGAACATCCAGGTTAAAAAGACGCCTCTCTTTGATCTCCATGTTCCCAACCAAAAAAGTTCTCTCCTCTCTTTTGCGTCGTGTGCTTTTCTCGATGTTGAAGTCCCCTTCTTCCTCCCATAACCCTGTCTCTGGGTTCAGGGACCAAAGTTTCATCTCTTGCACATGCTCTGGCATCTTGACCTGAGCAGCATCCAAATGAACCTTCACATCTTCTGCATTGAGGGACTCAGTACCCCGTTCATCTGTGAAGTCCACAGAGAACATGCCGTACGTGCGGAGCGGAAATACGTCTCCTTCCTCATCTACAAAGTTCAGGTCGCTTTGTGTCACAGGGGCTGTGGAGATGTTTCTTGGATCCAGGAATGTCACACTGGCTTTCACTTTGCCACTGTAGACCTCTCCATTTTTCCTATAAAATGCATTGGGAGGAATTTCTAATTCAGCAATTGGATCATCTTCTTCCATTTCCCCCAAAGAAATCACATTGGTTTCAGTGGATTCCAGTGTAACAGGGGCTTTCTTTCTTAGCAGCTTGATCTCATGAAATACAGCACCTCCATTTTCCTTGAAGGGCAGAACTTTTGTTGTGTTCACAAACTTCTGCAGCCGGTCCACAAAAGTTAGAACCAGTCTCTCCATATCTGCTGGGACATGGATGGAGAAGGTTCCCTTGTAGCCAGTCATACTCACTCTCTTGTTCCCCATGTAGATGTGGCCAAACCTCAGTGGCTCACCATTATCTGCTGCTGTGGCTCTGCCTCGAACCATTATTTTGGTCTCAGTGCATATTTTGCAACCACATTCAACAATGACTTTAGTGGGGAGCGTGTAGCCATCGCAGGAGATGTCCCTGGTTTCCATCTTGGATACCCCACAGCAGTAGGAGACGTTGTCCTTACACCGAAGTCCCTTATCCAGCTTCCCTGCACAGGTCTTCGCTGGGCACTTGCCCACGTCATAATAGAAGGAGTTTGTTGCTTTTTGGAAGCAATCGTGAGGAAGTCGGATTAGGTGGCTTTGGGGTTGGGAGTCACAGGCTGCTTCTTGTCTTCCTGTTGAATAGGATTTCTTAATGAGCACCATGAAATAATTGTACAGTCATCCCTGTGTTGTCTGAAACCTCAGAGCTAAACATTGCTCCTAAAGGCAGTGAGGTTTTTGCAGGATTTTGGTGAGCTGGTTAACTCATTTCCATGAAGCAGGTAGCTCAGCTTTAGCTTTAGGACCCTGATTAAGAGCTGTTTGCAGGATCCTCCCTGCTCCTGCTTTTCCACTATGGTCATCCAGCCCACCCTCAGCTTGATGCTCTGCTGCTGCCTGGCTTTTTGACTATGGCAAGACTAGATTATGTCCCAAGACTTTCAAAACAACCCTAAGCAAGCAGAAATATTCCCATGTCAGGCAGCAAGTACAGTGAGAAATCTCCTGACAGCAGCATGTTGAGGTTGATAGGCCACCTGCAATCCAGAGCTCTGGTTTGTAGGGAGCATCTGGTTCATAACCAGCTCACGCAAGCTTATCTGCAAACAGATGAATGATGTAAACCTCAAGTATTTTTCCGGTGACTTTTCTTTACCAGATGTATCACAGTTTCTGGTTCCTGCACACCAACACCTCCCCAGCTGTTTAGAGAACATCCAGGTGCATTTTCTCTTACCTATGACAGCCAGCTTGGCAACTTGGGACTTTGCCGACCCCCCGGAACTGCTGGCCTTGCAGAAGTACTCTCCTGACTGTTCTCTCTTCAGGTTCTTCAGAATCAGGTTGTTTTTATATTTGTACAAGGAGGGATCCAGCAGTGAGCCATTGTGGTACCTGCCAGGAACAGTTAAGGGGACAGAGACTGACCGTCTGTCTGGAGCACAGCAATGGCCTAATTGCATCCTGCTATGTGGATTTTGCCAGATTCCCTGCCTCAGTTTCCCTGAGGTTAGCTTGGCTAGGTGGCATCACCTAAAAATTTTTCCCCTACTCCCGGCAGTACTGCAATGTGGCTGCTGGCCAGCTGGCAGGCAGGCAGAGGTGCCAGTTGTGACTGATGAGGTTTTTAAACCCTTTCTTCATGTGTTTTTCCAGTGAATCCCTCAGCAGATGACATTGCTGTGCCATCTTGAGGAAGCCATCACTTGGAGCCATCAGTTCCCAGTGCATTTAACTGTTTTATAGCTAACCTCCCCCATTTATGGGGGACATGGTAAGGAGATAAAACTAGCACCCATTGCACAGCTAAGACTTCTGGCAGATCAAATTCAAGCTCCTTACCAGAGGTAGCGGTCAGGAGCTGGGCTCCCTCGGGCATCGCAGCAGAGTGACACGCTCTGTCCCACTCTCCTAGCTTTGTCCTCAGGGCTCCTGAAAACGTAGGGTTTGCCTGCAGGAGAAGGAACAGGCCATCTCATTACTCTTCCTCTCATAAACCCACCGTTTATTTCTGATGCCTGCATCCCCCCTCTTTGGGGCTACCTGATCGGTGCAGCTGCACTTGGATTGCCAGGTTTCTCCGGTTGCTCTCAGGCACGGTGACAGTCGCTGTTGCATATTTGGCTTTCTTTATTTTAAGGGTGTTTTTCCCATCGGGACAAATCCCTGGGATCCTAAACATGCCTCTGTTATCGGCCATTGTCAACAGCTTGAGTTTCTCAGCTTGCAGGTAGACCCGGGCATCGGCAGCAGGTGACCCATCCTCGAGAGACACCTTCCCATGCAGGGTGGCATCCTCACACATGCAGGTGTCACAGTCGGCGTTGACGTGGCCCATGGGGCAGGTGATGTTGCAGGCTGGAGGAGAAGCAGATGGGTCACAAAACTGCCCCAAGTCCCCACAACATTCCCAGCACATTCTCCCGTCTGCTTTTAATTTAGATGCAATAAGGCAAATAGCGCATAAGGAGTAAATTGTATCCAAAACATATTTTTCCTGATTATCCACAGCTGTGCATTAGAAAGGCAGGGACAATGTCATTTTGAACCTGACAATTAGTAGAAATCAGCCACGTGGATATAATTACAGCTAGGAACTGTTATTTACCTTCCCCAAAGGGCTGAATTTCAGGGAAATTTGAATCCAGATCAGCATGTGAGCTCTTAGCTCAACCCTGGCAAAATTACAAATTCACTGTCATAAACTTTCTAGGTTTCTGTTACAGTGCAGTAACAGAAGTTGTGATTTTGGTCTATCCCAAAAGCTGTCTCCCCTTATTCAATGGTATCCTGGCTTAGGCAGGATGAGAGCCAAGTGAGCATTACCAGATGGGTTTAACATTTGGGCTCACAAATATTACTCTGTTCTCATTTACCTATAGTGATTAATCCTAAATAATAATCTGTCTTTTCCCAAGGCTCAGGTAATTCCTTTTACAATCACAGAGCATCCCTGTACAGGAGTTATCTGATATTTCACGGATGGAAATAAATGTGAGAAATCAGGGAAAACCTGAAACAACTTTTCTCCACAAAACATGTTTTCAGAATTTTTTTCAGGATTATTTGGTTAAAAGAGGATTATAAGAATAATATAATTAATTACAAGCCCCTTCAGCAGGGACTATGGCAATTTGATATTCCCAAATCATCTCTTTCCTGGAGGTTGCATGGAGGCAACTGTCTGCAGTCACTGCCTCCACCTTGAGAGCTGCTGTTGTAACAAGATTAATGAGATTTTTTTCCTATATCCCCAAGATATTGTGAGTCCCTGTTATCTTTCTGTTTGGCTGTAAACTCGCCCTGCTCTGCTCTTTGTACTCTCCAGCCCTGCTCGGAAATCACTGTTCTGTCAAAGGAGAGAAAGATGGTAAAATGACAGCAAAGGGAGTACAACACCTGAGCAGTGGTGAGACCACGACATCCTCCCCTGCCCATAAGTGAGTTTATAGGAGCACCTGAGCAAACATGTCCAATGCAGAGCCGCCCTTCCTCAGTTGCTTCATTACAGTGCACGCCCCAGAGGCGCTCAGCTAGGCAGGATCTGGTACGCTTCTGCACCCCGGTTTGGCCACACTTTGCTGAGCACTCGCTCCATTTCGACCATGGAGACAAAAACCTTTTTGAATCTTGCACCAGTGGACCTTGAATAACATCAGTGGTGTGTTACTGAATTGCACATTATACATACAGCTGCCCAAAAACAGGCAGTTGGGTTTTAACAGCTTCTATAGAGCTCAGACTATACATTTGGATATTATGCACCACATGAATTAAACAAACTCAAAGCATGTTCAGGGAGCTGGGAGTTAAAGCATGAGAAGGTGTCTGAAGGCTTCTGACTTAATTCCTCACAGGCTACCAAATTCAGGGCGATTTAAGATAAACCCAAGGGGAGCAAAGTGCAGGCAGCTCATGCTTAGTGTTGAGTAACTTCGGCTTAAGTAAATCAAACACACATTCTCATTTAAATGTTGTTTGAGGGGCAGCACTTGTCTGTTTCAAATGTGGTTCAATAGTTAAAAAAAAAAAGGTAAAATGGTTAAATAGGTACAAAAAAAGAGTAATGTTGTTGGTATGATCGTGTCGAATGTCTTTAACCAAATTTCAACATATGTTTTCTATAGGGGCAGCATGTGTCCTATTGTGAGCGCCACTTTTACTGAGTGCAAACCAGAAGCTTAAGATGCTACCGAGCAGGGTGAGCATGTCAGGAGCCAGCTGATTGGTAAAACAGAGAAAATTTGCAAAACACATTGAGAGTTTAATATGAGGTTAGATTTTTAAAGGAATTTCTTTAACCTGACTACTAGATGTTATTAATTTAAGGTACTTCGAATGGATGAGATCCACTCCAAGTCTGTGGTTTGGGCTTTTTTTAAAATGACAGTGTTCTAATAATGTTTATGAGGATGCGCTAGTGACTAAAGTTTCTAAAAATGAAGTTTCTTGGAGACATGTGCTATGTCATCTCCCATACCTATTCTTCCACCCAATTTGTAATATAGAAGGTTGGTTTGTTTCCTAGAAAGGCAGACAGGCACAGGGCTAGACTGTTCAAATTGTGAATGGGTGGTTGAAAACAATCCTGGCTTATAAAAGCAGATGGGTGGAAAAGACCTTTTAAGTGAGAGCAGATATGGGAGCGTCATGTCTGGCTTGGACTGAGCGCTTGGCTTAGATGGGTTTTCATCTGCTGGCACATCGGCATGTCTAGTTCAGCATCCCAAGTAGTGGGATCCATGACTTATTATTTAGCAATTTGAGGCATGCAGGAGGAGGTGGGTTTGGGTCGTGGTCACATCCTGTGGATAAATGCCTATTTGTGCTTGCCCAAAGCAAAAACTGAATGTGCAACAGATTAAAGTGGGATCTCAGCAAGATCCTAAGCTTGTTTGGGATCAGCTGCTTTAATCTGCAGGGCTGGTGATGATAGGAAATGAGCAGGGGAATCCTGTGGAGGAAAATGGCATTATATGGCTCTGGGTAGCATTGTGACAGCAGGAAAAGCAGAAAGTGGAGGATGAGGGAGAAGCTGAGGGGTCGAGCATTGGTAGGGACATGGGAAGGGACAGGGCTGCCCCATGGCACTGGCCAGCAGGAACGTACTGCGTCTGACGTAGGTGAAGGTTGGGTCTCCCCGGCGAGAGCTGCTCCTCGTACCTGTGGGTAGAGGGATGATTCAGGCAGGGTTTGCCAGCCAGGGAGCCAGCCCTAGCATCACTGCCTTGTGCCATCCACTATTTTACTGATAGTTTTCCTAAAAATACCTCTCAGCAAGTGGAGGGGACCTCTCAGTGTCTGGTGGTTTTGGTGCTTTGATTCTTCCCATTGGCTAAGAGAGCTGCTGGGAGCTGGGCAAAAAGCTGGGCAAATCCCCAAATCCTTCAACGTGGCCAGCTCTTTCAGTGACTGCTGGAATTTAAATTCTGAGCCCTGGACAGTAAAGATGAGAGGTCGGAGCATCTCTGGGGAATTAATGAGCAGAGTGTGCTCTGCAGGTAATTAATCCCCTACAGGCTTTGATTCTAAAGGCATGGTGTCACAAACCACCCAGGGTGTGGGGACAGGCTGAGCAGGGTACAGGCAGGTCAGAGCATGTGCTGGCCCATCCCTGGGCTCTTCTCACCCTCCCAGCCTGTGCATGCCTCCCGCAGGAGCTGGGGCTGTGGTCACACATTGACCTTCCCTTTTCCAGGAGAGGAGCCAAGAGCGTGTGTCAGTGATAGCCAAAACCCTACAGGAGGTCATGGATGATTAACATTTATTCCATTGCCTAAATCATAGAGTCATAGAATGATTCTAACCCTAAATGTCCTCTTCTACTCAAATAATATTGGTTAGTTGTAAATTGTTGGGAAAATTGTCCAGTGAGGGAAATCCACCCAAGGTGGGAATTAACTTACTCTCCAAGCTGAGCATTACCAGTGGCCTGAAGGTTCTCTGTCCTATCTGGACCCTGCTGGGGGCTGGTCTCAGAATCCTTTGTCCTAAGGTTCAATAAGTGAAAGAATAATTTAGATTCAAGGAATTAGGCATCCTTAGGCTCAGTATTACAGCTTTCCCATTGGACTGTGGCTGGTTAGAGCTCCTGGAGGATGCCATGCAGGAGATGCCAAGAGAGGGAGGTAATGGAAATGTCCCACAGCATCACTGCAGCTCAGGTATGATACAAATTTTCTATTTTCCTTATCACCCAAGAAAAACTTTTTTGTACTTCCTGTTTGGAGCAGCTCAGATCAATTAATCTTTTTATAGCTGGAGAGATAAAATATATCCTTCCTGTCCATGCTCAAGGAAAAATGAATCCAAGGTGGATGATGTTGGTTGTTTCTATGGGACAAGAACTGGTTTCTGAACTTGCTGGCCACCTGCATGCCCAAGGGAAGATGATGGCCACGGCTAGTTCCTGGGGTGCTTGCTGGGACCAGTCCCATATAAATTGGGGAGCTAAGCCCCAGCACCAGCTCTGCCCTGTGCCCAGCTCCTCTGGGTGCAGAGTGGACACTATGGGATCTCAGAGACAGCAGCCAAGGATGGTCCCAGCATGGCCAGTGGGCCGGGGAGCTCATCCCTGGTCAACCAGAGGCTCACTGAGTTGCAGACAGGCTTTGCTTGAACTCTGGGGGCTGGATGGGAGCCAGCCCTTGTATGGAAGTTGTCTGACCGGGCAAACGCCTCAGCGACCCAGACCAGCACCCAGCATCAATGTCAGGCTGTGTCTGCTGGCTCAGTGGCTGCCAGCAGACATGCCTGCACTGGCATGGGCAGGGGACAGCGCAGTGACCAGAATGGAAACGTTTAACCTTCACCTAAAACAGATGTGGCTCCCAAGAGGAGGAGGAGAATCCAGCCTTTCATGGTGACCATCGTTGTCTCCAGAGGTGACCAAGGTCTTCCTGGAGTTTCCGCAGCTGTCCCACGCCTTCCCCAGTCCTGCAGAGACAAGCCCGATTGTGTCGAAGCTCACCCACGTCCTGCTGCTTTTGGGGAGCTTCTCCCAGGCTGAATCACTCCAAAACATGCCACAGGGCCACTTGTACCCCCTGCTCACCCACCCCCAGCAGCTCTTCATTTTCTCCCCCAGTGGGGAGCAGCAGGGGCTCCACATCTGCGCTCTCATCCCCCCTGCTTCTCACCATTACATCTGAGCACAAATCTATTCTGCAGAGCACTGCTTTGTAACAGCATCTCCTTAACATGCCTTGGAACAGCTTAAATACTTCTGCAGGGATCTCTCACAGCCCACGCAGCTCTGCAGGCCCCCCAGCAGCCAGCTCTACTCCCCACAGGAGCAGGGACAGCCCCGTGGCTCCATCCCTCTGCCTGCAAACCGGGCATAGTGTGAGGATAGCATCTTATCCCAGTACATCCCAGAGCGTGAGGAGAGGAAAGGCTCCTGAGCACCTCTGAAAGCAGAAAACCCCATGCACAAGCCAAGTCTTTCCTGCAAATGTAGCAAGAAGCTCAATAGTTTCCTTTACCTGCAGGCACAGATATGGGACGGAGGCTTTGTGTCACTATTCACCAGCTCAGCCACTTCAGATTTTGTTTTCATTGAGTCCCTTCGCACTAGAGCATCAAGCATTTGGGTATTTAATTTCTGAATGTACCCGTGGAGGTGGTGTTATCCCTAGTGACACCAGCTGGAATTCCAGGTGCTTTATTTTATGGAACCAAAATTAATGAACTAGGAGGAGGGGAGAATATTGCCCCAGCTGTTTGGTGCCTCAGTTTACCCATAAAATGGGGCTAACAAAGAGCAGCTAGTGGCAAGAACACTGTTATTTGTAAGTCGTACTAACCATCCCCTCTGAGACTGGGGAATGTGGGACTAGGAAATACTTTGATTATGGCTCAGCAAATCCCAGTCAAGCAAAAATAACAAGCAACACATGAGTGGTGTTTTGTGGGCTTACGGTGGGGTCGTGAACTCGCAGCCAGACAATAACCAGGAAAAAATTAATCCTGTTTCCCACTTGGCGACTATTTTTGGAGCTGACTGCAGCTTGTTCGGCACTGGGTTTGGGATTGGGATACATCCCTCTGTACACAGACACGCGATGCTAGAAGAGGGGGGGTTCAAGCGGCCGGATCTTGGCTGCAGGGAAGGTTTGGAGTGCCTGTGTCCCCTGTCTGGCAGGGGGCTGGGGAAGCCAGCGCAGGACAGAGCCGTGGGAGATGAAACAGCCCCACATGAGCAAAGCCCCCCAAACCCCCGCTCCAGCTGTCCCAATAACCCTTTCCCAAGCCCATTAGCTGGGACGAGGAAGGGAGGAGCGGGACGCAGGGAACTGCATCCCCATCGATGTTTTTCAGCCTCTGTGCCGTCATCTGCCCATTAATTAATTTCCACCTCACTTTCAATTACAGCCGCTCTTAATTACACCGCCTTAACACGAGAGAATTCTATAACCACTATCTGCCACAGAAGGGAAAACAGCAGGATTGGGTTGGGGTTTTTTTTCTCTTACCTAAAAAGCCATAAAAACACCACTTAAGGAGAGTCCCGTCTTCTAGCCGCGGAGCCGCCAGCCGAGCTGAGATCCGCGAGCGAGACGAGAGCTTGTCAGCTGCGGGTTCAGGGATTTGCAGCCGGTTGGAAAGAAGAGAGAGAGCTGCAGCCTACCGAAAGCTCCCGTGCGCCGAGCGGAGCCGGGCTGTGCGCGAACCTCCCGCCGCCGAGGCGGCGAGGTCGCTTATATAGCCCGGCGTGTAGCTTAGGGGATGGCAGCGAGCCACCGGCCGCGAGCACAAACAGATCGGACGCGCGAGGAAACCGCAGCCTGAATAATCCCTTAATAAAGTGATGGTAAACAGAAACCCGTGGCGATGCCACGGCCTGGCGGCTGCAGCTGGCGATGAGACAGGGCACGATGTGGGTACCACGTCCTGGTGTGGGCATTGCATCCCAGCACAGCACCGTCAGTGTTAGGGGTTCATCCGGGGTCTGGATCTGAAATAGATGCTGCTGAGTGTTGAAGGTGGAGATGCAGCGAGCAGGCAATGAGGTTTTGGGGACGATTTTTTGGCTTTACCCGGTCTGGGACAAACGTGGTGCCCACCCGGCAGTGCATGTGGATTTGCCCCGTTTTTGCAGGTGTCGGGTATGGCTCAGCTGGGCACCGTTGCCTACACTGCCTGCCCACCTCTGACCCTGTGCTGGCTCTGGCAGGGATCAAATGAGGATGCTGTGGGGATGTCAGGATGTGGGACAAAGCCAGTGGAATTGCTTTGAACAGCTGGGGTAGCACAGAGCTGCAGAGGCAGGACCATGCTTGTAAATAAATGCGACTGCATCTCGAGCCATGGGGAGATCTAGCAATGACCCCTAACCAGAGTTTCCTGCTTGCCCCAGTCTGGCTTCAGCCTTCCAGACTTTTCCTCTCTTTGCAGCCACATTTTTCTCATGTAACTTGTGGCAAATGGTCCGTGGACACAGGGCTCCTGGTTGTTGACAAAGCATGTGGCCTTATGCAAGAAACTGCCACCCATGCATGCAACCCTGGAGCCACTGGACTATGCCGAGGGTTGCTGCAGGAATGTGGTGTTGAAAGCATGTTTTTTATGTGACAGGAGCAGCTCCCAAAAGAAGAGGATGAGTGTTGGAGCAGCCAGTGGGGGCCAGCGGTGTCCCAAGCTGCCTTGTAGTAATCCTTGTCAGCCCTGCTGCCAGAGGGAGTGGTGCAGAAGGAACACAGATCAAGATGTCACATAAAAAATAATCAGCAGTGACCTATACCAGCTCCTGTTTATGTTTACAAGGGAAAAGGAAAAAACACCCGAGATGTGCCAAAAAATGGCAGAATGTTTATCTGGTGGGCAAGGAGTGCCCAGTGAGCTGGAAGCTCCAGGCCTCTGACATAAACACGGAGATCATCTCTGTTTCCCCTCCATGATGAGGATGAGATGTGGGAAAGGGAAGGAGGCAGAGAGCAAGGAATTTCTCTTCCCCAGATGGAACCTACCTCCTACCACAGCTGACCCACACTAAGCACAACACCGATGCCTTGGCAAGGCATCTCCAGTTCCACCTGCTGCTTGCCCACATCCTGGCATCAATTTCTATGGGTCACACTGCTGGGTAAGGAAACATGCTATTCTGAAAAAGGAATAAAATGTTATTCCTTACATTACAGAAATGGGATAATAACTCTATCCCAGTGTGGGTGCCAACATTTCTGCAGGGGATTTTGCAGCCTCCTTAGCACGGCTGTTTTCTCTCTAGCATGTCTCCTTCAAGACAAGCTCTGGAGACATGTGTGGCTTCAGGAGCAGGTTTGGGATGTGTGAGTTCACGCCAACCCTAAATCTCTAGAAAAGTTCATTTGCACAGTCTCTCTTGGCTTGACCATCCCTTGCAGCAGCTCTGAGATGTGGCTGGCTTTGGAGGGAGCAGCATGAGAAGAGCCCCAGATGTTCCCAGTGCTGAGCACCACCTGCTCTGGGAGATGCTTTCCATCTGCCTGGAGGTGAATGATGCCCCAGCCCATGGAGTGGAGAGGACAAGTCAGGGGCTGCCCCATGCCTGGAGTAGTCTGCAGGGCTGTAGTACCTGTGGCCAGTGACGAGGATGCATCCCAGACCAAACTGCTCCTGCCTTTCCGCCCATCACCAGTGGCTTCAGCTGCCTGAGGCTGCTGCTTCCCATCAGAAAGCAGCATATCCGCAGCTTCTTGGACTCATTCCCCTCCTGGATTAGTGCTGGGGAGCCTACCCAAATCTCATGGGTTTTTTCCATGGTTTCATCACTGATGTGTAATTACAGAGCCGTAAGATATTTATGTGAATGCTGCCATGCTTAATGCTCCCTCTGACCAGCGCTGAGGCTGGGGCAGTGTCAGAGGAGCGTGACAGCAGATGGTGCCAGCAGCATCTCCCTCCCCACACTCCTTTGTGGTTGTATCCATAACTTTTCTTGCATTCATCTAATAAATCCAGGGGAAAACTGGCTAGTAATGCTCATCCTGGTTCTTCACGCCTCCCATTGTTTCTAGTACAGCATGGGCTGAGTGACCATCTCCAAAAGCCAGCTGCACCATGCCAGGAGGATAGCAGGGTTGGAGAGGCTGCTCTCAGGGCTGCATGTTGAATTCACAGGCTGTGGGGTCTGCGAGTTGGTCTGTGGGGCCTGGAAATCCCCTTTTGGGGCAAGGCCGTGCCTAATTCCCTGCCGGCTGCCCTCGTCCTCCCTCCCTGTGCCCTCTCTGCTCCGCCAAAGGGAGCTGACGGTTATTTTCCCCTGCTGCATGTTTCTGGGCTTGCTTCTGTTTACGGAGATGGGAGTTAAAATAACTGATTGATGACTTTGTTCCATCCCAAACACTTTGGGGAAGTTTGCGTGGTTAAGAAGGGAGAGTTGGGAGCTGGGATTTCATTAAGCACTTGGCTCCCGGCACTTCTCCAGCCATGCTCCAGGGGTGGCTAATGTTGTTTTTTAAATCCTGTTTTGCTATCCCAGGAGTCGGAGTGGCGATTTCCATGGTTTGTAGGAGAACTTGGAGATGTGGCAGGTCCCTGGGGTTCCCTCTGAGCTCTGAAACACCAGCAAACCTCGCAGTCACCGCAATATTGTTTCACTTAAGCCCTCCTCCATCGCTTCATCAGCACAAAATCGCACTCCAGCTGCCTAAAATCTTTGGAAAAGAGCCAAAAAAATGAATTACTGGAGTTTGTTTTCATTGTGTGGATGAGGATTTACAGGCTGTGACTGGGAGAAAAGGAGTGAGTGGACCTTTTTCTCCTCTGGAAGGATTTGCTTGGGAGCTAAAGCTTCTACTGGGGCTCAATAGTGCTCAGCTCCATAAACATCATTTATGGAACAGATACAAAAGGCAGTGCACAGTGGGGACACCAGGAGAGACAGGATCTAGGAAAAGACTGATTTCAACTCTGGAGCTCAGGAAGGCTTTTTCTGCAGTGGTGAAAGAGCCAAGAGTGAGGAGACAGTAAGTGTCTGTGCTGGTTGTGGGGTCTGTTCCATGGGGTAAGCCCCTAAATGTCTGCTGGCACCAGCAGAACACAGCTGACCCCTGACATGTAAAATAGGGTTCTCTGTTCCATGATTCCATCTGTAAAGGAAAATGACTTTTTCTAGTGTTTTTGCAGGGCATGTTTGCTATTGGAGTGTCCAGGGACTGTCACCTTCCACCCTGCTGCACACATATCGACCTGCACACCCTGGGGAGGGATTCACTGGTCAGTGGGATGTCCTGTGCTGCAGAAGGGTCCCACTGGTATTTCCCTCCCAGGTGTCATGGCCATCTCTGCTGTCTCTCCTTTCCTGTCAGAGCTCGGAGGATCAGAAACCATGATTCTGTGAGAGCACCAGAAGTGCCTCAATAGCGAATCCCTTTGTAATTATGTGTCTGAGCCAGGGAAATTAAGATAAGAATTCTGACTCATTTAGCAACTCTCTTCAAGATGGAGAAGGCCATTATTTTCAAGCCCTCCATGAAAAATGCATATCCCAGCCTCTCCCTGGAGCAGTAACTGCTCAGGGACACTTGCAGGGCAGCATCATGGCGTGGAGAACATCCTGTCCACAGATGTGGCTGGGTCTGAGCTATTGCACAACCTCTGATCAATGATGTAAAAGCGGTCTCAGGATGGGAACAAGCGTGATGGGAATGTGGCCATGTCCAAGCCAGGACAGCACCTCAATGGGGACATTTACACTGCAAAGGAAGGGCAGGAGCAGAGCTCCAACCCACAGTCCACCAGCTGTTTGCTTTAGCTCTGGACAGGGTTGGATGGACAAAGACCATCCTGTGTCAAAGTCCATGTTGATTTGGGTAATTAATTTCTCCTGAAGAAATCCTTGATTTATTGTTCCTGTTTATGGATATTGGCTTTGGGCTGGGATGCACTCCAGGCTGTGCATCCGTGTTGGCATGGGGAGCAGCCTCCCACACATGGGATGGCAATCCCTGGTCTCATTTGTGTCTTTTCTTCCATATTCTTGCTATAAAACAAGATGAAGTGGACAGGTTTGCAGTGATTTACACCAGCAAAATGTCAGCCAGTTTCTCCTAAAAACCAGCAAAATCCTGCCTCATCTGTGAGTGTGTAAGGGAAGACTTGGTTCCTCCACTTTATCTTTCTCCTGTTTTGCAGGGATTGCACTGGCAACACATTGGAGAGGTGTAGGCTGTGTAAATCAGACCAGAGGGAATAGTGATGGCAGTGAAGGTGAAGCTTTGAGTTTAAAAAATGGTTTTTAGTGTTTGGATGAGCCTGTACATGGAACGGACAGAAAGGTGGAAAGAGATGGAGCCAGGAGGGTAGCAGGGACTCCTCGCTGGACCAGATGGGAATTTCTGTCAGGTTAGTTATTGCACTGAGCAAAGCGGAGCCATGCCTGGACTGGGGTAATTGGGGTTGATCCACCCCCAGGTTTTAGCTCCAAAAGAGTTTGCCAGCATCCCCACTGGCAAAAGGGAGCATGGAAATGCCTCCCCTTCCTGGAGTGCCTGTGGTCATGGGGGCGACCGGAGATGTAAAATATCTCACGACCTCATGCACTATGCCAAGGACATGCTTGGAAAAGCCAGTCTCTGCTGAGCTAATTCCAGCACTGCTGGGATTCCCCCTGGAATACGTGGCCAGATCAGCTTTCACTGGAGGGTAAATGTGTGTTTGCTGGGAGCACACCAGAGGGTTTGGTGGGGCCAAGAGCTGCTGAAGGAAGGCCTGGCAGCTCCTGGTGGTTGTGAGCACTTTGTCCCATCTGAGACAAAAACTGCTGGGTGCAGATTGCAAATGCAGCGTGGGAGATAAGCACTTCTGCAGAGAAACAGCAGGAGCAAATTCAATGCTGGCTCCCAGAAACACCTCCCTGGGAGGCCAAATCTGGATGGGGGGAGATGTTACCTCTAATGCTCTCCCTAAAGGATAGTCACTGGGTTCCTGCAGTCCCATACCTTGGCTTAGAGCAGATTTCTTGTGGGAGGGTAAAAGCAGGGTTAATTAAATTCATTAAATTCAGCATTGATGATACCTGTCCCAACCAAGACACTGATCCTTTCCTAAAAGCACAGAGAAGGATCATGTGCCTGCATAAAGTTCACCCAGGAGTATTTTTAAGCTTTGAAAACTGCTTGGAGATATGAGGCTCCTGGGAAAGAGGTGTCAGGGGAGCTGTTCCCTGCTTTTTGCTCCTGCAAAGCCCTGTGTTACTTTGCCAAGGGTCCCACAGGGATGTCAGCTTTCCCCACATCTCACCTCTCCCCCAGAGCAACAAAGGAGAGCAGCCCTTGAATCTGGCCAATGTTTGGGAAGGAGCATCCAAAGGGAGCACCGAAATATGGCCTTGGGACACACAATCCTATTTGAGAGTTTGGAGGGAGGAGGATATTTGGAGCAACACAATGGACAGGTCTCACAGGGAATAAAAAAAAGCAGAGGGTAAAAGAGGGCACAGAAGGCAAAGGCAAGGAGATCAACTAAACCCTGTCCAAGTACAAGGGCAAAATTGTTCACTTCCATGGTTAGTCACAACGAAAACATCGGCATTTCATAATTTCTTCCAGCTCAAGAAAAATACCCCGTTTAGGGCAGTGAGAGCCCTGACTCTGGTCGGTGTGTGCTGAAGCTGAAGGGGACCCATGGTCCCACCACTGACCCTGTGGGTGATTTCCTTGCTTTACTAGGGACTGGGGTGCCAGGTGAAAGTTCCCAAATAATTTTCCCCCAAAATAAATTTCAGCCTGGGCAGGAAAGCAAAGCTGCTGTGGAGAAGCTGAGCTTAATTGAGCAGTGATACACACACCACACCAGGTTTTATGGCTTAGTGGTGAGCAAATGGGGCTCAGCACCAGATCCTACCATGTTCTTGGGGCTTGACTTCAGGATTTGGTCTGGGATGACAAATTCCCTCCTATTTCTTTCCCAGTTTAGAGATGAGGAGGGGGATTTTTCTCTAGTAGACATGTTCTGGTGAAAAATGGAGGAAAGACCCTGAGATCTGCTACTCTGCATGGGAAGATGTAAATTTGGGGAATCCCTGGGAATGATGCTCTGGACTTCTGAGTTCAGCAGCATCAGGAGCACCAGCCTGAGGTATTAAAGGGTGGGAATTGCAGCAGGTTTGAGCATGTTTTTCCCAGCACCACGGTCTGATCATGTGATACTCCTCGGAGAAGGGTTTTTATCAGTGAGGTTTTGATATACAAAACTGAATCAGAAACAGAGCATTGTCTCACCAAGAAGTGGTCTAAAGGCAGATTACCAAGGAATTGAGCCCGGAAGGCAGGACAGATCCCTCCCTCTGCTTTAAACATGTGTTTTTAGGAGGGGGGTGGGGTGACCCAGATTATCGCTAGGAGAGGCAGCAATTATCATCCCTCCTTGGCAGATTCAGTGGAGCGGCCAGGGCCGGCTGAGCAGGCAGAATGAGGTGCTGGTTTATCCCCGGTGCTCACTGGGCTTTGTGTCTCTGTCCTTTGCTGCAGAGATTTTGGAGAATTTTGGGTGATGCCCTGCTTAAGACCTGTTTGTACCTTACCAGCACAGTGGCACAGTGCTAATTTTTATGATGCTGTTATTTAATGAAAAGGCTGAAAACTGAGAGCTTCCCAATCTCTTGACTTGTGAACTTTGGGTAAGAAGAGAAGCTGTTCCAGAGGTGAGCTCATTTCTAACCCCGGGAAATGACTTCATGGACGCTGGTATTTACTCACAAAAACATTGCATGTCAGATGTCCCTGACTAGACTTTCTGTTTCGAGTCCAGTATGAGACAAAAATTTCCTTGGATGAGCTGCTCCTAAGACAATTCAAGGTTTGGAGAAGGAGGAGAAGAATTGCAGGGGGGAAAAAAGAATCAGCATTAAAAAACACTCTGGAATCATGAGGTTTTTCAGAATAAAGGGAAGTTTTTGGGCAGTCAGCCTGGCAGAAGCACCTGCCTGGGGGGAGGGTGCGGGTGATGAGTCCAGCAGAAGAATCACCCATCCTTACCCCCCACAACAACCAGCAGCTGGAGTTTCTCTCACAGAGGAAAATACAAGTTTTTTCTCTTTGAGAGCCAAGCCCCCAGCAGTTATTTAGCAGGATAAACAGCAGCAGGTTTCCTGTCCCATGTTTGGAATAGGTTAATGAAAATTATATCCCACACTGCTCTCTCTGGATGAGATCCCAGTATATGCAGGGTGTCCGATGGAAAAACACAGCAGTTGCATGTTTATTTGAGGCCTGCTTGTGCAGAAATTGTCACTGTGACTATATTATCCAGTGTGGTTCCTGATTTCTCTTTTCTCCAGCATCCCAGGATGATCCATATGGATTTGGGGAGATCAGTCCTAGCTGGGGACGCTGGGGGATGCTCTGTCCCCTCATGACCCAGCGCTGGACTGCAGCTCTGGGGATGTACTGGGGCAGCATCCCAAGAAAGAGGAGGAGATTTCGGGAAGAGCCAAGCTGGGATGTATGGAAACAAGCCCTGCCTGCCAGCACTGTTTCCTAATCCTGGACACCAAAACCCTCTGATCGTTAAACCAGTGTTCAGATTCGGCTGAAGGCTGCCATGCAGACAGCATTCAAACTGACCTTTGAGGAGATGAGGGAAAAAAAAAAAAAAAAAAAAAAAAAAAAGAGAGAGAGAGAGAAAACACAAGGGGGTTACTGTGCAAATGCTGGAGAAAAGCAGTCATTTCAATAAGGGACCCCACCCTTAAAATAAGACTTATTGCTAATGCATGCCCAGGACATTTCTGTGTGATGGTATGCTAAAAAAATCCTCTCCGAACAGGGACTAAAGGCTTTGTTGTGGCATGAGCAAGGCTTACAGTTCCCAAGAAAAATCCTGTCCCTCTCTTGCATCATATGGCCAGGGATGGAGAGGACGTTTCTAGACAAAAAGGCCATCAGCCAGGACAAAGAACAAACAGGGAATACATTCCTGACTTGCTATTTAATTGCTTTTGTGCAGGTGCAAAGGGCTAATTGAAAGGAAAAATAAGGATGAGTGTGTGGGGCCGAATTAATCTCAGCTTTAAGCAGGAACCTAATGTCAGGAGGAGGTGGCTGCTGGAAGAAACAGGCTTCCACCCAACTTCTCTGTGGATTTTGTGCTATTTTTCCCCCAAGGACCAGGCTCATTCCCAAGGCACTGGTGGGTGATGCCCCTGGCAGGTACAGAGGTGATGGGAACTGTCCCATCCCATGTGGCAGACCTGGCTGGTGCTCACTGGCAGTGCCAGCAGGGTCTGTTTTCCTCTTTCCCCTTGCATGAAAGGCACTTTGGATGCAGGACTTGCCCTCTGTGGCTCTGAGCAGAGTTTCCATCCTGACCCCTTTTAGCAGCTCCATACACAAGTGATGGAGAGTTTAGGGGATTCCAGGGCAAATGTGGTCCAGTGCCTGCAGCATCTCCTGGGTCTCAGGAGCTGCTCCCTCCGCCACAGAGTTTGACTCTTAAACCCACAAAGATTTAAGAGTCAAATTGGAAAAAGGGAAAATATCTTTCCTGCTTGTGCCCAGGAGGACTTCTGCCAGCACAGCAGCCTCAGAGATGGTGCAACCACCCTCAGAGCTCAGGCGTTTCCTCCTGAAATAAGTGGGAGTAGTTGTAATGACGGAAAACCTATTCCAGAAAGGGAATCTCCTCCTCTTGGGGAACAATGCAGAGCCACCACTGCCAGCCTGGGATCTTGTATACCATGTACTCTTTAATTTAATAGCCTGGAAAATGTGAAGGTCTATCTGCATGTCATTAAAGTCCTGGTGAAGCCCTTGGGAGTGTGTTTGCCAGTGCTGGCCCCAGCAGGGCTTGGGGCTGTCCCTCTTTCACCCCCACGGCTTCTTTGCTGGCCAAAAGAGCAGGATGTCCTCAGTTTCCCTCCCTGTCCTCGCATTGCACGTTGTATTTTTTTAAGCTCTTGTGAGCTCTTTGTCCCTCCCAAGGTCCTTCCCTCTCACTGTGCTATGCTGCAAGAAACACAGAAAGAGCAAGGTGGGAACTGATAGACTGCAGGAAAAAAGGTGTAGTCATTAAAATGGCAAAATGAACCACATTTCCCCTTATTAATTGCTTCCTTACAGCATTTCCAGTCCAGGCATGTAGCTGTGATGCTTCCACGGACCCGTGTGGTCCAGGACTATCCCTGAGGTGCGTGTGTGCGCGTGTCTGTGAGTCTCTCGGTTGTCTGAGCAACGGGACGTTCATCACTGACTCCCAGGATAATTAACTCATTTTCCTGTATTTATAGCAAACCAGTACGGGGAGTGTTGGCACTTATCCCTGATAGAGCCACGTTTGGCCACAATGTTTTGAATTTTGGCCATTTCTGGCATTACGGCAGCTTTGTCATTCTCCCCGCTGCCTGCCTCATTAAGTGGGCAGCTCATTAAGCTAACAAGGGCAGAGGTGATGGTGGCTGCCTGAGCCAGGCTGCCCATGGGTGCCTGCCTCGGTGTGCCCTGCTCCTGGTTTGCCGGTGCAGGGGGTGTTTGCAGCAGCATTCCCATCTCCAGATGCCTGCATATGCCTGTGCTAACAGCAGCGTTGCTCCCGGCTTGGCCGCTGGCAAGGGGAAATTTTACTGCTTCAAGGTTTGTTGCAGGGATCTGATGCAAGGAAACGTTGGAGCATCCTGACTCAGCACCGCAGCGGTGGGAGACCCGTGGGAAGAACACAGAGCATCTTCTCTCAGCATCAGGGCATGCGTATGCCAGGTATGTTCCCATCAGCTGGAATAAATCCTGACCTGGACATGGATTTCTCGTTTCTTCCAGACAAGGAACTTGGTGCTTTTTAGCCGTTCTTTCTTTTTGCTGCTTGTTTGTTGGGTTGGTCTTTGGGGAGGGAGGGGTGAAGGCAGTGAGGGGAAGCGGGCTTGGGGTGCGGGTGGTGGGGCTGGAGGAGGGCGCATTGCTGCAAGGTGTTTGCATCTCCATCCTGCAGAGCTGGGGAGACAGATTTGATCTCTGCCATTCCTGTTATTTGTACAAAGGTAAGGAGCGCTTTATTTTGGAATCAGCAAACAGGAAGGTGCTTGAAACAGTAGGAGATGTGCTGTACCTGCAGCTGGGACTGTAAACAGCTTGTGGCCACAGGAGTTGGAAGTATTTGCCTTTAAAATGTGAGTTCTGCTAAGGTAAAAAGGGCAATGAAATCAAGTGTGGGGGACAACCACATTGCTCATCACCCCCGAGCCACCCCTGGTTCAGGGAGGGTTCTACCCTTCCTTCTTCCTCCTGCTTTGCCTCCAGAATAGAAAGGGAAATAGGTGTTGTGCTGGTGCTGCTAGGGTCCTGGGAAGGTCCAGGCTCCTAAATCGCCACTGTCAGACTCTGGACAGTGTGGGATGCCCCTTCTCCCTGCCTGGTCACCTCCAGCTGCTCCTGCCCACTACCCCAGATGGAGGTTGTGCCCACTGGGGATGGAGGTGGACAATTAATGTTTAACACGCTAATGGGAAGGGCTATGGGGTTTCTAAAAAGCTGAGCCCTGCTTACAAACCTTTGGAAGGACAAGTCCTTGAACTGAGCACAGCTGCCCCAGCACAGGCTCAGCCAGCTCTGGTATGACCCTTTCCCAGCAGGATGCTGGCAGACAGTGACTGGTTCCGTGGTCCTGGCCACCACTCCTGCTTTCCCAGCTGCTCAGCCACCTCACAAAGAGCTAAAAATATATGTCTGTGTGAGCAGTCACTGTAGCTACAGCAGGGGTGAGCCAGAGAGGGCAGCCAGGCTGGGTCACTGTGGCGGGGGCACACAGTGGCTTCACAAAATGGTCAACACGGAGGGTACAGGCAGGGACAGGACGGAACAAGATAGGATGGGACAGACTGCTGCTGGTACCTCCAGTGTAGATCCCACCATCTCCCCACTTGTCCATATGTTGAAGCTGCAGCACTCTACACAGCCCCTAAGAAGGGGCTCACTTTGCTGCTTGCTTTTCAGCAGGGGATGAGTGAGGAGCAGCTCCCTGCATCTCCCCACTGCCCCACCGCATGGGAGGACACCAATGTCTCAGCCTCTGCATACCCCCAGTACTGGGTGGAGCCCCGGTTCACCCAAGCAGCGAAGGTCCGTGTGATCATCACAGCCATCTTCTTCCTGCTGGCAGCGGGCAGCAATGCAGCAGTGCTGGGCAGCCTGCTGAGGAAGAGGAGGAAATCCCACGTGCAGCCGCTGATCCTCAGCCTGGCACTGGCCGATCTGCTGGTGACAGTGATGGTGATGCCCCTGGATGCGGCGTGGAACGTGACAGTGCAGTGGTACGGAGGGGACATCTCCTGCAAGGTCCTCAACTTTCTCAAGCTCTTTGCTATGTACGCGGCTGCCCTGGTACTGGTGGTGATCAGCCTGGACCGGCATGCAGCCATCCTCCATCCTTTCTCCCGTGCTCACCGCCGCAATGGGATGCTGCTCCGTGCTGCCTGGGCTGGCAGCGTGCTCCTGGCTTTGCCCCAGGTAAAGTTCAGTGCCCTCCCCATGGAGTTTGCCTAGGCTGGGGTGGTTTTGGAGAAGGGCTTCTCCATCCCAACATCCCCAGCCAGTCCATTCCAATCCATGGACTCCACCAGCACCAAAATAAGCCATGAGTTAAACGCCCAGAGTCCATCTGCCAGTTTAACAGCAGCAGGGAGGTGCTCTCTATGTACAGCCAGCAGCATCTCCAGGATGTGGTGCTCTGTTCCAAATCCTCTCTGAGTTATTCTTTGGTTCTCCATTTCAGCTTTTCCTCTTCCACTTGAACACAATCCCAGGAGGGAATTTCACCCAGTGTGTTACTCATGGAAGCTTCCGAGCACACTGGGAGGAAACGGTCTACAACATGTTCACCTTCACCACCCTCTACATCACCCCCCTGAGTGTCATGATTGTTTGCTACATCCGGATCCTTTGGGAGATCAGTAAGCAGCTGAAGGTCAATAAAGGTAAGTAGATCTCACACCTTTAATGTCCTCCTTTAACTTCTCCATCCTGGAATTGTTGTTGGGACTGTCACAACATCCTTTGAAAGCTAAGAAGTTTTGCACAAACCAACTAAGAGGTTTTGCACAAACTTACTGACCCCAGCCCTTGCTGACTTCTGCTTCCTGTGGGACATGGACCAGACTGTGAGATAGTCTTCCCTCTCTGGCAGAAGCAGAGTCATGGATGATTATGCTGGTTTTCCCCTATCTTCAACTATCCCTTCTGACTCTCCTTGGCAGGTTTGACCAGAAATCAAAATGACCACATCTCCAAGGCACGCATGAAGACTCTCAAGATGACCATAGTGATTGTTGCCACCTTCATCATCTGCTGGACCCCTTACTATCTCCTGGGCTTGTGGTACTGGTTCCAGCCAGCCATGATCCAGAAGATGCCAGAGTATGTCAACCACAGCTTCTTCCTCTTTGGCTTGCTGCACACCTGCACCGACCCTATCATCTATGGACTGTACACCCCTTCCTTTAGGGAGGATGTGCAGTTGTGTCTCAGGGGCATTGAAACAGCTATCACCAGGCAAAAGAGACACAAACCCATCTCAGCCTCAGAGAAGAACATCAAGGATGGTGCTGCGAATGGTGGGGTGGCATCAGGGGGCTCCAATGGGACAACTGTCAGCACAGTCTGATGAAGAGATGTACCCACAAGGGGATGGCAGGCACAGCTTTGGGACTGTTTAGTCCTGTAGTACCATTTTGGAGACTGTCATGATGAGGTTCCCTACTCAACTTTGGTGGGTGAGGGTCTCTGGCCAGAAACTGAGAATGTGTCTCCTGCCTGTACTCAGGGTGAAAAATATTTGGGGGTATTTATGGTCATTCTGCTGTATTCTGGCAGCACTGTGACAACTGAAAAACATCCTTTTTGTACCTGACACATGCTCGAGCCCTGATTCTGGGATCAAGCTTCTCCACACTTCCAGCATCAACCCCTGGGAGAAAATTAACCATCTCCTCTGTGGTCCAGGGTCATGTCTCTGGAGTGGCTGATCTTCAAGTGCCCTTGCACCTACACCCAGCTGTACAGCTGCATGGATGGTATCACCCTGAGCCTGCAAAGGTGTGATCACAGGCTTTTACTCCATTTTCTCCACCCATTGTAGGAAAAGCTCTCTAGAAATTTCAGATCTCCTGACTCGGAACCTGCCTGGTTCTCCCATGGCTGTGTCACAAGCCCTGGAAAAGATCTAAATATCTGAAGGTTTACTAATGCAGGGACATTCATGCCTCAGGCATGGCGGGCAGGGAGGGAATGCTGTGGGGATGGAGGGCCTCAGGCAAGAGTGGTACAGAGAACCACAGCAGGGTGGGGCAAGGTTTCTTCTCTCTTTTGAAGAGAACCAGAAGGGAAAACAGTTCCTGCTACCGTTTTCTGATGTGAAGGGGATGGTACAGAACAGACACATCATTGCATAGCAGCTCTGTGGGACACAGGGCAAACCAGGAGGGAGGGTATTTGGGGTAATGAGAACCAGAACTGGCACTGCCCAGCCCACCATGTCCTTTCTGTCCCCATATCCCAGAGCACAAGCTGACAGGTTTCAGGCCACATGCTGGACATATTTGCATTGCCCTAAGCAACACCAACCCCTCAGCTCTGCCCCAGCAGAGCAGGTGCAGCCACCCCACAGGTGTTGTCCAGGGTGTCCCAACAATGGAAGTGATGGGAAGCAGCTGGTAGATGGAGGGGTCCGTCAGCACCTTTAGTGCCAGATGGAGGCAAATGAAGGCAAGGAGAGCTTCTGGAAGGATCAGCTGAGCTGTGGTGAGTAACATGAGTTGTTTGCTTTCTACCATTGTGCCAGAAGTTGCTTGTAAAGGCAGAGATCTCCTCTTTGGGTGTGGGTTGAAGAGATGAGTTTATTCAACTGTGTTGTCCTTTCCGTGTTGTCCTTTCCAGGTAATTAGAAATAGTGGATTTTTTTTTTTTTTTCATTCTCTGACGATTATTATTAAATGTGGGACTTGCTTTTGAAGAGAAACTTAGTTTTAAGCCAGGTGGGTTGTTGTTTTCTTAGTTTTGTTACATCTTTGGGCAGCTCAGGAGCTCTGGACTTGGCAGGAGGCAGTTCCTTAGCTATTTTTGTGGCCACCTCAGCTTTGAATGAGCATCTGGACTTTATCAGGATGAAAGAGCTTTGTTTTAAAAACAACTTTTTTCTTGCTGTGGTTACATGTGTAGGGAACTGGGAGATGTCTTCCCCTTAAGAAAACAAATCTCCTTTGTGCACTGAGGGGACTTTTTCTCAACCCTGTTTCCAAGAGGTGTTGGTTCCCCATCAGCCAGAAAGGATCTGCACTGGTCTCCCGGTGCCCCAGCTAACAAGTTATTGAAATTGGAGGGGTGGCAAACAGTCCCTGCAGGCTGGCTGAGGCTGGGCAATGAGGACCCAGGAAGCCACAGTGATGCTGGGTTGCCTTTCTGGTACTAATTATTATTTATGCTAAACATGTAGCCCAAGGAGAAAAAAAAAAAAAATCAATTAGAACTGCAGGAGCCCAGACCAACTGGTGGGGATTAGCGTGAGCCATTTAGGAAGCATCCAAACTCCGATGAGATGCGTAATCACAGTTTGGCTTTCCTGGGCTTGTTCTGCTCAATGCTAATTACCCAATGCTAATGGAGTGGGGGTTGGCTGATACTAGGCTGGCAAAAAAGGGCTTCTTGTAAGGTGATGGGAATGGCTTGCAGTAGGGGAAGCTAATCTATTCATCAGACACTCCTTCGGTCTCTTTGTTTATACTTCTAATGGGAGGCAGACCTTGAAGGTGTGTTGGTTTTCTGGCAAGCCTCAAATAAGCAGGAAAGTGTCTTTAATCTACTGAAAACTGTCTTCAACCACTTTTTGCTGAGTGGGAGAGAACAGACCCAACATTGCTCATGCACATGTCTCCTCTTGCCCAGCAAGAGGAGAGCTCAGAGGTCCTCTCTGAGGAGCAAGAAACAGTTTTTTCCTTGTGGGAAGGATTCACCACCTTTACACCCCATGGGTACAGTGAAAAGGCAAAAGCAGATTGGCTTTAGGGGGATTCAGTGATCTTACAACAATTTAGGTTGGAAAAGATCTCTCTGAAGAGTAGGAAAATGGGGATTCTGGCAAGCATACGTACCTATTCTTTAGGGGAACATGGCACATTCCTTGGGATTCTTGCAGGCACTCCAGCGCTGCTCCTTTTGCCCCTCCCTTTCGTACCTTCCTTTCTGTTGCTGATGTTCGAAGTGACATCTTGTGGAGCCTGGAGTGTGGGCAAGGTGCCCAATGTGACAGCTTTCATGAGAGAAGGAAAATGTCACTGGAAGCATGTGCTGCCAAGCCATGTGCCCACTTCATGCAGGAAGGGGGAGCAAGCAGGTGGGCAGCATTTCCCTGGGGAAGCTGGGATCAGTCTGGGTCCTGCCAGAGGTGGACCAAAGCCCAGGCCTGGTTTGAATATTCCTGCATTTCTGATCCTGCTTTTCTTATATTTGCTCACACTTTAAAGAGCACAAGATTTTTGCATCACTCATTGGGAGTGCGAATCCCCGACTCTTGCTTTCCCTCCCCATCCCCAGGGGTGGCCCTGCTTTCTGTGGTGCTTCCCTCTCTTTCCCCAAATTGCCTCAAACCATTTGTCTCCAAAAGCACCTGCCTTTCTCCTCAGCTGGCTCCTGGGATCTCTGTATATAAATATATATATATATAAGAGAGAAAAACTATTTTTTATATATGGTATCTATTTCTGCTTGTTGGAGGAAAATTCTCCCTCTTCCTCAAAACCTGCTCATTCCCACCAAGGAAACACCAGTAACCACACTTCTTGCAGTCCCGGCCAGGATCAGATTTGTCTGATTCTTTAATATTCACCACAGTAATGTAATGGACATATTAATAAGAGCAGGTAGCTCTGTATTTTACAACTCCTTGACCTTACCCTGGGCTGCCTGCTTCAAACACAGCGGCCCTTTGTTTGGTAGGAAATTCTGATTCATTCCCTGTTAGTGTTTTTATAGCACTGTGCATGTTCAAAGAGCCACGCAAGTGGCTTAAGAGGCTAACACAAACCTTGGGTTAATTCATAATACTGTTAGTTACTCAGCACAATACCCGCATTAATCCAGCTGACTGCACCTCACCACGTTGGGAAACACATGCTGAAATCAGCAGGGAGCTCAGAAAACAAGCGTGGGAGTAGGATATTAAGTATTTTGCCAGACTGCTAGGTAGGATCTGAGCACCTTAAATGTATTTAAAATATTTTCCCATTGCCGTTGCCTTGCTCCGCAGCTGTGGAGCTGAAGCAATGGTGAGGCTGTGCCCAGAATCCTGCAGGCCTGAGCATGAGGGGCTACAAGCTCCCCAAGGGATACTCCAGACACATCCATCAGGACTCAGCCCCCACCTGCAACCACCTCCTTTTTTTTGGGTCTATTCAAACTGATCAAAGTGGAAAAAGCTGGGTTTTTTTCCTTTGATACCTGCTGATTACATTGTAGAGCTGGACTGTGCCTGTCTGCCATGAGCCCCCGCAATGCTTTCTCTCTGGGGACATAGCCTGGAACTATTATTACTTCTGCTTACTCTCAGAAACTTTCCTATGCAAAGAAACCCTAAGAAAAGAGCTTTAAATCCCTGCTGTGTTCTTTTCATCTGGCTCAGGAGCTCCCAGGTTTGTGCCTTTCCCTGCAGTGCCAGCAGACAGCCATCCCACAACTGCTGCTCAACCTCCTCCTTTTCCAAAGGGCCCCAAATAGCCCATCTGTTCCAAAAGATGGGGTTTTCTTCAGACAAACCAGGCTTTTAACAAAGCAGTACCTTTTAGACAGCATCAAATACCTCCAGGTTTTCTGGCTGGCACATTTCCTCCCCTAAACTTGTATGTTTACATGGCACAACATTTACTATAACATGCTGAGGAAGATCAAAAATGGGCAAATATTCCCAGGACCCCTGTGCACATCTCAAACCCCAAGTTTCTGCATTGAAATATCAAGGAGTAAACTATAAAGTAGTTGAACCTGTTGCACAATAAATTATTTGTTTATGTATATTTTAATTGCAAATCTCTGCTGTAATTAGCACAGACACTTCTTGGGCTGAGGGGCTGCAGTGTGCTTTGACAGTGAGCATTATTAACGGGCTGTAAAAGGCAATGGGGAATTGGATTATAATGTTCTTGTTTTGCAAGCTGTATGGTGAATAAATAAATTTGTTCTGGCAGCAAAATTAACTGGGATAAACGTGTCTAGCTCCAGTCACCAAGAAGAGGGGTTTGCTGTAAATGAATTTGTTCTCAGCCTTGAATTAAAAAGCCTGATTACCAGGACATTATTTCTGGCAATTAGGTACCAGAACAACATCAGAAAAAGAAGAGATTTTCTTTGAAATATTTAATGAGGAGGGTAGTAATCACAGACTCATTTGCTGGAAATATGTGATGAGCTGGGGCTTTTTTGTGGTTAGGGTTCACTGTGCGATGAAAATCCGTGTTTATCAAATCTGCTGAAAGCTGGACTGAGAGACTGAACTGTGGCACGTATCTGACTTTTCTTTGCCTCGAATCCCTGGGTCTTCATGGGGTTATCCCACACCCAGTCACTAATCAGAGGGCAGGGCTTTGCTCCTTTTTCTGTTTCAGGCAGTTGTAGGCTGCTATGTGACAGCCACAAACACAAATGACTTGACAGGAGGGAGAGAGGAGAGAGCATTGCCCTGGGTATGTTGCATTACTAACTTGCACATGGTGTATTCTCTAACAAATCCCCAGTTTGGTAAGAACAATCCTTATTCAGTATTGATGCTGAAAACCCTGAGTTTGTCTAATCTGCACAGTAAGCTAGGATAAGATAGATCATGGCTGAGACCACAAGCTTTGTAGATGTTTGTGCTGGTTTTGCCCAGGATAGAATGAATTTTCCTCATAGCAGTGTAGTAACTATGTTTTGGATTTGTGCTTAGCTGCCAGCTGGGATTAAAACACAACAATGTTCTACAGAGGGGAAAAAAACATACTAGAAACCATTTAAGTTCTTCCATTTGGCAGTTTATTTCTTCTTGGGTTTTTTTGTTGTTGTTGTTGCTGTTGTAGGTTTTTTTGTTGGTGGTTTTTTTTTTTTTTTTTTTCCTTACAATCATTATGCTCAAATATAAAAATTTCTGGCCAAAGTTAGTTTTAGAAGTTTAAAAGTAATTCCATCTGCATTGATACATGCCAAACATCATTAGATTCAGTTTCTGAAAACTTAGTGATAATACTCCCAACAGTTTGCTTTGCTTGACATCCAGAAAAACCCTCCTTTCCAACTTGTGCAAACATACTTCAGCTTGACAGAAAATAAGTTACACCTGAGTGTTTCCATGCTTAGTTTTCATTAATCTTAAAAAACCTTTTTTCCATGGACCCTTAAGGACTGGCTCATGCTAAGCTGCACCACTGTGATCCTTTTCAGCTGTACTAGGCATCCTCATGAATCCCAGGAACACAGAAATAAGAATAAATGCAGAGATACCGTGAGGATTAATATACTGGTGACAGAACTGGAAAGCTCCGGGCACCTTTATCTCCAGAGCTCTGAGTAGATGCAGTGCACTGCAGACCAGCTATTTTTAAGGCACGTGGTGAAATTAACAGTTTATCGTCTCGGGTGGTTCATATCTCAGAGTCAAACATTCTGTGCCAGTAGTAGATGAAGGTTGGCGAGTTGCTGGCTCCTATCACCAACAGCAACAGCAGGTACAGCATCATCATTATGGCAAAACGGTGGGTGTAGAACCAGGAAGATTCATTAGAAGGCCTGAAAAGGGAAAAGGGCATGAATTCTGTCAGAGATACACAAATACCTTGGAAAAAGTATCTCAAGTTTCATTATTTTAAGCAAATCCACTAAGAACAGAAAGTTGTTCCGCAATCCCTGTAATTAACAAAGCTGATTTTCACCACATCCCTTTTCCTTAAGTCTCCATGCACAATCCTGTTTTTTCTCCCCACGTTCACACCTTGCCCTGTGGTCTGAAGTTGTAGCTGCCTGGCCTGCAGACATGTGTTGAGTAGCTGAGTGAACACTGCCACTTAGGATTGATAAGGGCAGAGTTAAAACAGGCAGTTTCAAGAGATGCACTCACCAGACGTCCACTCTTGGTTTCCTGCCACAAACAGATAATTAGACCTCTCAAAGACTCTAAGTGCTTACATGGCTGGTAAAACGCAAATTTAGCTGAACTTGGGAATATCAAAGAGCAAGACAGAGGCAATATGATGGAGTATGACTTATATCCATAGGAAATGATGTACAAACAAATTCTGGCAGTGCAGTATATCTTTCTTGGTTGTTTTCTGGTTTTTTTTCAACAATGAGATGTGTTTATCTGGCTGCTGCAGCAGCTCAGCCCTCTAGATAGCTGAACTCTTACCTCCTATGCTGCTTCTGTGAATACACTAGCAAGTATTTAACTCGTAAAAGCTGATTGTTTGTGACAACAAAGTATTTCTGTGGTACGTCTCCCCCTTCGCTGTTTTTCACTCTTGCTCTTTTTCTGTCTATTTCCTCTGAATCTGAATTGGGAAGGAAAAAACAAAAAAAAAGCAGAACTTCAAGTAACTGTAAGAAAAGTAAACAACCAACACCCCCATACACACCCCCCAGAAGAATGGGAATGACATAACCAAAGATCTAGTCTTGGTATTCCCCTGAATCCCTCAGCACCCAAGAATAGAGTGAGAAGTTTGCTTGAGGCTACACCACTCCTAGTCATCCTTGGTATGGATGACATTATGGCCCAGACCAGGGTGACAAGGAGGTAAGCCTCCCATCCAGTGCTCCAAGAGCCACTGATATTAACAGGGAAAGAAAAACAACATGAAGGACAGATCTAACTACTACACAGTTATTACTGTAAGAGACTCACCTTTCTTTTTCACCTGACACTTTACATCTGGGTGGTCAATGATCTCACAAACAGCCACACAGCTGAGGATAGAGCCCAGTGCACTTCGCTGCCAGCCGAGACCGTGAGGGCTGTACAGCAGAGCCAGGCTGAGGTCACTGGTCAGATAGGTGCCTTCACCAAACAGGGATGTCTGAAACAGAGCAGAAATCTACCCTAAAATCATGTACTGCAAACCTCAAACAACATACAAATGTTCTTTCAGACTGGTAGTTCTGCCCTTGAAGGTAAATTACGAAAGGCCTTTCTGACCTGTGTTGGGTCTGGTCCATGCACTGTTTTTGTCCTGGCACAACTTCCTTGGGGTGGGGTTGCTACCCTCTCACATCCCTCAAATTAGCTGCTTGGCACAGCACTTGGTGTGGACAGATTCATGCTTTCCCGGATCTGGAGTTAGCTTGCCAGCATAAGTATTTTACATCAACATGACTGCACCGCTCTTAAAAGGCATTTCATCGATTTATTGAGACTGTCATCATTCAAGTAACCCAAACTCCCCAAACAAGGCAAGGCTTTACTTCACTTAAATCCATGCTTTACTAGAAAAGAGGAAAGTACTTTTTTCAATTTGCCACACTGGCTAAAATTATGACTCCAGTAAGTCCATTGTACTCGGCAAACCATTACTCATCAAGAATGTGGGGAAAAAAACATAGTCCAGGTTGACTGGAATGTCAAGCAGATGCTGTGTCAAAGCTGCCTCACAACTGACACAAAAAGCCAGGAGTCTCAACCGCCCTTCCACTGAAATCAGAAGGGGGGCAAATCCTATGGGATGTCTCCCTAAACCAGAACATTTTAAGAAGGCTCTACTGGTGAGTAGCACCTGAAACTTTGCTGCTCTAAACACAAGGCCAGGCAGAAAATCTCCACTATCTTCCTCCTCTGTAGACAGGCACTTCCCAGCTGCAGGCTGTCAGACAGGACAGGATTTTCGGAGGAATTACACTTCCTTATACAGAAGCAAAGGACAGTCACAATTTGTCACGCTGGTGAAAAAGGTTTCATGCCACTTCCAGTTTTCACCCTCAGGCTGCACTAGAAAATCCAACACAGCCATCGACAAAGGCCTACACTGAAATGAAAACAGCACTACAAGATCATCAGCACATTTCATACACCGAAAGGAATCTGGTCCTATTTTTAAAAAGTGTCCCCAGCTGCAAGTGAGCAAGGGAAGATGGTGTCAATGGCAGGAGGCTCACCCTGTTCAAGTGGCAGTGCAGGCCGTGGTGCAGGATGGAATGGAAGTTCTCCAGGCGGCTCCCGTGGAAGGCGTAGATAAGGTCCCGCTCTCCCTTGGTCTCAGCAAACTTGGTGTTCATCTGATCACAGTACACGATCTCAAAGAGGTAGTCTGGAGCAGGAACTGTGGCCCCAGACATCCCTGTGAGATCCTGGATCTTCTCGTACTTAAAAACAGGAAGGAATATCAGTGTTAGTTTATATGGTTAGATTACTCACTGGAAATTCTGCTTCCCATCCCTTCATACTGTTTAATGTATTCCGATTATGCTTTTCTGAGTTGGAATTCAACACTGTCACAATTCAGGAGTAAATACACAGTAAAAATCCTGCCAGTTTCTTGACATCAAAGTTAAATCCTAAATCCTAAATCTCCAGAAAAAAATCCAAACCTGAATTATAATTATGAATTAATTTATGATGCAAGGACAATATCACAATTCTACTTTGGCTACTAAGAGAATATATTCATCAGCTGATCTTGCAAGAGAAAAAAAACCCAAGAAAACAGAAGTTGTTTTCATCTTGCTGCTAATCTCTACAACTATTTTGATCCCTGTTACAGAAGTGCCTCAGTGGTTCTGAGCCTTTCCCTTTTTGGGGCAGAAAACAAGAGTTGTCTTTCTCAGTGACAAGCAGGACCCAGCTCCATGACACCCGAACTGGACTCTCTGAGACTAAACCATGTTATATTAACTGCAATAACCAACTACAATCACTGCCCATCATCAGCTACTGACAGTGGTAACTATTTCTTCCAACCAGTGTTCCTGAAAATTTTGCTTTAAAACATGCCCCTCTATATACAGAGAAGAATGGATTTATGCTCAACTGTCAAGCTCTTACAATAACCAACTTAATTCTGGCAGGAGGAAATATTCTCTGAAGTGCAAGTTTGCCTTAAAAATCAAATTCTAAATAAGATTTTCAGAATTCAAAACTTACCTCCTGTTTCTTAGTACTTTGTATCATGAAGACTTTAGATGACAGAATCCAACTAAACAGGTCCCAGGTCCTTTTATCTGTATTTGGAACAGACTCCAGAAGCTCTTTCAGGCTTGGTAGAGCCTTGGTATCTGCAAGCTAACAACAGAGGCATTTAGCACAAGCTGCTCAGTGCCATTGCGATTAAACAGGGACCTCTAGTGAAAACAAAACAATATTTCATCCCAACAAACTGAAAAACAGGTTCTGTTCTGAAATATAAACACTTGTATCCAGTTTGTGGGGAAGTTTGTCAATTTCCCTGAACGCAAATAGCAGGAAAGTTATAAACAGTGATATTTACCAACAGTATCTGTAGGGTTTGTACAGGAACAATCAGACACACTAGTGGGAGAACACAAGCGGTCACAGGGCAGTATGTGCAGTGGACCTGACATGGGGGTGGTGTTCAGGCCATGTAATATGCAAATCCTTCAATATGAATTTGAATTTAACGTTGGCAAGCTCGCGTAACACTTCACAGAATATTAGGAAGATAAAGGCTGGAAAACACGTCTGAGATTATTGAGTCCAACCATTAACCTTTTTGCCAAGCCCAGCGCTAAACCATGACCCCAAGTGCCACATCTACATGTTTTCTGAACGCCTCCAGGGATGGTGATTCCACCACCTCCCCGGGCAGCCTATGCTAATGCCCAACCATCCTTTCAAGGTAGAAATGTTCCAGAATACTGAATCTTGAGGCCACTTCCTCTCGTCCTGTCGGCTCACTACCTGTTACCCATCGCTTGTTACTTCACGTGCCCGCACCGGGCTTGGGTGTTTCCCAGCGTGGGTTTATCGGTCAGAATCCCAAATACTCTTTTAAATCCGGATTTCTTGACTGGATAAACCCTTTATCCTGCTTTATCCGTGACCCTGCGGCGCCGCTGCCCCCACCTGTGCGGGCATCCCGTGCTCCCCCATCGAGGCAGGTGCCCTGGCGCAGCGGGCAGCTCCCCCGGGCCGGCCCCCGCCACTCACCAGCCCCTCGAAATCCTTGGTGTCGCCGCTGGCGTAGCGGCTCGGGAAGGGCCTCAGCGCCGAGTCGCGCTTGTAGCTCTGCAGCGCGGCGGCGAACAGGCTGCACCGCAGGTCGGCGGCCAACGGGTCCCGCCGCGCCGCCTCCCTGGCGCCCGGGGCCGCCTCGCCGGGGCCGGGGCCCGGCGCTGACATGCCCGGAGGGGGCTGCCGAGCGCCGGCCGCTCCGACAAGGCGGCACCGACCGCCCCGCCGGCGTCGCCCCTTCCGCCGCCGGGGCCTCGGCGTGGCCTCGCCGCCCCGCCCCGCAGCCGCCTCCGCCCGCCCCGCGCCGCTCCGGAGCTTTCGGTCCGTGCGGTGCTGCGAGTGGGGGCGGCCGGCGGTTGTGCCCGTTACACGGGGACCGGGGGAGGGACTGGGGAAATGGCGCCTTCGCCTCGGGTAGAGACCGGAGACGGTTACAGAGGGCAGTGGCATCTTCACCTCAGGCAGAGACCAGGAGAGGGGTTCAGGGGGCAGTGGCATCTTCACCTTAGGCAGAGACCGGGATAAGGTTCATGGGGAATAACGCCTTCCCCTCAGGATGAGATCGGAAGAGGGGTACGAAAGCGGCACCTTTGCGTCAGGTAATGACCTGAGGGACAGTTACGAGGAGGGAATAGTGCTTTCCCCTCAGGATGAGATCGGAAGAGAGGGACGAAAGGGAACGGCACCTTTGCCTCAGGTAATGACCTGAGGGACAGTTACAAGGAGGGAATAGTGCTTTCCCGTCAGGATGAGATCGGAAGAGGGGTACGAAAGGGAACGGCACCTTTGCCTTAGGTAATGACCTGTAGAACAGTTACGAGGAGGGAATAGTGCTTTCCCGTCAGGATGAGACTGTGAGAGAGATGAGCGTGGGAAAATGGCGCCATCCCCTCAGGTGTTGATCAAGAGAGGGGTAGAGCGGGCCACAGCATCTTCCCCTCAGGAGGAGACCAGGAGAGGGATATAGACAGCAATGGCACCTTGCCCTCAGGTAGAGGTTGGGAAGAGAGGTACAGGGGGAAATGGCATCACCCTCACAGGTAGAAACTGGGAGAGAGGTATGGGGGAATGGTACTTTGTCTTCAGGTGGAAACTGTGAGAGGCCTACAGGATAAAACAGTGTCTTCTTCTCAGTTAGTGACCTGGAGCAGGTAAAGGGAACAATTGCATCTTCCTCTCAGAGACTGGAAGAGTTTGTGGGTCAGGGGGAAAAATGTCACCTTCACCTCAGGTGTAGACGAAGTCAGGTCCATGGCCATGGGACAGGGAAGGCATGGAGAGGGGGCCCTAGCTCTTTGTACCCACAGTGCAAACACATCGGGACCCCAAGGCAGGGGACCCTGGGGGGACAGTGACAGTGTGCTGGGGTGTTGGTTGCATTGTGGCCATGTCAGATGGCTTGTGCCCCATCCTCTGCACATTGGGAGGCTCCCAGGCCCCTGTCCTCAACTGCTTGGGCACGGCAGATGCAAACTCCCATCTTGGGCATTGCATTGCATTAATCTGCTGTGAAAGAGCCGATTAACCAGAAGGGTCATCCAAAGGGACTGCCTTTTTGTGTCAAATTTGGTTTTATGTAGCTCTAATTTTGACATATGAGTAGATGTCATTACTTGTCACCGAGACACGCAAAGCAATCACACGTAGACGAGAAATTTCGCAGGGCGGAGAGGTTCCTCCATGCCAGCTCAAGGCTGATTCCGGGCAGAGAGAGACCTCCTTGTTTATTTCTTACTTTTTATACATTTGTGGGTCTGGCTGAAGATTGGCTTCTGGGGTTAAACACCCCTCAGCCTCAGTGGCTAGACCAACTGTCAGTTACAATTGTTTTCAGGTTAGAAATATGCAAACAAAGGACAGAGAATGAAAAACAAAGGATTTGTTTATGTTACATATGTGGGAAAAAGGTAGAAACTGCTCCTAATATTGTACAGTAATTAAAAGATTTGACTCCATTTTTATGAAAATCAAAAGGCTATAAAAAACTCAGAAAAATCAGGGTAACAATTACTCTTCAACAATTACTTTTATCATCCAAATTTGTAGTCTCAAGGAAGAATTCAAGTTTGTTTCAGTCACCTCTGCAGGCTGGCATTGCAGGATTAAGGGAGAGGAATTAACTTTTTAGTTGAACCTCTTCATCAGGATGCATTCCCTATGTTGCTTGAGATTGAGGCTCAGTGTTCCTCCCTGGAATGCTAATATGGTGTTAGTTCTGTGAAACATCTTTCCAGTCCCAAAGTGTCTTAGAAATCTCCATCATCAGTGTGGAAGTCTCCTCAGCCCAAATGCTGTTGCTGTCCTGTGTAAAATTTTGGAAATGTATAGCAGTATTGGATATCTTCTAACATCTTTCTCGGTTTCTTCAGGTGGGATATTGCACAGATCCATGAAGTAACTGATACAGGCATGCACAGATGCTCAGAAAAATGCTAAGGTCAGTTGTGACTACCTATTACTGGTTTCTCATCTCATAGCTGGATCTCCAGAGATAGCTGGAGCTGCAATTTTCAGCCTTCCTGAACAGGAACACCAGCTGTGTTACATCCTGTCTAAGGGCAAACTGGTATCAAAGCAAAAAAAAAAAGGGAACTTAACTCCCAAGTGCTGAATTCCTGTTCTTAATCATCCATTTTAATGGCTTGAAGTTTTTTAATAATTCTGACTACATTTATAATTATGAGATTTCAACATTTTGGGTAGAACCAGATAGATCATAGCCTGTGCACAGTTGCATTTAATCATAAGATATTTCACAATGATATATATGTATATAATTGAATCGAATTGTCGCTTTGTTTATTTGCTTTTACTAGTTTATCCAAAAAAGTGTCTTTCTATAATAGCTGCATCGAAAAGGCTGTGATAGGAGGCCTCTAGGAGAGCACAAATACTTGCTTGGGTCTGAAATATTTAATGACAACATGTAGACAAAATTATTTTAAAGATGCCTTTCGTTTATGTTACCCAATTTATTTGGTACCTGTACATGTTTTTATCTTTATAACATTGTTCAGTCTGTGAGGTCTTGCTATTTTTCAACTTGCCTGCTCCGGATGCTCTCCCACATGCCAGCAGCATGGATGGGTGCCTTAAGAGGAGGACCAGCACCACACAAAGCCTTTTCTCAGGAGTTATGGAAATTACCCAGACTTGAAATGCAGCTGCAGTGATTCCTTTCCCTATTTCTATATCTTTGAGAGGATGTATTTTCCTTTATCTGATGTGGTGCCTTATTCTGCTGTAAATATCTGATATCTCTGACAGGCTGCTAGCATCATCATTCAGTGATCCAGCTCAGGACATGTTTATTATCTCCCATGATATTAAATTGTTCTGTGTGATCCTTTTGAAAAATCAGTCCTTGGCTGTCTAATTGGCTGATTTCATTCACTAATAAATCATTAGATGTAATAATTTTTTGGTGCCTGTTAAAGAAGATTAGAAAATAGAGATGTCTCTTTCAATGCATTTGGGGTGGAATTTTACATTGCTGTTTCGAGCTTTTGAACTGATATATTTCCAGTGCCCTCATTTAAGAAACCAATTACCATGTTAGAGGAAAAAGGGGGAGTGTATTGCTCTTGATATCTGTGGGACAGGTAAAGACACTCCACTTAGCAAAAGGTGTGTCTCTTGTTTGGGAATTTCTGCATGCTGTATCTTTTACCTCACAGCATGCCTGGGGCTATGGTTTTGGGATAGAGCATGGCACTGCCAGCTGGGGCCCTGCTGTTGGAAGTGGGGTGTCCTGGCATCTGATTAAAGTGTGGGAATAGGCAATAGTCCCTGAGGAGAAGCTGGAAGAGAAAGATGGTGTGGTGAAATGGGAATGGAGAGCTACAGGGAAAAGGTTTTCCTTAGAACCACATCAGTTCTGGGGATGTTGGGCTTCCCGTGCCACCACTTTTTATATTACTCTAAGAGAGTCAAAATGCAGTGAAAGACCTTCTGTGGCCTTGTTATGGTTTAAAGAAATTAACCCAAAATAGATCTAAAACATCACTGGCACTGTAACAGTTAATGGAGATTCTGAGAGCATTGATCCAAAACTGATGCCTACCTTTGGGATTCCAAATGGATGGTGCTTCCATTACGGCAAGCTCAGCTGCGTTCCGCGGTGACAGATACTGATGAGATAACAAGTTTGCTGTATTGATGCTGCCTGAGAGTGCTGCCTGCTCAAACTCGTTTAACATTGGGCTAAACCCTGTTTCACAAAGCTGGCCCTAAGCCACAGATGAGGTGCTGAAAGTTTTTGGGGCTGTTTTAGGGGAGGTGCCCCTTGGTGTGCTGGTGAGCCTGAACAGCAACCACTGTAGACTCAGGCCTGCAAAATGTGGGAGGATAAGCGTGGATAACGTCATCGTTCCTTTGGAGGGGAAGCACAATTCCCCTCAGGATTAGAGGGGAAGATAGGCAGATAAGGTTTTCCAGCCTGTGCCATGCAGAAACCCCAAACCCAAACAAAGGTTTCTACTCATCCCTCTCCCGACAGCTCCAAGAGGCACAGTGTTGGCAAGGCTCAAGACTCAGGAGAAATGTGGAACAGCTGCTGGTTTAGCTTTGGTATTGCTGCTTTTTAATTAAGTGCTGTGAGTGTGTGCCGGGGCTGGAGGCTGAAATTCAAAAGCATCTCTCCAGTCCCCTGGAAAACAACCTGATGAGCAATGCTTGAGCAATGTGTTGTGCATCTCAGCATTTCTTAGTGACTGCATCCCACATTCCAAGCTTTCTCCCACACCTTAGCACCCCTGCTTGGCGTGCTTCAGTATCTACAGGCAGGCAAGTCTGGCTGGGGCACTGGCAAGGAGATCTCCTCTGCTTTTTTCAAAGGGTCCTTCAAATGTGTTTCTCTTTTCCCACTTTATTTTCCTAGATAGAAAAGCTATCCTTGGTGATTTGCTGTGATTCAGTGCAGAGATGGTTTTGTAAACGATACTGAAAGGGTCGTTGCCAGTGCAGGAGTTTGAATAACGTAGCTGTGTGGCTTCTTATGAAATTGAAGATCTGATTATTAAACATAGACTGTAATAAAAATAGTTTCTGGTGTTGGCGGATGCATTTCAGCAAAGAAATGTGGCTTAAATGTCTTCATTTAATTCCAGTGTGTTTAAAATTGATCTCATGAACCGGAAAAGAGGGGGTTTTTTTCCCCTTAACTAGGGTCTGTGAAGGAAATTAATACAGGGAAGGGAAAATAGAAATACAATACCACACTCAGTGAAACAAATGCTTATGACTGAGGGCTTCATTCCTTGCTAGCACCGCTGGAACTGCCAGCTGTATAAGGTATGTTTTATTATGGAATTAACCTTGACCTCAGGTTCAAAGAGAAAGGTTAGTTTGAAATAAATCAGTAGTATGGGCAGGTCACTTCAAAGAGTCTAAAGCTGAGCTTGAAGATTGCATGCTGTTTATGTGTATCCAGTTGGAATAGAACATATGGTAAAGATAATAGGAGTAAACTATTTATCTCTCCCACTCGCCCCCACTTTGGATTTAACGCCTTTTTGTCCTTTGCATAGATCTGCTGCAGGGGATGTTTTTATCCTGGGATGTTTATTGAAAACAGAAATGTGGAATGAAACAACCTTTTTAAGTCAGCTGGGTAAAGCAGTTTTGCCTTTTAACATTTTTCCAATTGCTCAGATTAAAGTAAACCATTTTGGAAGTAGTCATGACTATGCTGAATCATATTTCTTCGTCACGTGTCTCAGTGAATTCAGACAGTCTTAGGAAAATCAAAACAAAATGTGCTCAATTCTGAATTATTGTTGTTCTGATCTAAAAGCAGGATCGCATTTAATTGTTTCATGTGAGTTACATGGATTTAAGAGCTTCCCAAATGCCAGATAATTCGTGAGACATCCTAGTAAGCTGGGCATGAGTATCCCAGCTAGCACAGGGAATGGGGACTGAGGGTAGTTAAGCAATTTATCCAAAGCCGCTTGTAAACTGTAACAAAACTCAGATTTGTCCTCATGGCTGCTTTAGATTCCAATCCTTTTTGATGGAGGGGACCAGAATCCCACCCAGGAATTCCTGAATGGCAGTCTGCTGCTTTATCCAGAAGACCTTTTGGTCCATATGCCCTTATTCTTTTGCTCTCTGTGCTGTAAGGGTGGTACCAGGACTTGAAAGGCAGTGTGTCCACCAATCATTTGAGTCCAAGTTCAGCTTTGTGTAGGTCATTGGGTAGGGGAGGTAAAAGAACTCTTCACTTCTTCCAAACACCCTGGATGCAACCTGGTCTGTTGAAAGGTGTTCCTGTCCATGGCAGTGGGGTGGAACAGGATGATATTTAAGGTCCCTTCCAACCCAAACCATTCTTGCATGGAATGAAAGATGAGGCAGATGCAGTGAGGGGCTGGCAGTTGTCTTAGAGGCAGAGGTTCTCCTTGTTGATTGCAGCACTGAATTGCTGTAGTGCAAGGCCAACGCTGTAGATTTGCAGTGCTTACAGGGAAGCAGTGGGAAGCGCAGTGCTGCTGGATGCTGGGAAGCAGAGGGGATCCTCTGCTGAAATTAAAACCTGCTGCTGAGCCAAGACGTGGCACTTGGTAATAGCTTTATTCCACAGATTGGTTTTTCCATAATGTGATACATGCAGTTTGCAGATAGTAGCACATTTTAAGATTTATGATTGCCTGACTTCTCCCATTAATAGGGAAATCCGATAATTGTCCATTTTAAAATGGTTACTGAACAATAGGAAGGAGTATGCTAGTTGAAAGTAAACATAAAAGCGAGCTGGATCTATGTTAGGGTGCTGAGCCTTTGATAGATTTTCTCCTTACAGCAGTCTTTGATCTGCCACACCAGAAAATAAACTCAGTGGGAGACTGGATATGGGATATAGAGCAGTTCACCTCTAGGTCATGGACTCCAATCCAGGCCAGGTCAGGAGTGAGGCTCTGGGTCAGTTCTGGCAGGAGCTGGGGGTGGCAGCACCCCCAATGTCTGTGCTGCACCTGTGTCATGGCACAGAGGGTGTGTGGGTCTGCAGGGACACCCCTGCAGCATAGGGGGGACCTATTGCTTCTTCCCCACTTCCCAGATGAGAGCTTTGCCAAGGAGATAAATGGTATGGGAATACCCAGGGCAGCGCAGGGGCTGCTTCAGGATCTGGCTCTCAGGAATGTACTTGCTGGAGAAAGATGAGTGCTCTGGCATGGGTTGTGTGCAGCTTGTGCCCAGTCTTCAACACCAATCTCTGTGTTCTCTGTCTTCTGAAAAAATGCAACAGCTGTGCCTATTGATGATCAGTTAATCTAAACAAAAGGGAACCCTGCAAAGTGGTCATGTCAGCCTTGTAGTAAGAGATATGTCGATGTGCAGCAGTTGTCCTAGACACAGCAACATCTCCTTGCAAATAAAGGACTGTTACCTGAGAAATATGAGTCCTGTGTCTCCTCACCTTTGGAGGGCTGATTTCAAAGGAAAAGTTGTGCAGCTTTGTTTTGGAAGGAACTGGATGCAAATGACTCGATGTAGGAAGCACAGCACATGTAACAGGTCACAACTAAACTGATACAGTGGACTAGTGTAAGGTTTTTGGCTATGGAGTGTGAATTTCTGGCTATGAACATTGATCTAAGCTGAGAAGGAACGTGGGTGAGTTTAAGCATTGAAACTGAAATACCAGGATTTCTCACTGTCGGGGAAGCCTTTGAGTTTCTTTCTGAGGGTTCCAAAAAGAGCAGAAGCAGGGATTTTATTGTGCTCCAGCTGTGTCAGATGTGAGGAGCTGGTTCTGTTTTATTTCATGCGAGAGACAGCTTCCAAGATTTATCTTTGCAGGAAGGGAAACAGAAGTGAGAAAGGTCTGGAATCTCATGTAGCTCGGGCCAGAATCATGTTATCTGGTTATCTGAAGTTTGGCCAAACCTCACGCTGCTCAAGAGTCTCAACACAAGACTAGAGCTGTAGGGATAAGTAGTAAGACCCAGGATGTCTGCAAGGGGACTGGACCCTGAAGCTCTGGTCCAAATTCAGCACTATGTGAACAGTACATTAGGAGCTGCCAGAGTGATCCAACTTCTGCTGAGCTCCAAAATACCCAGCCTGAGACGCAGTGAGGCTTGTCCTTAAGCTTCTGTGACTCTCACCTCCGTGACATTGGAGAGGATAAAGCTGCATTTAAAGACAAATTTTGCCTGGAGAGGTCCAGCTTTCCCCTGTGTGTGAGCATCCCATCTGCTGAGTTGCTCTTTTTTGAGCCCAAGGATGCCTCTTCTCAGTGAAAAACAGCCAAGGAGGGGCTTGGTGTAAGTGGTGTGTGTTGTGTCTGCTTTAGCTCTTGTCCCAGGGAGAGGCCCTGTGCTGGATTCCAGCTGCCGGCTGATGGCAGCAGCGGATCTGCGCAGAGGCAGCTCTGCCTCCTCACCTGCCTCTGCCCTCCTCTGCTCTGACCACATTACCCCAAGCATTGCAATTTCGGGTTATTCCCACTGCCCTGCTGCAAGCCAGCCATTGCTTCTGATCAAGCAAGTCATACACAGGAGAGTGGCAGGGAAACAATTCTGCTGCTTCGAAGGGGAAAATCTGCCAGAAACTTTCTTTATCCACACACCCACCTGCTGATGTGTCCCTTCACACACAGAACTGGTGAATCATCTCCAAAAATATATGTCAGGTGCTGAGTTGTTCGCTTTCTAAAGACAGGACTGATATTTCCTTGGGAGCTAGGAGACGACAAGAGAATTCTCCTTCCCTTGGAGGGACTGTGGGGTTTGCCTCACTGCTTTCCTGCTTTTCCCTGGGATGTGTCAGTGCATGGCATTATACTGGAAGGGAAAGATTCCTCTCTTGCCTTCCTAAACACAAACAATGATTTTAGAGGAAGAAAGGGGACAATAAGCTATTGTTGCATTGTCCCCTACCTCAGCCTCACACTGAAATATTTAAGATCCCCCATGAATAATGCAGCCTCAGCCTGTTTTGCACTTCACACTAAGCGGGCCCATAAAACACCGGGATTGCTGCCGGCATACATTATGCTGTATAGAACATCTCCTACCGAGCAAAGCTTTGTCTTCACTGCCACAAAGGCTGTTGGGATTTTTTTCCCCTGTCTCCGAGAGATAACGAGCACAAGAGCTCTTGTTTTAAAATGTTAGTGGGAACAAGTCACCTGTGGTGTTTTACCTGCTGCTAACTAGCTGTGGTCCACACTGCATCTGCTGCTTACACTGATCCCATGTCATTCCCTTTTAATCCAGGGGTTTATAGCAGGACAGCTATACAACACTTGACTGTGGAAAATGTATCATACTGAGCTGTCAGGCAGGAGACAAACTGATACATTAGGCATCAGGATTGCTCCATAACCCAAACCTGGAATTCTTTTTTTCTTGCCTGGGAATTATGTACCTAAAATGCAGCAAGGAGCCGGAGCAGCTTGTAATGGCTTGGGGTTCATAACACACTTTGTCACATATAGCATGTCCCTTCCCAGGCCCTTATAAAGTTCAAGAGAGTTTTTTGTAGCATTTTAATGGTGCTGATTTGAGAACAGGACCCATTTAGTGCCTGATTTAGTCACTTGCAGCCACTTTGTGCGAAGGAAAACTGAGGCAAGAGGAAAAAAAATATGTGGCCCCCAACCCCTTCTAATGAAAATACCTTTGTACTCACCCTAAACTACAAAGGTGAGGCTCTTGATGAATTTTGGGTTAAAAAGAGCGTTATGTCTCCCTGGACATCTGGTTTGTCATCAAGAATGACATTAGTATCTGCCACATAGGAATTGCCATCTGTGATCCGGTCAGAGGCCTTTCAAAGGGAAGGAAATGAGAGGATGGAAATCAAGGAATGCTTTGCTGCAGGGAAGAGTGACTTAGAAGCCCCAGAGGTGACCATGCCCTTCCCTCAGCTCAACAAATCACACCATTCCTCCATCAGCTCTAGGACAAAAAGTAGAAAAATCTTGGGTTTTAGAAAAATCTTGGGAAGCATTTTTTGAAGGGAGGAGGTGAAGCAGGGAAAGGTAGGATTGTGTGCAAGGGGGTTTAGAAAAAAAGGAACATAGGATCATAGAATGGTTTGGGCTGGAAGGGACCTTAATAATCACCTAGTTCCAACTCCCCTGCCATGGGCAGAGACACATTCCTCTAGATTAGGAGCTCAGAGCTCCCTCCAGCTTGGCCTTAAACACTTCCAGGGATGGGGCATCCACATCTTCCCTGAGAAGTCTATGCCAGTGCCTCCCCACCCTCACAGGGTAAATTTTCTTTCTAATATCTAATCTAAGCCTACTCTTACTGAGTGCAAAGGTTCATCCAGAGGTTTTCCAGCTGCTTTCTTGCATTCTCTGGGTTACTCCATCTTCTAACTTGCACCTAAACCACTACTGTTTGGAAAGGTGAACATCTCTGGAGACCCACCTGCTGGCACAGCAATAGCATTAAACCCCCCCCAGGGACCCAGTGATGCTATTTTCTATTTTGTTTTTAGCCAGGTATGAACTTTCCCCATTGATACCTAAGATTAATCTGATCCTATCAGCTGTCTATTTAGAGGTAAATCCTCATCCTGTATTTTGGCCATCAATCCCCATTAGTTTCTCTGTATGGGTGATTGAATAGTCCATTGCCTGTACTAATAAGCACCCATTAGTTGTCCCATAGAACTTTAGCTTTATTAGAAATAATTCATGTCAGCCTAGGCCAGAAGAAAGGCTTTTAGGAGGATTGTTTTGATTGCATTACTTGGAAGGTGGCTTTTGAGCACCTGGAAGGTTAGAGAGGTGCTGCATCCAACAGGAATGCTTTTGTTGGAGAAACGCAGGTGATACAGCTGTGAGGAAGATGAGGATTTGCTGCAGTGGCATACAAAATGCATTTAAATCTGCAGAAATGGCTCTTTGGTTTGCCCTGTTTGGGTCAGTCTAAAAAGAATCTCCAAGAATTCAAAGTAAATGTTTCTGACACCCGTCTGGCATTGGTCTTTGGAATGCCAGTGGATCTGGATCTCAGGACCTGCCATTGGTATTTCTCTTCCTTTTTCATTCTCCCTCTTTATTCCTCACACCACCAGCCCAGAAAATTTACTTTTTTGTAGCATTTCAGGCTGCAGTAAGCTGGTTACAAGCAATTTGGCTTGCTGCTCTGCAGAAAAAAAGTGTGGAAGGCAGGAGGAATTGCTGCAAATCGCTGTTCAGCTGCTCTTCATCACACTGGCTCTGGCTTCCATCTACCCGACAGCCCTGCTAAAAGGATAATAATGCTTTAAAAATTAGAGTCAGCCGAACAACTACTTCATAAATTCATGGCCTTGCCCTGATCCTTTCCAGAAGTTTTTCTTTCAGATTGAGTCCATATCAGACCTTGGATTCCTTCCCTTTGGAAATGCTGCTGCTTTTCTACTTTGGGAGTGCTCTCTGGGTCACTCAGCTATGCAAAGGAGGTTACTAATTATCTCTCATTACCTCAACAGAAACAAGCCTCATTTCTGGATAATCTTGTGCTCTCTCCTTCAGAGAACACAGGATAATCTCTCAGTGATGCCTCATTGTGGGATTTTGTCCTTGATAGATAAACTGGTCCTGAAATCCTATTAAGAGATATTCTGCCTCTCCTTAAAACAGACTCACGGATGAGACAAACTTTTGTGGAACGTGGAAGAGACCCTTGGCTTTGCCTACCTGATGGGAAACAGCTCTGGTTTGCAGCAGCTGTTCCCATCTGTACTACTTCTGAAAGCAGTTGGAGATCTAAAACAGGCCTGGCTTTTATATGGGACTGATGGTCCTTCTCAGCTGCTCAAATCCACCTTAAGCTACCAGCAGAAAACCACAGCAAATGGACTGGGGGATTGCTTGGAATGTGGTGGGAAGGTAGCACTGGTTGGATGGTTGGTACAGCATCTTTTCAATCCACATCATGTCCTACCAGTGGCAAGGGATGAACTGTCCTGTTGGCTTTTTCCCCTTCTCCGAAGGTGTGGAGTGCTAGAGAATCTGGACAGGAGAAGTCCCAACATTGCCTGATGGAGGTGTGACTCAGTGTTAGTGTTCTGCTTCATAATTTGAAACTCAGCAGAAAGAGTACCTAACTGGCAGCTTCCAGGATTTTCAGCCTGGTCCCCTAAGGAGGGCAGCCTCTTTTTGTGTTCTCCCAAAATAACTCTGATCTCGGTGTCTCACTGTATCTGCTTGAAGACAGGGACAAGATTGCCATACATAAAGATATTAAAAGGCTCTGCAAATATTAAATCCCTTCAAATTTAGGATCTTTATGTCATTAAGGAAGTTTGGACAATAAAAGAAAACCATATCCATCAGTTGTGAGGGAAGTTTGAAAATATCTTTAAAGGGAAATTAGATTACATTAAAAAATTGAGTAAGGTGTAAAAATAGAATCTCTTATTTTACAAATCTGACAACTCCAGCAAGCCAAGTTGCTTCTCAAGGGATGCTGATGGGAAGAGAGAACCTACCCAAGTGTGGGCTTCATAAAAATGGAAAGAAAGTAGTTGATGTTGTGTTAGATTTTTTGCTTTTTTAAAATTTACTCAGAGCTGTTCAGCTGTGGAGGACTCAAGTCTCTGCTCCTTATCTATAGGTTTTGTTGTGCATAGGATCAGTGTCTCCCTGTAGCTGTTTTTGTGACTGAAAATAGTGATAGTGATCTATTTTCTTGGGTTCTTTTCTTAGCATTTTGCTTTTGGCCTTCTCTGAGCTTTGAGAGTCAGGGAGCTGTTTCACCCGTGACCCAGGAAGCACATCTCCTACTTTTGAGATGTACAGGAAGAGATCGCCACACTTCTCCATTTGTGGGGATAAAATGTATGAATGAGGTCTTTTTGATAGTACGAATATATGAGATATATTAATATTTCTCATATGATAAGGATCATTTCCTTTCCGTGGTGTGTTTCCATGTTCCCCCAGTTCTACACTGCCTGACCCTTTCTAGTGCCCATCAATAATTTCTCTTGGTGCAAACAATCAATTTAACCGTGGAGATTAATTTTGGTGGAGCTGCAGCAGAGTCCAGGTCTGGCACATCTCCTCATAAAGAGAGGCTCTCTCTTCCTTGCTGCAGAACCTGCTGGGGCTGTAATCTGTCTCCTGTGCCTCATCCTCGCCCGGGGACTGGCAAGCTTGAGCCCAGTCTTCAAAAATAAATCCATCACAGCAGCAGGGAGCGGATGAAGCCTCTGCAGATATAAAGGTCAAACAATAAAGGCCATGTTAAAATATGCTCATAGGAAATGGCAGCTTATAAGTACTCTGTGATCTAATTACTTATGTCAGGCAGATAAGCCTGGACAGCAATTATTTTTAACCTAAATCACGCAAGCAACTACTGTAGGAGCTTTGCCAGTTCTCAGCATTTCTTTCAATTATTTTTGGGGCAAAATGTGGAGCTCTGCAGGACAAACAGCTGTCTTAAAGGATTGGGTTTCAATTTTGCGAAGGTGGGAAGCTGCTTTAGTTAATCTACGGTTATCTTTTTTTACTTCTTCTGAGAAAAAGAAACCTTACATGTTGTATGTAGTCCATGGGCAGCCCTGGTTTGCAGTGCACATGGAGCAGGACTGGGGTTTATTTTCCTGCTGGCATGGCTGGATATGGGCAGAAGGGAAAGCTGCAGCTGAAGACAGCAGTTCTTCATGCAGGAGGATCTCAGCTCCTGGGATCTGCTGGGTTGCTAAGAATGAACAGTGATTTGGAGAGGGGGAGAGTTGATCCTTACCCTGCCACAGGTAATGGCCTTAGGGATTGAGCGAAGGACTGCGCCTGGCAGAGGAGCCACACAGGAGTACATCAGCTCTTGGTCCCTGTGAAGAACAGAGGTCCCAGCTTGTGACTCCATCTTAACTCTTCACAGGGATGCTGGGAATTGACCCTAAGCCCAGAACAAGAGCACAGGATAGGAACCACATTGTCCTTTTGCAGGCAGCTGTCACAGCCTTCTGCTCTAGCCTGGCACACAGAATCCAGGTCTTTTGCTCCAGCATCATCTTCCAGCCTTTGCATGACTTAAAATTTTCCTTCATGGTTCTGGAGAAGCTTTTTAGCCAAAAACATTTCTCTGTACTTTACAGAGAGATTTTGGGAACATGTATCATCTTACATGATGCTTCAGTCTTGGCTCTTTGACCTATGCCTCAGGGAGCTGCCCCTGTTCTCTCCAGGTCATTTGAATATCAGCAGAGACGTTCATCATCCTTGGGCCTCAAGGAGGGTATTGATCACCTATGATGAATTGGCACATGTGTTGTGCAGGGAGAATGATCAGTTAGTGGATGCAAGATGTGAGAGCTCGTGCTTTCATCCAAGTCACTGCTGCTTTTTCCTCCTTGAAAGAAGGCTTCTCCTGCCCCAGTGGTGTGGGAGGTGCAGAGGAGAGAGAATGGCTACGGGAGCCAGTGGATGTTGGTGGCACCTTTTCCTGGGACACAGTCTGGGCGTTCCTACCTTCTTTTACTTTCCAGCTTGGCCTGACTGACCATCCTTGAGCACTGGGTTGGCAGCAATGCTCCAGCCATAAATGGTCCATAGGGAACACAAGAGACATGGGTGAGTGCCGGAGGCACCAGTGTGTAGTGGGATCATTTTGGAGTTCCATGGCTTGGAGTGAGGAAGAGTAGATGCTGTGTGCCTCTCAGTTGTGCTGCCTCCCAGCCTGCAGGAATTACTGCAAATGGTGATTTATTAAATCTTTGTAAACCGGCGCAGTATCGCATATCCCTGCTGAGAACTCTTCTGCAAGAGGTGTTATTCCAAAAGGCTGTTTCTGATTGATTTTTTTCACCCTGATTTTTTTTCCTATATGAATGTTTTGGAAGAAAAGCACATTATTCCAAATGTGATTAAGTCATTTGGAAGAGGATTATGGTGTTTTGGAATAACACCCTCTTATTCCAGAATGAGATCAGTCACACGGGGAGTTAATCGGAAACAGCGATTTTGCTCCTCTGGGAAGCCTCCACCAGCATGACAAAAAGTCAGAGCTGCTTCTACTCCTGCTTCCCACTGGTGCCTTGGTTCAGGTGGGGTCTGAGGCCAGATGGTGCATTATGGCTCAATAATTTAAACATATAATTTAACTGCTTGACCCTTGATTTCTGTAGTAGTGAAACTTCAGAGTCCTCCAAAGAAGTCACTACAAATACAGGCATTTTGTGGCTGAAAATCAAGATGATGCATAAAGGACGTGTCATCTTCAAGAGATGTTTGCTTCCCCAATAGCCTCTGCATTTATTTCAGTAAGGGCTTGACCATGCTGCACCTGAGGCAGCTGCATTCATCCCTCTGCATCTCTCTTCCTATTGGCTTTGGTGAGCTGCATCCCTTGGCTATTGTCATGAAAACATTGATGTGACCTGTGGCCTAGAGGAGCCTGGTCTAGTGGAAGATGTCCCTGCCCATGGCATGGAACCAGCTGATCTTTAGGTGCCTCCCAACCCAAACCATTCTGGGATTCTATGATGCTGTGATCACGCTGCATCCTCTGCACGCACGCACGGCTCTGCCGTCTCATTACACGATGCAACAGCCCAGAAACTTGTGGCTTCCCTATGCCACAAATGATTTTTTTTTCATCCTCTGATATGTATTTATTATTGAAAATTAAAGGGTTTCCTAAATTTTTATTTCTGAGCTGGGCCAAACACAGCTTAGGCAGTAAGCAATGCATATTTATTTCCAGCTCATGAAGGAAAAATGTAACATCTTTCCTTGTGTTTCTATAATTTCTTTTCTGTGCATATGCAAATTGCTGGTTTATTTGTGCAAGATTTATGCAACTAAATGATGGGGAATTACAGAGGCAATTCAGTGCTTAGAAAGAAGAGACACAATTGCTGCAATTTGCTCGTGCCATGCGCTAATTCCTTCGGAAAATGCTTTTGCTCATTTATTTGCACCGAGCACCGATTTCTGCACCCCTAAGCAAGCTTGGGAAATGTTCTCTGGGCTCAACAGACTGCAAATGTTTTATATTTCTTTCTGCCTGTGCCATCACCTCCCCATAATACTTTATAGCAATTAGTAACAATAATGAAATATAGCCGTGATTTCTCAGCACTGGAGAAATGCAGCCAGCGCTTGTGAATCAAGCACATTTTCTGGTCAAATTGGCCATTTAAATATGCTGCTCAGGAAGCTTTAAATCCACCTCAATGGATCACTCAGAGCTAAGCTCCATGGGGGGCAAAACCACTGCTGGAAGCAGATTTTTTTCCTTTCCAAAGCTGAACCTGGTCTGTGAGGTGATGCTCACAGGTTTGGAAGAACCTCTCACCCAGGCACAAACCAATGCATTGTGCTTGCTGTCAAGCAGGATCCTCTTCTGCTACAGGGAGACCTTGGCTCACAAAGAGAGTGGCAGCAGGAGCTGAGGCAGCTCCCAGGTTTTTCTCCACATACGTCCTTGATATAGGGAAATTCTGTGGGGCTGGGATCATAATACAATGGAAACACTTATGTTGGAAAAGATCATTAAGATCATTGAGGCCAATTGAGCCTCCTTTTCTCCAGACTGAGCCCCTCAGTTCCCTCAGCTGCTCCCTGTGTTCCAGGCCCTGCCCCAGCTCCGTTCCCTTCTCTGGACACGCTCCAGGCTCCCACTGTCTGTCTTGGAGTGATGGGCCCAAAACCGACCCCAGGGTTGGAGATGCCTCAGCAGCACCCAGTACAGGGAGATGGTCACTGCCCTGATCCTGCTGGCCACATGATTGCTGATATGGGCCAGGACCCATTGGCCTTCTTGCCCACTGGACACACTCTGGCTTACGTTTGCTGTCAACCAGCACCCCCAGGTCCCTTCCCACCAGGCAACATTCCAGCCACTCTTCCCAAGCCTGTCATATCACATGGGATTGTTGTGACCCAAGTGCAGGACCCGGCACTTCACCTAATGCCTTAAGTTCCGATGCCCGGATGCAGGATGGAGACAGGACACAGGGACGGAGGTCCAGAGCCCCAGGAACTAACCTGGAGGTCCTGCAAAAGGACTTGATGTAGTTAAATGTCACAAGACAGCTGGTGCCCAGCACTTAGGAGAAAGGGAAGTGATTTAGTTTTGGTCATTATCAGAAAAACATGTGTGGAGGACGGGCAATGAGAAGAGCAGCCGTTTTCTATTAGGATAAGAGTAGGTCAGGTGTAGTTAAAACTGGGTAAATGGAGCAGGAAATGTGGCTGTATATTACTCACCCAAGATATATTGCACACATTAGCCTTGTTTGATCGGGTTATTTGGAGATTCTGTGCTCTGAGTGGTGTTTTAGGGTGGCCAAATCCAGGCTTTGTACTCTATTAAAATAAATATATTGCTCGTGTTTAATAAAGTCTCTGAATTTCCATGTAACTGGAAGTCTGCAAGTGGTCTTTGCTGGGGTCTTAATGAGTCCCTGCCTGCAATGGGCTTTTGAAGGTGGAAGGTGTGATATTAATATTGTTTATGTAGCAAAATAATTTATGAATATTCATTTAATGATGTTGCTGGCTTCCAATGTGTTTCTGCTCTTGGGAGCTCTAATGGGTTTCCTCTCTGGCAGAGAGCTGCCTCATGGAAGCGCCAGAGGCTTTGTTGCGGGAACTCGTGGGCTGCCCTGTGCTGTGGAAATGCATGAGGCTGGTGGAGCAAGGATAGTCAGAGAAGTGCAAGGCTGGTCTGAAATTTGGCTGCGAAAACTACCCTAGTTTTGAAGAAGGATTAGGAAAAGTTACTTTTCTCTGTTAAAAAGAGCCATGCAATGCAGAAAGCTTTATTAGCACCGGATAAGACAAAATGTATTGGGTTGGGGGTTTTGGTGTTGTTTTTTTTTTTGGTGTATCTGAAGCTTTTGAGTCTTAATGAAGTGTGTCCTCTGAAAAGAAGTTGAGAGGGAGGTCCTAAGGTGGACAGTTGTTATATGCTTAATTTAACTTTATTAGATGATATTCTAAGAAATAATACCTTTTATCTCAACTGTATCCTTTGCAGCATCTTTGTCTGCATTTCCCTTCGGTGCTTTTTGACCACCCCTTGCTGCATGGACAGGCTCTATCATGTCCCTGGAGCTCCTTCCTAACCTCTTGGATAAATATGATGGATAAATACATGCTTCTGGCATGGCAGCATCCTGCTTTCCTTGCAGGGATGGAGGACTGAGGTCCAGGTCCCTCTGAGATGCCTGAGCCCACATGGGCAAGCTCCTCCCATGGTAGGGTGATGTAAAAGGCAGAGCCAACCTCCCTGGGGGCAAACCCCGCTCCGTGGCTCAGCTCATCTCTTCGAGCTCTGGAATTAGACAGCCCAGCAGGAGAGGGAATGGGTCCAAGCAGGGAACCTCAGCCAAGCGTTGGACCCACCCGAGACTTCCCAAATCCCGGTCTCCGGAGAGCAGCCTTTGCTGCAGCTAACGATGATGCTGCACATACAGACCAAAAACCAAACCATGTGTGGGGGCACTTTCCCAGCTCTCTGTTCCCTGGCTGCCCCAGGGCGATGCTCGGTGCATCATCCACAACCACCATCCCATCTGTGGGCAGTAAATCCTGCGGCAGCAGTCAGGGCTGGCCGTGGCTTCGTTCCCCCTTTGCTTTACAAAGCTGTATTGTTTTGGCGTGACCTGCTTTTAGGAGCCCCCTGAGGTCCAGCCGTATATCTGTCCTTGCCAGATCCTGGAGGGTGGCTGGGACCCCGGCGGGGTCAGCGAAAGGGTACGTCACGGCTGGACAGCAATTATCCTCTGGGCTGGGAAAAGCCAGGGCCGAGGCTGTGCCGTGACCTGGGGTCCCTTAAAAACCTTTGAAAGGTTCCAGGCTAGTGAGGGTTGGGTTGCTTTGCCTCAATGCATCCTCTGCATCCTCCCCCAGGCATCCTCTGCTAAAAAAAATTCACTTGTTCTGCTTAATGTTACTTTATTTGGACATCATGTAGCAAACACATCCAGCTTGCCCTGCCCTGGCACCCCTGGGCTGGAGGGAATGTCCTTTGACCCTTTCTGTATGAAATCCTTCAGGATTGAAGTGCCGTGCTTCAAATCATTATTTCCTCAGTTTCCCGTTCTCCAGCTCTGGGCATCATCTGCCTGGCAGAGCCACTAAATGGGGTTAAACCCAAAATAAATGGCAAAATGTGAGTGTGCAAACTGCTCAGCTTGTGTTAAACAGGAGACAGAAGCATAGTCTGGATGAAAATAGGCAAACTAAAACCAGAAGATTGGTATCCAGGACAGCTCAGAAGGGGACAGCTGGGGAGGTGTCAATGTCCCTCTGTGATGGGCTGGAGGGGAGGCAGCCACCTCCTGATGCTTGGCATCACTCAATTTCATTTCCCCCGAGATAGAACAGCAGAATTCCCTCTCCAAGCAAGCTCCGTGAGTCAGTGGTAGAACTGGCCAGCCCCTTCCCATGGCTCCGTCAGTCCATCAGTCCACTAAAAAAAAAATTAAAAAATGGGCAGAAGGTGTTAGTTTTGGGGGAGGATACTGTCGCCCCGGGGAGATGCCAGTGTGTCCTGTATGCATTAATGAAACACTTTTTTTCCGCTTAGGACTTTGAAGGATGCTCATTGAAAATCAGGCTGCCATGGAAACCAAAGGTGTTTAGTCTTTTGGGAATGCTGTTGGACAGAGGCAGGGAGAGGTGTGGGAGGGGGGAGAACAGTCTCTGAAGAAGAGGCATTTTAGCAAAATCCTTGATTCACCATCAGTCCGTGCCTGTCTGTTGCTGCGGCTGTCAGTTGTGGGAGGGAAGGGTTTGTCCCTGTACTGGATTCTCCAGGGGCTCCAGGGGCCTCCTTGCCCTCGGTGTGTCCCTGGATGGATGGGGCATGTGGACCCTCCCGCCTGCAGGGACAGGGATTTGCTGTGGCAGCGGCGCAGGGTGCGGACGGGATCGGCAGCCGTGGAGCCCCGAGTGTCCCAGCTGCTGTCGGCACCAGATCCCTGACAGGAGGCAGCGGGTCAGGGACCTTCGGCTGCTCAGGGACCCCGGTCCCCTGCCCCCTGTTCCCCTTCCCCCGCTCCTCGAGGATGATACGCAGGAAGGTGCAAGCATGGAGAAATAATGGAATTATTGCTCTGTCATGTACCATTCATTTTAATTAACGCAGCACGCCGATGCTGTGACAGCGCTATTAACGAAGGTTGGGAGATTACTGCAAAACAATGTCGTCTTCCTGCACCTTGTCACTTCGCAGCGCTGTCCCCGGACCAAACCCCTTCTCCTTCCTTCCCCTGTTCATTCCACTTTCCATCCTCAGGCGTTTGCTGGGAGCCCGTGTCCGCAGGCAGGAGCTGGGGGCTGCTCCCACTCCCCCTCGGCCCCACACAACCCTTAACTATCAGAAGTACCTACTAACGCATGTTTTAATTAGAGTAATCAATGAGTTGCATTAGGAAAAGAACGGGAGTGGGTCCCTGTTGCACGCACAGAGCAGCTCTTCCTTGTGGCTCGTACCGCACCCTGCGCTAATGCTGCTGGAGGCTGTCATTAAGGCTAATTAATTGCAAAGATACCCAGTGCTTTCTGCTGGGCACCTTTGGATTAGGGGCTGCTCAGTGCAACGAGGGCAAACCCGCAGTGGCTCAGCCTGGGCTTGAAGGCAAAATGCAAAGAAATAGATTTAAAAAGCTAACAGCCACCCTTCTTCCCGTCAAATATTCCTGAAATCAGCACGTTCTTGCAGAAAAACCTCAGCGCATTGGAAAATCCTCAGCGCTGAGGGCCGGGGCTGTCAATGCCGGCTGCCTGAGGATCGATTCACCCGTGATTTGGATTTCTCCTTTCGCAGCAGTTAATGCTCTGCCAGTGTTTTGCCACCGTATCCCGCTCCGTAATTACAGTGACTGCACGGATCAATTAGCGCCGCTTAAAGCCATTAGCAGCCCGGCCCCTTAGCCCGGAGCTCATGGCCAGCAGCCCTGTGTGTGGGGAAGCTGTGCAGGGACCCATTCGCACAGCACCTGCAGCGGGCAAGCCCTCACTTCTTTTAAATTCAGTTTTATCCTGGTTTTCCATGTTGTAATAATCTAGTGATGGCCTCAGCACGGACACCGGGACACACTCTGTCTGGCTGAGAATGTTTCATTTCGCTGGGATTTCCATGTTGCCTCTTGGGGTTGCCCAAAAGGTGACAATTCTGTTTTGTGATGTGGTTTGTTACCAGAAATTTATCTTTGTTCCGTGCCAAACACAAAACTTCTGAAGATCTGGAACTGTCTTGAAGCATCCATTTGAAGAGAATAGCAAAAACCTTTCCCAATGTCTCATCCAGGGGGATGAGGGAAGTGAGGTGAAAAGCAGAGGAGGATTGAGAGCAAACACATTTTTGTATCTAAAGAGGAAAACAAGTATCCTCTCTGTGCCTCAGTTTCTCTGTGAGAACAGCAGACTCTGCCTCTACTGCCCACATCACCTGCAGACTCAGAGCTCTGTGGTCTTGGTTAAATGATTTATCAGCTGCAGGAAAACCAAGAGCCAGCCAGCTCCAGTGGGGTGGCTGGGTTAGATGATGGAGATGAAGCTCCAGGCTCTTCACAAACTCATCCCAATGTATTAGTGAGCACAAACTCCTCAAACACGGGGTCTCCATTCCTAGTACAGCCATTTCCATTCATTTTTTGTCTCATACCAGAAGTGAAAAACACCCCAAGTTTTCCCAAAAGAGGACTTTTCTACCAAGGTCTCCCCTAAAACCACAGGTTTAAAAAGTCCTAGCAGAAGCCACGGCTGTTAACCGAATCTTGTAACATTAACATTTCCCATGCAGGGGTATTTTCTCTTTTCCTTCCTTTGAGGAAAGGTTTTAAGGGGCTTAATGCTGACATGTCCCATCCTCTGTGGCCTGGCTCTCCCTGGGCAGAGCTGGTCCCCAGCAGGGAGGATTCCTCTGCATTTAAAAGACATAAATAGCTCCAAGGTGCTTTCTTTTTTTTTTTACTATTTCTCATAATTTTATCACATAAGAAAAAAAAATTCAGCTGGTGTACAACCCATTTTTTCAACAAGACTGAGGGACCCCACGTTCTGGAGACCCCACTGGGGATATGTTGTTCCACGAGGCAATTTGGTGGTTCCTGGGAGAAGCTGGGGGGGGCTGATTTCCCAGCCCCAAATCATAAATCATGCGTAGAAAAAGTCACTCAGGACACTCTAGCCCAGCATGGGGCAACTGTAAATATTTTTGATCTAAGGGATTATTTTCTCTTTGGGCAGTGTCTCACTCTGTGTGTGACATCTCATTCCTAGATCGATGTTTTATAGGCACGTGGGCCCTTGTATCTGCTCGTGGTTAGTTGATAATGCCAAAACATATGGGCTGTCGTGTACTTTTCCATGTACTCCTGTTATATAGGCTCTGAAAATAACTTGAGGGTTAAAAAATAAATAAATCTCGAGGATGGTATTGTTCGTGCTAGATAAAATCCTGTGAACAAAGCAATTGGCATAATTTCACTTGCAAATTGAGCAGCGAAGCAAAATACCATTTATGAAACTGTAATTTATTCTTGGAAAATCAAGCACTTACAATGTCGGCTTGTCGCAGGTTAAGTTACAGAAAAGGGAAAAAATAGATTAGTGATGAACATGACAACATTTCAGGGGGAATCATCACAGTGAAAGTCTTTGAAAAGCCTGTTTGCTCCCTGCACAAACGGAATTTTTATTTTTTTCTCCCAAGAATAATAAACCAGGGATTGCTTTGGGTCGCAGTGGTGCCGGGTGCAGCTGAGCAGGCAGTGGCAAGGTCTGAGGAGGTCCTTGCACCCCCTTTACCCTCATCCTGCTGCATCCATTGCTGGGGAGCCCTCACTGCTTTCAGAAGCCAAAAAGAAAAGTGTGGCTCGTTATTTTTTTCCCTGCCTGCAATTAACCCATCCCTTAAAGATCCTCTTTCCTGCAGATGTTCTCACTATATTCACAGAAACACAGATTAATTTGGGTTGGAAGGGACCTTAAAGACCACCCAGTTCCAACCCCCTCCCATGGGCAGGGACACCTTCCACTGTCCCAGGCTGTTCCAACCCGGCCTCGAACACTTCCAGGGTTGGAATATTCTTATGTTTTGGTTCTGTACAACTAACACCAGGCAATATGAACAAGCAGCTCTCCAGTGGGGGCATCACCAGTGCCACCAGTGGGGCTTCAAACCCCATCATCAGTTCCTCCATATGATCCATAGGTGTTCCTTGACAAAGATTTCCCAAGGTCTCTCCTTTGCCCTGGCTTTTATTCCTTATCCCTCTTAGCTCTTTTTCTTCTGGCCAGGTGACCACTCTCCACTGGCAGACACCATGGAGTTTGGGATGGGAAGATGGGGGATGGGAAGAAAAGGAATATAATTTACACAAGAGGAGGACAGAGCTCATCAGAGTAAGTCCATAGGTGATGAGGAGGCATAGACTTGTCTTCTGGCACATGGGAGTTTCTGGATCAATTGGAGCCACAAATCCCAGCCTGGAGCTGCACTCTGGATGTGCATCTTATATCTTTATTTAATGAAATATAAGAAAATAGTCCCAATCCCAGGATTTCTGCACCAACATCTTTAAGGTCTCACTGTTAAGTCACAATCACTGCAATGACAAGGTATTTGGGGCAGGAATGGGTATTTCCATGATTCTGGCCAAGGCATCCCTCGTCCCCCACGGCACTGGCTGAGGGTGACGGTAAAACGGAGTTCACAACCCGAGGAGCGATTGCTGGCTGTAATAGTGTGTCACGTATTAAGGGAGCATGTTTGAAACCACGTTGTATTATTAAAATTCATGGGAGTGATTTATAGGGGTTTTTAAAAACAGCAGCTTGCCAATATAAATTGGCTTAGGAAAGTCAACTGTAATCCACCCAGGTCCAAATAATGACACTTCCTCCAATACATCCAAAAAGCTGAAAAGCAGAAAATAATATCCAGGCTCCAGAGATAAGGCGAGCACCCAAGGGAAAAAGGACTCTGAAATATTCATGCAGCCGTAGATTGGATGGTGGAAATGGCCATTCCCAACGGCTGCGTTTAGGGACTGATGAATTTAGTTACTGTACCTTTATATTTATCGCTCAATAAACAAGACAAGCTCCTTTACGAGGCCAAGCAAGACTAATTTAGCTATTTTAGCACTAAGGAAATGGCTTTCTTGGCAAGGCGAGGGGTTTGGTAATTTTGTATGAAATTAGGAGACTTTTAATTTAGCCAAGGCAGCGAGCACTGGTGGGATCTGGGAATAACAGGGCTGGAGATGGGATCTGAGGATTAAATCCCCCCTGGAGCAGTGGGGTTGGGGTGCTCACCCTGGGTTTTGGGGGACCCCACACTGAGAGAGAGAAGAGCCTTTCCAAGCCGCTTGCACCTGCTGGTGAAGATGTTCCAGCTCTTGAGTTTTAAGATGATTTTTGAAGGCTTAGGCCGTTGCTGTAAAGATTTTACAGTAGCCGTGCTAGAATCAAACGTGGCTCTGTAAAAGTGTCAGCAAATGAAGCGGTGATGCCAAAGTGGTATTAACGCCAAAATGACCTTTCCAATAGTTAGGGCTTTATAGGATATTATAAATTCTCCGTGTGTTGGCAGGGTTATAACCAGGACATTAGCAGTAACATCTTCTCCAGCAAAATCTGAGGCAGGAACATGCTGTTAGGAGCTGAAAACACCCAACTTTTTATTTTTTAGTGCTTCTATAGCTGAAGAGTTGATTTGAGACATTTCCAGGAGAAATTTGAATGCACGTGGTCAAAAGGAGAATGCTTCTATTAAAGACGAGTTTTGAGCATTCAAGTAGGGGTTTCTTAAGGGCTCTTAATATTTCCAACAGCCCAAAATCAAAGTGATTTAAACGTATTGCTTGGGTTTTTTTATTTCCTTAGTTTCTAAGACTTCAGATTAATATTGTCAAACCTTTTTTTTATTGCCATGAAGGCAGGGAAAGTCCTTTTTAATGAAAGCCACAAGCTCTATACAATACCTTGACTCTGCAGCTGCTATCTGCAGTACCAGATTTCACTGAACTTACATGAAAATCCCCCGAGTGAGCCCACTCTGATCTTTTTTTTCACCTCTTGCATTGCCAGTGGGAAATAAAATCAGTTTTTATGCTGGTATTTATTATAAAGTATATATTTAGACAATCCATGCTGCAATTTAGCAGTTCTGAGAGCTTCGGGGAGTTGTTTGAAGCGGGAGTTGTTTTTCACTCACCTGCTTATTGAAACCTCTTTAGAAAGTGCTGCTGGGCTCAACCTCACCCATTTATTCCCTGCAGCCTCCACTTTGCCTGTCCTTTGGCACCAAGGGCGGTGGCAGCAGCAGCACATGGGACAGTGGCAGGAGAGTGGCTGATGGTTCACAGCCCGTTTTGGGGCAAGGATACACCTTAGAATCCCAGAACGGTTTGGATTGGAAGGGACCTTAACAATCATTCTGTTCCCAGCCCCTGCCATGGGCAGGGACACCTTCCACTATTCCAGAGTGCTCCAGGCCCTGTCCAACCTGGCCTTGGACACTTCATGGATGGGGCAGCCGCAGCTTCTCGAGGAAACTGTGCCAGAGCCTTCCCACCCTGTGCACAGGTGCTGCCCTGTCAGCGCTGCAGGCAGCAGCAAAAGCAGCTGCAGCAATAGCTGAGCAAGAGCCAGGATTAACTGGAAATTTATTTGCACTTCTGAGCACAGGTGTCACACTGTAACCCTGGAGGTCTCATCTCACCCAGCTCCCAAAGAGCCCCCGTGCTCCAGCAGGACTCTGCTGACGGGCTGGCTGGAGTTTTATGAGCAAAGCATCAAAATAAAAACCCCTCAGCCCTTAAACTGAATTTTGGAAACTGCTTTTTGAGAGGAGCCAGATTCATCGCTCTCCACTTGAAGTGGTGATGCCCAAAGTTGCCCTGAACAATCCCCACACCACAGCCCTGCATGTGAAAAGAAAAACCCCCACAAAGGCTCATTTATTCTAGTTTTATTTTTCTTGTACAAGTAGCCACAGGCTAAAATCTAAACAGAGCAAACTACAAAAAACCTGGGTTTTATTTTATTATTATTTTTTTAATACAGAGCTAACAATCGTGGGATCAGTGGGATTTCAATATCAAGACAGTTCAAAGTAAGAAAGGTAGAAAATAAACAGTAGAAAAGTGCTTTTCAATTTGGGTTTTTAGTATTACTCCTAACAGTTGATTCCCAAGAAGGACTGGGACAAAGGTTTAGCATTGGTTTTATTATGACTTTCTTACAAACGTAAAGATATTGCAAGTTTAAATGATGGAAATAGGATCAAAGTACAAATCCCTCTTTGCTTTTTAAGCCAGACCCTGATCCAAAGCCCCGTGAAATCAGGTTTGTCCCTGACTCACTGGGCTCCACACCGGCCCTGTCCCTTCTTCCCACACGATGTCGTAGCCCAGGCTCTGCCCTTGGAGCCATTTCCCTGATTCCCAGTGTTCCAGGGGGTTTCAGTGCCATGGCCCTGTGGCAGCAGCGCTTTTGGCTGGGGGTGCTGGTGTTTCACTCATCCCCATCTCCCCACCCACAGCTCCAGCCCAGGCACCTTCCTTTTCCTTTCCCTTTTTTTAATTTGGCGGGTGAGGAAAATAAATGAGCTGGCATCAAGTTGCTCGATGGGATCTGTAACCTGCCTGCTCCGGCGCGCACGGGGAGGGATAGATTTCCACACACTGTTTGCACAGATGAAGTGAGGAGCTCCCCCCGTTTGTTTTCATAAGCTTTTAATTTCCTTTTTTTTAACCAATTTTCCCAGACTTAAGTGCTGTCAGAGAGGGCTCAGGCACTGCACTGATGCCCCCTGAAATGCCATGGGATGGTTATCCCAGAGGAACACCCCCACAGGCAGCAAAACTCTTCCCTTCACTATCCAGAGGCAACAACACTTTGTAGCTTCTCTTGTATTGCCAACTTAAAACCTACAGTCCCTTGGTATAATTTTGGGTGGAAGCTTTAAAATTCCCAAACTGGTCCAGCACTTAAATATATCAGCACCTTTATAAAACAAGGAAGAAGAAAGATCATGGTAGACAAATAAATACCTGAATCCAACAGTGTGAAAATACCCTGTCACAGCATAAAACTATTCCCTGTTCAACTAAAGACAATGTGGATACTATCCCTGAGGAAGCAGCCATCTCTGGTTAACTTGAGATCTCCAAGAATAGGTTGTAGCCATTATGGGTTACCAAAAAAAAAAAAAAAAAATTATCTTCTAGATATTTATTCCTTCCTATAATTTCATCTCACCACAGCCAGAAAATAAGAGGGTTTTTGGGATCAGCTGAGAAAAGGCAATGGGTTAATTAGTGTAATTATTTGAAAAATACTTTAGGATGAGACTCCTACCCCAAACATGGGCGGTTTCCAGCGGTTTGCACCGGATCCAACACCAGCCCTTCATCCAGTGGTTTTATTTCTGGGTAGAACTGATTCCTCCCATCAGGAAAATGTGGAGGGGAAAAAAATTGACTAAGAAAGCTGGCAAACTGTTCCTTAAATGTTGTGGTGTGTAAAGGAGTGAGAAGTGAGTGCTACCCTTGGCTGGCAGGTGGGCGCCGATAGTGAAAGGTGCTGGGAACCACCCTGGGACTGTCTGGCTGCCTCACCCTCTGCTCCAGGAACATCAAATGATGCCTCGACCCCTTTTCTCTGGCACAGTCCCACATCTGCAACACCCAGGGACCTGCTGTCCCATATCCACCCAAATACGTGTCTACCCAAGAACAACTTGTCTACTTGAGTACAATTGTGCCCCAAACACAGAATAAAACTCCATCAGTTTCCTTCAAAACCAGGGCAGCAGTTTGGATAAATGAAGGACAGGCTGTCCCCCACGCTGAAACCAAACACAACAACCAAACATTTTCTTTTAAAATTCTTTTTTCTTTCTCGTTTCACGGATTAAGGGACAGACATAGGCTGGGTGATGTTTTCCCAAGTTTTGGGTTGGGGCGGCTTTGCCTCCAGCCCCATTCAAGCACTGCAGTACAGTGAGTGGGGCTGTTAAGTGTCGCTTTTCCAGCTTAGAGGCACAAAGCCAATATGTAATTTTGAGTGGGTTTTTTTGCCCAGTTTGGTGGAGTTAGATAATTTAGGGAAGATCGTGGATCCTCATGGATCACCAGACTTCAGCCTCATCCCTTCAGGGACTGAGCTGCCACAACTGTCTGTGTTAGGTCCCAATGGTACAAATTAACAACAGCAGAAAAGAAACCCCCCAAAAGAGAAAAGCTAAACATCTAAAAAATAGTCTTTAAAGATTTACATCCATCTTCAACCATCTCAAACCAACACAGAACCTGCATTGGTTTAAGCCACCATGTTTCTGCATAATTAAAAAACAACAGAAGAAAAAACTCTACTCTTGACATACTATTGTATTCCAACTAGTCAAATGGCACAGCATTTCCCTTTAATAAAAGGAAGTAGTGACAAATACTTGTTACTATTACAATATCACAATAATATGATATTAAATTAATAGCATGTTCACAGCTCCAGGAAGTCTGAGCTGAACACTACTCTAGGTTCTGTGTTCACTTTGGCAACGGTACTTATTCAATGTGAACGGCGGCGTTACACACACAAAAAAAAAAGCAATAAAAAGAAAAACTGGGCTGGAGTGGGAGTGGGGTGGCAGGAGAGGATCAGGTTGTCTTTGAGATGAAGTCATAACTTGAGCTGTTTGGTGTCTTCTCCTCCCTCCTGCCTTCCCCTAACCCCGGCACTCTCTGGCTCCTGTGATGGGATGTGCTGTGCTATTGGTCTCACACAGCGCTGTCCCCCCACAGTCCCTTCCCAGGCTGTCTCCAGGTCCAGCATCACAGGTGTGAGCAAGGATCGTCTGACAGGCCATTTAGCCTCTTTGGTGGGGTGGGGAGAGGCTCTTTTGGGGTGTTAATGCCAAAATTTAACCCTTTGCCTCTTTTCTGTTCTGCATGATGTCTACAGGAGGAGGAATTTTAATGGAAGAGGGCTAGGAACACCAGGCCTTGTGGTTGGTGCCATTACATGTGTTCGGGCCAAGCTGGATGAGGTGATGTGGAAGGACAGAGTCCGGCTCCCAGGTAAGCCTGCCCAGCACCAGGACTCAGCTCAGGGAAGAGGCATTTGCTCAGCCTCCTGTATATTGTACTATTTACACAGCCATTGGTTGCATCCCATTGCCAGCTGGGCAGGTGATGGGGGTGCTTTTGACACAAGGGACTCTCCCACTAGTACCATTTAAAAAAATACAATTAATACTTCTTTTAAACTTAAACTCATTTCCTTTCCTGATTCTTTTCACTGTCCTTGCAAATACAGCAACGTTTGATTTACCACCACCTACACAAAGAGATCAAACCTTCACACTTGCCTGGCTTTAACCACCTCACATAGCAGGGAAAGGGCTGTCCTCCAGCACCAGCTGGCACCTGGTGTCCCTGTCCCCTGTGTGTGCCCCCGTGTCACCCATGGACGGTGCTGGTCACACACTGACTCACAAGGCTGCAACACACCAGGACAAGCCAACCTCCACAGTGTCAGGCTGGTGGTTGATCTCTGGAGGGGACAAACCCTCTCTTTGGTGTCAGGAGCTCCTCTGCCCACCATGGGCATGGGGAAAGGGCAGCTCTGGCAGCCCCCAGCATCCTCCTTGCTTTGTCCCTCCCAGGGAACTGAGCCTTTTTTGGCTCCACTCATCCTTTGGACATTCTCCTGTGGCTGGAAAGGCGCTGGAGGAGCTGGCGACAGCTCAGTAGCGTCTCAAGGGGTTCTGGAAGTGCTCTGTTGGGGTTTCCCCATGCTCCTGATAGCAGGGTGGGCTTTGGGACAAGACAGTGATGTCCAGGTTCCCACCTCCCAAGAGTGTGTTGTGCTGCTCGTGCCAGCACACGCCATAGATGATCCTGCTGGGAATCAGCCTTGGGGAGCAGCACACTGATGGGGCAGGAGGGTGCCTGGCCCCAGCACTGGCATCTGAGCACCCCATCCCTTCAAACCCAGGATGGACCAGTACCCAAATCAGCCCTGGAAAGGCAGTGGTGCCAGGGAGCCACAGGGTTGCGTGCTGCTCGTCTGTGACAGCCCCAACAATCTTTAAAGTAAAAAACCACAACACGAATCTTTGCCACACAAAATCACACCAGAGCCCCCAAAAGTAAAGCTCATAACACCAGTGAAGCATTGTGCTTCATGTGGGGCTGGGTGGGAGAGGCAGGAACTGGGGGAGAGGGGAGGACACACACACACACACACACACACACGCACACACGCACGAGTTTCTCTCACGCTTGAGGTAGAACATTGCTTTCAAAGGTTTGCAAGTGCTTTACACGGGAACGACGACAAGGAAGCCACCAAGGTGGCGGGTACAGAGCGTGACTGCTGAGGTAGGACCATGCTTGTACTGACCAAGTGCTACACTACTTGTTTGTTTGAACACGAAGGAAGACACAGGTATTTCTGCTTCCCAGAAGACATTCATTCCGGTTGAGGTAGGTTCTGAGTTCACTCGGGTTGTCTGTCCAAGTCTTTCAGTAGCCCTCAGGCATCCTTTGACACACACACACTCTTTTTTTTTTTTTTTCTTTTTTTTTTCATATTATTTATAGTCAATCAGCAAAAAAAGTATCCTGAGAAATAGCAAAAGTGTACGAAATCATCAAATCCATGGAGAGACAGCCTTCCTGGGCCTCGATTTTTGGAGTCAAGTTAGAAGGATTTTTCCAAATCCAGTCTTCTGGAAATAAAAAATAGATCCAAAAAGTAGTCCTAAAGCTGCTGATCAGGAAAAAGTCTGGGATGCCAAGAGATGGGGGCTCCACCATATCCCCAGTCTGTCAGACTGGAGAGTTTGCCAAACTCTGCCAAGGAGTCTGTTACATAGCAGCTGTAGGGAAAATCCATCGTGACCAGTCTCCAGAGAGCCGTCATCAGAAGAAACACATTGAGAGGCTCGAGAGAGGTCAGAAAGATAAACTTCACAGAGTTTCCAAAAGGCTGTATACATATATATATATTTATATATATATATAAAAATAAAGCAAAACAAAAAAATAACAATCAGACCGTAGAAATCTTCAATTGACCTGAGATTGACAACTCGTAAAGACATCACCAGCCGTGAGTTTGGTTTCTGGTAACTTCTACAAGAGGCTTAGAGTCTTGGCAGTTTTATCCTTCATTGGCAGGACCGTGGTCAGGAGCCAGAGCAGCAGAATTGCTGCCATGGGGGTTTTTTGGGAGGGGTTCTGGCTGCTCCTCAATGATGCTGAACTCATCCAGAGGGAGTGTGGAGATCTGGGTTTCGTCGTGGGAGGCTGACAGGCTGTGAGCCGACTGGAGAGAGAGAGAGAAGGGGACAATGCAGTGACAGTGACAGCTCCCCGATGCACAGCCAGGTGTGCTCCCATCCTGCTGGACTTACCGTTATCCCCTTCTCCTGCTGCTCCTGGGATGGGGATGCTGGGAATAACCTCTCCAGCTCGTTCATATCCAGCTGCTTTCCGTTCAAGTCCCGGTCGTCCCTGTCCCTACGAGTGGCCCCGTTCAGGACAAGGCCCGTGGCACTCCGCTGGCTCCGGGGGATCTGAGGGGTTGACAGCTGCTCCTGCACATTTTTGCACATCAGCAGCCTGAAAAATAAAGAGATGGAGCCTTAGAGTGAGAGAGGTGGTTCATCCTCTGTTCCTTCCCGCAGGCTGTCATCTGCCTTAGCCCTGTGCTACATTCCTTCATCTTTCAATCCTATAAAGTCCAACATGGCACTGGGGATGTGAGACTCAGGTGGGCACACCCACAGTACCGGGGACCACCACCTCTTGTGAGCAGTGGCATGAGCATCCCTACCTTCCTCGGTACCCAAACATAAGGAAGAGGATGCAGAAGATGATGCACGTGACGCCAATGTGGATCCCGATGATGATGCCAGTTGTGGAGGTTTTATTGTTCTGCTCGTCCTTCATGCAGTCACAGGGAGGATTCAGCACTGCCAGGAAAAGGAAGAGAGGTCAGTGGTGCTACTTTTCTATTGTTTCTCTGGCTTTTGGGTAGCCCAGAGCCAAAGTCAGAGCCTTGGGCAGTGCTGGGAGCTGTGTATAGGAAGAAGAGAACCACATGGGAAGCAGGGTTTTGCTGCCTGCCTATGCACCTCCCTTTCTCCCAGCATGGGAGACACAGCAAGCACAGGAATGGAATAGCTGTAGTGAGCCAGCCCCGTTACCTGGCTACTGTCATTAGACACAATTAATGAATAAAACCCACTCTGATGTTAATTTTTGCAATACCACATGCTCAGGTGGGAAGTAAGAGGCAGCCACCACACCAGAGCAGGCTGAAACCTGATGGAGTAGACAGATACCAATGAGATTAGTATTTACTCCAGCACAGACAGAAGAGTAATAACTATCTCTTGAAGATATTCCCACTGGAGGCTTAAAAGGCTTCCAAGAGCAGCAGGATATTTTTTACACATAGATGAATATGAAAGGTGTGATCAGTTAAGAGATTCCCTCTAGAGGCTTCTCCTTTGCTGCCACATAATACAGGGCTCACGCTCTGCAGCCATTTCCTTTTCCAAAGCCACCTGTCCTCCCTTTTGACCAGTGAAGGTCAAAATATCCAGGAGAGCTCCAGGAGAGCAGAGATGCTCAATGCACCACGTCTCACCCGAGGATGGCAGCTGGTACCTTATGCATGGGGTGTTGTTTATGTTCATGGCTTCACCTCTGTCTGAAACTTAGGGAACAAACCTGGCACGTGCAAAACATTTGGTTTGTCTTCTCCCTATTGGTTAAAAAGCTGTCTAGGTGCTCGTAGCCCTGCAGAGTTTTGCCTCAGCATTATTTGTAATGCCTAAAATAAATGAGTGGCTGAAGGTGAGATGAGGGTAATGCCACAGGGGCCACACAGGGTGCATTTGGCCTCATCACCTTCCTGCAAAGCTGTTTCCCAAACCAGCACCAAGATCCAGGTCCCATCTCACCTGTCCTCTCCACAGTTTCCCTCAGGGACACGAAGCGGACGGTGGAGTTTCCGTCCCCGTGCTGGTTGTAGGCCAGGAGCTTGACTTCATACACCACCGACGCGTCTGCCCGGGGGGACACAAGAGGGACAGTTCAGGTGTAACCATGAGCCTTATCCCCCCCAGTGATACTTATTTGGGAAAAGAACATCTTACCAAATACACACAAGATGCTGCAAACAAGTACCTGTTGCTGGGAATGCACCCACAAAACCTGGGGGAGAGCTGCAGCATTTAGGGGTCGGGCTACACATTCGAGTTCTCTCCTGCTAATCACGACAGGGTGGGGAGGGGACATGGATCAAGGTGTCACCATACTCACCCAGGTGGGTGATGTTGTAGGCTGTGACGTTGCTGGCCAGGAGCACTGGACCTGTGTACTGGGAGAGGTGGACTTTGCGGTAATAGAGCTTGAAGCCTTCGTGCTGGCCCAATTTGATGGAGGGCTCCCACGTCGCCTGCACGGTGGTGCTGTTAATGACTTTAATAAAGAGGGATGGCATGGCTGGGACTGAAACAGAGAGAGAAAGACAGTGGGTTGCATGTGCTTTTTCAGTCTGTGTGATGAGAAATTCCCCAGCAGCCTTTCCCTGCAGTCACGGCACCAAAGAATGTACCAGCTGAGACTGAGAAAAATCTGAGCAGACCAGAATCTGGTTTAACAGCTTTGAACTTCTTCAGGGAGCTCCAGGAGTTTGCAAGAGTTCCTTCTGCTCAGATCAGCAAGCAGAAGCTACTTTTACACTTTGGCTGCAATATGATGCTCAGTCTGGCCGGGTCAGGGCAGGAATGCAGCGACTTTGGCAATGCGTACTCAAATTCCAATTTTTTGCCCTCACCCTGAGGCACAGACCTTTCAGAGTGATTAATCCTCCTGGGAGGAAGGAACCAGAAGGGATGGAGCTAGAGACATCCATCTTAAAAGTGTGCTAGGTACCTGCACTAGCTTGCAAGGGGCTTGCTCTCCCCATCAGTTTTAGGAGGAAGATTTGTGACTGTGCTGGGGACTCAGGAGAGAACCGTGGCATCTTCTACAGCCCTAAACAGCTGAGCAGCCTGAGATCCCTGCACAGCTCTGGCTGGCGTATTTTGGGAGGCAGGCACTTACCTGGCCTGAGGGGCACACAGGGGGTTAGCTGGGAACATGTCCCTGCTGCTGATTCAAAGTCCACCAGGAACATGCTCCAGTCAATGCCCCAAAACCCTGCCCTTATTCTTGAGGTGTGCTGCAGAGGGAGTCAGACCATTCCCTCTCCAGGCTCCCAAAAAGCTGCCTGGCCCCATCCTGCCCCATCAGTCTGGCTTGAGAGGCAAAGATCTGCAAATCAAGGCAAATTTTCTTGTGATACCTGTGTTTTCCAAAGCTGGCTCTACCACAAGCCCAGCCTTGGGCCCTGGGCAGCACTGGGGCACATTCCATGTTTCTCCCTCCCTCCCTTTCTCCTACACTGATGACACCATTACCACATGTGTCTCAGCAGGACATTTCACTGATGATTTTTTTCTCATTTCCACAAAACACCCCCAGGCTAAACTCTCCCATCAGCTCCCCGACCTTTGGCACCATCCAGAAGGTGCAAAGCATGAAGTTCTGCAGGCTCTGCTCAGCGCTTGCACCTGGAGGGAGAAGAGGTTTTGGGCACCAGGCACCAAGCTCAGCTCGCCTCACAGCAAAATCATCCAGCAGAACAGCTCTACTTCTCCAGCAGCCTCCAGGCTTTGAGGCAGAGCTATTTTTCCAATCTCACAAATAAGGCTTGCTGGGCTTGCACTGGACCAAAGCTGCTTTCTGGCTTGTTTCTCCCCAAAGGATCTCTATGGATGAGCAGTGCAAACCCGGCTTTTGGCAGAGAGTTCAGCACAACCATTAGTGAGCGATGGGGAAAAGCAGATGAAACGTGGCCGTGTCAGTCTAAGACTGATGAGAGCTAAAAAGGGCATTTCCTCAATTTAACAGTAAAACTGCACAGCACAACCATCTGCCTTTTCCTGGGTACTGAGAGCGCAGGCTTTCCCGTGAGGAGATTTAGAGGAAGGATGGATGCCTCTCCAGCTGAGCAGGAGGGTCTGGGCAATCCTGTCTCTTCCCAAAGTGAAGCCCTCCTTCAGGCTGCAAGGGCTTTGCTTGATGTCCTCTGCACATGAACAGGTCCCTGCTGATTGCTACGGATCCCCACGTGGATTCAGGAGGAAAGACCCAGTGTTCAGGGTCACATTAATGAGGTCTCATCCTGCCTAAGTGCTGCCAATGGGAAAAAGAATGGGCTGAAGGATTCCTTCTTGATAGGATTTATTCTCATGTGCATTTCATTGCTGGGAAGGCTGAACTTAACAATTCCTGGGTGCAAAACACAGAGTAAATTCTCTTTATATCAGAATGTGCCATTCCTCCCAAAGCTGTGTATTTTTGCAATCCAATTAAATACTCCTTTTTTCTTATTCTCCCAATTCCCTCCAGGGCAAAATCCCCACTCTGAAAAGTTGGACCCTTGCTTAAAGCATCACTTTTCCATCCACGGGTGAAAACACCACAGAAAAGGAAATTATCACATTATCCCATGGACAAAGAAACACTGATGTGGGCCATCCTGATTTGTGAATAGTTGGCTTTATTTTATGGTTGCAGAGCCTTACATTTAAAAAAACCACAAGAATATCTCTCCTTCAAAATATGGAATATACTGTATTTATTCAAACTTTGAGTATATGTGTATATATATATGTATATATATGTATAATACTGATTATAGGTATATGCACTCTCAGAATGCACGTGCTGTTTATAAACTGATTACACAAATAAGTGTATACAATGGAATATATCTGTCTGTGTGTAAATATATGTACACACATCAGCAGATAGGTGCTTCACAGAAGTATATATTAGACATAGTATGGAGCTAATATAAGTGAGGCATCTCCCTCATGCTATGGGCTGGGATACTTGTTTTCCTCTTCCGTGCTGTTTGGAATTTTCCCCAGGTCATTTCAACTTTCTTCTTGAAGGCGTCTTTAGCCGAAGATGACTAAAGGAACGGTCTTCATCCTAGAGAAATGTCAAAAAGTCCTGGAGAAAACTCTAAAAAGCATTAAAAGACAAGAACAAGGAGTGTGGGCTGCTTAATGAAGCAGAGAGCGTTCGAGATTTAAAATACCACGGCATTTGTGAAATGGAGTAAAGGAGAACGACAGGGAGGAGGCAGGAGGGCCTTCCCAGAGAGCGAGGTTTATGGAGGAGGACAAGGTTCATTCAAGTCCCTTCTCTACAGCATCTTCCCTTCTGCTTTCCATCCAAAATCAGCTCTGGCACAAAGGAAGGAGCACCATGTCGCTAGAAAGCATCAGAGGCTTCAGCCAAGCGTGCTCTCAGCGTATTGCCAGCCCTGAGAAGCTGATAGCCCCGAGCCAAAAGTAACCCTGTTACAGCTCCTCTGTTTTCTGAGGAGTATTTCATATTCCTGCTCCAAACAATACCAGCATAACATGGTCCCTCAGACCAGTCTCCAGCTGGCAAGAGAAATATTGCTGCCCTGGCTCCACTTGAGCTGTCCCCGGCTGCTGGATATGGCATCCTGGAAAATCCATCCTTTTCTGAGGCTGTTAGCCCAGATCCAGGGGCTCCCCAAGCTCAGGGGGGACGCAGCTCTCCTGTGCATGTTGGGAGGGCACAGGGTGAAAAAACTTGGTCATGAGAAGAGACAAATCTGCAGCGAAACCTGAATTCGGTGACAAAAGCAACTGGGCCTGGCTCTCTGAGCCACTCTCTCCTCTATGAGCAGAAAGCAACAGGCACCCGAGTGAAGCAAAGCGAATAAATGAAGCCAGAACTGGGGCTTTTAACTATCTTTTTACCTTCCTACAAGGCAAACACAGGCTGGTGTTGAGTGATCTGAGCCAAGCCAGCTTGTCCATCCAGGACAGGGAGCTAATTGCTGAAGCTTCATTACACAGGACAAGCCTTTTTTAAAAGATAGCAGGACAGAGATAGTTTAAAACTTCAGAGAGCCAGGAAATTTATGATCCCATTACCAGATACCTAACTATTCCTGTCATGATTGAAGGTAATAATGACAAAATGTCCTCTCTCACTTGACCTGACTTCTGCAGAGTCGCCAAGCTCTATAAAGCATGGCTGGTTTGTAGCTCCTGGGGCTGAACTCAGAGCATCGGGTCAAGGAGTTTCAGACTTTGCCTTAGCCCATCTTTTTGCCTCTAAATTGGAAGGAAAAACAAACTCCAAGGGTGACTGATTCCCTGCAGAGTACCAAGGAAAATAAACTTGCAGAGCAACAACCCAGCGGGCAAGGATTTAGTGGTGTTTCTGCTTAAATTCTGTAATAAATATCTGCAAGGGCTGAGAACAGAATGACAACTGGATCCTCTGCCTGGAAGTCAACACACTTCTGTTTGATCCTAAATAACATCCTCAAACCCAAGGCCCTCTCTGTTGGAAATTCATAATTACTGAATGTTCATGAGAATGATTCCTAAGAAATTAGTCTCCGTATCTGAGACAACCAAGGTTTCAGAAATAGTTGAGTCTCTAAGAAAACATTCCTCCAGTTCTGACTGACATATCACACTGGGGTTGTAGTTTGTACCTGTGTGCAAGGGTCCTATATTACATCACCCACTGTCTTACTTGGGAAGCTAACAGGTGACCAAAAAAAAAGCAAAAAAAAGCCTTAGAGATCACCCTAACTTCCCACTGAAACAGAAAGCTGCTCCAGGGCAGAGATTTGTAGGTTAGGACAGCTCAGCTCTAGTGTGATTCGCCCTGGATAGAGCAGAAAATAATAAAATCTTTTAAAGTGTGGCACTTTTTAAGTAAGAGCTGTGAGTACCAGAGCTGCTGGAAGATGATGAGATGCTGCTTGAGCAGGAAGTCTGCATTTAGCAAGGAGTTTAGGAACAGCCCAGAGCAGCTGCAGTGCACGAGGCCAGGCAGGTTTGCACTCACCCCCTGCTACAACATCAGCTGGGAGAGGCGATGCTGTGTTTAATCAGTCAACCCCCCTGCAACGATACAAGTGAGTTTTACACAATATCCCAGAGCACGAGGAGCAGCAGGAACGAGGAGCAGCAACACCGCAGGCTACAGTGCCACAGCGCTGCGGGGCGGTGTCGGGGTGAGCGGCGCTGCTGCTACGCACAGCGGGCCTCAGCATCTGAGGGGCCCTGCACAAAGCGCTCCTTACCTTCCCCCAGCGTGCTCACCACCGTGACTTCTGAGGCTTTGCTGGCACCCCGGGAGGTGTAAGCCTTTATGTAAAAGCTGTAGCTGGTCGAGGGCTCCAGATCAGTCACTAGCTGCTGGAAGGTGCTCTTGCTAACAGCCTCCTGGTACTCCATCTCTACGGGATCTGAAATGCAAAGGGAGAGAGAACTGAGCGGTGTTGGGCTTTGCAAGAAGTGAAGAGAATAAATAGATGTTGCAAGCAGTAATTTTGGTCCCTGGGAGGGATATGTACCTGCTCGTGCACATTTCTGCTTACATTACAAGGCCGTTGAAATTGGTAATGTTGGGACAGGGCTTTGAGCAACCTGGTCTAGTGGAAGACGTTTCTCCTTGTGGCAGGGTTGGAACTGGATGATCCTTAAGGCCCCTTCCAACCCAAACCATTCTGTGATTCTCTAATCTGTGATTTCTGCAGGCTTTGCCAGAGAGCTACATGGGCAGCAGAATTTGACCATGCAGCTTTCATCCTCCCACCCTTTTGATATTTACAATGGTATATTTAGTATTTGCAGGTTATTTACAGCGTATTTACAGCCTCATCTCTGCCCTTCAGAAACTGGGAGGTGATGGAAAACACTGATGGCAGCATGGACCACTACAGTGCAGACCTGGTTTTACCTGTGTTGCTAAATTATGGGAAGGCTGAGGGTGCTCTGGGCACTGGGTGTGTAGCACCGTACCTGCAGCTTTCCGGATGTGCAGCACGTAGCCGATGATCTCCTTGGTGTTCTGCAGGGGCTTTTCCCAGGACACCTGGATGGTGGTTGCAGAGACAGTCTCTGCCCTCACGCCCTGAGGAGGGCTGGGCAGCCCATCAGCCCACAGCACGGTGAGGCGGGCGCTGGCCTGCGTGGAGCCCGCGCTGTTCTCGGCCAGGCACTGGTAGATGGCTTCATCCGCCTGGTTGATCCCGTAGATGGAGAGAGTGCTGTGTGGGGACATGAGAGGGACAAGCATCACACTGACTGCCATGGTCCCTGTGCTGGCTCCCAAGGTCTGTGTTTCCACAGAAAGCACAGGAAGTTGTAGACTGGTGCTTTTGGGGAAGGAGACGTCCAGGAGGTGGATGTGTCATTCCCTGGAACCCGTGACTGGGCAGATTATCTGACTCAGCCTGCAGATACTGTGGTTCAAGTATAGCCAGAGGTGGACACAGGGTGGGACAGGGACCAGCAGGATCTAAAGGTGTGGATTCAGGAAGATGCCAGCCACACCACAGAGACAGCTCGGTGGCAAGTGCATCCACACACCCAAACCAGCTTTAACTGGCTTAGCTCCAGTACACACCAGTGAAACCCATCCAGGCTCCTCACATGGCTGCTAAGCCAAGTCTCATCAAACACAGCCAGAAAGCCCTCTGGTGATACTCTAATTGCATTATAGCACATTAGAGCTGTCTTAGGGTAACATTGGGATTAGCTGATTTATCCAGCAGGGTTATAGCCTCAGCTTCCACTTCTGCACTCCCAGAAACACCATCACCATGAGCCAAAAGCAAAAGCTTATGAGCAAGTCACAGGTTCTGCCTGCAGAACCTCTGAGTGCATTTTTGATGCTGGTGCATTAAAGCTTGCTGCCTTCCAGGGAAACAGCCAGAACAGTTCTTCCAGCCTGCTCTTGGGGGCTTCCATATCAGGTTTAGATGCTGTTTTCACCATCCAAGAAAGGACAGCCCCTGGCTGTCCTGGAAAACATCTCTAAAGCAGGGGAAAAAGCCAGCCATGTACCAGCCTCCCAAATGAGCATATTCTTGAGCATGGTGCCCATCTCTGCACAGGGACAACCAGAGTCTTTGTACACGTGGCCACATGAACTGGAGGCCCTTTCTGCACTGCAGGGCCCTCCAGCAATGGCTGTGGACAACTGGAGCAAGTTCAGGGCCAGCTCAAAGGTTGCACCACCCAGTATCTTTAAAACAACACCAGTGAACACTGACTCAGAAATAATTGTGTGCCACATTAGCTCCGTCTTGCCATTTGAACGTGCAAAGCAGCTTTACTTAATAACATCTGCTCACAAACAGGGACCTATCAATGAAAGTTCCACTCAAAGCCAAGCCAGGGACAACACAATTCAGCGTGAATCCATCAGACACAAGGCCTTGTAAATAAACAAACAAACAAATAAATACCAAGTGTATCTCTCTTCTAAGGCATGGGATGGTCACTGTCACCGCTGGGTACAGCTCTGAGCTGGAGCTGGAAAGGCAGATTTGACACTGGAGATGTTTTTTACCCAACTCTGAGGCAGCAGCTCAGGCTATGGTAAAATCTGCTTACAGTGCCTTTGGTCCTTGGAGGGTGTTCTCACACACAGGACATCCTTGGGGAAACTTCAGAAGCTCACATGAGCTTTTTCTTACTTTTCTGTAAGAAATGACCCAAACCTAATGAAATCCACATCCACTACTTGCTCCTAAGGAGAAACAAATTACTTTCTTCTCCTGCAGTGAATTCTACGTGGACCTGGAACTTGACTGCACATGAGTACATCCCAAGCATCCCTGCTGATGCAGGGGGCACTTCACGGCTTTTTGGGAATCACAATCAAAACTGCCTTTTATGTAAATGAAAAACTGAACATTGGAAGTGGAAATGATAAATAACCTGCCACTGCCTGCCTGTATGTCAGAACAAATGCTTCTTCTAATTGCAGCAAAATATTGGTCTTCCTGTATTAAAATTTATTATTGCTGTTGATTTAACATTCCTATTTCTGCCTTGCAAATTATCGGGGGCCATGGTGAGCGATCAAATGTTTAACAGTCATCTATTTATGTCCTGTGCCTTTGTTTCCTTGGAAACATTGTAAATGGAATATCAAATGTGATGGTTTCAGCTGATATGGTGATTTTTAAGAATCAGCCCTAAGCTCCTCTCATAGCCACGGGCTCAACGTATCTGATTAAATGGAAGGAGAAAGGCAGAGCTGGGAGAGGGCGCAGGGAGGAAGGAGCCGATGTGTGGCTCAGCTGTGTCAACAAGGGCTGACTCCTGTGAGGACAGATGGCAGAAGGCAGGATTACGCCACCCGAGAGCTGCACTCCCAGCCCTGCACAAAGCAGATGTGTGCAAGGAGCAGCAGCAGCAGCACTTCCTTCTGCCCCGTCAATGAAGGGATTATTTCCATGTGGCTGCTGTGCATCTGGGCACCCAGAGCAGCCAGGCAGGGCTGGCACGCGGGTCAAGAGCAGCCTTAAGCTTCCCAAGCACAAAACAGATCTGGAACAAGGAGTATTTAGGCTCTGCTGCCTCCAGGTGCATTTACTTGCTTTGCTTAGAGAGAGGAGAAGATGTAGAGGAAGGAAGAGGGGAGCTAGGCTGAAAAGCAGCGCAAGGAGCCTGATGGCAACGCTGTGATTCTGGAGCCAAAGACTTCTCTCTCCTGGGAGGATCTAGGAGTGAGCAAAGCTCCTCATGTGGGACACAGATGATGTGCAGGATGCCAGTGGTCCTGGAAGGATGGCACTTTGCCACTGGGACCTGGAGCTTAGCAGAGTCTCTGTCATGCACAGTCAAGTCTAAAGAAATAAATACAGTATTTTCTGCAAAGCTGGCATGGCACATAGCGGGAAACTTGCTTCAGGCTTTAGAAAGTTCGTTTTCATTGAGATTTCCTTACTATGTTTGGATGTGCTGTGCTGTGCAATGAGGAGCTTACCTGGAGCCCACATTACCTAGAATGATACTCAGGCAATGGGACACTAAATCAGCTGGATTTTTGGCTATGAGAGCATGGAGAAGCTGGTGAACAGAATGTCCAGCATCTAAACACCAGCTCCATGAAAATCACCTCCCAGCATGCGGAGGATGCAGTGCAGCAGGGCCCATGTTCAGTCCCAGGTTTTGCCGCTTTTTGTCTTTTTTTTTTTTTTTAAGAAATCTCAAACAAAAGGAAAATCTGTAGTTGCCGTGTGAGAAGGCGCAGAGCGTCCCTGTGCGACAACCATCTGAAATATGCAGTCCTTTTATTTCTTCCCGTCAACATGAAAAAAATCTGTCACTTTGGGACATCTGCTGCTGGAAAACTTTCCCGTGAGTGCCAGACTGGCAGCGCCGCAAGCACGTCAGACGAGGCGAGATGCCAGAAGGCTTTCTGCTGGTCACCAGAGCCGCTCGGCGAGCCCAGGGCTCCATCACATCTCCACACAATGCCCTGACAGGCATTGATGGAAGTGGGGAGAGGAGCCGCTGCAGATTCACACCCGGCTGAGCTGAAACGAGAGGCCTCCGCTGCTCGAAAGCCGCAGTATTCCCAAGCTGTCTTCCCGGTTCATAGGCAATCAGGATGACTGATCTGGCTTGGGTCAGGGGTCCAGGCCGGTGACCGGAGATCGGCTTTCCAAAGGCTCCTCTGAAAAAGTCTGCGAACTGAAGGAAGCCTCTTCATCGATTCAGCAGCACAAAGAAGAGGGGCCCATCTGGGAGGGCATCAGCCTGCGCGCGCACAGGCGCACAAAGGAGGGAGTGTGATGAAATTAATGCAGAGAGCAGGCTGTGGCTAGCAGGGACAGCATTCTGAGTGCCAGCAGATACAGAAAGCCACCAGTGCCACCTTCAGATGTCCCATCCCTGCTCTGGCTCTGTCATGGCCTGTGCTGTGCTGTGCTGCACTGAATGATCTGTTCCTGGCCTGCTGGCCGGTGCCATGCTGGGAATGATCCTTTACCCCCAGCTTTGCAGAAATGCCCCCTTATTCTGAAAGTTGCCTCATACAGGCTGAAATTAAGGTGCAAAGCTTGAAAAGTGACACTCAGCAAAAATCTCAGCACAAAACATCTCAGGAAAAGCTACTAGAAACAAGGGCAGAGCCTGTATTGGTAGGACTGCAAATGCAGACACCTGGGAGAGCTCTCTGCTGCTACATGGAACGTTCCCCAAACTTTTTTCTCAAGCAAGCAGCACAGATCCTGGAGAAGAAAAAGATCCAGCCTAATTTAGGGGAGACTAATTTTAGTGGTGCTGCACCACTATGGGCTCAGTCCTGCCTCGAATCCTCCTGTGTAAGGACCATTCTCTGCTGATGGATTTTGCTGTGTGCAACAGTTAGAACAAACACTTAAACCCCTGACTCGATGCACTTCAAGAGCAGCTCACTGGAGCAGCACACAGTGAAATTACACAGGCAACGTGGTAGCGAAATAATCGCAGCCACATGAGGAGAGATTGATGCCTGTTGCCATTGGCTGACCCAGGGCTGCTGCAGGTCCTTTATGTGGGATATGTCTGTGTGATCCCAGCACAGATCCCTGCTTGGTGCGGGGATCACGCTGATTCCGCAGTGCTTAGCGGGCTTTGTGCGCGTGTGCAGAAATCCTCCTTGCAAAGGCCATCTCCATGTGTCTTCCAAAGTCAAACCCATAAATAATGCTTAAATCAGGAGCAGCGGGTTCACATCCCCATCCTCCACATACTTATTTGTCATGCTTCTGGGAACTGAAATATGATTTGCTAGAGAGCACCCTTCCCTCAATCACAACTGTCTTCGAACCCATGGCATAAGGAACTGCAGGCTTGCCTGTCCTCCCTTATGTGGTCCAAAACCACACAAGTTGAAGTGTTTGTGGGGAGTGTGTACCATGACGGGATGTACAAACACATCTGCACTTTTCCACATCCTGCTAATGTAGAGTTTACAGAAAAAAGCCACCTGGTGAATGACAGGCTCTGGTTTCCCTGGGTTTGGTTCCAGAAGAGCTGTCTGGTCTCAAAGTCTGGGGTGTTTGTGCTTGAAGGCCCCTCTCTGTTTCTGCACTGGGATTTAACAGCATGAGAAGTGCAAGAAGAGCAAAGTTGTCCTGATGTTTATTTATGAAGGAAAATTTCCCCTGATGAACCTTGAACATTCATGGCCCTGGAAGTGAGACATTTCCAGAGCACTAAACCAAGTGCAAACCAGTGAGGAAGAATTTACAAAGGTCACCAAGCAGAGCGAATGCCACCTGAGCCCAAATTCTAACAAAGCCTTTTTCCAGTGGAACAAATGAAGTCCCTTAATTACAATTTGTAAATATAATCTTCTTGAAAAATCAATATTTAGAGAACCTGCCTTCTCTGAAGAAGTTGGCCTTTGTTCCTTGCTATTATGGCAATATAAACCCCATAGTGTGATACACTTCCAGCTGAAAATTACACCCCTGAACCTGACTGGGTCAAAGGAAGAAAAGCAATAAACCTTTCACAGTGGTAATTTGGGGACTATTTCATGCTTCCTTGTAAGTTTGGAAGTAATAACCTAGAAACATAATTTTATACAAGCCCAAGTTGGCCAGTAACCACACCTTCCTCCTGCAGCAGTATGCCATTTTTGGGACGGGCTGGTGATGCCAGGTGGGAATTTTGTTAGAAATTCCCCTAATACCTCTCAGGCATTTGGATCACGATCGATCAGAATCACCCCAGGAGCAACATGGGCATCTCTGATCAGCACAGAGGGACAGTCTCTGCCACTGTTGGACACAGTGATGGCTCCACCAAAGCCAAAAAGCCAGAAGGTTCCATCAGCTTCTCCCTGAGAGAGCTTGGCTCAGCACAGCATCCCCAGCCCAGGGGCTGCATGGCAAGGCAGCCCCATCATCAGCTCTTTCAGTCATTTTTATTCACAGCTTTTAATGGAAAAGCCCACAATTCCCTATGCCTGAGCCTTCATGCATTTTTCATTAACAATTATCCGTGATCCCAGAACTGCTTTTGATTTTTTGCTAAACATCGATTGGCTATTTTGTTCCCACACAGCTGGCATTTTCAAAACATAACAACCACCTCTGGAGAGGGCACAGCAGAAGGCTGATCTTTAATGCTAATGTGCCCAGAAACAGTCAACACATCAGGTGATGGGAATTCACATCTGAGGGACCACGAGGGATGAGATATTTATTGGATGCAGCCTGTGATGCTGATTTTACTGTGCTGAGAGCCTGGAAGTTGCTTAGCAAGTGAATGTCTGATATTGTACCAGCAGTCACATCCAACCTCCAGTGAATCCAGTCCTGAAGCTGCATCCCAGCAATGAAGGGTTTCTGGAGTCCCCTCACCTTACGGGTTTTGCTCTCCTTGGATTTGCAGTTACTGTATATGGGAGATGGCGTGGGGTGAGGCAGATGCAAAAGGGCTCTCCACAACTTTGGGAAGCATCAGATCCATTGGCTGTGGGTTTGTGCTGTTGCCCAGAGGGCCTCAAGCTTGCTGGAACAGAGCAGCATCTTGAACACACCATCTTCTGCAGGTCTGGACCTTGCTTTTGGCTGTGTTAATTTACAAAAATGAAGTTTCTCCCAATGACACATTTTGCAATCAATTAGCACATGATATGTTTTGGGATGATTTACTCCTTTTTTTTTTCCTAAAAATCCCTTAGGGGGCATTCAGACCTCTAAGACAATATTAAGCAAAGTTTTAATCCAAATGAATTTTCTAGGAAACCATGTAATCTAATTAAAAAGCTCATAGTGTAGTTAAGTAGCTTCATTACTAGTAGATTCGAGATCCATCTTTACGGAGAAAAATATTTTCCAAATGCAACAGACTGATAAGTCCAAGACATAACCACAAACTGATTCTGCCTGGAACTAAGTGGGTTACAGCACTTAGTCACGCCCATGAGAGTAAAGCAAAGGGCAAACTTGAAAAAGCTCAGGAAAAAACGATCCGTTGATGTGTCTCCTCCACGTCATGGAGCTCCCAGCCCTGCTGCGCCAGTGAGGGCATTTTCCAGACTGACAGCTTTGGAAACCACTTTGGAAACCACCAGCCATGGCCACTTGCCTGGAGCTGGAGGTTGGAGTCGACCAAGACAAGTGTGAAAGAAGACAAAAGTTCAACACTGTTGAGTACGACGGCCCGAGGGCTCAGCTTTACAATCGCGTTACTACAGCTTGAGAAGATGCCACGTGTCAGCTGAGCCCCAGGAACGGGCTGAGCTCCCTCAGCCTGCACCAGATGCTGTAATCTGATCATTCAGCTCGCTGTGGAAAACACTAAATTGCATTAAATGATTCCCACAAGAAAATGATAACAGAGATGTTCACCAGGTTACAGTTGATGTGCATGGGTAGCACAGCCCCAGGTACAGGGACCTGGCCAGGAGACATGACCATGACCAAAGATCCAACTCCTGCTCTCACCAAGTGAAGAGGAATGATTTGGATTTCACAGGGAAGACATCTGGGCAAGACACAGAGATGGATTCAGTGTCAGTTTTGCAGTGGATTTAACGACCACGAGGACTTCATCGCTTTTGACTTCACCTCCTCATCAATGAAGAGGGATGCACTAATTTCCCTCCTACCTCTTCTGCTCTGTTCATACCATGAAGGGCAGACATGCCTCAGAAAGACATGCCATGAACTAGAAGACCACAGCCTGAACTGAGTGTCATCTGCCTGTGCATACAAAGTTTTCTAAAGCTCTAAAAACTTCCAGTTTGGAGAAAACCTCCACTGACTGAGGTGATTTTATTACCACTCACACCTTATCCTTCTTGCATCATACATCCTTCCATCATTCACGTAACAAAGCTTTTAGACCCCTCAAATGAGAAAACAAAGAGCCACATTATATAGACACTCAGAAGAATAAACTCACTCTTGCCCCTGAGGAACAAGCCATGGTGCCCGCACAGCATTTCCCAGCTGTCTAAACTGAAGGTCCAGACCCTCCAGCAAGGCTGGGTAGTTGCTTCCCTGAGACACATTTGTTAATACAGAGAGCAGCTCTATGACACCACAGAGTACAAACCTCTACCAATACATCAGGTTTACAACACAGGTGCTATTACTCTGTAGTATATTTTTTCGTGCTATTTCCATAGAAACTACATTGTCGACTGGTAATTTTCACACTAAGTGCATCATTTCCTCAGTACAAACATCCCCAATCCCTCACAGGAAAATGCAGTTATTTAGTACTCAGAGAAGACACTCATCCCTGGTGAGATAAAAGGCTAAAGTTTAGTGAAAGTCAGGCTCCACACAAATATTATTTCTAATGTATTTGCATTTGCACACCCAGGCAGGTCAATGTCCAGGCATTAGAGCCCAATTCCTCCACTGAGGAGTCAATATGGTCCCTGTCAGCTCCAGGAACAACATTTAGCCCTTCCAGAAATGGATCAGATGATGATCAGGACTAAAGAGAAATCTTCCTGGGGTCCTGCATCAACGAAGTATAATGCTGGTGTCCTGGCACAAAAAATCCTGGAGCACCAAACTGTAAGACTAAAAGGCGTAGCCAGCAGGACTGGAACAGTGTTTTAGTTTATCAGAGCCCAAGCTGAATCCACAGATCTGCTTCAGAATGCTGCCACCTTCCCACCAGCTCTCAGCCATGCAGAAAGCAATCCAACATCTCTCCCACTTGCATTTCCACAGCAGTGCCAGAGCCCAGTGCACCAGGACCTACCTGTTGTTATTCTTCAGCTTGATGTGGTCGCTGGTCTCCAGGATCTGCCCATTCCTCAGCCACGTGATCTGGGGAGGGGGTTCCCCTTGGGCCACACACGTGAAGATGGCAGTAGTCCCCACGGGCCTGGAAATGGACTGGGGATGCTGCACAAACTCTGCTGGGGCTGAGAGGAGGAAGGAGAAAGAGGATGAGAAAAGTCATGATGATCCCACTTTATTCCGGTACAAAAAACACCTTGTCAGTAATTCCCACCCTGGGGATGTGGAATACTTGGCCAACCCACAGCACAGGCAGCAGGTAGCTCTGCTTTGGATGGTGTGCCTGTAAACAATGCAAAGCTGCCTTCTGGTTGCCCACCCTGGCAGTCATGGCTTCACAGGAGGTGCCTGAAGGCAAGATCATTAGTGATGGAAAGCCAAGATGGGTCCTGCAGGGTTCAGGCAAACAGGACCAAGGTTTAGGCCCCTTCATTGCCCCCTGGTCTCCCTTAGAAAGCAACCCCAGTGCTGCAGCTGGGGAGATGTGCTGTTTTCTTAATTGCAGAGCTTGAGCAACTCCCTGGCTGTGTCCAAAGGACCTGAATGGCACCAGCAAACTGTTTGAAATGGAAAGAAATGTGTGGATATCATACAGCAATCTGGAAGGGCATTCACTTCCCAGTAAATATCAGATTTGCTGCCAATTTTTCCTGTCAGCAAAGATTCGGGAATCTTTTTTACCCCAGATCTTCAGCCGGGAACTTCTGGGTTCCTGCCAGGCCTTGCAGAAGACTACACCATGCCTGTAACTGCTGCTCACCTTGTCACCAAATGTTTTCACCTTTGGCAGTAACATTTTTAAACAGTAAGCGATCTCTTCCTTCCAGCATCTCAAATTAGATTTTAAATCATTTATCAGAATAAACCAGCGTATCAGCCTACAGAAAGCAGGGCCTGACAGACACTGCCAAATAGGTGAGATTATTCAAGCAGTTCTGCTTCAAAGGGCAAAGTGATAAATATACTGCATGTTGCTACTGAAACCTAAAATCAGGTGGAACCGGCAGCAGACACAATGAAGACAAACAGATAAGAGGCACAGGCCCATAATAAATTTACTGACTAACATCATGTAACGGATGGCTGACATTAAATTTTTTTGACAAAAGAAAGATTATCGAGGGAGACGCGTTCAGAGCCACTCACTGCCATTTTCCAAGCATGGGGTTGGTGGCTGTGCCACCAGCAGAGATGTAAGGATTGAAGAAGGGAGCAAACTGGTTCAGTGAAATATACTGAGGAGCAGCCATGCTGCAGGTGGGATGCAAGAGCTGAGTCTTATGGTTCATAGCCAAAACAGCCCTTGGGGTTTTCTGCAGCATTTTGCAGGGATAAAGGTCTTTCCCAGCTGTGTGCTGGTAAGGGAAGAGCATGGCTACTGCTGTAACACGGCCAAACTGCAGGGACAGGTGCCTGTGTGAGTAAAAGTCCAGTCGTGCAGATGCTAAGTCCTCCAAGCAGGAAGACAGAGGAATTCATCACAGAGCCCATCCCCCCTCGAAGGAGCCCCCTCCTTCATTTTTAATAATCAGAGGGAAATGGAGCATGGCGGGTCTGACTTATGTTACTGGTACAGGGTATCCACCAGCAGAGTTTATTGTCAGGCCAGCGCTGTCAGCGCTCGGCTCCACTAATGAACCTGATCCCAGCAACCCAATGGACACGTACTTCCAGAACATCCTGCTAAACTTCCCCATGTGCCAATCAATCTCTTGCCCTTTTACTTCCCTTATGTGTTTTTGCTCTAGACTCACAGATTAAAACAAAATTCAGGATGGGTTCAATAAAAGTTGGAAGCAAGGATAAACAGGGGGAAAACCCCTCATCCCTGCCATGAATGGCTCCTTTGTGGTGTACAGTGAGAGCATTAGAGACTTGATTTTCCTCAGCCTCCCGCCCCCTGCTTTGTGCTGGCATGGTTTTGCAGGAGCAATTATTTTGCAAGTGGCTGTGCACCTCCCTGCTTTCATCTGGGCTCCCGAGCTGCACCCGCAGCACTCACAGGTGCAAACCCATGATGCCAGGGAAGGGCACAGCCACCTTTCAGCTCCTCGCTGCAGCTTCATTAAAGATCCTCTTGGCTCTTTGCCTCTGCCTCCCCCTCACTTCATCAAATCTCAAACCCACCATTTGTTCCAGCAGAAACAAAGTTGAAATATGGAAAGAAGCATCCGGCATAACCCTTCTGGAACCGCCGTCTCTCCTTATCCTCCCTTATTAGCCCGTGTCAAGAGGGAGTAATTGGAGCGGTGTCGCGTGTGACTCGGGGTAATGGATGTGCAGCTGCGGCCGCTGGCTCAGCGCCAGTGACGCTGCTTGGTGCCATGGCCGCGGCTTCCTCGGTCCCTTTGCCATCCCTCCTCTTCCCTGCCTTGCTAAACACAACCCCAGCCCCTGTTTAACTGTTAAACTCTCTGGAGAGCACACCTCTGCTGTGCCAAGCTGTCCCCTGTTCCATGGCATCCCTCACTGTAAGACATAGACTGCCCTTCCATTGTTACCGCTCTTCCTGGCTTTCCCCAGACATTGCTCTGTCCTGCTGAGGTCTCAACACTGTGAAGTTGTAGTGCCAAAAGGGCCCAGGTCAAAACAGAAACCCATGGAGCTAGAGGACATGGTCTGGGAACAGATGGAGCTTAAAGGACATGGACTGAATGGGTGTCCCTGTGCTACCTGCACCAGGATGCACCCAACCTGTGTTCATAACAGTGCCCTGAGGAAGGGGCCCTCAGGAAACTGCTGGTGTGTGGTCCCAGGGCAAATGGCTCCTTTCCTGGGCAGGAAAACATCTCCTCTCCTCTCCCAGGTCTTCTCCCCTGCCCTTCCAAACATTTTTGACAGGATCCCTGAGTTTGCCTGGGTTAGTAGGGAAGGAGCAGAAGCCAACCCTGCCTGCTGGCAGCCTTGCCTTCAGCCAAGCCCTGCCCACTGCCAGCACTTCACCCTCCTCATCACTCATAATTAACAGAACATCTTGTCAGGGTCCATCCCACCCTGCATCGAGGCGCAGTGGCCTGACTACCTCTGTCCCTTCCACACCATATACCAAAAGGCCATTGCAGGCAGCCAGAGGAAGTGCTACTCAGCCCCCCATGATGATTTAATAAAGATATTAATGGAGATCATGGTTAAGAGCAGAGGATTCAAATGTGGCAAGAAGGAGTGGGCAGGATCCAGCCCTGGCTTGTGAAGTCTGAAGAAACCAAGACCGTTGATTATTCAGGACTTAATGGGAGGGGGGATCATGCAGTTTTAATGAATATTTAAAGGCATGACATTGGTATCAAAAAGCAATAACACTTAATACCACCCCCAGAACGGTTAACGAAGTGATTCAATAGCTTTTACTGTGCTCAGCAAACTGTGATAGCATGGAGATGCACTGCAGCAGCAGCTTCTAACGGGAGACCTCGACGGGCTCCATCTCTTTCAGGACATGTCAGCATGGAGCAGCAACCAGTGTGTCCCCCAAGATATCAGTGAGCTTTGCTGTCCTTGCCATGAGGTTGTGGTGTGGTGCTTATGGCAGTGCCTGATGGGCCACAGAAGGTCCCGAGGATCACTGAGAAGATCCCAAGGTTAAGGCAGCACTGACAGCCAATGCTCTGGTGCCTTTGGCATCTCAGCATGAAGTGTCATTAATTCTCAAGTGGACAGAGTGGCAGGGTTGGGAAGGGAGGCTGGGATGCAGAGAAGGCAGAATAACATGTAAACAACAAAACTTCATTAATTAGGCTACTGGCACACACAATAAGGGTATAAAGGAGAAGTCAAGTCAGTGGGGAAGTCACACAAGCACTGCAAATGGTGACAGGAGACTTAAGACAACTGCCGCTCACTTGGCCTCTCTCTATTCACTATAGAGGATACTCAGATGTTTACTTGAGTAACTTACAGTAGAAGTGATGGGACTGCAAGGGCCAAAGATGGAAACTGTGCCCATGTCCCCTGGAAACCAGGCAGAGAACACTCAAGGGGTCTGTCATGGAGCCAGTCCTGCAGCCCTCATGAAGTTCTTGTCCCATCAAGCTGCAGGCTGGAGCTCTACAGGAGCAGGTTATGTTCCCATGTCACCCCTAAGTGTGCTCCTAGAAGAATGGGATCAGACAACCCAGCTCACCCAAGCATCCTCACAGACAAGATCTGAGTGCCCACCTGATCCTGCATGGTGGCTTTTCTTGAGAAGGAAAATGTGGACAGGAAGAGAACCGCTCCAGGACACTGACTCACACAGCACATATGGAAACTGGTTTGCAGAATGAATTCAGGGCTAAACTCAAGGACAAACCAAGCACCACAGAGCCAAGCCTAAACCACAGCAACTGCAATACATCTGCTGCTGAATTCCAGCCCGCAGCCAAGGCTTGTGATGCCAGCGAGCAAGAACGATGGAAGAAACATCAGGAAGCGCAGCGGTGGCCGGATCCGCTGGACCAAGGAGCGCTGCCCAGTCCTGCCAACAGAAAGCAAAGCGAACAAGGCAGGCATTGTCAGCAGAGCCTTCAAACCCATGTCCTTAAGATGGGCCCTCATTTATGAGATGGGATCTCATTTTTCTGCATAGCTTTCAGGAGGAAATGAAGCGTGGAGTGGAGAACACTGGTGACCATCTGGCCATTCACAGCCCATCAGTTTGTTATGACACCAAACACATAATAAAGCACAAAAGATTGCACAGGAGGTAGAGGGAAAGTGCTTTGATATATTTTTTCCCTTGCCACCGAAGCCTACTCTTCCCTCGCCTCACACACACGCACACCCTTGGTTTCAGTCGGCGCCGCATTCGGCCCTTCAACAACTCCCCCCGTGAGACTTTCATTCGAAGCCCAGCACAAAGCAATATTCAAATGGCTGCGCCGGGATCTGAAGGGAAAATGGAAACTTTCTTGTGTGAGAACCTTACAAAAGAGATCAAAGGAGCCTAAACGGCCAAGGGAGGGCAGGCAGGGAAAGAGTGGGGGATTGACGCCTTCTCCTCTGGAGGGAGGAGGAATTGCCAGGAAGATAATAAGATGGTGTTAGATTATCTGAAGGAAAACCTGCAATGGAAAGGACATTACTGCTGGAGGAAGAGCAGAGCTCTGTGTTGGGACACCTCTGCCCACGCAGCTGCTGGATGGAACAAGGACCACCGCTGGCAGCAGGAGGGAGGATGTGGTCTCAGTTCCAGCCTCCCGCTAACTCCCTGCCTTACAACAGGAAACATCACCCTTTCTCCTCCAGTTTCCCACCTATAAAACGTCCCTCCTTCAAAAGACTGGGGCAAGTTAATTTGTGCCTCCAGGCATTTCAAGGGCCCCTGCATAAAGGCAGCAAGTACCTGGCCTGGTGTGCTTTGAGGATGCCGTATTGTCCTGGCCCTGTGCTAACTTCCTCTCCAACCAGGCTTTTGATAGCCCGCTCTTTGCTTTTCTTCTCTTTAAGGATGTAATTTGCATCGCTGACATCTTGACAAAGATAAAACCCACAGTCTCCCATGTCAGTCATTATAGCTGTTTTCTTCCCAGACGAACCTGAACAGCAATCATTTGTACCTCTCAGCTGGAAAATTCAGGCAAAATGAGATGCAAAGGCAGGAAAAACTGCTTCCAGAGGGAGCGTGAGCAAACCTGGGATGAGCTCAGCTGCCTGGCCAGGGTCTGCCATTACTCTGCCTAGGGAATACATCCCTAAAAACCATGAAGCATTTTAAGGATGGGCAATACAGGGGTCCTGGACACTGCAGATGCTGTCTAAGGGCTACGCCAAGGACACAACGGCCACACTTCTCCACACCTCTGCCAGCTTCTCTGCTGATGCTGAATGCAGGAGCAACCTCCTTCCACAGAAAGACTGGGCTCCAATGGCCCTGTGAGTGACAGTTTAGGTACAAATTCTTATGTTGGTTTGCCAGGAGAAAATCCACAGTAATTCTATGGCAGCTGAAGCCCAGCAATTGACCAGTTGCTCGAGAGCTGATGTTCAAATCTCCATAAGGACGAAAAACTGCTATCTGTAGCAATAAGAAGCTGTGCTACCTTTCACCCTCTCATTCAGTTGCTAACAGGAGCAGTCAACCATATTCAATAGCTGTATTTTTAAAACTTCATGGATTTTCCAAGTAATTTGTTTTGGGTCTGCCTCCCTGCATCCTGGACATCGGCTTGGCATTTGGGCTTAGGAGACCTCTCCTACATGCACCATGTGCAGAGCTGTCCTGCAGCAGCTCTAAAGGGTTTGTATCAGTACAGAGAGGTTGCTCTTAATGCTGGCGTTGATGTTTTTTAATAAGGGGATTCATAGCTGTGCCAGCTGGGAGGTGCCCTCATTGCACTGCTCACCCAGAAATCCAAGAGCAAAAGAAACAGTGAGTTTTCACCTTGTCTCATGTCTGATCAGCACCTGGGGCTCAGGAGGCACAGGCAGCCCTTTCTACACCCTTTCCACATTGCTCCTCCACGGCTGGCGAGATCACCGAGTGACTCCTGTGATGGGTGACATCAGGGCTGGAGCAGGGTGAGCATCAGGGCTGGAGCAGGGCACTTTCCCCATCAGCAGCACGAAAGGTTCAATTAGCAACTCCGGCAGGAGGTGTGTAATTTTAGATTCAGGATATCATCAGTCAATAGTTAATGAGTGAACTGATGAGAGCGTGAGATGCTTTAAGTGGACCAGCTTGAAGAGGAGGTGAGTGCCTGTAATCAGGGGTGGATTGCTGCCATTCAGAGCACACTGCCAGCTGGGTTTGCCTTCTCAAATGCTTGCCTGGCTCCCCTCACCATGGAGACTGGTCTAGCCGAGCATGTGGAGGGGATTCATGTGCTTTCCCTAGTGCTGATCTCTACTTTGGGCTGAACTGCTCTTTACAAGTAGCATTTCAGGACAGTTGCTGCAGGAAGAGGAGAAACCAGGGTCAGCTGCTGTAGGAAGAGGAGCAACCAGCCCCCAAAGGGTTCTTCACTAGGTCCTGGCAACTGGCTCAGACATAGTGTCAACTGCTACATGAAACAGACTCAGAAACTTTTTGGAAATGGTTTTAGACTTACTGGTGCCATTTCAGCTGGAAAGCAATACTCTGTGAGTGGTATCCACTGCTGCATATCACTGCAGGAGTTATATCTATCATTCAGAGGTGTCCAGTATGAGAACAGTGACCATGTTCTTGTATCACTAAGGACCATGAGACAAATTTGGCTGATTAATTCAGCCTTTCTGCTGAGATGCACAAGTATAATAACAAGTAACAACCAGTGTCTGCTAAGACAAAGAAATGCCTGTGATGGGATGAGAAATCACTGTAGCCCATACAGCTGATGCCTCAGTTGAACCATACCTGGTTGCAACTCACCTGCGTGGGACACAGACACACACCCACTTGGGAAACCAGGTGTCTAGAAAAGAAGTGCTTTGTCTGGTACCACCAGGGAAATGAAGTCAGCACCCGTCCAGCCCAAGCCCTCCGGGTCCCAGGGGCTCACCTTGCACGACGAGGCTGCCCTGCGCGGTGCGGCGCACCCGCGTGCCGGGTTTGTTGGCGGCGCACACGTAGATGCCAGAATGCTGCACTGTGAGGTCCGAGATCATGAGGTTTCCTGTGCCCAGCACCTGGATCCCCTCCACACCAATCGGGCGGCCGTCTGAAAGAAGAGAAGGACAGGAGTCACAGGCTGGACCTTTGGGGGAGGTTCCCCAGGGCACAGCCCTCAGTGAGTCCAATCTAAGCACATACAGAGTGGTGCCATGTTCTCCTACTGCCATTTGCCAAGTAAAGTAAATGGGATTTAGCTGATGCTCTTATCAGAACTGCCTTCTGCAGAAACCAGATACTTATTTACTTGTTTGCCCAAAAACATTCTTTGTTGCTGCTTAAAATCCCAAAGTATCACCACAGGAAAGGTGAAAGCATTCAACCATGTGTTCAGGTTAAGATGAAGCACTCAGAACGAAGTTCAACGGAGTGGTTAAACCAAGCGAAATCATCTCAGCTTCTCTGAGCCATTGCCTGTGTTCTTGCATTAGAATGAGCAAGGATCCAAGCAGCTCAACAGCCTGTTTCCAACAGAGAGGCTTCAGGAAGAAGTCCAGCCAACATACTGCAGTGCTTCCCTGATGCACTTTCCCAGCCACCAGCAATTTATGAGCTGCAGATTAAACTGACCCAGAAGTTACACCACATTACCTGATAACCCTTGATGGATTTTTGTCGCTTCTGAAAATAAGAGAAACCTGGATTTTTGATTCCTTAGCCCTTGAACACACACTAGTTTAGGGCTGAGGAGTCCTAAACTTTGAGATGGTGGTTAGATCTCATTTACTTTGGCTTGAAAGGGCAAATGAAAAGGGCTGCCTCCACCCCAAGTGCTGGATATGAGGTATGTGAAATTGTTCAGTATCAGGGAATTCACTTTTTTCCTGTTTTCTCTGGAAAATTCCCAGCCAGCTCTAATTACAATGTGTTTCATTAGTATCAGGCTATTGCTTTCTATTGTTTCATTGATTTGTGTTTTAAGACACTGTCTGACAAAGGCAGCTCTAAATCAGGCTTAGCACATGTCAGGGTGTCTGAGCAGAAAGGCAAGGCAGGGGAGGAGTTTTACTGGAGGAGCAGTTAAAGGGAGCACACTTTCATCAGACAGGAATCAGGAATTCAGTTCTCTCAAGTTTGCTCATGGAGGAGATTAAAGAACCGACAGAAAGCAGAGAAGCAAGGACCAGCCATGGTGATGCCCCCACCTGCCCTCCCCACAAGACTTCCATACTCATGTGCTCCACTACAGTAGAAGAGCCTGGTCTTGTGCTCCAAAGTCTGTGCCATGATCTTCACACTCCAACACAGGTAGCATGCAGAGCTAGCTAAAAGTTACCCTGCAATCACATGCTTTAGATTTAATATCATGCTTTGCATAATAAAAAATATTAGAGAATTTGGGTCATTCATAACCAACAGGTTCTGGAACAGATTGGGAAAACTCTTGCTCCTCCAAGAACTGCAGATGGATCTCTGCTTACCTGTGGAACTCCATGGGCTGCAGAGGCACAGCTGCCCCACCATGGGCTGCACCCCAGCCTGCAGGGGAATCTGCTCTGGGGCTGGGAGCAGCTCCTGCCCCTCCTTCTGCACTGACCTTGGGGTTCAGGGCTGTTCCTCTCACATGTTCTCACTCCTCTCTCCAGCTGCAATTTGCTCTTGTGCAATAACTTTTTCCCCTTCTTAAATTTGTTATCCCAAGAGGTGCTACCACCACTGCTGATGGGCTTGGCCTTGGGCAGTGCTGGGCCCATCTTGAAGCTGGTTGGAAGTGGCTCCATCGGATATTAGAAAGCTCACAGTAACTCCTCACTAAAGCCATCCCTGTAGCCCCCACCCTACAAAACCTTGTCAGCAAATCCAGTACAACCACAGGAGTGAGGGATCCCATTTCAGATTCCAGGCAGCATCCCGCTAGGAAACATCAGCAAAGCGTGGACTGAGAACTACAAAAGCACTTCCAAAACCTATCTCCTGCAATGCTCTATACATATTGTTTTTCAGGAAATTTTGAAGCTTAAAGGTTTCGTTGCTTCATTAGACAGGAAATGCCAGACCTCTTCATTATTTGCATTGCAAAGAAAAATGCTCAGGTCTTTTAGAGAGAGAAAAGCAATGTCATTAAAGGATCACACCGCTGGCCAAGCCACCCCCGCAGTAAAGGGCTCAGTCATAAAAAGGACAGTAAAACATGACCTGTCTCACATTTAATGAGCAATAACAAGGAACCATTCCTTCCAAACAGCATTTGAGCTGAAGTGTAAAGAGGTCTGAATTAAATCCAAATTGAACTTGATTTCATCTTTTAAATTAGACCTTTTGGAAGTCCATATTTACAATAGGCATAAAAATCAAATCTCTCTCTTGAGGGAGGGATGGGACCAGTGAAAGATGCAAAGTGGTCATACCTGGATCCTTCCTCATATCACTGCCTTGAGAAATATGTGACTTGAATGTCAGCAGTTTTACTGTATTATTTATAACATGCTCCATCATTTAAACATGCAAAGACAGCCTGCAGCAGGTGCTCCCCCCCCAGTCCAAATACCAGCATCAATATGCCATCAGTTATCTCTCCAGCTCCAGCTATTAGAAGCCTGGTGGTCTGAGAAAACATCTCCTGTCCACACATCTTTCATTTCCCTGGAGATCAAAGCCCTCCAAGCTCAGAAGCCTTGGTGGAGCTGTCATTTGGGTCAGTGTGGCCACCTCTAACAGGCAGCAAAGATCACTGTGCCTGATCATCTCAGACACCTCTCACTCAACTCCTCTCTTTCCAAAAGTACTGAAAAGGGCTTCTACAGAAACATCTCTATTTTCCCAGTCTGTTCCATCCTTCTCACTCTTACTGTGCCTCACCCAGCCCGAGCCATCCTGCAGTCAGCTAGAAGGTCTTCAGCTACTATCTAGCCCAACTTAGCAACACTGACAACACATATAAATAATACAGAGTGTTTACACAAGAAACTCCTTGCATCCTGAAAGCTCAGCACTTTGCAGAACCGCTGTGCTGAGGGACTGATGTCTCACACCTGCTTTGCAAAGGTTGCTCTTTATTTTAACCCTGTTTTCTTTACACAGAGACCTGAAGAATGGTTCCAATCAAGTAATCCAAACCCTGTAAATTCACCTTTCTGGCATCACCTGCCACCACAAAGTCATCTCTTCATGGAGGAGATCTGAAAGACTGCAAAAGCCAACACTTGCTCAGTTCCCAAAGCTGTCAGGACCCAGGCAGGCTTGAAAACACTGCTCATTTAACATGACCTTCTACTTCTTTTAAAGAAGTCAAAAGCAGAAAATTTGAGGGCTGAAAAACAGTCAGTGTGGAGGGAAATGCCTGACAGATTCAGTCTTTCGATCCCTCAGTTGATGAGGACACAAGAGGGAGGTTCAGCTCTTGTGAAGAGCAGACACACCTCTAATTAATGAAGGAGACCATTCTCCAAATGGGAGATGCTCCCAAAAGATGCTCTGACTTAGACAAACGGAGACTTCACTGAATCACAGGATGGTTTGAGTTGGAAGGGACCATAAACATCATCTCATTCCAATCCCCTTCCTTGGCAGAGACACCTTTCACTATCCCAGGGTGCTCCAAGCCTGTCCAACCTGGCCTTGGACACTTCCTCCCCACTTGGGGCAGCCACAGCTTCTTTGAAGAACGTGCGCCAGGGCCTCCCCACCCTCACAGGGGAGAATTTCTTCCTAATATTCAATCTAAATCTACCCTCTTTCAGCTTAAAGCCATTCCCACCTTCTCCTATCACTGCACACCCTCGCAAAAAGTCCCCCTCCGGCCTCCCTTTAGGTACTTCCATGTTCCCCCTGAGGGTGAAGCCTGGATGAAAGACGCCTGCCGTTTGGGAGTTGCATTATTTATTTTTCCAAGGTGTATGTGATGCTTTCTGGAGCCCATTCTCCGCCTGCTAACCGAGTGATTGGCACACCAGCACCAATTATGGAGCCCCCTTAAAACGTGCCAGGCGATATGAATATGCAACAACACGAACGCCTTTCTTTTGTAAGTAGCAAGTAGAAAGAAAGTAACAACTTTCTAATGTTGATCATTTAGGTCTTTTGTGAATTCTTTGTATTGTGTCATAGTAGCCTTCCACTTTTTAGACACATGGGTCTCCTGCTCCTGCGGACACTGGGCACTGTGGATTAGCATATTTAGAGTACATTGCAACAGTTGACTATTCAGTGTGTGAAGTGGTGAAATTTACTCTATTATTTCTAAACACTTACGGGAACGGTGCTCCTGTCAACCAGTCAGCCATCTATTGCAAGCTTCTGTGTCCAATAAGTTACCAATTAATTGGCTCCTACAATTGTTGTATAGTTTACTTCTTGAATGGCACCCTCTTTAGTAATTTCCTTCCCATTGTGCGGCCCTTTCTGACAACTTCTGTATAACACTATCAGATAATCACTGTCCTTTCTTTCTCGCCTCACTTTTCTGTATCTCTCTAAATAGTTTATTATTCTGCTTTGGTACCTTTTATGGAGGCCAGCTCAGTGGCCTGTCAGTTAAAGGGTAAGGATACATTAAAATCGTCGTTCATTCAAAAGGCTTTGCAGTAAGTGCCCGGGATATTCATTTGTGCACACATATAGGTCCAAGCCTGAAGTGCGTAGCTGTGAAAGGAAAAGCCCTATCTTCCCTGAACAAACCCTTAATGATTTTACATCTCTCTCAGAGCCTGCTCTCTAATGAATGTTGACATTTCATGCACGGTGAGACACAGGAATTCTGTTTGTGGTCAGGGGCTACAACATATTCCCAAAGAAATTAAATTCAAAATTGATTGTGTGACACTCAAAAACTGGCCCAGAATTTGAATGATTTCCTTCAAGTGAAATATAGCTGCCTTTCCCACTGAAAACCAGCCAGGTTTTAGCAAAGCCAAAGCAAGAAGTGCAAATGGTGTTTATGGCTTGCTTTCCCCTGTACCAGAAAGCTGTGAAAGCAAAATTGTTCTTTTGCTCCTTTTTGACAGAAAAAATGCCACAATGTCAAAACTGTGAGCAAAGGGGCTCAGAGAGAGTTTCCAAAAAGGCAACGTGCCCTGTGCAAAGCCCCAGCACAAACAGCAATGCCACAGCTCTTCCTTACTTCTACAAGGCAAGAAAGATGCTCACACAGATTTGGCTTTTTTGCTTAAATTAAGCCATCCCTATTGCTAAATCACTGCATCTCTTTAAAACTTTGTGTCTATGGATGTTTTTGTTTCTGCACATGGATTAAAAGTGATTTTTTTCCTAAGCTGAGTTAGTTATCTCTAGGAGGAGCTTCAGGAAGACCTTCTCTTGGAGGAAGCCAGAGATGACAGATACTGTGAGGGCCTCCCTGTCCAGCACAAACCCCTCTCCTTTCTCGTGATCACACAGACAAGGAGAGATGAAAGCGCTTCCAAAATGGCTACAAAGAGATGACAAAGCCTCCAAGTTATCAGAGAGCCCGTGCACCGCGTCGCTGTCAGGATCACTGTCACCTTAAATGAGACCTTGTGATGCTTTGGACAGGAAACATTCCTGCTGAAGGGGAGGGAAAATAACAGGGTCTGCTTCCCATTCAGTAGCTCTGGTTCTGCTGCTGTGCTGCAAAGCAGCATGGAGAGGGTATTTATTTTTGGTGGAAGGCAATGCTGAGCTCAGACCATCCAGACAAACATCACACGGTGCTATTACATCTTCATTATTGCACTGCGCTATAGAGACAAGTGTTTTGAAGAAGGTAATAAGCACTTATAATTAAGGCAATTATAAAGTAGTTTATTATAGTTGAGCACTAACATAGAGCTGCCTTGTGTCCAAGAGAACCAAACCAGTCATACAGAGCATCTGGGGAATTTTTAAAACAGCATCAATCTGATGCTTATGGCTCTGGAGACAAAAATACCGGTTAGTGGCATACAAAGGCTGATTTTACAAGCCACTAGAGGATGCAAGGAGTGAAAACACGTTAAAAATGTGCAACTGATATTGGATGCAAGTCCTCATTCCCTGGCAGGCAGCGCTGGAACTGGAAGTCACCCTGCCCAGGAGCTGACCCTGAGCTTTGGAGAGCCATGGGGGTGAAGTCCCACATCCAGCACAGCAGCACGAGACTGAATTATCCCTGTTTGTGCTTCACAGCCACCTCAGGAGACACGGGGAGATGAGCATCTCAAAAATGACATGACCTCGAGGACCATAAGATCTCAGGAAATCCTACTGAACCTAACCCCATTGTGCACACAGGCAGAGTTACAAGCTCTGGGAGATAAAATCCATCAGCACAGGTTTCTGTAGGGCAATGGAAGTCTTGCTCTGAGCAAAACAGTTTCTAAGCTATCATCACAAAGTTAGAATCTAAAATAAACCTTAGAGGAACACAGCCCTTTGCTCTTCCTCGCTTGCATGATGCCATCAGATTGTCTCTGGTTTCCATGCTGATTTAAAAACATATCACGGACCCCAGCAGCAAGCATTTGTTTTTTTCAGGGCTTCAGACACACAACTTTAAACACTCTCTCCCCCTTAAAATTGTTTTAAAACTCTCTGAACAGGCAGCAAATTTCTTTCAAGTCTGTTTTTATGTGAACGATGTGTTTGCGTATGATTTTGCTTCTCTAGGCCAACAGTGGTGATGTTTTTGATGCAGCAGAAGAAGATGCTGTCACTTGAGAAAAGATAAAATTATCACCTTTCATGAAACATCTACAGGTTTAACCAACCCACTTCTCTAACAGCTGAAAACAGAATGTTGGCAGAGAGAAAAAACAAAGTGTAGACATGAGGATAAAAAGCACTTCAAGCCTACAATTACCTTCTGTGGGAAGGGAGAGGGTGAATCAGTTGTTGTATAAAACAGTCAGGGGCACCCACCTATTTCCTACCTGATGGCTATGGAGAGGAGGAGGAGGAGGAAATCCCAGTGACCCCAGGGCTTACCGAGGCGGCTCCAGGAGACGATGGGCCGCGGGTTGCCGGTGGCGATGCACTCCAGCACCGCTGTCTGGTGCACGGTCAGCGTCAGGTTCTCCGGGCCCACGAGAATCATGGGGTCCTTGTACACGGTGGAGTGGGAGCCTGCAACGACAGCAGCATCGTCAGAAGGCTTCTGATTCCCTCTTGTTCAAAGGGAACATCAGGCACCCTCTAAGTACATCTCCTCTAAGTGCATATCGTCTTTCATCAGGAACTGTAGTGACAGGAGAAGGAGCAATGAGTTCAAACTGGAAGAGGGGAAATTTAGGTTAGGTATTTGGTAGAGATTCTTCCCTGTTAGGGTGGTGAGGCCCTGGCACAGGCTGCCCAGAGGAATTGTGGATTCCATCCCTGGAAGTGTTCAAGGCCAGGCTGGACAGGACTCAGAGCAACCTGCTCTAGGGGAAGGTGTCTCTGTGCATGGCAGGGGGTGGAATGAGATGATCTTCAAGGATCCTTCCAACCCAAACCATTCCAGGACTCAAAATCACATGGCTGGTGTAACCCTCAATAAATCTGAGATGCACGTGAAACAAAAGGAGCAGAAGTGTTTGTGTGACAGTCATGCCAAGCATTTTTAAAGTGTGCCTTGATTATTCCTGGGGAAAAACCCTGAACCAATGATCCAGCCCCAAACAGGCCCTGTTAACATTTGGATATCAGCAGCATAGAGAAGGAACTGCACTGTGAACGCAAAGAGAAGATGTGCATATAAGGAAATATATGGTATTAGGTATATATACAAGGTACATAAAGAAAACACAACATGTAAGAGAGCAGGAATGCAAATAAATGAAGGAGTTGCTTTATCTTTCAGCATTTCAAGCCATAAAGTAATCCATAGAGACCACAGTGCCTAACTCTGTCTCTGTGAGCTGTCTCTCTTGCTGCTGGTGTCACTTGCTCCAAAAGACCTCACCTGGGACAAGGAGTGATGAAGGCAACAATCCCTGACTTCTGCTGAGGAGCTTTCTGAGAGGAAACTCCCCTGACTACTGCACCCCACATTTTCCTACCATTTTCCTGAAGGGAGAGGATGCATCCCATTTCACTGATATACCTGTGACATTTGCTGCTCATGATACAATCACTAATTCTTAATTTGCACTATAGTAGCACCAAGTGGCAGCAACAAAGAATAAAACCCATCGTGCAAGATGGATGTACAGACCCATAATAGAACAAAATCCTGGCACAAGGACCCTGAACACCAGACAGGCACGAGAAAGGCAAAAGAAAACACATTTCACTAGACAGAATGATCGCATGGGACAAAAACATCATCCTGTGTTATGTATACCACAGCTGAACTCACATCTCCTGAGTCCCTAAAAAGTGCCTTGTCCCTGGGCCAAATGTCCCTACAGCCTTTAGTCTCATCTGTTGGAAGCAGAAGAGGAGGAAACTCAAGAGACATTCTCAGTTTTCCATCAGTAAACAGGAACTGAAAATCTCTGCATTCATCTTTCTCCCCATCTCTGATGAGAGCTGGGTTATATGCCAGAAATGCCGAGGTCAAAGCGGTGTTTAAGGAATTCCATCAATCTTACAGCTGCTGGCAAAAAAAGCTCAGTACACCTGCAAAGAGAAATACTTGGGCTGGTCATCTGCCCCCAAGCAGGAGTGGGGCACAGGGAGGGCTGGGGAGCACACAGGGACCTTCCCATCGCGACCAGCCCACGCTGACTCCTGCACTTGGACTTTGCAATGTTCAAAAAGCTCGTCACAGAGAAGTGATCCACCGAAACCTATCTACAGGGTCTTTTCTGAAGAAAATTTCTCTCTGCATTTTTGAGTGTTACCCTTTCACAGTAGCTCAGGGGCTGGAATCAGGGCATAGCAGGGGGATTCCACAGTGGTCCAAGGGCAAGCAGATATCAGAGCAGCTCGTTTATTAATTGTTCCTACGGGGGCTAAGCAGGGAGCGATAAAGCGACTCCAAGCTTGTGTGTAAATGGGCAAAATCCAAGAAAAATCACCGTGTCAGTGTGACTTAAGAGCTGACTTTCTCACTAAGTGCATTTCACTGCAAGCCATAAAATGCAGATTTTTTGATGAGAACCAGAATGCACAATAAATTCATATGACCGGCTGGTTAACCCCAAGAGATCTGAAAAACAATACCTTCCCCTCAGTACCTCGGAGTGCCTTTAAAACCCATGTAGATTTATTGTTCTGAATCACAATACTAAATGTTCACGCTTAGAATAATACGGTATTATCAGCGTATTATATAGCGATTTCAATATTTCAAAACACTGAGAAATGAAATGAATTGTCCAAGGTCACCCAAGAATATCACCAAAGAGAGCCAAGCTCAAAGCAGAATTTATGAAACACCCTACTTTGACAATAAAATATTTAAAAATCACATTCTTTGATTTCTACTCTGAGTCTTCAATACACATTCAGGTTTTTGAGCGTGGATTCAGCTCCCTGAGTTTGAGCAAATGCTGTCCAACCCTGGAAGTGGCATTTCCATCACTGCTCACCTTCTCCTTAAAGGCCATGGAATGGTCCCATAGCTTTGCTGCTGAGCCCACCACTCACAGCAGTGACAGCTCCAGGGCCAGCAGGGACTGGGACACAGCAGGGACACTGCAGTCAGAGGCCAGCACCACACAAAGGGACCAACCTTGTCCCAGCATCAAGGAGGAGGTTCCCTTCCTCAATCAGACCAGCCCTTTGATGCAGGGTCAGGAAGGAAGGAGTGACAAAATGAGGGACTCGTGGCAGGAGAGTGTTGCTGGAGCTCAACAGGGTTCAGGGCAGCGCAGGGATTTATTCTGAAAGGGCTCTAATGATGCCCCTGGTCCCCAGGGACTCCACCAGGAGCAGTCACAAGTGAGGATGGGGAAGTCCCCAGCACTGCCAGCAGTGACAGGCACTCCAGCAGGGACAGGAGCATCGCCTGACAGATCTTGATCAAAAGGACAGCAGCAGAGAGAGCTGCAGCTCGCACTGGAAAGGTGTCAGTGCAGAGAGGCAGGCAGCCCCTCGGGAGCAGCTCTGCTGAGCAGGCACTTGAAAATAATCAATCAGCAGGACTGGAAGACATCTCTGTGCTGCTCACTGCAGGCAGCCCCATCAGCACTGCCAGGGAGAGGAGGGAGAGCACTGCAAGCAGGCTTCTTCACCCCCACAGGCAGCCACCCTCCTCCTCCTCCTCTCCTGCCGGGTTGTGGCAATGCCCTGCAGGGCACAGGCTCCAGAGCCCATTCTCACCCTCTCCCTCCTCCCTCCCCAGCCAGGGCTTGGACTGGACACCTCATTGAGGCAGACCTGATGCTTCTTTGCTGGTGAAGCAATGGCTAAAGCTGCTGCCCTGCAAGGAAAGTGTGAGCCCCCCTGCCATCATGAAAAGCAGAGAGACAATTCCCTTCACCACGACACAAGAGAGAGGTGATACAAAATATTTGCAAGAATTCTGCTTACCCCATCATGCCTAATGCCATGTGAACAGCAGCAATCATGTTAGCTCAGTATTTACTGACACAACACCCGCAGCAGCAAAGCAATGCCCCGTGCACCTCTGCGGCTCACCACAGCCTCTGCTGCTGTGCCAAAGCCCAGGGTTCACATGCCAACACACACCTGCTGTCCTGATCTAACAGATAATTGTGTGCTCTTAGCAAACACCCCAGAGCATAAACCTTTTCCAGGGAGGTTTAACCCAGTGCAATGCGTTTTCCATGCAAATGTCCAGTTACAGAAGTGCAGGCACTGAAGCATGGTCCAAATCCCACAACAAACACTTACACACGGTGCCTGTATTCATCATCTGACTGCTTTAAGGAGGAGAAAAAACCACAAATGTTTCACAGACAGGAAACCAGGAAAATATCCATCTGCAACAAGGGATAGTCAGATGAGAAGAACTAGAGCTTTCTGCCCTGCGAGAGAGAAATAGTAACTCAGGCCAGTAAACTGACACAAAGGACATCACCACATCGATAATTTACTGTTCTCTTTTCTCTCCATGTGGCTACTGTTCGCATAGATCAAGCAAACAGATAAGTAACAGGCACCCAAAGCTCCCAGGTCTTTCAGAACCAGTTATCCTGCTTTCTTTCCCCGTCACAGTTGATACACACAGCATCACTCTTCCCTCGGCTTCACCCCATTTCACATGTGCTGCTTTTTTACAGTCAGCAGAGGCTAATCTGACACTTGGTACAGGTGTTAAGTCTCTGCTCCAGAACCACTGGCCAGGCAGTGTTTTGGAGGGTGATGGGAAGCTGTGAGATGAGACTGTATGCTGGAAAACCTCCAGCTCCTGGGTACCAGCAATTACATGTATATGATGAGAGGAGGATCGCAGGTCCAGGGAAAGACCTTTGGCTGCATGTAAGAGCTCAGAAACACCCACTCAACCATCCCTGGGCAGACTTCCCTCGCCTGTTATCTCCAAAGATGCAATCTCCATTTCCACAGGGAATCTGGGATGTCCTGCACCACAGGGGATCTTAACAAACAGCAATCCAGAACAAGGAAGGTGTTATGGCTGGACAGAGGAATGCCTCTCAGTGTGTTAGCCTGAAGCTCTCTTAAACTGTCCTGGTCCAGAACAGCAGTGGGAGGAAGGCAGGAAGGCAGCCAGGGCAGCGTAGATGGCACTGACCTGACACGGTGAGTCGGGCCTCCCGGCTGAACTTCACGTTAGCAATGTTGGTGGCAACGCAGTGAAAGATCCCGCTGTCTTCTGCCCTCAGTCCCGTTATCTGGAGAACCCCCTTGGGAAGCAGCGTGTACCTGTGGGAGGAGAAAACAGAATGAAAAGCTTTCAAAGCAAACCTGTGACAGCAGGCTGGCTCCCTGCATCCCAGTGCAGAGCTGCCAATACCACCAAGGTGTCAACAGCCCTTTAGGCAGAGCCCACACCTGCTTCTGCATCAGTTCTTACTTTTTTTTGGATACATGAGCCTCTGGTCTTTTTTTACAGGGGAGTAAAAGAAAATAATTTATCTCCTGACGCATCCTTGAGAAATGGTGATTTTTGTTAGAAGACCACAAAATAGATGCTTCCTTTTTAACCTGTGAAAAAGCTCTGGCAGTGCATTTGCATGTGAAGGCAGCTGACACTGTGGTTATCCCACATGAGTGGGAATTATCACCCATCAGCTGAAGCACAGTGACCATGGACAGGCATCAGAAACCCGTGCTCCATGCTCCCCACTCCAGGCCCAGGACTCAAATTCATACAACCTTAAAACCTCAGATGCACGAAAAGGTATGTTTAAAATAAATATTGAGCAGGCAAACGTAAACATCAATAAATACTTGATATCTTTAAAACATAGGCACATTTAAATCATGCGTGCATACACACATATATGTACACATACATTACAGGTTGCTTGGCAACCACTTGTTTAAATTGGCTGGTAGTAAGTCATTACACTGTGATGAGCTAATAACCCATTTCCGTCCGGAAGATGAAGAACACCTTTCTCCATATCAGCATATGGTTAAGTGCCTATAACCTGCTCCCTGCGCCGGGCTCCTAACGTGGGGCTCCGTGTCGGTGGCAGCGTGACGGCAATCAGTTTTACACGGCCCGAAGTTGATTGCAATCTCTCTGGGACTTTAAAATGCCCATTGTTTTGGATGAATTATACTACAAGAAGCCTTCATTTTTGTTAACAATCTGCCCACAGCATTAGAAGATTCAATTCCAAAGCTATTATTCTGCCTTCAAAGCCTCCAAGTGCAAGACTCGGCATACAAATTCATATACACTTTATACCCAGAAATGCACCAAGCGTGATTAATGCAGAAATCCAATTCAGTTAGAGAAGCAACTCTCATCACCCAGGCTCTGGTGTCAGAGATTAATCTACTGAGCTGACAATAAAAAACTTCCCCAGTAACATTACTCCTACACAAAGCTAAATCTCCTCAAAACCAGGACACAAATGTAGGGAAACTGTTCCTAGGCCACACCCTCCAGGGCTTGGGCAAACTCCCTTCCCCAAGGAGAAGCAGCAGGAACAAGCACAGCTTGGACTTTTCTGGGTTGGAGAAAAGTCTTGGCTTCCCAGTCTTGGAGTTCTTCAGTCTTGGGGTTCCTCAGTCCTGGGGTTCCCCCAGCCTTGGAGAAAAGAAGTCCTTGGAGAAAAGGTCACATTTAAATCCCTGCAACATTTCTAACCATCTCCACAACTGTGTTCCTGGGCTCAAATGGAAAGGATCAATGATGCATGAAGGACTTCAGGGGAACGTCACCTGTCCTGTAACATCTCACTGGGATGCCGTAAGGCATCCAGCACAGTTCTCCACCCCTTAGTTCTGTTTATGCCACCTCGGATCACATCCCCGGTTCAGCACCCGTATGAGTAAGAAGCCTTCAGAGAACATCAAGTTTAACAAATCCACCCTGCGCTGGGCTAAAAAAAACTCAGCTGAAAAATGCAAGGAAAAACAAAACCCGACAGTTGCAGTTTTCCACAGCAGATTTGGGCCTCTTGGGTCCTTCTACTGTAAGTTCACTGCCACTCTGAGAAGGTCAGGCATTGTTCCAGCCCTCGTGTTTTCTCCTGCCTCCAAAGAACCCAACCGCATTCTGCTGCAGAACTGACACTTTTAAGAATAGGGACTTTCAGGAAAATATTTACAGCTTCCTGGTTTCGCCTATTCCCAAGGCAGGGCCGCCAATCCGTGCTCGAGGTGAGCTGTGAGCGATTGTCTCCCACCGCTGGTTGTGCGGCTCCCGAGCTACAGCTGGGGCTGCCGGCACCGGGCACGCGTTTCCTGCCACCTGTCCCGCGCCGCGCCGAGCATCAAACCGTGATGAGGGACGTTTCCGACGCGAGGGGAGCAGCCTGTCAAACACAGGAAGCGGCGACGTGCCGCTCCAGGTCTAGGCTGGGAAGGGAGGCAGCTGGAGTTTCTCTTTAGGAGATTGTTTGGGAACTGGCAGCTCAGGGTGCTGTGGGAAGCTCTCTGCAGAGCTCTCCAGGTGCCACACATGAGGCAGTCCACCTGGGAATAGCAGCCACAGTGTAATTCAGCACTTGCAGGAGTCCAGGACCCATATGCAAGATCCTAAGTCATGGATCTGTCTCAGAAAGAGTTAAACAAAATGGAGCCATGGAGGGATGAAGGATGCCAAAGCTACCCAGCTCGTTAAGGCTTGCTGGGCAGTTCTCTGTGCTGGAAAATAAACCTGGAGCAAGGTTGATCAGAGACAGTCAGTGCAAGCCCCTGAAAATCAGCTAATAGCTTTATTTAACTCCCCTGGGAAATGCCAGTACCCCTACAAGGTGTTTGGCCAAAAGGAGAACCAAACCAGAAAAGCCACAACACACTAAACGAAATAGTCTTCCATGGTGGAAACACTGGTCAAGACCCATAGCCAAGGTTAGCTGTGTCTGAGCACAACTGTGAAAGCAAAGGAAAGTCTGGCCATTTTTTCCCACCTGGAGAGAAGCCAGGTGGCTTGGACATGTCCTACCTTTCGTTGTCTGTGTTGACTGGCATGCTGTTCTTGTGCCATAGGATGACTGGCTCAGGCAAGCCGTGGATCTGGCACTGGAATCTCGCCACACCGCCCTCCTCCACCACTGCATTCTGAGGGTGGATGTGGAAGTCAGACATTGCTGGAAGACAAAAAGAGAGACAAAATTATTCACATGTGAAGAAAGATCCAACAACTGATGTCAGCAACTTCACATGACCTAGAAATACACCCTCATTTCCTACAGAATGCAAATGGGGCTGTAATGTAATGTAAGAGCAGAAGGCCAGCTTGCAGCCTAACCTTCTGCATGGAAAAACAAGACTAGTGGAAAATTCTTGGCATCCCACGTGCCTCTGGACATTGAACTGATTGGCTCAACCAGAACAGGAGACTTTGCTCCAAAACCCTCATGGTCCTCGGCGAGGTCTGCGGGGGCAGTGAAAAACACAGACACTGCACTGGCACTTGTCAGAGGTCATTCCCAATAGCTTGAGCAATCTTTGGATCCTAGTCCACATCAAAAGAGATGGATTCTTTCTGTTGCCATCAATGTCAACATTTGGGGAGCAAAAGGATTCAGCCAAGAGAAAGAGCAGCTGCCAAGAGCTCAGCAAAGTGAGGGTTTTGGGGCTGGGACCCCCTGACAGAAAATGATGAACCCCAGCATGCCCACAAAGGGTGAATACAGACCAGCCTGTTCCAGCAAGCCACAGCTGTAACCACTGTACAGAAACACTCTGGCACACTGTTAGAGCTACATAAATAATACCGTAATTATTACTATTAATTAATTGGAAGGTGCTGCCTGTTGACTCCGCAATAAACATATTCAAAGCTTATAAACATCCCAGTGGTTATTGAGCTCATGACTCATTTAAAGCGCTGCATCCACAGGAAGGTCTCTTGCATTACCATACAAAACAAACTCCAAGAGAATCCCCTGCTCCACCGACCCAGCCCGATGACACCCCTCTCCAGCAAGAAAGCCTCGTCCCCTTCAACATGCATCAAGTGCAATGACTGTGGGTCTGCTAAGGAACAAGCTGCCTATGTGTCAGGGCAGCTTAATCATTCATCTGCAAATTGCAGTTGGGCTCAGGCAGATGGGAGATGGCCATTAGCAATCATACATTAAATATGTGTTGCATTAACCTGCGCTGCTCCCGCAACCACCGCTCGCAACCCGCTGATGGCAGATTTGTTAAGCTGATGGAGTAACACGGAGCAAAGCCCCAGCACAGTCGTAGGGCTGGGAAGGTTTTGTAGGTATGAGGGTGGGATGGGCAGCCAACTCCACGTCGGGAGCCAGACCGGGGAGCGGCTACGCAATGTTCCAGCCAGATGGGGACACACCAGCACAAGGTGAAAGGTCACGGAAAACTGTATTTCTCTTTTCCAAGATAAAAGCCAATGCAATTATCCTCTCTGGTATATGATAGAGCCCAATGGTACAATGGTAATTTACCCAATTCATATGGGTTTAGCCTTGAAATGAGACTGATCATGGTCCAGAGCATTCAGACATGGAAAGGAGCCCAAAGGCTGCTAGGAAGTCTCCCACACCAGGTGATGCCCCTTCCAAAGTGGCAAGGGATGCTTCAAAAGATGGGGGAATCCATGGGTGCCTGCAGCAGGAAAGCTCAAGGGAGCCTGCAGAATATTTCAAGGCTGAAGACCCAGACCAGGGTGAGCATTTTTGCAAAGCCAAAGCTTATGGACCCTCACCAAGAAATTAATCCAAGATTTACAGAGGATGATACAAAGCTCTCTAAGAAAATTTTTTAAAAAGCAGGCAAATGCCTCCAGGAAAATTCCTTTCAAATGTACAGATGCTCAGCACTGAGTTTTTTTGGTGGCTGACAGGGTTGATAAAAGAGGGAGGTGTGAATAAGAACAGCCCCGGCACAGACTTCGCTCTGCCGGCTGCAGAATTCATCGCCATTCCTTTATTTCAATAATATCACCTCTTATAGGTAAAACTGCAGCAATAACCTCTACTCTTAAAGACACCAGTATTAATATTTATCATGAATAAAACATGGCAAGTTATAAATAATTCAGTTATGAGGATGTTAAGTAAAATATTACTCTTCAACGACACTATAATGTGGCTTTGAAGCACAGTTTTATGTTAAATGCCTAGGAAACACTGTGACCCTTGCCAAGACCAGCTGGTTTGCAGAAGATGCATTAAAAATTCATGCACTGAGCTACAAAATGCTATTTTTAAAACAGGTTTACGAGTTTATTTACAGTTGCAGAGACAAAAGACTTTTGGAGCATCTCCTGTAAAACAGCAACAAAACTTCAATGTGTGTGATTACCGGGTTTTCAGCCTGGGAATAAATCACCGGGGAGAAAGAGAGGAGAGGGATAGGAGCTCAACTGCTACACAGGGCATTGCCTAGAGGGGCTAAATCTCTGCTGACCCATGTGAGGGTTTTATATACGTCCCAACTGACTGTAACAAACTCATGCAGCAGAGTGCTTGCTCCTGTTTGTCACATGTCTTCCCGTGGCAAGCAGCAGGAGCCCGTTACCAGCCGGGCGCTTTTGTTCCAGCCGCCAAGGAGAAGAGCTGCACGTCAGCCCGGGTGGGGCTGGCCAGCAGCCAGGGAGCTGCAGCTCATTTCTATGCTAATGGCCATAATAATTTTAAAAATAAATACATGCAATCACAATATTCACCCGCAAGCTCCTAAGAGGGGAGGCACTCACTAATCCATCTGCCAGCGGTCTCTGCCATCCAGCAATGCGACATCCATGTGCCCATGGAGGGACTGGTGCTGCCCCAGGCCTTTTTTACCATCATCGGAGGGGCAAGTGCCACCCTCTCCCATTAAACTTCCCTCTGCCATCTCATTGTGTCATCAAGCCATAAAAATAACATAAATCACATGCACACTCATTGCTCCACATTAATGCTCCAAGCTGTGATGTCTCAGTGCTTCTGCTATCATCCCACCTGGATTTTGGCTGTGGTACACAACAACTGCCACAGGGCAGGGAAAGACAAAACTGAGGCTCACAGCAGACAGGGAATGGTCCTGGCAGCCCTTTGACGCTGCAGGCATGGAGGAGCCTTTTCCAAAGCACATTTGCCAAGCCTAGATTCAGATTGAATGCTGACTGAATACAGGCACACGGACACGTGAAGCAGAGGAGTTACTCTTCTTCTCTCCTTCCCTTGTGTTATATAACCAAGGACCTCAACTAGGATGATGCTGGATCACAGGTGAGGCTCTTCCATAAAGAAACCGCCATGCTTGGGATTGCCCACCACTTAACCCCCACTGGGATGCAGTCCCTGAAGGCATGTCCCATGGACACAGGTGAGCAGCAATGCTTATCCTCATCCATATTCATGAAGGATTCATTCTGGGGTCTCCTCTAATCAAATCATAAGCACTTTCTCCATCCCAACAGGCCTGGTGGAAAGGCCAATGGAATAAAAATGAAAATAGCTATCGAGTGAAATTTTCTCTACTCCATAAAAAACTAAATTGAAACCATTAGTGGCCAATCCTTTTTTTGCTCAGTGCAGCATTAGTGCTAAGCCAGAGATTGACCTAGATTTGATATAGAAAAAGAAAACATTAACTTGGTATGTCAAAGCAAATCCCAGGCCTTTCGAGTCATTAAAACACAAACATTGTGCAGGCACAAGGAGAGGAGGAAGACTTGAAAGGTTCAATGCCAAACACGGTATTAGGAGAGCATTTGGGAAGGTCAGCTAGTTCTGCAATCAAATTGCCTTTTGATTTTAAATTACTTAAAGGGAGACCCAGGCTGGCTCTGACACAAGGTGATGCTGGGCAGGAGTGAGCATCCACATCACCACGGATGCCACGCAGCCCACAAATAGCAGTGCACAAGTGAAGATCCTTTCTCCACATTTCTGCCACCAACCTGTTAAATTCAGACCTTTTCCAATGAAGGCATGTGGTTAAAATGTCCCACAGTTAACACAGTATAAGGAACAAGAGTTTTATGGGATGTGTCTCCAGTATCTGGGCCTCCAGACTCTCCTGCCAAGGAGGGTGGGCTTTGTTACATCTGTTACAACTGAGGAAGGTGAAATCTGGGAGGAAAATTATTTGCCAAGTGCAGAGAACAAGACGCGGACAAGCTGAGTCCTTCCAAGATCAGCTCCATTCCAATGACAGTGAGCTGCTGATTTTTACACTGAATTTCTCTACTCACTAATAAAATTGAATTCCTCCTCAGGTCAGCCAAAGCCAGAGTTGTTTTTAAAACACAATGAACACCATGCCAATCAGTGCCAAACTTGAACCACTCAAATCAGGCTGAGAGCTGCAGCAGAACCAACCTTCAATATCTGTGAGATTCACGAAGCACCCAACTCCTTTTCCTGAAATCCACCAGTGCCAAGGCAAGAAGAGGGATTAAATTTTCGATTCCCTTGTGGCTTAAGAGACCTTCACCACTAAGTCAGCAACCTGCCAGGGAACATTCTCAAAGAAGTCAGCAGGTGAAGGCTCTGCAGACTCAGGTCCCTTATTTGTCCCCTCCACACTCTGGAAATGGAGGATTTGCCAATGAGAAGGAGCCGGCACAAAAGATGGGGGGCGCGTGGACACCACAAATCCCATCCTCTCCTCTCTTCCCCCTGCCTTCAAACAGCAACGCCTGCCCAAGCCTTTAAGAAAAAGACACTGAATCTTCTTTCTATACTTTTTTTTTTTTTTTTTAAGATGCACTTTTATGAAGCTAAAAAACAAGCCCACGGCAGGCCAGCCCGGTGGCTACTCCAGCTGCAGAGCAGCCTCTGCGCCTGCGAGCCGGCCCTGCGTGTCTAATGACGCTATTGTGCGAGGTTGTTGCTGAACTGCCATGAGCCCAATTTTGAATGCAAGTTGCTTTGTGCATAGTGAAGCGTGAACAACAGCGCCGCCCATTTATCTATTTAATTCTCCAGGAGTAGCAGGAGCGGGGCCCTTTGCTCACATCTAAAGGGAAGAAAAATCGCCTTTCTCTCAGCTTTGGAAAGGGAGGGAAATATTAAACAGCAGCCGTGCTTCTCCTAGCACAGAGGAAAATCCTTTCTGCCCCTGTCCACTAATCATAGCAGGGAAAATCCCAAACCTATTGTCCATGCTGAGCCTCAGAGCTCCAAAGAATATGGGCTGCAAGACTCAGGAGAGTTTGAAGCAAGGAAGACATTTTTAGAGGAATGGAGTTTGTTTAGGAGGAACCAAAATACCAGGTGAGATAAAAGAGGGAGGATGACCCACCTCAGTCTGTGCAGAGGTACAGGGAAATGGTCACATTTTATCTGAAATATCTGCAAACAAGTGCTTATTCCTCTTTTGCTTTGGCTGTTGTTTTCTTCCCCTGGAGCTAACAGGATGGCTCAGAGCATGAATGGAGGACGGTCCAGGCTCTGTTCTCTCTGCATTTTGCATCCTCATCTCTCTTGTTTTCACCCACAATCAAAGCTGACTGGAAGAATTTAAAACAGGCTGAGAAGACAGCACATCATATAGACTTTTCTGGTTGAGGAACAAAGTCTCCACCTGGCTTGTTTTTTTCTCCTGTCCCAAGCTTCTGGGACAGGGATGAAAGGGAGACAACAGAGATAATGCTTCACAGTGGGACACAGCAGCTGCCCACGGGAGGGAACATGCAACAGATATTTTACAAGAAGAGTAGGGGGAAAACATACTACCTCATGACTCAAGTCAACAAGGAGGCAAATTTTTGTCTGGTCTGGAACTGTGACTCCTCAGCTCTTTGCATAACACATGAAGTGGCTGTGAGCCAACTCCAGGTCACCTCCCCACTGCATCGCAATGAACAGCCCTGATGGACACTATTGACACATGATTTATTGTTGGGTTTGCTGCTTTCAGAAGCAGAAAAAACACAGAGCCCTGTAGGGGCTGCTTCCACGTAGGGATGATAAACATCCTGTGAAAGTAACGAACACATCTTCACTGCGTGCAGAGGAGTGGTCAGAGGGAACACCCTCAGGAGCCCCTGCTTGCTCTACCTGCCCTGCACAAGCCAAGGAACCAGGCTGTGAGGAGGATGATGGATTCTTCCTGGAAAGGTCCCTGTAGGGTGGCACCTGGGAACCCTCTGAATGCCTGCACTGCCGCTCCACTCCTCTTCCTGAGGCTTGACTGAATGTGCTGCTCATCGCCAGCACACCCAGCCTCTCCTGCACACTCACAGGCGCCTCCAAACCCATATTCCAGTCATAGAGAACATTTAGGACATTCACGGTACTTATTATAGCTCACTAATTGGAAAATTAACTATACCACCATCAGTTGTTGATGTAGGGGTACTCTCCTGTGGGCAGGAAAGATTTTTGACTGGACAAATGCAGCCTCTGCACCACACATGGAAATGAACAGGGGCCCTATGGCCCAAGGACTGTTTTATACTGCAGTACCTCACAATTTCTATAAAACTCATAAAATGCTGCACCTCTGGAGAGAGACTGTCCTCACACTGTCCCAGTACAGCACGCTGGGGAGCGTCCCCAACATTCAACAGCCCATCACCCCGTCTGTCTTAACTTAGGGGAGCAGAGAGCACCAGGGCAGCTGCCAATGCCAGAGGAAACCCTTGAGGGCATCTGGCCTTTGCCACGCTCTCCCTCAGGCAGCAGCATGACCCAAATGCTGCCTGCTGAGACCAAGACCTCACAGAATGTGGCTGCAGCCAGCAATCATCCCAGCCTGGAAGCAAGAGCAGGGAGTCTCCTTGCATCGGTGCAAACACCCTCTCTGAGGTGCAGTGAGCAACCAGGGCTGTCTGGGCACCCTCACACCTTTCCTATAGAGCTATTGGTTATTTTAAGGGCAGGCACAAAGTGCCACCCACGGTCACAAGCAAAATCCAACATCATCCCACCCTTGAGTACCACTCTACCCATGAGGCAATGCTGCTCCTTATAAACCACTTTGAAAGATGCATCTTGGCAATCCCATGGATCGAATTTCTCACTTTCCTCCATGCTCAGAGCACATGGCAGCATCCCATCATGTTACCTGCTATGTTGAGCAGCACAGCAGACAACCCAGAGTGGTTATTCATCTTCCAGCACCCTCTTGTTTTGCAGGGAGATTGACTAATAAACAGCCCCTCTAGCACTCTCCAATTGGTTTCAGGGAGAGAAGAAGTTTCTGGCAAAGAGGGAGGCATTGCTGGGAGAGACCTTTATCAGGGAGCTCTATTGCAGTAATTTTTCAAGATGAAATTGCTCTCTGCCTCTGACAGCATTTAGTGTATCCTGAGGCGACCATTTGTGAAGCCAAACCTGTGGTCCTGCTGCCCTGCTGCTGGAGGGAAAGGGGAGTATTAAATGTCATAAACAACTCTTAATTTGCCTGGGCGGACTGCACATGGGGCTGGTGATTCTGCAGTGCAGGAAGGGGTTATCTGGCAACTGCACAGGGCTCCAGCACCACGGGTGGTGTTGGGCAGGCAGCAGTGGCTGCTGCGACACCTGCACAGAGGTACAACTCACCACGAAGGGCTCCCGTGTTTTTGAGTACACCACAACATACGAGGCTCCCCCACCCCAAAGCAGGGCTCCCCTCCAGCATCACAAGATGTCCCCTCCCATTGCATTCACAGCAATGGCTTCTTCAGGACTCTCCTCTGAAGCACACATTCGCTCTTTGCAAAATAGTGATGATTTATCTCACTAAAGTGCCCCGGCAGACCCCTGAAGAAATGAGAAAATGAAGGGCAAGCTGTCCACAAGCCTCTGGGAAAGGTTGGCTCAGCGAGGGCAGAGCGAGGCGTGCAGTACGCTGCCAGCAGGCAGGTCTCTCCTGCCAGATTCCCATCCAGAGCTCCACGTGTTTTTCCTACTCCGACACACACAATTAAGACAAATTACATAGTTACCATTTTGATTTGTTGCACAATACCGATGTTTTCCATCCCTCTCCCAAATATTGATGGAGATAGTAAAAGAGGAAGCTCCCACACAGCTGGTTTTGGCCCTGGACCACTTCGTTTGCAGCCAACTCCTTCCAATATCGAGCGCGGGTGGACGAGCAATCCTGCTTTTCATCAGCTCGGAGAGGCAGCGAGCCAAGCGAGCACGAGGTGTTATCCTCAGCAGCCCTCACAACACCTCTGGGCAGAAACATCGCTGCTCAGACCTCCCTGAGCAAAGTCAGCAGCTTCCCTGCTTTTCTGTACTCGCCAACGAGCGCACACTTTGTTTCGGCATCTCCGGAGGCACTGATGGAATCCGTAAAGGTGAAGGCAAGGAAGCTTTTCATCACGACTGCCCACGGAAATGCCATCAGCCTCGCCTTCAGACAGGGAGCTGTCCTGATTTACAGGCTAATGAATTTTAAATGAGATGCATTTTTTAATTTTTTGTTGTCAGCCCCCATTTTTCTGCCAGCAATCATTCCAGTAATAGCTTTAAATTTTCAGCATCTGTTTTTACCAGCTCTCTTGTAATTAGTTTACTAATGTATTTCACTGCGCCTTTGTTATTTTCAGAGAATTACTTCATTCCCAGCTATCAGAGATAGTGCACTTCAGTCTATAAGGAGTTTGGCCTTTGTTCCCCCGTGGTTATTCACATGGGGGAAGATGGCTCAGTGAATGACAAGCCTTTCTATCACTACACGTTCTCCATTTAATGTCTTTATACTGGCTCATTAATTACCACAGAAAACTCCTTTCCAAATGGAACCTGTGATTTATAGAAGACGTGGGCAAGGTGCCATTTTTATCAGGCTGACAGCAAACAGCACCAGTGCTGGCAACTCGCTCTTCATTTTCCCTCCTGCTGCAGCAGGGTCAGCCCTGCTGAGGTGGGAGCTTTGCCTGGGCAAAGGAGCTCACTGAGTGCTCAGTGCTGCTGAGCCATGGACATCGTGCTACTCCTCTCGGCTGGGATGGCCAAACCCAGGGAAAACTGAGCTACAGCCCCTTCTGACAGCTGCACAGATTGAGACATTCCCCTGGGCAGCAGCTGGGGAGTGCCTGGAAGAGGTGAAACTGCCTCTAAGGTGATCTCTTTCCCAAATCCGGTGGTTCAAGGGGTGGCAGTGCATGCAACAAAGCATCTCATAGGTCTTGGCAAAAACCCAAGCCCAGCGTGGAGACTTTGGCTTACATGATGATTTGGGCAGTCAGAGACGATGGGCTCTGTGGCACCCAGAGGCACCTCTCTGCCATGTCCCATCACACAGCAGGCCTGAGTCCCAGCTGCATCCCTCAGACTCCGAAGCATTACAGACTTGCAAACCTCCTAACACATGGGGTCCAGGCAGGGGGAAGAGCTGCCCAAAGACACAAGGCAAAGGCTCCCTGTGGACCCAAGGCAGCCAGAGCAGGGGGGAAAGGCGGCTGTGGAAGTACCCCAAACAAGGGTCTCTCTGTCCAGCGGAAATTAACTTTAAATCCTTCAGAACAGTATGTCTTTCACCACGTCCATACTCTGCCGAGAATGATAAACTACTCCCCTTCTTTATTAAGGAAAGAAACAGAAGTGGAAATGGTGCGCACGATAACCCAAGAAGTTATTTAAATAGAAAAATAATCACGAAAGGCTGGATTCCCACAGAGGAGCTGCCTCACATCACAGAAAGGGAAATACTCAGCATCCCCTGTGCACAGGGAGAGGAGAGATCACAGGACCACAGCACTGAGCCAGAGCAAGCGGGGCACAGGGTTAGCATTGCAAAGAATGCCCCTAAATCTCTTTTCTGTTCATTTTAACTCTGAATTTCACTCAAACACAGGTGATTTTTCTAAATGCTGAAAGCTGCTCTGTTCCTATCCCTTGGTGTTGAGCACAGAAATCATGCTTCGATGTTGCCCAGTCCAGATTGAAGGGGATAATGTCAAAGATGTAAGAAGGACTCAACTGTTGTGATCCTGAGAAAATCCAGGTTCCTCCCAGGTCTGCTTTTCCTCCTAGCAGCAGCTAAGCCGTTAGCTGTCATCTCATCCCTGTGGCTGAGTTACTATATAAATTCCTGTTCGCTCCTTGGCAATAGCAACAGCTTCCTATTTTGCTGGCAGCAATCCAGGGGAAATTCAAGCTGAATTACAGCCATTCTTCAGAAAATAGGCCAAATCCACGAAAGCAGGACACATGACCGCAGACGTAGAGCTCGTCCTTTTTTCTATTTATTTCGCGGCGAGAAGCCCCGTTGGCTGAAAATAGCTTATCTCTGGAAGTCCCCCTTTCCGTTCAGGGCTGCTGCTCCTGGCTGCCAGCCAAACCATTACCACCTCAAAGAGAAAGTTCATAGCTCCGGCGTATCGGCCCCACGGTACAGGACGTGCGGTTTGATGTTTTCACCGATTTCTCTCTGGGGGCTCGGAGGAGATGGGGATTGTATTTCTGCGCACGAGCCAACGAGTGTTAACTCCTTTCCTGTGCCTCTACTGGGATGGGTGCACTTGGGGCTGTACCCCAGCATCGCTTGTCAGAGTAGACACAGCAGTGAGTATACACGTATGTGGAGACACGACAGGAATAAATTGTTCCCTGTGAGGGTGGTGAGGCCCTGGCACAGGCTGCCCAGAGAAGCTGTGGATGTCCCACCCCTGGAAGCGTTCAAGGCCAGGTTGCACAGGGCTTGAAGCAATCTGGTCTGGTGCAAGGTGTTCCTGACCATGGCAGGGGGTTGGAAGTAGATGATTTTTAAATTCCCTTCCAACCAAACCCTGTCTAGGGTTCAGTGATTTTATGATACAATACGAGGGTGGTAGCAAAGGTTGGACTCTGTGAGCCAGGGTTCCTACAGACACCCACTTCCACAACAAGGTGACAGCTTCCATTTCATGCCAGATCCACATGAAGAAGCCACTATATCCCAAAGCACCTCTGCCCCCACAGCAAACCCCTTCTCCTCCCTCTGTACCCCACAGCATCTTAAATACGCCTGGGAGACACATCACCATCCTGGCAGACAAACACAAGTAAGGATACAAGAGAATGGTTAAAGATAAGAAGGATGTGTAAGGTGGTGACACAGAGGAAGGAAGTGATAGCAAAGTTACAAACCACCAATCTTACCATCTTTATTTTCCTCAGACCATCACTGAATCCGAGGAGCAGTGATGCATTCCAGAAAACACAGTTCTCAAGGGAGGACTGACTTCTTGTTGATAAGAAGCAGGGAGGCTTATCTCCCAAACCCACTGTGACACCTCACCCTGGGCACAGCTTATCAAATTAAACTCATTACCTTTGAGGACTCATTTTAAAGAGGTGGCAGGAGAAAAGTCATGGGTCAAAGGAGGCAACGCTGCTGTCACCCTGCAGCGCCACTCCTGGATCAGCGCATCCTTTCCAGGACGTGCTGAGCGTGGTGGCTGGTGGGACAACACTGCCTGGGAAACCACCACCAGCACTGAACCATCCCAGAGCACCATGTCAAGGAAAGAAAGTGACAGAAAGAGGGGATGCACTGATTGCCTGTGAGGTCATCACAGGGCTCTCTGGTTTACTGTGCTACAGCCACACCACGCAGGGCTGTGCTCGCTGGGTGGGATCCCTGATAGGAGATGCTTTACAGGAGCAGGTTTCCATATGGTAGAAAAAGAACCTGACCATGCCCATGGGAGGGCCACGATGGTGATCTGCCATCACCCAACCTCGGTACTGTGTCACAGCCACATACAGAACTTTGCGTATGTATCTCTTACTGCCACACAGAAATAACCAAGTCCTTTCTGTATGGAATTTTTAAAATGAGCAGTCAAGCAAAACTAAATTTCAGCTTTGAGCACTTTGCTAAGGCATTCAGATATATACTTCAGATGCCTCTAATTTGTTTTGCTTTTTTATCCTTGATTAAACAAACACCGGTCACCTCAGGTGGTGCCTCTCCTCTTTTTCAAGGACCTTTGGTACCGTTTATGGGCACAGGATATGACAAGAAGCCCTGGGTAACAGGAGGAGAGGTCAGTGAGGCTCGGGAAGCCATTGAGGAGCATTCCTACAGGATGCTCCTGGGTGGGATAACTATCAGCTCGAAGGGCTACAAGGAGAGGTTTTATCGATTTGTTGGGAGGAGAAGAGGTTGGAAGAGTCTGTGTTATTTCCTACTGCAAAATTTACAAGTATTTTACCCAAATGTTCCTGCTTCTTCCTGTGTTTGTGCACCCTGAAATTCACTTGGGCAGGTGGTGGGGGGAGGCTGCCTGACTCCCTGAGCAGTGGTTCCCTGAACAGGAGTCACAGGTTCTCCTGTGATCACCAGCACCTAAGTCCTCTGCAAATGCACCAAATGCAAATGCCCTACACTCTCCATCAACCTCCACCCATCCTACCAAACCACCTCTGGCAACAAAATTCAGTGCCATGGACAAAAGACAAGGGGAGGTGCTGAAAAGAAACCCAGCACACAGTGCCAAGCCTGGAGAAAAGGTCAACATTGACATTGCAGCTCCAGTCAAAGGAGGAAAACTTAGAAGACATGCTGGATACTCAGGCAGCCACACAATTCAAATTTAAATACCAGCATTTACCTTCAAAGACTGTCAGTGATGGGACAACCAGACAGACCGGCAACTGCCTGGGATTCCTCTGTCCCTGTCCCTGCTCATGCACTTGCTGTTCTCATTTGCTTCCCTGACTCATTCCCCATCCAGGTGCCAAAGTTAACATCATTTAGCCACCTAAGCCCTCTGTCAGCAGGAAATTTCATTTTAATTAAAGCTTAAGTTTGGGATGCACACATGAAATGTGGAAAGCTGTGTGGGCTGGAGGGATGATAAATGCCAAGGAGCAGCAGCGCTGCAAAGTGATGTGGGTTTTAGAGAGCTGGCAGAGGTCAAATGCTGCACCTGAAAGGAGGGATTGCAGAGGAGCATTTTTAGTGACTTTGAGCTCTCAACTTGAGCTTTGCCCCTGAGTTTGCAGCACACTGGGGAAATCAGAGCCAAAGCCCTGTAAGCCTGATCTTCAGGGGCCCTTGGAGGGATGCTTAGTGTGTCCTGCATCAAACCTGAGGAATCAGTCCTCCCCCTCCTGAAATGTGCATCTTCATCAGAGAAAACACTTGCAGCCCAAAACAGGCGCCTCTCCTGTATTAACAAAAGAGGTGAAAACTCTCTAACAAACAGGTGACTGTAGCACAGACCGTTAAGAGATCTGAAAAACTGCTGGGACACCTGAAATATTCAGGAAGGTGATTAAATCTATCTTAACAAAACCTCATGGTTGTATAATGGGCCCCCAGGAGACTCACTGTAATGCCCTAATAACTTGTTTATGTGACCCAAATGTCCAAGACGATATTCCACGAGGGTGTGCACGCACATGGGACTGTGCACCCCATATGAATATTGAGGCAGAGAATAAAAGACAGAAGCAAAGTCCTTAAGGTACTTGCGTGGCACAAGGCAGGAGCATCCGCATGGAAAACGCTGTCAGCAACTTCACAGCCCTCCCCAGCACGAAGCAAAATAAATAAATAAAGAGAGCTGCAGGAATTAGCTGTGAGGGTGACAGCACTGAAGGAAAATTAAAGCAGAAAGAGGGGGGGGGGGGGTAAGAAAAAAACATCCAGCCCGGCTCGCTTTTGTGTTCTCACACAATGAGGCACGTCAGCTCCGGAGCCTCCGCAAGCCATCACCCGCCATCTGGCACCGGGCTGGGCCGCTAATGGGAGGCCCCGGAGCCCCAGCTGACTCCCAGAGCCACAGGGGAAATCAAGCTGATGATCTCCCCACATTAAGCCATCTAAATTAATGCAGATGCGTGGTCCGCTCGCGAGAAATTCGGCTGGCGAGCGGCGGCGAGCAGAGCGGTGCGAGGCAGCTGCAGCCCGCGCCCGGGAGCCGCAGCCCGGCACCGCCCGCAGCAGCGCCGGGGCGGTGCGAGCCACCCTCGCTCATTTGCGAGACAAATTGCTGGCGAGTGTTTCTGGAAGCGCTGCCCTTTTCATCCAGCAGCTCGGATGAAGTTGCTGGCAGCTCGGCTGCGAGATGCACAACCCCGGCCAGATGCAGATTCTGCAGCAGCGGGGACAGCCCAGATTAACTCAGACCACGCTCTCAGAACCAGCCTCATTAACTAATGTCCCTGTAATGTCCTAATGGAGCAGCCTGGCTGGGAAATTACTGTGCCTGGGGTCCAGGCAAAGCAGGGGGTGGAGGTATCGATGTGAGTGAGCACTCCGGGCCAGGTTTGGCAGCGGTGCCTCTCTCTAACAAACCCCGATGGTTTTGGCAGGGTGGACCCCAGAGGACGCAGGTCCCAAAGGAACAATTTCAGCCACGTACGTCTCAGTTCCCTAAGCACTGTGGTACTGGACAAGGATGCAGAGCCTGGCACTGAATCACAAGGAAGAAGTCGGTGCTGGAACAGCAGAGGGCCGGCTGAGCACCTTGTCAAGGATGTGAGTTCAGCTCCAGCCTTTTCCCTTGCCAGCTGTTGCATGAGGATCAAGAGAACAAACCCCCTGGGCTTAAAGATGCATAGTGCTCTCAAGGCATGGAAATGTGTGCTGGAAAAGGCATCTTCAGCCCAGGAGGACACAAAATCCCTCCTTTTCCCCTGCACATAACAGGACTGCGCCTCCAAAAGCTCCCAGGTGATACCCTGGGGACATCTGGATGCTGATCCTTATCTAATGCAGGTCAGAGCTCTCCTAAGGGACTTGGCTCTGGCTGGAGCAAAGCACAAAGATCTGTACCCTCCATTTGGGTGCAAATAAAGAAGTCAACCTTCAGAAAGGAATTTCATCTCTGCCCTCCATCACTGGCTTCATGGAACTGATGGGAACCCAGTTCCTGTAAGCAACAGTGGCACTTATCATCAGTGCCAAAAAAACCACCACATATCTCCCCAGAGTGAGCTCAACCAGCAGAGACCTCCTGGGAATTGCTGCGACAAACCTCAGACCAAGCAAAACCCAAACCTTTTAACCCCTGAGGCACATTTCAGCCTCCCCAGGTCCAGCTGCTCTCGCACAGCCCAGGGAACCTTTGGGGGTGGCAGTGATGCCTTGCAACAAGCAGGTATTTTGGGGATCCATCACTGTCACTGACAGCTGAGATCCTGCTTACAGCACCAAGGGTGAACCCAGACCCTTTCTAATGACTTTGGATTCGTAACCTATTCCCACAGATGGAAAATTTTATTCCCAAATGCAATGAGACCCACATGGCAGCAGCTTGAGTGATTACAGTCTCTGCTATCATTTGCAGGGAGGCAGAAAACCCCCATTTTACCTAAAGGGGAGGGTGGTAGCATATGGTAAGCGTAGGTTACACTCAGCCCCAAGAGCAAAGCTGCTGCCCCTACACAGCTCACACTGCCTCTGAAGCACATTCCAGGTCCATAATATCCCACCAGAAGAGAGGCAGAGTTTTTGCTGGAGTAGGAGAAGGGGAAGAAACCTCCCCACGCAAAATTTGCTTCCAAATTCAAGCTAGTTGAAATAATTTGTTGGTAAACACAAAGCACCATTGGGGTAACAGCTGAGTGGAGGCTTATATTAAACAAGCATCTTCAGATGAAAATATCACTCATCTAAAAGGCATCACTATTCATTCATGCTCAATAAAACACAAAATGGTTACAGATAGAGCTGATGGAAAATGAGAGAGAGAAATGGAAGTAAAGGTAAAGCTGCCAGGCAGGAAACAACACGAACAGGGGAAAAAAAAAAGAAATATCACTGTTAAGAAGCTGATTTAGCATTCTGCTCTAGGAGAAATTTCAAAAGCAGGTTTTAATATCTGATAAAACTTCACTGCTGGTTGCCACGCTGCCTGACAGAAGCACAGAAGGGGACTAATAGCCCTGGCATGCGACATGATAAAACATTTTAAGCCGCATAGCTTCACTTGGACTTGCCATATTTAAGGCCGTTTTACGGTTCACTGCTATCCCTCGGCATCCTACCAACAACCCATGAGCATGCACAAGTTCTACTCTACCTACCAGGCAGGTAGCTGCCCCCAAGGATGAGTTTTTCCAACCTGCAGATTATCACAGGTGAATATTACCATTTGGCAGCACTGCTGCAAGGAACGGCGAGGGTTGAGTGCAAGGCACTCAGACTGGTGCCTCTGTTTGTCTCACCAGACATCTGCCTGCTCCAGGGCTCCCATCCCACTAAAACAGGATCCCTTCAAAGTCCTACATCATCCAAACCCTTCATCTGCCCAGCTGGATGCTGCTGAGTTGGCATTAACAAGAGACATGGGGGGCTTGGTTTGAAATACACCTCTGCTTTATAGATGATTTCCCAATCTAATAAAGAGACAAAACATTATATGTCTTTCCTTCTCTTATTTCCCAAGGAACAGCAAGAGTGGAAACATCTTTCTGCCTCGCCAATAAAACTTCTATAAACCCACTTCCCTGGTGGCTTCTGAGCAAAGGCCCTTTTCCCAATGAGAAGCCTGGGAAAAACAGGGAAAGGAGAGGAGTGATCTGTATTCACAGCCCATCCTAGCTCAGGTGGTGGTATGAAACCTTGGAGTCACGCCTGGATGCAGGCAGTAAAAATATTCCTTTTCCCTGGCTGCCCAGGGATTGTTCTTGCCAGGTAAGCCATGCAGAGGGTTATTGGATACAGCACAGGGAAAGTACCACTACCGAAACTTAAAAGCTACCTGGCCATTTCAGAAAAAACAAACGAACAAAATCAACCGAAAACAAACAGACCCCACACAAACAAACAAACAAAAAAAAGGCAAACAAAACAAAAAAACCCAGGCAACTGGAAAATAAGGCAACTAAAAAAACAAAGGCAACCAAGATGGGGTGTGTTGCTGGGTCTGAGTCCTATTTTGTTTAGGTTTTGTTCTGTTTGGGTTTTTTTGCAATGAGCTAGTAGTAGCTTTATTTATTGGCAGCCATCCTGCCTTTTTCCATTTGATTTTACAGTAGGAGAGGAGTGGAAAACTGGAGGAATTTGGGCACAGACTGGGCAGGTTTACCTGCACATCCCTCTGGACACAGACTTTTCACCTGTAACACTGCATTTCCAGGATTGCCAAACTGCTACAAGTCTATGGCCAGAACAGATGAGATTACAGAGCAGGAGATACTTTAAGGCAATTATTAAAAAACCCCACAGGATTATCAGCACACAAATGCATCAATAGGTAGCAGTATTTCCACGCTGTATTTCCAGCTGGAAGGAGGAAGAACCAGCAGCAAACAGGCTGTCTGCAAGCAATAGTGTTCCTCATGGTCTTCCCTGTGATGCTGCCCAACACAGAATACTTCACAATCACAGAATGGTTTGGGTTGGAAGGGACCCTAAAGCCCAACTCATTCCATCCCCTGCTATGGGCAGGGACACCTTCCACCAGCCCAGGATCCAAGCCCTGTCCAACTCAGTCCTGAGCACTTCCAGCGATGGGGCAGCCACAGCTTCTCCGGGCAGCCTCTGCCAGGGCCTCACAGGGAAGAATTTAATCTCAAAATCGAATCTAACTCAGAGCTCCTTCATTTTAAAATCCCTCCCTGCGTGGGAGACAAGCTCATCAGAATGTGGGAGAAGAGGCACAAATCCACTGACTCACATCACAGCTCCAGGACTGCTCCAACTGAGAAAGGACAGGGTTGGCCAAGGCAGGCGAATACAACAAAGCTCTAATTGGAAGGAGGGAGAGGAAGGACTTGGAAAGAGAAAAAATATCAAAGAAATATGCTTAACTATCCTGGAGGAGCCTTCCCCAGTGATCTGCTACTGCCTCCATCCACACATAGGTTATCTTTTAAAATTGTTTCTAAATCCAGGAAACTTTTCCTGGCCATGAGCACAGGGTCAGGGGGAGAAAGAAAGGAGAAAGCAAGCTACTAAGGAGGAGAACAGGAAACCCTTTTTTTTTTTTTAAATTACATAAATCAAGCCAGGGAAAAGACTTCATGCCCCAGAAACCCAAGGCCAGGTTACTCATACATTCAATCATAAACTCCAGGAAGGAGAGGTCTTTCCTTTCTTTCTGCAAAATGCTTTTTTTTTTTCTTTTGGTCAGGAGTGGTTTTAATTAGTGTGCTCAAAGCTTGTGAGCAGCTCTGGGAGCTAAGGAGCCTGCTCTGCTAATGGTCACAGAGAAAGCAGAGCACCCCAGCAGGATTTGTCCCAGATCCCAAAGCTCACCCCTTTGGCTCCAGATATCTCTTTTGGAGACATCATTTCCCTACACTTCTTTAGCCCAGCTGATGATAGTAACTCATTAAAGCAGCATCTTGTTTAGAAGAGCTCACCCCTCCTCCCTCTGCATTAAAACAGCAACCTGACCTCAATAAAGTATAAAACAATTAACTTACTAATTAGTCAACAAATAACTGTTTCACCCAAGTAGATACCAAGTTGTTAGGAAATCTATTAGCATTTCCACTGTAATTTCATGCTTTGCTGATGATGAATAAAACAAAGTTGAAAGGGACCTATTCATTTGCAGAGCACAATGCCCAGTGACTGTAAGATAGTGGAAAACTTCCTCAGAAGAGCCAAATACCAGGACCAGAACCACTGTCTGGACAATGTCACCAACACCACAGCAGCACCAAAACCTGGCAGGGCCAGGGTGAGGAGCCAAAAGGAAGAGCAGAGGCTGAGAAGCTCTGCCTGCACTTCCCAATCAATGTGTAGGACAAGTTCATGCACTCAAGTGTATTGGGCCAAAAAACCCCAACATTTTGTTTAAAATGATTCCTTTAAATTCCATCAGCCAGCTCCACCTTGGGCAACACAAATCCTATTAAAAATCCCTAGTTTTTAGACACATCTGCATGTTTATTTGTGCTGTGGTCAAAAAGCAAGGCCATCAAAGCCTGTCCTCCTGCAAACGTGGGCAAATGTTAATATAAGTGTCTGCTCTGGTCCCAAGGATAAAAATTTGGGTCTCCCAGATGACATCCACTTCCCTATTTCCAGGTCACCTTCTTCCCATGTCAGGACATCCTCCTTGGCTGCATTCTGAGAAAGTAACAGGGGAGATCTGAATGTTTTCTAGTCCTGATTGGCTTCATGCCTGCCCTGGGTGTGCAACCTGGGTGTGCAGGCTGGATGGGAACGCAGTCAAGGGAAGGGACAAGGGCACAGCCAGCTCTGAAGTTAAAACTACACAGTCTTGGATGAGCACACGTGTCCAAGGATGTTCAGACAGTGATAATAATACCTAAGAGGCAAAGCACACAAGCTGCTGTTTAACAAGATGTACCAGAACTTAGGTCTGTGGTCTCTTTCCTACCTGTGGATGAAAACCACCTAGAAAATAGGTGTGAAATTTGGGTCTTGTGCAGTGAATCACCACGTACTCTGGACTGTCAGCAGGCACAGTCTGTCTGCCAGGGGTGCATCCAGCCCACACCCTGTTCACAGCTGCTCCCTGGGGAGGGCAAGGTGGCTGCAGACAAGCTGTTCCGTTCATACTGAAGCACAGGGATAATCAAACCCCTTGGCATGGGCTTTTATGTAGGGGAAAAGAAAGAGTCACAATGCTTGGATCAGTGAAATGTTCTGCAGCCATACAGACCTCTCCATTCAGGCAAGGGGCTGCTGTGTGGTTGCATTTAACCAACACTTTATTCACCCAAAAGACAACATCACCTCATGGTTCCCAGTGGGCTTCTCAGGGACCTTGCACACAACACATCCATGTCAACACATCCACCTGCCTGCAGAGAGCCCCACTGCGCCCACACAACCTACACCCATGAAACACAGCCTTTGCCTTCCTCTTAATCCAGCACACACCAGCGCTGGAAAAAATTTGCATGTTAGAACAATTAGATGTGAAACATTACACACCTTATCTCAATGATATTACATAATTGGATTTGCGGCGCACACAGATAATGAAAGCCAGAGCTTCCAGCAGCCAGAAATATAAATCATACACTGGATTTTCTGCAGTTAAAGTTAGGAATATTTTAAGAGGCCGCAGCAAATACATTGTTTATATTAAGATATTGAATCATGTTATTAGGCCCTCTGTTCATCTAGTAAAATCTTTAAAAAGCTCATAAACTCGTTACTTTATTAGTTCAGACTTATTATATGTATTTGAAGCAATACTCAGAGGTATTGTTAAGCTACTGCAGGCAAGGGTTACAGGTCTTATGTATTTTCCTTTTGGTAGCACCAGATGTGTTGGAGGCAGCGGCTGTGCCGAGGGTTCGCTGGGAATCTCAAAGCTCAGAGCAAGCCCAAGCAAACTTTCCTGTGTGTGTTACTGTTCACTGGAGGCCACCGGCACACTCAGCGCACAGGCAGCTTTCCTTTTTCCACAGATAAGTTTTCACCTGCCTGCCCACCCCTCCAACCCATCCCCGCTCAGGAGGAGAGGCCACCTGAGGGCTGCCAGTGTAAACCCGGCTGTAATCCTGCTCCAGAGGTAAGGATGCCTGGACTTCTTGCACTAATTAACCCAAATAAGTTCCTGCTCTGCACCGCCCGCAGAGAGTGTGCAGGACCCTGCTCTGCATCAGCAAAGCACCCACAGAGGGTGTGCAGAACTCCAGCGTGACACGTGTATCAGGGAATCATTTACAGAGCTGCTCTCACAGCAATTCATCTCCACCATCCTGTTGGAGCCAGATTTATGCAAATAGCTTAATGTGTTAATTTACATATTTGATGAATATGCATTGTCGCACCCATAGAAATGACAGCAAACATCCTAATTACCAGCACACAAGCCTGATCAGGCTGCAGGATGGAAGGAGCTTGAGAGCTGTGCCATGTTTCTGCTGGCTCTGGCTGCCCCATGCACTACCCAGCTGCTCCTGAAGCTGCTGCTCCTCATCCCACTGGCTCCCGGTGTGCCCTGTGCAGCAGATTTTGGAGGGGCAGGTCAAAGACCATCTGATCCCAGAAGCCTCTCAGTATTGCCAGCACATGTGCTTTGATCTCCAGCCTTGCAGTGGCCGGAGTTCCTCCCCAGCCCCACTTGTGGGGAGCGGCAGGAGGACCTCAGCTTATTGGAATAAAACAAACTTATCCCTGGTGGCTGCAGAGGAAAGCCTTGGGAGGAGACCCCAAAGTATTCTCAAAACATCCATAGCACCAATTCACATAACACCAAAATGAGGCTAATTTTCTTGTCCTTTGGCAATCCTGTAATTTTTAACCCACTGTGCTGATTTTTTGGGCTTAGATCTGACTTGGGAAAGCTGAAGGCTATCCATAGCAGGATATATTGAAAACAAGGACATGGAGCCTTATGGCCAGCCTCCAACATGAGCACCCCCGGCAAGCCAAAATCACATTCCAGAGTCTCCACGAGACGTTCAGGACCCCACTAAATCATTCTAGGCAGCAGTGCTCCAAGGGGGCTATGCTTTGAACAGTCACTCTAACACAGGCAGGGCTTCATACCATCATCCCAGCACCATGAAAGATCTGCCCACCCTGAAACCTGCACACCAAATTTGGCAGGCTATGGGGTAAAAGGCTCTGCCCAAGCTGCCTCCTCCATCCCTCTGCTTTCCCTGGGCTCCCTCCTCCTGGAGCAGCTGTGCACCAGGTGAGCTGGCCAGCAGGAAGGCTGGGCAAGGGGCCAGCAGGGAGGCTGGGCAAGGGGCTCGCAGCCCCTCTGACCCCGCAGCTCCTCTCCCGCCTCCCTGGTGCCTGCCTGCCTTTGAAGCCTGGCTAATGACAAAATGACATCCTGCTCCCTCCACCTCCCCCTACCCACCAACGGGGCCCCCTCGCCTGACCTTAAGGTGTGACGGCTCCTCAGGTTCAAAGCAGGGAGAGGACGCTCAGAGCTGAGCCCCAGGGAGGTGGAGGGGGGATGAAGGGGTTGTGGTGAGGAGCCCCACATCACCCCACACTGGGGCTCTCCCCTCCGACCTCTCCTCGCTGCTGGCTGAGAGGAACATGGCCGTTTTGCAGCCCCAGGGGCGACAGATCTAATGGACATGTCAAACCACCACAGTTTCTCCTTCCACTGCAGCCCTGAAAGGCTCCAGAGATGGTTGATTTTCTCCGGCTCCTTTTGGCCAGCTGAAACCTCAGCAGATTCAATCACTACACTGAGAGATTTCTACCTGGAAATCAAGCCCTTTCCAGGTGATCAGCCACCACAGCTCCCTGTGCCACCAGAGCCTAAATTCTTTATAAGGTCTAATTATTGATGCAGACAGGCACTGATCACTCCTCAGCAGCGTTTCAAAGACGGATCAGATGAGAAGCAGCTCTCTATTTGATATGTCATTAAATCAGGTTTCCCTTACCTGCTGCTCAGCTCAAACACTGGAAGAGAGACAAGACTTACAGTGTTTCCTACCTCCACTTTAAAAAAACCCCACAAGACACCACTAAATTTGAACAAAGCCCTCCACAGCTTTCCAAGCAGACAGGGAAAATATTTTTAATCTCTCCCTCTGCAGTTTAATATCAGCAATCAGTTACCACTGGCTCAGATTTATTTAACAGGATGTACAGCATGAACAAGCAACCCTCTACTATTAGAAGCTGGGGATGCAAAAACTCCATCACTGACGGCTGCAGCCATCGTAAAGGCCATTAAGGGAGCTACTCTGCCTAAATGCACATAATCAGCAAATTTATGGCCTGTTTCTTCTGCTCAGAGAGGAATTGGTGGAGGCTACAAAGATGTGTGATGCTGACAGCTTACAGGCAGGGCTGGTGTGCAAGCTCAGAAACGCTCTCTGCCCCAAAAGTGCAACAGCTTGGTGCACAAATGTGCCCCGTGCATCTCACGGCAGCTCCATCACACGTGCACAAAGCTGCCCCCTCCACTTTAATTGATTACCCCAAGGGCTTTGGGATGGGTTTTATAGTGCATAACTAATACTGATAAGCAGGCGTGATAAGGTAGTGTTATTACCCAACTAATGGGTCACTTCATCCACAAATACTTTTTAATTTAATTGAAAACAGGAACATGAGCTGCGAGCAGTCAAACCTCGAGTATCATCCGCACCAGCATTCCTGGAAAATTTTTTGCTCTGCCCTTCCCACCTTCAGTAGCTGATGAACCACAGCAGATGTCACAAAACTGTGTTTTGTGGCTACACATTCACAGTTGAAGATCTCTGGATTCAATTCAGCCACGCAGCGAGGAAGTGCAGCTCCCAGGAACTTCAAAGAGAATTGCATCCATCACTTTCAGCAGGGCTGAACTGGCCTTTGCTTATACCTACACCTCCCTAGGTCTGCCCTGGAAAGGAAATTCCTGGAATAACTTTCATGTGCTTAACCCTTCGGAAATGGTAGGCATTAATAAAGCCCCTCCTCAGCATCCGCTCGCCTGGCAGAGGTTGGAGGCCATCCACGCCTGATCGGCAGCGATGTTTGCAGGTCATTAGCAGGAAAATATAATTCTGGATTTCCACTGTGCTGGAAAAGAGTGTATTTCCAGTCTCTCCCGAGGACATTCCCGAAGAGCGCAGCTACCATTATGCAAATTGCTTTAACGAGAGCCTGGCCTTCTCTAATAACCACCTACTGGACCAGACAGAAATATCAGATGAACTTCTCAATTACTGGGGTACTCAGGAAAAACACAATGATTTCAAATTCAGAGAATAAAGCCTCTTCTCCATTTTCAGTTGGTCCAGTACAACCTCTCCTCCTTGGGGTATCTTTCCCTATTCTCACCAATCCTGTGCTCACTACCATGGGATGTTACCACACTGCACTGCTCTAGCTTGGCTCACACTTGGAATCAGCCAACGTGTAGGGCTGGAACTGAGAATTATTAAGTGTTAGTGATTACATCTCCCCCTTGTGCCTGGAAATGCTGCGAGAGGCTACAAACCCACATTCTGCCACTGTTTATCATCAGAAGTTTTCTTTAACTGGGAGAGACAGACCTTAGAGCGAAACTGAACCCAGTCCAGCAGCAGAGGGCAAGGGTTTGACGTGGTCAGAGCACCAGAGCAGTGCTTGTGCCGTGGGTGGGCACACAGCTGAGCTCACACCATGAGTGCACACCTCATTTGTCAGAAAACACTGGGTTTTGCTAAACTTTGCAAATCAAATGCTTCCCAGACTGTCTGTAAGTGCATTTCCCTTCATTAGCACTAAGATCAACAATTTAGCAGGAGGCAGCTAGGGGATAGCAAGACCAATCCAAACAGTTTTACTTAAATTCCATCTAAATGAACCCAGTTTTCTGGGCTTTTAGCAATGGAGGGATAATGTATGCCTATTAAAGAGCATGTCAAAGCCCCAGTCACACAGTCTGGGCATTCAGTTAAAGCGAAGGTCACAGATCTGTGCCCTGGGGCCAGGGGAGAAAGGCTCAGAGGAAGAGGAGTGGCCATCTGGTCCCTCGCTTATGCAGAGGTCACTGCTTTCTGTCACCCCTCCTGTGGCCTCTGACTGCTAGGACTCAAAGAGGAGGAAAAAAAAAAGCCAGGCATGATGAAAGTGGGGCCCTGATGTGCTGAGACAACTTGCTAAAAGAGCTCTAACTAAAAACAGCCTCATGCTCTGCGTGGTTAAAGGGACAGCTCTCCCCTTGCACCCTGCAATGCCAAGACATGCACGGGTGCATTTTTCCACACGTGGAAAATAGCTGGGATAAAACACTGAGCACGGTAAAAGCCTCCCAAGCCTCCAGCAGCCCTAACGGGGAAGCCATGAGCCTTTTGTAATACACAAATACAGCAGCAGCATGACTGGGAGGGAAAGAGAGGGGAAAGCCAGAAGTACAGCCTGTTTGCAAAGCTCTCTGAAGTGCCAGATACTTGCACATGCCTGAAAATCAGATTGATGCTATTCATGCCCGCCGTGCTCGTTTCCTGCTTGGCAATGGCATGTGCACTGAATCGAATCCACTAATTGTTCCGTCTGCACCACGATTTGCAAACAAGATCGCTTAGGAGCCAAAAGAAAATAAATGAAGGTGTTTATTAGAAGGAAGGCTGATTTCATATTCTTCATAAAAGCAAAACAGCTCAGATGCTCAGTGCCATCTCCAACCCGCCTTTCTGGTTGAGATGTGACTTTGAGCTGCTAAAGCTTTTATTCCTCTGGAGATACTTGTTCAGCATTCAAAGCAGAAAGGCATTATAGCAACTCTGCCGTCTATTTTCAGAGTAAACAGGTTTCTTATTCATTAATTACATGGCTCTTCAGATAACACACCGAATTTCCCATTACCTGGACTCTGTGCGGTTTGTTCCCTGCATGCCAGCACACTGCAGACTTTTTATCAAGCAATTCTGCTTCATTTTAATCTGTGATTTATCTGAGGGCCCAGCATCGTTGCCTGAAGGGTATTGTTTAAGTAACAATACTGATGTACACATTCCCACATCAAATGTCAAGGGAGAAGAGGGCTGCTCCAGAGGATGCATGGGCTCAAAGGAAATCATTAAAAGCCACTGGCCTGCAGAAACTAAATTGTATTTGAAAAGAAAAACTAACAACAGACAGGAAGCTACTGGCAACCAGGCTCGGCTTAGGAAAGCGGCTCTGGGGGAGAATAGCTCAGTTTCCCCTTACAAACTCTCATCATGGCCCAGATTTCTTTCTTAGGCAGTGACAGACACAAATTTAAATTCCAGTTCGTACACACAGCCGCAGTGCATGGATCGGTGTCGTCTGGATTTAATTCTTGTTTTTCCCCAAAGTGCAGTGGCGTCACACCATGTCCCTTTGAGGCAGCAGCAAACCCGCCACTGCCCATGGACAGAGCTGGGATTTCACCAGCTTTGCTCGCTCCCCGCCAGCTTTGAAGCCACTGGAAATTAGTGCAGCCCCATCAAAAGCAACAACTCCAATTAAAAGCTGTTGAGAGCCTTCCCCACTTTATATCCCAAATGTGCTCCTGTTAAAGCACACCCTCGAGCAAGCACAGATCACTCTCGGGAACACCACAGTTTTGTGACAACGGGAAAAAGAGATGCTTCATATTTGCTGACTCTGTCTATATTTGTTTAGGAAAGAAGAAATATTTATTTCTAGGATGTGATCTGCACTGCGATGCTCTTAGAAGCTACTTTTAAATTAAGGGAAGGGCTCAGTGCTATTTAAAAGCGAATCAGTGCAATGCAGGGAGAAAGCAAACCATTATTTTGGTCAGAATAATCTTAAAAAGAGCTAATAAGGCAAGACTTCATTATCTCATTCCAGCTGCTCAAAAAACATCAACAGATGCTACTAACACGCCAAGGATGGAGGCAGCTTCCAAAGGTGTTGAGCAAAAAGCCCTCAATCCAGCGGAGCAGCAAAGCACCTACACAATTCACAGCTGAGAGTAATGCCACCAAGTGTTGACTTTGTGGCTCTGATCCCAGAAAAGTTAGCACTTCTGGGGACTCCAAGAAGATGGGTACTACAGCCCCTGAAAAGCCCCAGGGTGCTGGCAGGAACCCACACAGACGTCACTCTCCACAGACACATCATCTCAAAGAGTTTCCAGCTCTGTATGTACCTGTTCCTTGAGGGAAAGGCTCATTTTCCTTAGGAAACCAATACGGAGCAGAGGGAGAAAGGGAGGATACCCTCCTTATTTGGCACCCCCAGACTTCACTAGCAGGGAAAACCGCAGCTACTTTAAATGCATTGTTTTGTTCAAAAATCAGACCGTTTTATTTTGCAGCTCCACAAGTCCGCATTCCTGGCTCACTGATATGGTGGCACCTCCAGCAATTCACTCACAACTGACACACATCAGCACAGCTGACATTGCCTGATCTGGGCCCAATTCAGGAAACATCCCACTTAAGATCACCCAACTAACAGGCTCAGCCTGGATTTACAGGTTCTTCAGCCCACAAGGCCATGTTGTCCAAGATAAGCTGCAAGTCCAGCAGATCTCACAGATCATCTCTCAGAACAATACAAAATACTCCCATCTTCAGGGAAAAAACTATTTCCAGTGTACTTCCCACTAAGGAATGGACAGAGGAATTAGATGCTAATTCATCTGCAAATATATTTAAACTCTGCAACACTAAGACTTCACTGTTAATTTAGTTGCAGGTCCGTGTCATGTGTGCAACAAATCATAAACAGGCCTATTAATTTACAACTTTACATATCATATATTCAGAACATAGCATAAAATGGCAGGAATATAGGCAGTTCCATCTAAAACTCTGCAGTTGGTAAATTAAATCTATTTGCAGCAAAGTAAATTGAAAAACATACTGAACTTATTACTGTGTCTAGTTTAATATCTACAAATGGGTTGGATTTCTCCAGGTGAATATTAGCCATATGCACTGAAAGAAATTTGGCTGTTTCCATCTCTCTGCTCACAATATTGCTCTCATCCTGGAGGGGCTAATCAACCCTGACTGGCACTGGGGCTTGGGGTGAATGATGGGGCACATAAAAGTTTCAAAATTTGACCGTCCTCCAAACATTCATAGGAATAAATATTGTATTTTCAAAACACATCAGTGCCTTGTAGCGACCCTGCAAGATGTCAGAGGCACAACTGGAAACACCAAGGTGTTTTGGTCCTTCACAGAAGCATTTAGATGTTTTCATACTCTGGGGACCATCAAACATGCACTCAGGAAGGTCAGGGATGTCCCACAGGCTATTACAGCTGAGGCCTTAGGACACAAAGTAGGGTTGAGCAAAAATTTGAGGAGGAAGAAAATACTCATGTACAATCTTTTTTCCACCCAAGACAGTCTCCTGTGGTAGGATCCCTTCACTCCCGAGCCAGCAAACCCAAAGACAGCTGGACCAAATGTCTAACCAAGACACCCAGCCTGAGCTGTGTAAGGATTTCCTAACTTTAGAAAGCAAATCCAGACCAGTACGTGAGACTGTGCATGAATTTCATTTTCAGAAGAAAAACATCCCCTTTCTCCACACCCACCACACTGCCCCTGCCTAATGGGCTTTATTTAAACTGGACTCACCAACAGCTCTCCCCCCATCCCCCTTAATACTTTCAATCCATAATGCCTGAAGGGCTCTTTCCCTGGACCTTGCACGGTTTATAGGGTTAATTGAATGCACACTGATCTACTAAGTGTCCATAAGAAGAAGCACCATTCTTTAAGATGTCATTTCTCCCCCCGGCCCCCTCCCCGGCCCCCCGGACAATGCTGCGGGGCTGTGCCCGGCCAGGCTTGGCCCCAGTGAGGTATTGTTCCCCTGCCGGGGGGGCCTTTGGAAAACAAAGCAAAACAAAAGAATCCCTCACATGCCTAAAAAAGGAGACTTCATGCCAGAGCTAACCTTTGAAGATTTATTCCCCGCTGCCCTTGTGACCCAATTCAACCTCCATTACTCAGGAATTCCCCAGACAAGCTCCGAAAGGCAGGGATGGAATTTCGGACTTTCTAACTCATTTGTTTGTGCAGGACAGGGTGGTCTGGCAACCCCGGCCAGACAGGGAACTCGTGTGCTGGGAGAGGCTTTATATAAATATACATCTGTATTTATAGGTACTTTAGGTATTATATGTAATTGTCAGGACGATTCACTCTCCCTCTGCTTAAAATTGCAAATCCTCACCTTGCACAATGTGACTGGATTGTAATAGGCTTTTGTGTGGTTGCTCCCCTCAAGCCTTAGAATTCACCGCCTACTTTTGGGGCTGGAAACTGGAGGGGAAAAAATAAAAAGAAAGAAAAAAAAGAGAGGCTCATCTACATTATAAAACTGAAGCATGTTTCTCTTGAGAATATCTCTAGTGGGGTGAGAACTTGGGAAATGCTCTTTTGGGACATCTGCTCCAAAACACCTCTTGCAACAAAGCTTTGGGAGGGCTGTGGGGTGAGTGTGATCCACGATGTGCTGGGCTAAGCAGATCTTAATGCAGAGCCAGGGGAAATGCCCACAGAGATGTGTCTGTCCCTGGCAAAAAGTCAGAGAAACCCTAAAGAAAAGATAGAAGAGCTATAAAGTCAAGACAGACCCACCCCAGGAGCATTATCTCGGCATCACTCCTCTGTCTGCAGATGGCTTTCCCAACAGCACTGGGGGGTTGGGGGGGAGCAATTCAATTTAACACTAAAAACTTGGAGGAAATAGCTTAGGAAGGAGTCATAAAAATGTCACATGTGCCTAGTCTCATTAGTCTAGCAAGGGATGTGTCCCCCCTGGCGTGCCAAATGCAAACCCAGAGAGAGAGTGAGATTATCCCAGGTCCAATTCAAGCCCTGATCTGCTGGGTGGTCACAGTCCATGGAAGCAAGGCTGTCACAGCCACTGATGTCTGGGGCTGGAGCTGCACCCTCTTTTCAGGGTCCACTTTCTCTCCCTTCACAGTAACTGTGAGAGCATTTTTTGGCCCAGTATTTTGCTCAGGACTCACTAATCAGCCATCATTACCCCTGGACCCTTCCTCCATTATGGCAAGGGGGATTTTGCATGCCTCAGGTGCTGGGAACAATGAGGTCTCGAACTCTGGAGGAGGGGGCAAATTCTCTCCTCATGGGTAGTGGTAGGTGACAAAACCTGGCTGGATGGAAAATAACTGCCTGGTTCTCCTGTTGCCCACCAGCCATGTTCTGCAAAAACAGCTACACAAGCTGCCTGCAGAATTCCTCAGCTTCGAAAGAGTTCAAGCCAAGGCACCTCTGCCTCAAGCCAACATCTCCCAAGGTGGAGGGAGACCTCTCCTGGGAATGCTCCCTACTCCAGTCCCACTGCTTTGTGCTTGGCAGAGGAAAACTAACACTGTTAGAGCTGCTGAACGCCTCACAAACTGAGAATCCAACAGAGGTTAATCTACAGGAGACCTCAGAGACATTTGTCTTGATGAGACAAGGTGTTCCACACTCCCTCAGCACAAAATACTGTTCCAAAAGACATGATCCTGCCTACCTACCTACCTGGGCAGCAAGGTAGGAGCAGAGAGCTCTCACAGGCCATCAAGCCATGACGTGAAAATATTCTGGGGCAAATGGAGTTTATACCCCAGCACAGATGTAGCTCTCTGGAGAGCAGGGAGCTGTTGTCTGCTTGCAGCACCATCCAACCTCAACAGCTAGCAACACCCTGCTCTTCACTTACTGCACCAGAAAGATTTCACCAGCTCGTGACACTCACAAACACGAAGTGTTAAATCACTGAAGCTGCTTAAGTGCAGTAATTAATGATCTTAGAGCCATTTGTGTGTTAAAAAGCATCGAATTAGAATGGGACCTTTTGATGTTGGCTTTGAATGAGCACGAATGACTCCAGCAGAGCAGGTCTGAATTCCTCCCCAGGCAGGTCACACAGCCCCATCAAGAGACTGCAGGCTTTCACGCTCTACATCAGCTCTGCAGCACAGCTCTGGACTGTCTCAGCAGCATCCCACCCCTCTTACTCCTTCCTGTCCCCTCTGAAAAATGACAGTGATACCGTTCACCTGCTCTGCTGGCCCTGCATGAATTCCCTCGCTAATCTTGGCGTAGTCCTTTGTAGATGGAGGGCTGCTCTCGGCTGGAGCTGTGCTGATACAGGCCAGCTGGAGCTCTGCTCCATTAAGGGGTAGGTGTTGCTGGGGTCTGTGCTCAATACCTAGGAAACAGGCTTGAGAAATGAGGTTATGCACACAGCGTGGTGCTGCACGTGAACTGGTAAAAAGAGCTTTACTTCTGCCTAGTTGCTGCAGCCCTGAGTGACTGCCTGATTACTCCATCTATATACAGTAAGGCTACACTGTAAATATGTCAGCGTGGTGTCAAACAAACCTCAGAAGTGGTAAGTACAAGGTGAGACTCTGGAATGTAAAAACAATCCCCCTTTTTTGCTGGTATCCGCTAAGTACATTGGCTAAATGTCTAAACTCTCCTAGGCAAGAGCTTCAAAGTGACTGTTGCTCAACACAGCACATCTCAGGTGGATGCAACGCAGCCCCCGACGCTAGCCAGGGAAAAGTCATCTGCAAAATTCCCTATACCATTATCCCAATCATTCACAAAATCACAGCAGACACACCAGAAAGCCTCCTGGATTTATTCTGAAACTTCTCTCCCTAGGAAAGACTGCAGAGGGCCTTGAATCCCGTGCAGCCAAACCACCCAAGCTAAAAAGCTCTGTGGACCTAAAATGCAGAGACATCTCCCAAACAAACACAAAGTAGGCTGAAACACCCTCACTAAGCAAAACTCCATTAAACTCCTGACCCTCCTCATTAAGATAAATGAGGTCTGACTGTCACTTTAACTTGCCACCCTTTCGCTTAAAGCTGAGAAGGAAGCAGATGCTTAATTAGCATCCCTCATGGGTGTTCACAGGTCTCAGTGTAAGGAGGAAGCAATCTGCTACTTCTTCAAAATCCTGGGTGACATTCTCCATGCACCGACAGCAATGCACACTGCTGAAGTCCCTGGAGGAACGAAACTCCAGGTGTGAAACTTGGGCTTTGCTAGGAGCCCATCTCTCACGTCTCTGTCCCAAGGCAGCCCAAGTCAAACACCTACAGCTACAAGGTCCGTGTGGTCTCTGTAGCTGTGGGTAAAATTAAATATTTGCTGGTTCTTAGCCAAGATAACTCATCCACTCCAGTTACAGACCCAGGAATGGAGTACTGTACACACAAAACCCCCATACACTAATAGATGTGCAGTAAAAATAACCCAAATAAATAAACAAAAAAAAAAAAAAAAAAAACACCAGACCGCCCAAAATCTGTTTTCAAAACTTCTTAAATACCAAGGGTTTAAACCACTCATTTGAGGGCCAGCAGCTACAAGGTGACTCTAACACAAACCACAGAACCCTAACAACAAATGATGTGTATACAACGAGTGGAAAGCTTCAGTCTCTTTTCAATCCTGCAAAGACAACTTGGATTTAACACACTCACGAGTTTCCCTGGGAACTTGCATCTTCCAGTACTACTCACCCAGATCTCAGGAGGGAATTACTACAAGGAGCACTAAAAAGGAATAAGAAATCCCCAAGGTGCCAGGACTGGCTAAATAGATCACCCTTTGAAGAGCAATTCAGCCATTCTCGTTCCCACCTGACAAGACACTCAGGGACTTCTCCAGTGAAAACACAGCAAGTCTGCAAGTCAGAAAGAGCAACAGATTAGACCCCTTAGGAAAAAGATAAAATGGACTATTGGCTGTTAAAGAGTCCTTGATTTGAGGAGGATGGGATTGCAGTTCAATTTTATCAGCTACTCAATAGGTACATTTAGTGAACCACATTTCTCAGCTCAAGACAGGAATTAGCATTAAATAGTGAGAAAACAAAGCAATTTGATATAAAAACATATGACTGGAGCAAAGTAGGCTGGAGACCACTTTGACCTCTACGACACCATGAAAATTTGCAGCTGAACCCATTAAGAAGTCCACAAATACCCTGGATTAAAAATCCCAAAAAGTCACCTTTAAGTCACCAGCCCCCCTTTTCCTTTCCATTAAAAACTCCTGGTTGTGTAAATTGGATTCAAATGAACGTATTTACATTTGCAGTAGGAACCTGAAGTCAGGCTGTCAAAATGTCACTCTGTCACTCATGTTTTCATCGCACCCCATCACAACACCGAGATGTTTCGCTCACCGCCTCGACAGCCGCCTTGGACACAAGGGAATGAGTGGCAGGAAGGAAGGACGGCTGCTGGGAGGGTGTCTCGTAAGGATGCTCTAGTGGAAAAGTGTTATTTGCCTGTGAATTCTGGCATGCCGGGCTCTTATTGTTGTTGGCTTTCAGCCAAGCACTGCCAGGACACAAAAACTCAATTTATGTCAGGATTTTCATTGACTGCTCCTTCCTCATGTTTTTGGGGCAACTGACTATGGAAGCTGGCACTGGCTAAAAGAATACTTACTTTTCACCTATGTATTCATCCTAATTAACAGCATGCCAGGATGGAGAGTAAATTACAGCAGGACAGAATCATCTTCACTAAGAAAAATAGTGTGTTATTAATCTGGGACAATCTATTGTATGTCAAGGATTACATGATTCCTCTCATCTTCATTAAAAAAAAAAAGCCCCTGGGCAAAAACCAATTCTCTAAAATCAAACAGTTTAGAGCCATAAAATCCCTTCTACACGAAGTTTCTGAGGGCAGTAGAAATCTCCAGAATTAAAATATATTCTAAGCAGAAGCAAGATTTACTGCTTGAGGCTCAGCATTCAAGGGAAAGCATCACCAAGTTATTACTTTCTGTTCTCTAAAGGATGCTCACGATACACTGGACATGAGGATATTTGCATCAGTCCCTACACAAGGATAGGGCAATGATGAAGAACCTAACCCCATTTCTACTGGTTTATGTTCCCAGAAGAGTTCTTTCCAGGCTCTCTCTCCAGATCTTTTGGATAGCAGCTCCCAAACGTTTTGGAACTGACTTCAGAAAGAAGTCAGAGACGCACATGGGATGGTGCGAGACCAGCATTGTAGAGAAGGCACTCACACAACCCAAGGGCAGAAATCCACCTCTTTTTGGCTACTACCTGACAGACAGTCCTGCAGCAAGAAACATCCAGCTGCTGCCTCTCAGGACCCTGGTTTCATTTGTCTTCAGGAAAAATCCCACCAATGCCAGAATTGCTGCAAAAGGGTAAGGTTTTTCAACTGCCTAGTTGCTTGCCATGCCAGAGCAGTCTGCTAGCCTTCCTGGGCCCTCTGCTGGGAAGAAAAGCTGGAAAAGAGGATGTTTAGTCTCCAAATTCAGGACACAACCCAAATTATCTCTTACGAATCACCTCTTAAGCCCTGGTTCTGATTTTTTAAACATGGCTGCTCCCAGTCCAGAGATGGAAGCACAACCCATGTATATCCCATGATTAACTAATAACTTTAAAAAAAAATTAAAAATACTTATTCTCAATACCCCTAGGTTGCTCTTTTCTCTGAACCAGCTGTTTTGGACCCTGTCAGAAGCTTGCATTAACCAGAGCTGACGTACTAACCCATCAATTCTGCACTCCTCTGAGATGTTGCCTTCACGCTCATTATCCAAAGCCTAAATTGCCAGGAATTAGATACCTTCACTCTGCATATCAGCAGGAAAAGGGGGAAGGAAGAAAAAAAAATCAAATACAATTTACAAGCCCACAATCTAATTAGGAGAAAAACTTCCAGTCCTGAAGCGTTTGTCAGTTTTTCATCCTGCAAAATGCATACTAATCCCCTCTCCCTGCCCGGGATTGCCATTACTCCACTTCCACAACATGCCAGGAATGATCAGCATTAGGCCTTCCTAATGTGTCTCCGAAACAATAGCAATTACAGAGTCGTCCATTCATATCTAAAGGCTTACAGACTACAACTTCCCTCAGGAGGCTAAAGACATTTCATCGAAGCAATTATATTTATGTAGCATTAAAGTACTTTCTTTAAAGCCACAGCAGTCACCTTTCCGCATTCGAAGCAGAGCGGTAACAAGGAGCTCTTTCACCCCATCCAAACTCCTCCAAGCATATTTTTTGCCTGTTTAAAGATTGCTAACACACACACACACACCTTGGGGGTTTTGCTGCCTTATTTTTAATGTTATTACACTCCTTTCCCCAAGGGATCTGACATGCAGATTGGAGCCTATTTACATGACAAGGGACCAGAATGGAAGAAGCTCATCAGTTTATTCAGCTTTCCCAGCTCTCATCATGTCATCAAGGACCTTCTGATGTCTGGCAATGCCGTGAAGCCCCAACTTCCAGGATTTCACAGTTCTGTCAACCTTAGCTCTCGTTATGCTAAAAGCGAGATATTTTCAAGCGCATTTTTTTCTCACGAATCACAAATGCTGGGAACATTTTTTAAGTGCATCAGCTAAAAGTCAATAGGCAACCTATAGGAAATAGTAATTTCTTATTTTTTAATATCAAGAACCCAGAGCAAGTGTTACGATTTTGAGAGCAAAGAGACAGCTCAGACCAGGTTTTTAACGCTGGAAGCTGTCAATAGAGAACCTCATTTATTTTCCACTCTTCCACCTCACTTCTCCTACTGGAAGCAAAGCAGCTCCCTAGAAATATTCCACCTATGAATTTCACAGCACGCCTCGCAAAATCAAAACGCGAAGCCTTGGCGTGACGTCTCAAATCTCTGCCATTCAACAGCTGATCATATTTTCCCTTTGAGCCGCACCAGCTGCACTCCACCGGCACGCCTGGCTCGCGCGGGGCTGCCCGCGGCAAGTTTGGCATCCCGGCTTGAAAAGACATTTCCTTCCAGGCAAAGGCTGTGCCTAGCTCTGGTACGCAGGGGGGATTTTTTTAGTGCTTGAAACACTGATAAGAGGAAGGGATTCCTCGCGTTTGGCCAACATTTCCTTGGATCTGGGCTCTCCGTCTTCCTTCCTGAGCTCTTTGTGTTGGAGGGCAAGAGCCATCACAACTCCACACACAGGTGCTGCCCAGCTTGTGACCTCAGAAGAATCTCCCTGCAGCCCTCCTGTGCTTTTGGGCTAGGGAAACTACCAGTCTGAATTTTGAAGCTGGCAGAGCACCTTGCAGGCACGAAACCTCAACCCCATCCCTCCTGTCTCCCCAGGTCCTGCTGCGGATGCCGCAGGCTGGACCAGCTCCTGGCCGCTTTGCCACGCTGCAGCCAAGCGTTGTCCTGGCCTAAGGATGAACTTGTTGCCATGGCAGGAGTCAAGGCATGCGCTGCGCTCCCGGCATGGCGGCGAGCAGCAGCTCGGAGCGCCGGCTGCTCCGCCACAACGGCTTTTTGTTGTTCCTTTCTCACAGTGCGCCCGTCCTCTCTCCGTGCTGGAGCAGCCTGGCAAAACCCAGCTGACCGTAAAGCACAGTAGCACCGTGGCTGAGGGCCCAACACTGCTTTTCTCTGCCGCAAACTCTGCCTCTTCCCTGCCCGCTGCAGGGCACAGCATGGGAGAGCCGATGCCATGGCACAGGCAAACGTCCCACTGCAAAGACAGGACATAAAGGGAAGACAAAGTTTTGAGGCAGGAGCTCTGCCAGACAGAGAAGATTTTAAGAGAGGGGAAACAGCATCACTCCAAAAGGAGGCTGTCCCCAGCTAATGCATTTCCTCACTGCTTGCTGGAATGTTTGCACAGGACGGGCTTAGCTTGGCTGCCTTTTAAAACTCCCTTACAGCTTTGATTAAAACTACAGCCTTGCTAAAACTAAGGGCATCTCTTTTTCACACACTAATTAAGGACAGGCTCAGAAGAGGCTGGTATCCCTCATTGCTGCAGATTTTAACAAGAAGAAATACAAAGGTAGACTTAAAATTAAAAGCAATGCTCCTTCCTGAGCAGTGGTTTCAGTGCCTCGGAGATTACAAGCCAGCCCCGCTCTGCGTGTCAGCAAGCCTTTCCAAAATAATGAGCTTGCTTCCGTCCCAAGCAGCTCCTGTTGCACTGGAGAAATGAGCAGAAAGGTATTATGGGCTCACACTCACCAGATGGATGTCCTGCTTTGTTCTCCGCTTACTGAAAACCCTACACATACAGTTTGGATTATCTTCATTGTAATTCTAATCACCACCTCTCTGTTAGGGAAGGAGGGAGAAAGGGAGGGATCCTTGCCTCTGTCAGGAGAGCTAATTAAAAGTTGTGAGTCATCCAGACTTCTCCGCACATTGGAAATGCTTTTGGAAGATCAGGTAATCTCTCATTCTTGGGGGAACCTAGTTAGTAAAAGAAAAATTAAGCAGGCTTCCCTTGGGCAAGGAGTTGCAGGAGAACAAATCCATTTTCCCCACGGGATGCAGCAGTGTGAATCATCAAGGTGCTTCAAACACATGCAAACCACTGTCTAAAGCAGAAAGGCTCATACATGTTCCCCAGCACAACACCACAAACACCTCCTGTTCACCTACACCATGCCGGCTTTTAAAAAACCTTCTCTAAGAGGCTTTTACATATGAATATATATGGTGTAGGGACTTCTGTTTTCCCATGAAAGAACTTCTGACCCCTCTGGCTAGCTCCCGGATGGCTGGGCACAAGCTCTAAGGTCTCAGAAAAGTCAGAGCCAGGAGGCTCATGAAAATCGACAGCTGGCAGCGGCGTGAGGTCCACGCAGTGCCCCAACTCCTCAGCCCCGATTAGGCACAGAGCAATCAGCACCGAGCAGCCGCCCGGAGGCACCCGGCCTCCCCGGCCCCACTGCGGGGGGAAGGAGCTGCCTGAGCTGGTAACGAGCTCTGACAGCTTCAAGTGGGGTGAGGGCCCCCCACAGCAGCTTGCCATGGACAGCGTGCAGGCAACGGGCCCCCAAACGCGATGGGGATGGGAAGATCTGGGGAGGACCAATGCCACCATCCCTAATTCCTTGAGATACACGGTTGTCTGAGATCAGTAGCAAGAGGCAGGCTCCCCAAGGCATCAACCAGCACGCTGCTTTGGTCAAGCAGTCAAGTCTGCATCCTTTAAATGTAGCACCCAGACTCTGTAGCTAGGATTTGGACCAATCACTGTCATTCAGAGACGGTGGGTACCTGCAGAGCTTGAGCCCTTGTGAAGGTCTTACAGCACCCATGAGTGGTCTCAAGGGACAAGAAAGCTGTTTTCTCTTTGGTCATGAAAAAAAGCTTTTAAAAAAGGATTATTTCTGCTGTCATCTTTCCAATGGCCAGTCCAGCATGTGAAGACTCTTTCTTCTCTTTCCCCTCCCTTTTTTTTGACAGACAGTTCAAGCTGACCCCCTTGGGGCCCTGTCTCTTCTCCTGAGCATTAGGATCACTAATGAAAGATGCAGTCAGGACTTCCCCTCCCGCCCCTTTACATGTTGCCGTGGGAAACTGCGGTGAGCTGGACACGGATGCTGCTCTGAGGAAATAAAATGCCTCGGCAAGTGCCCTCACCTCGGACAGAGCTGCTCTGCTGGGGCCCAAAGGGACGTGACTGCACTGCTTGGCCATTCAGGGCAATGTCACCACAAGAGCCCAGGACAAGAGCAAACCTCTGGACTGAGGCTGAATGTCCCACTGTCGTCTGGGGAAGATGCTGAGCTGCAGGGAAAAATATGCTTGTGGGCAAACACCACCAAGTAACAAAGGAAAATGAGACGGACTGCTACTTCCACCTGATCATTTTGGAGATTTGCTCAGTACCATAAATCTGTTTGGATTCAAATTAATTTAGGCTTTGCTTCATGGGAACCCCAAAGGCCCTGAAGAACCTCTTGGCAAAAGAATGTTCCAGCTCACTTCCAACATTTCTACCCAAGTCACACCCAATCAAAAATAGACACAATCTTACCAAAGCCATCTGCAAACTAATTTTAACTGGCACAGCCTGGGCACCTGGACATTTGCAACCAGCCCATCCCAAATACACATTAGCCCTGACTTTTTGTTGTACGTGAAGGCTTAGAAAAACTTGAATCACAATTTTGTGATGCTTAGTGAAGACATGAATCCAGCTTGTGCAGTCTTGGTTCTCCTTGTCCTCCTTTCCAAATCCATGACATTCTCCTTGATGAAAGTTCAATGTGTCCCTTCCCTTTCTGACACCTCCAAATCAGCGTTCCTCTGAGTCTCAGCAAACAGTGCAATCCTTGGTAGGGTGAGCTATGGCTTGGGATGAAAATGGGCATCATCCTGCCCACTGAGCTGAGCAGGGAATGCCATGCACTGCACTCAAAAGCCAACAGGCAACCTGCAGCGCCATGCTCCCAGATGAGCAAGGCGATTGAAGAAACACAAGCTGCTGCTCCTGGACGAAAACATCTCTCAGGGATCAGCCATGACTTGACCTGGCAGGTTTGCTGTCCCTGCCCTTCCCAGGCTCAGCAGGCAGGAAAATGCTTGGTTTTTCCTTGATGAATAAGCACGGAAGAATCGATCAAATGCAGCGGAGTACAATGCTACAGCTGAAGTATGCACACACTGAACTTTTCTGCTACTGCAACACCGCCACTCATTTACACACCAGCAGCCTAAAACTATCTCTTTTGTACACCCAAATTGATCCTCACTCTTAATTAGTGCTCTCAGTTGCAGCAAAATTTCATTTGTTTCTTCCAAATGTGGCCTGATCCATTGTCCCTCTCCCTTGACCTGTGAAAATTAGTCATTGAGCTCAGTGACAGTGGTAAGTGCAAAATGCAGCATCAAAGGGACATAATGGGGCCTCTTAGGACTGACAAAAAAACACCATTAATCAAGGCATGCTCAAGAGGTATGTGAGTGGTGCAGGAGTGCGGGTCCTCCCTCAGAATGTGGGAGATGCAGAGGGATGTGGGGGTGCAGGAGAACCCCCCCTGCCCCAAGAGCTGCAGACCGCCCCAGACACCCAAGCACTGCTGCTTCACGGGCAGATGGTCTTTGTTCTGTATGTCCCACTCCCAAGCATTTGTACACCTGCTTTCCAATACTTACAGAGATGCACTTTTCCAGGCTGCTCCTTAGCTTGGAGAGCAGGAATAGAACTCATCTTTAAAATGCTCTTTAAAACCCTGCTTTAAGCTCATCTGTGGCCCCTGCTCTGTCAGGAGTGACGTACAGGATGCACACCAGATCAGGAGGGAGATGTCAGCATCTGTTTTTCCAGAGCAAACACAAGAGTCTGCAGATTCACAGAAGTAAACACATGACACTGTCCATCCAGAAGCACCTTGCACTGACTCCCTTCTGTGATCCCAGACCTAAGCTAAGGGGGAAGACAAACTGCACCAACAGACCAGAGAGGTGTGGTGCTGGGGAATTATCCCAGGGATCGGGACCCAAGAGACCTATGGACAAACCTGCAAGGGTACAGAGATAGGGCAGCCCTGCATTCAGTGAACCAGCTAAAAGGGTAAGGGACCAATTTTAGCTCGTCTGGCAGAGAGAGCTTTCACATCAGAAAACCAAAGCAGAGAGGTAAATCTCTTCAAAATTCCAACCTCAGTAGCAAACAGTGTGTTTAAACCTCTCCTGCAAATCCATGTCATTAAACAGAATAACTTGGACTCAGCAAATCCAAATGACTCTCACTTTCAAGGTCCTGCATTCAGAAGCCCACAATGGAGAACAATGAGGTGGGGAAAAAGCCGAGGATCTTGACGCCGCATTCAGAGGCCATCTGGTCCGGCCAGCACAGCCAGCGCTGGGAACGGGCAGCGTCGTGGGTTGAGATTTAATCTGAGCCACTTATTGGGTGACCTCAGGCGAATCGTTTGACCTCCTTTTGCCTCAGTCAACCCGACTGTAAAATTGGGTTTAAAGCAAGAACCTCTCTGAAAACCATATGCTGTGCCTAGGAGGAGTGGGAGCAGAGTCCCTTCCCAGCAACAGGGCTGCCATGGTGGGTAGAGCCAAAACCAGAATGGAAGAGGAGGTGCACAGAGCTCAGGTCCAGCATCCCTTGATGTCAGGGAGGATTTCTCCTGAAGTCTCTCCCAGGTCCCATCCTGCCAGCTCTGGGAAAGCAGCTTTGGCACCTGTGCAGGGAGTCACCCTTAAGAAGGGATTTGTGAGGTCTGACCTCACTCATATCACTACTGCACCCAAAGGCCCCAAACATTCAAAGCGAGGTCCTCAAATCCCAATCTCAATGGTTACTCACTAGATCAAGAGCATCAATTGCTCTGGTCAAATGCCCCACAAAATTGATTCCTACTTACAGTCTTGCCAATGAACAGCGGCAGAAAAGCATTTCCTCTCACCTGGGCCTCAGCCTGGCCCCAGCACTGTGCACCCCTCGGAGAGAAGCAATAGCGCAGATGAAACACCATGGTCAGCTAACCTGGGTCCCTGATAAACACAAACAGCAGCTTGGCCCCCCAGATGTTCACAGGAGTGTGCAAATCATGGCACTGACCGTAAACACATCCTGGGTTCAGAGAAGGGAAACTGAAGCACAGCAGGTGCCACTGGCCACACCATAGCCAGCTGGGACCCTTGTAGGGCAAAATGAGCGTGAAAGCCATATAAGCAGAGACCTGCCCTCCTGACTAAAATAATGCAGGAGAGTGGCCCAATACTTTGAGGAGAGGCTGGAGCAGAGCAGCAGGCAGAGGGACGAGCAGGGTGCAAGCACAGGGGGATGGGGAGCGTGCTGTCCCCACAGGACTGCCCGTGCAGGTATCACAGAACTTCACCCCATGTTAAAAAAGGAGCAAAGAACTGCCTCATACTGCAGGTGCAGGCTGCAGAGATGTCAGAACTTCCTCAGCTGTGCTCCAAGAGTTAATTGAGACAAATAACTCAACAGTGCTGCCATTAATGAAATTCTTCTGATATATTTCCCCTGAGCTTTCTATAAATGACTAAGTGACATTACTGCCTGCAGTGCGAACCCCCTATATGAGAGATAACGCTGCCGGAGCTAAGGTTGGCGCATCCACGTTAGAAGCCTTGGAAAGAAGTGCAAGATGATATTTAAATAACTATCACACTGCTAAGAAATGAGCAGCCAAAAGAAATATGGTCTTATAATATGCTCAAGTCTCAGGATGAATCCTGGCTGTTACATGCAGACGCTGAAATGCAGTGGGTGGTAAGTGACAAACTCTTTTAATCTGCAAATCTACTAAAATTCCCAGTCAAAGCTCTCCAATTTTCCCCCGGTGACTCCTATATTTGTACATTTGTTTTGCAACACACACAGGGCCAACTACTGCAACAGTACAGATGTGAGAGGCAGCGTCACATGAAGCAGCATGTCCTAGGGGCAGCCAAAAGAGCTGATGGAGGGAAATGACCCACTCACCCATCATATCCATCTCCTGGAAACCTCCCACAGTGTTTCTGCTTTACTTAATTTCTTTTGCTTTTCTTTTTTTCCTTTAGTAATTCCTCATGGGTATTTTTTCCCTCTGAGACCAACTGCTGCAAGCCCAGAATTTGCTCTGGGCTTGCCATAAGCACTCAAAGCACGGACAATATAGAAACATCTCTGGCATCAGGGCTGAGCCCTTCTGCTAAACATTGGATAAGAAAGGGCAATAAAAATGAGCGGAGCCACAACAGGGGGGAAAGAAATCTCGTTTATGGATGGGGGGAAACTTGCACCTAAGACCAAGAGTTAAACTGCAATAAAATTCAAATGACCATTAGCAAAAAAACTCCTGGGAGTAAAAGGAAGAAGTCTCCAGAGGTGTAACTGACACCAGGGCACATTTTGCACCAGTAAAACAAGGAGTCACAAAAGTATCCCACCTCCAACTGCAAAAAACAAGTTAACTTGTCCTAAGCACAAGCCATAGGTAGGGCTCTGCTGAAAACACAGATATTGTTCAGGCACAAGAGAAGCCAACAGCAAACCCATGTGTTTAAGGTCTGCCTTGATGTTTTGAGCTGAGACTTGCAATCTGCATCCCAACAGTGGCATTGCCCAGGAAATACCTTGGTGACAACTTTGGTGCCACCTTATTTAAACCTTAATTTAGAATGCTAACTTCATAATGAGTGGAACAAAACTGTGTAAAAACATTTCCCACTCTAATCCTAGTTTGATCCCCCCCAGTATGGCCTTCTTTTGTAATTACATCCCTTTGTGATCTCACTCTAATGCCTTGTATTGTGACCCATAAAATAATCAGCCCCCTTTGTCTCTCCCTAATCCTTTTAGACTTCCTTCTTGTCTCTACACTCTTATAAATGCTGCCATTATTTGGGCTCAGCAGCTCTTCCCACCACCCCAGAGCCTGGAAAGAGGGCTGCAGGTTAAACCCTGAATATATTCTGTGCAGAGGAGCTGAAACGATGGGAAGATCTTTGCTGCTTTAAAATCCCTGTGATTCCCAACCTCCTCCCCTAGCCACACAGCTTGGCAGGGAAACCAACCTGCAAGTTTGCACATGCACCAGCCCTCCCCACTTCTCTATCTTGCCGATAACCTGAGGACCTTTGGCCTCCAGGTCACAGTGGCCAGTGTGTTTGTGGGGACAGCGTGCTTGTCCCCAGGCTGGGCGAGGGGAGCTGCTGCTGCGGCCTGCAGGGATCAATGCAGAGAGGAGTCACAACATCTGCCTTGCCCAAGCTATCAATCCTGCCCTCCTGCTGGCAGGGTAAGTGCCATGGACAGCCACACACAGTGGGGTGGAGGAGCAGAATTTGGGACAGCATGCAGAAGGAAAGGGGGTCAGAGAGAAGAGAAGGGCATGGGGATGTGTGCTGCTATGCTTAACTACAAACCAGTCACCCTGCAGCAAGACAGAGTGAAGAAAATGTCTTTACAAGCTCAGATGTATTCAGAGTTATTATCAGGTCCTGCAGTACTTCAAATACTGGGCAGGTCCAATTCACCAAACTTAAAATTCAGAACAAACAGGCAGAATTGCTGCTCTCATGCTGGATTTGTGCAGAGCCTGATCGGATACCCAGTTTGATGGTGATTTCCAATTAGTGGTAAATGCTTGTTATTGAGTGATATAATCAATCGGTCTTACTCCACTGGCTGGGCTATGATTTATGATGATGTGGAGCCAGGTCCATCAAATTACAGCATTGGCAAAAAGGGCTGGAAATGCCACGAGGTGACACAATCAGAGCAAGTGAGGCCAAATTAAGCAAAGGGTGATGATGAGAAGAAAGGTGGCTGCGTTCTGGGGAGCCCACCTTCCTGAGGAATGGACTCTGGATGTTAAAATTGCTCAGAGTGTATCTTCATCCACAGAGAGCCAAAGCATGTTCAGCTTCTGGCATGCACAGGGGAAATCCAGCTCCTCAGAGACCTGTGAAAACACAGCCAAGCGGCGCCTCCAGAGAACACTCTGACTATGAAACTGATTTTAATTAAGACAGCTCGGAGTCATGTGAAACTACGAAACTGTCACTGAGAGACAGAAAAGATCTGTATTCAATAACCTGATCAGATTATAAAAACATGTTGCATTCCACAACCTTTTAAACTAACACACCAGGGTTTGAACAGACACAGAAACAGCAACTGAAAGAATTCCAACCAGGGTGTTAGGCAGAGAGCAGAAATGCTGACGGCCTCCCCACTCAGCTCAGTCACACGTAGGCATCTTGCACACTTGTGCTTGTTCAAAAGAAGGTTACACTACAAAAACATTATCAATGTTTTTAGCACCTGACCAGCCAATCCACAAACCAGCCAAAGTCCGCTACCTTCCACTGGGTATCTTGGATAAATCATGGCAGCATACAGAAATACCCCAGAATTTAATGAAATAAATTTAATGAGTTAATTTTTAGGAGGAAGGGTTTAAGATGCACCCACTTGGTGAGAAAACTGCCATCACCTTGAGCCCATCAGGGCCGCACGCGCAGCGGCTGAGAGCAGCATATTCTTCCAGTTAAATTTTACTCAATGCCAAGTGTTGAAGTAAATTTGAAACATAAAAATATGATATCCAGCCCACATTTCCTGAATGCAAATATGTACATTCCTCCGAGCCAAGAAGATTATATTCCAAGCAATAAAAGCCAGGGTCTGTAACAGTGATATGAGACTAACAGCCTGCCTTTGAAGACAGCGAAAAGTGCAACAGATCTCTCGAGGGGCTCTGCTCTGTCAGATCTCTTTTACTCCTCAGTAGCACGGCCTTGATCAACTTTCAAGATTTTTGTTTGTGAAAGGTTTTTATTTCTCCTTTGCTTTTGTGTTCGGATGTCAGGCTCAGAGGGAAGAAGAGATCAGCACTGGGATGAGGTTTTACCCACCAGCAGTATTTACTCTGCTCTGCAAAGGTCTGCTTAGCACTTGGGGTTTTTTCCCTTCCAGGCAGCCAGCACCCATTCCTTCGATGCAAAGGTCCCTAAAATGGGGATAATTACCCTTCTCCTTTGACTTGCTGATTGGGATTTAGAGCAAGGAAAATCACTATCTCTTGTGTGTAACCACCCTGAGACTTGAGGGCTCAGGGTACAACTGTGATCCATTCTCAGGAGATTTAATCTACAATTAAGCGGAGCTCTAACTGCAAGTGTGTGTTCCTGCAGCTCAGGCACAGAAGGGGAACTTGCCCTGAGCAGCAGGTTACATTTGCCCACAACATCCTGTTTTATTCCCATTATCTGCAGGCACCTGTGGCATCAAGGCCGAGGGGCCCCCTGTTTGTGCTGGCTTCACCCAAACCTTTTCTCCGGGCTGGCAACAAACCAAGCCTGGCGCCAGAATAGAATCCAGAGCATTTTCAACATGATCCCTTTTTCATTTTGATTCATGTGAAACTACAGCTACAAAAGGAAATGCTATTCAGGGACACACAGCACATCACATACATATTGATGCAGGAGCCAAGATAACAGTGTTTATTGACAATCCACAATCTCAAAGGTAATTCCTCTGGCCCTCACGTCTCCAGTTTACAGGTCCAAGAAGTTTGGCATTGTGCTTGTGCATGAGTCGGCTTCCAGCTCATAAATGCCAGAGCCATTCACCAAAAGTGCTCCAAGGTTTAGCACCACAAGACTGACAAGTTTGAGATCCAGCTGCTAATCTGGCACGGCCCCAAAGCCCTTGGCTCCTGGACAATGTCACTTCTTACACTCCTGAAAAGCTAGGTTTGCAGATGGCCACTTCATGCACTTGGGAATTGTTATACACGAGGGCTGGAGTGTTCCCTTGGTGGGCTGCCAGCCAGCCCTGGCACTGCAGGGAGTGGGCAGAGACATTTCAAAAGGCCCCTCAGTTTGGGAAATGCAGACAAGACCTCAGGCTCAGATTTTGCCTTAGACTTTTCCTGCTTTGCACCAGAAAATCATGATGATATTTGCAATTGCAACAGAAGCCTTAGTAACTGGCTTGCACAGAAAGAAGAGCAGTAGCCATCTCCCAAACAATTTGGGAGAACCCTTCAGCAAAACTTTACAAACCAGTGTCCTGCCAAGTCTCACAGCTGTGCCATACACCCATCCTCACACTCACATATCAGCAGCAACTTCTAGTTGCACACAACAGGGACAGAAACCACCATGGACCCCCCAGCTCTGCCATCAGTCCTGGGACAAACACCAACCAGCAACCAGAGCTGACAAGGGAGAACCAGAGGATCCAACAGGACCAACTGCTCTGGCCAGGGCAATGCAATGGGCTAACATCAGGTAGTGTGCAAAGCTGGAGTCACAGCCTGCCCTGGAATTCTTTCTCCCCCACCTTTAAATTTCATTCCCTCACTGGCATTTTCATCTCTCTCCTCCTCCAGGCTCCCCCATCAGACAATCTGTCTGGTGTTGTTAGCCTTGCCCCCAAAGGCACTGGCATGTCAGGTAGTAAATAAGACCTTGCTGCCTCTACACTGCCAGCATTAAATAACAAAATGAAAGATACCATGACCTTCAGGAGGTCTTTGCCTATGGTTTGGGAAGCGCTGCCTGCAAAGCAGAGCCCAGCTGTGCTGCACAGCAAAGGGGCTTCCAAACTCACCGCAGGAGATACAAACCACAGACTACTTCACCACATGATTTTAATGTAACTTACACCTCCAACACACAGAATTTGCTGTTAGAAGGTGGTTTCTAGTTTTATACCCAAGAAAGCTGATGAGCTCTTCTTTCACACGTGGACAGCTACACAGATTAGATGGCAGCCAGATTTCAACACCCGCTCCAGGGTTTTTCTCTCTTCCTTCTCTTTAATTCCCATCTCCATGAAAACCCAGCAGCCACCATGCTGCCCTCCTGCTTCCCAGCAAAGCCAGTACCCCTTGTGGGATTGCCCTGTGAGGTGGGGGTGGGACAGTGCTCGTACTTACTCGCTGCCTGAACCTTTGCCTTCCGGCTCACCAACAGCCCGTAGTGGTTTTGCGCCATGCAGTCGTACTCGCCTTCATCCGAGGACCCATCTCCCCGGACCCTCTGGAAGCGGGAGACATAGAGAGATCCATTGGCCAGCATAAAGGCATTCTCACTGTCCACGATCATCACGCCATTCTTCCGCCACGTGATGGTGATGGGCTGGATGCCCTCCACCTGGCAGTAGAGGATCAAGGGTTGCTCCGGCACAGCTATGTCATCACTGGGCTCCACAACGAACGCCAGCTCGGAGGAACGGCCAAAATCTAGAATGAAGAGAGTAGGGCAGAGTCAGCAGCATGTCCAGGATCAGCAGCAAGAGTCAACTGCTATGGCAGGAAGCAGGGGATGACGGAAACATTTTGGATGTGCTACAAAGTGCAAGTGTTTCGGAGAACCCAAAACCCAGGGGCACGCTTTGCCTCCCAAGACCTTACCCTCTGAACTTCACAGTGCAATTTCTTAAAGCACAACCACAGGCAAAGTCCTTCAAGGCTGCCTTTGGAGGCTCCAGTGAAGGGGACAGGCAGGCACACCCCTCCAGCAGCTTGCCAAACCCTAGCTCCACTCCATACTCCCCTGAAGATTGCCTTCTCACCTCCCATTGCAGGTCTGCAGTGTTACACAATTAAAACTCGCACAAGCATAGGGCGTCAGCCGTTCCCAGCCTGGGAGCAGAAGTGCACAGCAGTGCTGGAAAGCCACTCCTCTCCCCACATAACCAGGCAGAGGGGCTGTGCCGTGCCCCAGGCCCGTTTGCAGCACAGCCGGCGGGGGTGAAGGGGGGACCAGCAGCTCCCGAGTCAGACCATATTGCCACCGGCATATCCCGACACTTCTCCCGCTTGGCAGAGCAGGAGGCTGTTTGCCTCTCGCACGCAACACCGTGCCCTTCTGTCGCTTTGGTCTCTCTCACGCTGTAACAGGCAAAGCATGGTGCTATTCAGCCCTTAATGAAGAGCAAGTTAAGCACCAAAATACAAATGCACAGTGTTCCGGCTCAGCCACACAAAAGGTTTCTCGCAAAGCAATTACGCTAAATGATGTCCGCGAGAGATAAGTTACTGCGGAATTTGTACCAACAGTAGGCAAACCCTCACTTCTTATCACACAGATACATCCTAATTTACTTCTTTTGCCAACAGAACGTTTAAACACTTCCTCTTTGGCATGTTATGCTTCACTTGGTCACAGCACACCTTTTGAGGGTATAATTTGCCCTACAGTCATGATCAGACACTACAGAAGATGACAGAAATAGAACTATTGCTTAAAGATTGGCCAAAATATATGCAGAGATGAAAGAGAAAAAGAAAACAAGAAACAGGAGTTATATAGATATTTGAAGGCTGTAAATGCAGGGATGGAGGTGAACTGTGTTTTTTAAAGAAGAGCAATGGTGAAGAAATTCCAGCAGAGTAAGAAAACTACAGTTTCATCCAAATATGGAAAAAGCCTTTCTAACAGTTCACTTCTGCATTGGCCCTTCAAGAGGCGGTTTCCCAACCTGTGATACAGTTTCTTTCCTCTTTCACAGGCTCGGTGGAACCAACTCCACAGATGCCCACGGAATTGGGATGCACACAAGCAATAACTCTTAGCAAACACCAGCCACAGCACAGGCTTTGTAATGCCTCCCTCATACACACCCCACCAAGGACAGGATCCCCCCACATCAGGCTCAAAGGCAGGGTGGAGGGCAGACTGTTAATGCATGGTAAGAATAACAGAGATGAGAAGAGGCAGTTACACTAAAGAAAGAGAAGAAAAAAAAAGTCTGTCTTTTCTGCTCTGCAAACCCAGGGAGATTTTTTTTTCTTTCTTTCTGTAAATCCCCACTGCTTTCTACAGCAACTTAAATTGGATTACGGGGGATAAACATTGAGTGCAACCTGAGCCGAGGCAGATGGACGGAGCAGACAAAGCAGTGGTACTGCAGGGCCAGGCCAAAGGTACTGCCAACAAGGTATGAGTGTGTGCAAGGAATGGACAAACCCCACTTAGTGACAGGCACCTAAAACACACACTTTATTAACCCATTAAGTCTTAAAATGTCAGGCTAGCTCCAGCCATCTCAGTGATCTATTGCTCACTGTGACTCCTTTTTTATGAGATAGCCCTGGGGTCCTCTCAGCGAGCCAGACTGCAGCCAGCACAAACCCATCAATTACTTTTTTTTGGTGAAAATTAAGGAATTAGATGAATGCTCTGCATTTTTCTGCAAAGTGGCCAGAGTCTCAAAGCCATGCTGGGGCCCCATTCCCTGTGTGGGTGCTCTGGTGAGTTAGGTAGGATAAGGACCCTTGCATCCTGATACCGAACCAAGAGGGACTTCTGACTCCAGAAAGATTGAAGATTTCAGGATTTAGCCTAATGCGCAATCAGAAAAAAACTCCATAATTAAATAAATGCCCCATCTTCCCCCAGCACCCCTGTACTCTTAGATAAAACAGCTTATTATTATATGTACAATAAAAGGAAGAATCAACATAATTACATGCCCTTCCCACAATTGCTGTCATTATAACAACCGTCATTAAGGCCTGTGATTGGAGATAATCATGTTTGCCTCCATAAACATTCGGTCTGCATCCTCACTCCAGGCTGCTCCAACTGCAGAAGTGATGACGCTCGTAATTAGGACCGGGGTCCTCAGACACTTGCTGCAGTGGGGACAGACACTGGTCCTGGGGTCTCCCTGGGCTGCACTCAAGAGCAGGGCTGTGCCTTGAGGCGTGACACTGTGCAGCTGGTTTGTAACCTGTAGACACCTTGCTGTGTCCAGAAGCACCCAAATTCCAACTCAGCTTAGGTTTTTCTCATGGGCTTATCAGACCTTGAAGAAATCCTGCTGCCTCCCTCCTGGAGTTTCAGGGCCGGGTGACCAACTAATCAAATGTATGGGGAGTAGCTAGTTCAGCCCATCTAGAGAAGCCAAGCTCTGTCTTTCACCTGTCTCAAAGGCAGACTCTGAACACAGAGCTCTCTTTTCCTGGGATGCTCAGGATGAGAAATAAAGGGACAGATGCTCCCGGAGGAATCTCCATGGTGGGACAAGAAGGTTCCGCTTTGCTCTGGAGGTCAGCTCAGAGGAGCCAGAGGAAGAGCACAGACAGGAAAAGGGGCAACAGTGGGAGAGAGGGACCCAAATTCCATCAGCATAAAGAACTGACTGCGGTTAGCAGTGAGGCACGGAAATAATGCTGCAAAGCTGGAAGTAAACAACACTCCAAAGGCACATGGAAATGGCAAAAGTCCAATTAATTGAGAGACAGCAAAGAAATTGCTGAGGCTGTGCACATTCACTCAGGGAGTCTGAAAGCCTCTCCAACAGCCGGCCGTGTATCCAAACCCCGCTAATCCCACACAACATCCCAGGTACCTCCCAAAGCGGACTGCGAGGCAGCATGCCTCACAGCCGCTCCCTGCTCGAGGCAGGAACTGTACAACTCTGCTCGTGGCAGCTCGAGTTTGCAGTTGGAGCCGGGTGTCAGGCAGGCAGCTGAACAGCCCGCTTGTCTCGGCGCCGGCAGCGCGCGAGGGAAAACTGCTTTGCTTTCTGCAAAGGGATGGAGGCAGGAAGCGTGATTAGCTCCGACAAAAAGGCCACAAGAAAATTACTGGAATCCTCATTCTACAAGTCTCCTTTTGAGAAACATTTACCATCTCCCTGAGCAATATAATATGTGACTATATGTGCAAATATTTAACAAAAACTACTTCTCCTATTGATCAAGCAGACAGGCATACTCAGAGAAACCAATTAGCACTTGTGCTTTTGAACCAAGAGATTTATTTAGTGCTGAGAGAAAGAACTTCAAATTAATGGGAAGCTTAAAAGACACTTTGAAGTACATTTAAAAAAAAAATAAGTTTAATTATTTTTTACTTGACACTGTGATTCACATTCAGGGCTTCAAAAGAACTTACTTAGACCCCTGTATTGTCCTTTTCCATTTGGGAAACACAATTTTGGCTTTCCCTCCTGTGCTTCAGTGACTAATCTCACCGCTGTAATTAGCGGTGACATCCATTGCCAAGGACCTCAGTCACATCCTGGCTCATCCTCCTGGACCCCATCCAGACCCGCAGCCAGCAGGGCCATCCCTGCCCTGGGAGCACGCGGTCCCGACAGATGAAGCCTGTATTATTACTCCTGTTCTAGACAGGGAACATTAATCACAGAGGGATGAAATAAGCTGCCAACGGCCCGCTCCGAGCTTGTGACAAGGCAAGATATTGTGGGAGCAGTTGGGTCCTCCCTGCTTTTCCTGGGGCAGCATCATCAGGAGCACTGCTGGGGAGACTGAGGTAGCACCAGCTCCTTCATCACACCAACAGCACGACACCCACCTGCAAATTGCCTCACATCAGAACAAATTTGCCCCCTTCTGATTTACTGTGTTTATTCCCGGTATAACACAGCCTAAATCAGCAGCATAACCACCACCAAGGATAACCACTCCAATCCTGCTCCAATAAAGCCCAAAGAAGATGCGCAGGACCAGAGGATTTTATAGTGGGATTTTAGAAGTGAGTATCAGGACCAAAAACCTAGATGGAGGTCGAGCCATGCGCATGAAAAATAGCTCCTGTTTTTCCAGGGGTGGGTTGTTTTTCATTCAAGTCCTTCTGCAAATGGGAGGATATGGAAAGAAGAGATATATGGATCTGAAAGATGTTCTCCAACAGATTATAACAAGCTTCAGTCTGATGAAATTGGCAGCCTAAAAATCCAGCTGGTGCCCTCTTAAATCTCCTTGAGCCTGACCCAGACCCTAAGGAGAAAAGCACTGCACTGCAGTAAAGTGCAAATTCGCTCTTTAGGGCATCCAGAAAATTTACATTTAAAGAAGAGGAGAATAGGGTGTAACAGGCCCCACATCTTGCTGGCAGTAAAGTTTACTAGCTCAGAATTTTTTTATTCCGTTCCCTTTCGGACGGGAGGTTATATAAAGCGATTTTTCCATCAGGGAGCATAAACCACATCCACTCGTTAAACGATTGCAGGTGGTCTCTGACAGGGACAACACAACCTCTCAGCCACCTGATGGACCCAGCATCACTGCCCTCACTGGGGACACAGATTTAAGCTGAGGAAGGCAAAGAGCCTGAAAAGCCAAAGAAGTTGCCCCAAATAATTTTCAGATGTTTGAGATCAGACTGAGCAAATCCCAGGAGGTCGCTTGTTGAACACTGTGGAAGCTGGAAGCATTCACAGCACAAAGAGCCTTTCTAGGACAAGCTCCAAGTCCTTGTGGGCTCCCCCATCTCTAGAGGAGGCAGGATAAAACCTGTTGGTATAGCTGGAAAGGGCAAAGACCTTTCCTGAGCTAATTACCCACAGTAGCTCCATCCACAGCAAGGCATCCTGAGAGCACGGCAGCGAGCCGAGCGTAGGATGCACTGTTACTTGCATTCCCCACGTATTTCACAGCCCTGACCAGATCACAGCCTCACCGCAGAGGGCATCAGCGACACAAACACAGAGCAGGAAACAACTGTGCACAAGCGGAGAGCAGAGGCACAGCCAGGATGGGAAATGCTGTGCCAGAGCCGGGGGTCCCCAGCTTCAGCTCCCGAGGCTGCTCTAACGTAGAACAGGGAGCAGCGGGTTCATCCCCTGACCCTGCAGGAAGGCACCAGGGAGGTGGCTGCCCCACAGCCGGGCCCTTGCACAGACCCAGCAGGAAATGGACTGGACACTCAGCGAGTGACAGTGCCCGTGGATCAGAGATGGTGGCTGGCACGATGGCACAAGGCTGCCAAAAGAGCCACAGGCGCCGTGGCATCACAGTGCAAACCCCGCCAGCCAGCACAGCCCTGCCACCCAGCCTCCGAATTTCAGCTTGAATTCTGGCAGGCACGGCTGGCACGCAAGGCAAGGGAAGGAAAGGTCTTCCTGCAGGAGGAGAAGTTAGTGTGCACACGACAAACTTTGAAACTCTTAATTGTATCCAGGGGATTCAAAGCAAAGTCAGCACTCTCTCCTCCCTGCCATCCCCTCTGCCTTATCACCTCCCACCCTGAAATTCATCTCCTCGTTCTTCTCAAGGAGCCGAGCACCGCATGGATCCGTGCTCGCTCCAAAACCAGCGCCTCGAAACACGAGCCCTTCTCTCTCTTTCCATGTACTCTCAGGTTTCAGCAACAACGACCCTTTTGCAAAAGCATCTTCACAGCTCAGCAGAACCATTCACCACTCCCCGCATCCCCTGACTTGCCATCAGCTTCATCAACACAATCTCATGTGCAAGAACAACAGAAAAAAACAGGCAGCAAATCCTTGACTCTGCTCTGAAACTCTGGTTTTAAATTACCAACACGGAGCAGGTCTGGGTTGTTAAGTGACTGGGCTGCTCTCGAGTGGAGGGTGTGATACAACGGTGACATCTGATATAATAGCAAGGCCAGATCAGTGTGCTCTGTGCTTTCCTCATGCACTTGCCTATTTGCCTCTCTCATCTCTTAAAGTGCAATTATTGACATGTTTGCCTCCCTAAGCATCAGTTTTATATGCTTGCCAATGACTCCTGAACATGTGCAAACAATTATTTTTATTTTCTTGCAAAACTAAAATGTTGGATATTCTTTTGGATAAGCAGACTCGGGTAGATTTTCATGAGCCCTGCTACGTAATTTATTAGTTTCTAAACTCTGTAAAACTAAAAGCTCCACTAAAGTTCAAATAAGTTTGTGATTTCAAAGTAATTTTGAATGGACTATTCCTGCTTCTGACTAATGTTACTCGATTGATTTAAATGGGAATTCTTAATCTGCAGAGAGAGATCTTTGCATTGTTTTGTTAGTTAAATAAAAGGACAACATTACGGGCCAGAAGCCCAGGAGTGCAAAGCATGAAATATTAGGCGGGAAAGGGACAGAGCAAAAAGCGTCTTCTGTCCCAGGTCTGCTGCAGGCTGCAAAAGGAAGTACACAGTCTGCTTCATCCCATGGGTTTGGAGCAGAAACTAAGGGTCTGTGAAGCAAGGGGCTGGCATTGCATGGGGTCACTGCTTGGCACTTCACACGCTGTGACACAGGACCCCTGAGAAACAAGGAAATCAGAAATAAAGAAGTTTAGGGAGACAGAAAGAGGGAGAGAGACACTCTCATCTGCACAAATAAAATGAGAGCAGTTTTGCCGCTCTTTGCCAGGCAGTGCTGCTGAGCTGCTCCATGCTGGCCCATGCCAGGCTGAGCAGCACACGGGCCAAAACTGGGATTGAACAGGATGGAGAGGCGTTGGGAGCCAGGCTGTAATCCTGGATCTGGGACTCTCTGCCCAGATCCTCTCCCCTGGAACCCTCTGCCAGCTCCTAAGCCAACATGGGAACTTGGTCTGTGCCAGATCCAGAGCCTGACAGGTAACAAGAAGAACTGCAACTACACCAGCTTAGTATTTCTAACCCCCTTCACAGGGGGTGGTGGGGCAGATCAGAAGGGGAACAACTTGTCCTGTTCTCCCCTCTCTCAACTTTATACACTTCCAAAGTTTAGTTTTGGCACCATGATGGCCCCAGCAAGCACCTGAGTGCCATGGGCTCGGGTGGCTGCACAATCACACCCCCGTGCACAGGTCCCAAAGGTGCTGCACGCTGATATGGCTGTGAGACGCCTGCCCCATTTCACGGGCTGCCTGCTGCCTCCACGCGGGAAAACCACGTCCTGGGATTCTCCTGTTGAACCCCCGAGAGAGACGAAGCCCAAATGTGGGCTTGAATTTCATACCGAGTCTCTGAGCGTTACTGGGGAAATGATACCTGATACTCTCTATGTATATCAAGAAAAAAGACAGAGTATTACACCAATTTAGTAGAAAGCAAGCCTTTTTTTGAGTCTGAAAAAAGACAACAAAGCCATACAGAGCAGAAATTAGTGAAAGCTTATAGCTACAATAATTTAGAAGTTAAGCCTACTTGAACATAAATGACGATGCTTAATTCCAAGGCTGTTGTTACTGAGCAGAGCCGGGGAGCCTCTCGTATCCTATGCCTGCCTTTGAATGCCGGGCTCAGCAATAACAGACAAAAGCTGTCCACCACCCAGAACAAAGAGCTCCAGGAAATTAAAAAAAAAAAAAAAAAAAAAAAAAAAAGAAGGAAAGAAAATACTGTCTCGCTGCTGAACCCACTCCCGCACGCTGACCAGCAGCTCCCAGTGCCTGGTTCACAGTCACCACACCAGCATTTTGGGGAGTTTGAAAACCACAGGGCTGGGAGTGGAGCATCGTGTCCCGCACAGCACGGCACTGCTCCGACACAGCATCCGTCCCCGCGGCAAGGCTGCTCCAGTGCTGAGTGACACCGAGGCAGGAGGGTTTATTAAACTCAGCAGAGCGCACAAACACGCTGCCTCGCTGTTAACCACGTCGTGAGCACAGAAATCCACCAAAGGGCGGGGGGGGGGCGGGAACCGTCAGAATCAAGAAACTTTGAAAGTGTAGCCAAACACTCCTCAGCGGGGCCAGCAAAACACATCCCAAAGTCAGGAGCCACTGACCTACCAAGGTGCGGCATAAACAAACACACAGGGCAATTTGGACAGCAGCAGGCGATAACCTAGACACAAATTCAAGTTGCTAAAGTTCTGCTTTCAAGTATTCACTTATTTTCCTTTCCTCTATCCAGGGAAAAAAAAAGAAAAGAAAAAAAAAAAAACCACCAACTTTTTAAACCATCCTCATTGTACTACTCTTAACATAATAACAAGACCTGCTTCATTACATCCACTTCACAAATTATTTCTATTTTCCGCGAGTTTCACTGGCTTCTCCTCCTTGCGCGGTTGCTACGGACCACGTGGCGAGATTTATGATACGACTAACCCACAGCCTTGCTCCCTAAACACCCTAGCAGCTAATCTTTGACAAATCTAACACACACTTTTCTCCCTCTGACCATGCTGGGCTGCTTACAGGACTTTTAAAAAATAATTCATAGAATAAGCACAGAACGGTTTGGATTGCAAGAGACTTTAAAAATCATCTCCTTCCAAACGCCCCCGACATGGGCAGGCACATCTTCCATTAGCCCAGGTTGCTCAGTTCCTACTTTTCCTTATCTTAGAAGGCTGTTAAATGAGACTAGAACAGGATGCACACGGGTATTTTGCTGCCGAACCGCATCTTTCTCAGACTAGACCCATGCTTACGTAGCATCACCAGCAGAAGAGAAACACTGCCATTTATCCACAGGACATGTGCACAGTAGGTCCAGGGAAAGCTCTCTTTGATGTTTTGTAGCCTGGCCCTGGTCCGGCGGGCTGCGTTACCGATGTGGACGGAGCTGGTGTTACAGGAGAGCACAATACACTTGTAGGTCTGAAGCTGCTCGCCCTCAGCCCTGCAACTTGTCTCCCAACATCTCTTCTCCGTCGCTATCGCCTTTGCTGACGAACGCGACGCGTCCGTCGGGCGCTGCCTCCCGCTCCCACCGCGGGGACGATCCCGGCGGCTCTTACGGTCCGGGCACGGGTGGATGGCCAGCCACGCCACTGCCCCGGCAGCCACCACACCCCTCCCCAGTGCCACCGGTGAGGGCTCGGGCTCCACAAACACCACCGTCCCTCCCTAGAGCCCCCCGCACAAGGGGTTTCCAACTGGAAGCACAGCTCCTGGGGAGCACTTCGGGATATCTGCGGATGAAGGAAGGTGCTGGATGGGCCGGTGCGGGACTCCTCAGCCTCAAGCCACGACCCCTGCTCGCCCTCCCGGAGGAACGCGCCCCGTTCCCGCGGAGGGATGCTGACCCGCGGGGACCCGCACGCCGCACAGGCGGACACACGCGGTGCTGCTCGGCCCCGTTCAGCCCCGGCGGCGGCCCGGAGCCACGGGGAAGGGCTGAGCGCGGGGCTGCGAGTGACCGCGGACGAGCGAGGGGAAGCGGGACCGGCGGCGGGGCTGGAGAGGGACAAGGGGCGAGTAATGCCCTGGCCACCTCGGGGGTGATGAGGGGACGCGAAGTGCTGGAAGGACGGACGGACGGAGCGGCCGCGGGGAGCGGCGCCGGTGCCGGGCACGGCGGCGGCAGGTCCGTGTCCGCGCCCTCGCCCGCTCCCCCAGCCCAGCCCGGCTCTTACCTCCGCGGCAGACAAGCAGCAGCAGCCCCAGCAGGCAGGCGGGCAGCGCGGAGCCCGGCGGAGCCATGGCATCCCGGGCGGGCGGGCTCGCCTCCCTGCGCCCCACGGGGAGGGAGCAGCCCGCCGGCAGAGAGGGAAGGAGGGGAGAAGGGAGGGCGGCCAGGCGAGAACCACCCCCAGCTGCGGGGCGGGAGGGAGGGGTGGGGGGAAAAAGGAAAGGGAAAAAAGGGGGAAAAGCGGCTCTCAGCGGTGCTGCCCTCGGCGCGAACACGCCGCCGCGCCGGGCGGGCGGGGGGCGGCGCTGAGGGAGCGGGGCCGCCGGCGGGCGGGGGGCGGGCGGGCAGCGCCTTGCGCCATCTTGCGCATTCGCCAGGGCGCCGGCAGCGCCGGCCCGGCTGAGGGGCGGCCCCGTGAGGAGCCACTCGGGACCCGTGGGGAGTGTGCAGAGACCCTGAGGGATGTGCCTTCAATCGGAGCCCCCTCATGCCGCTCCCGTCACAGAGCACGTCTCGAAACCCACTCACGGGTCGAGCCTCACAGATCTCCCCTCATGCGTTTCGCTCCCCAGAGCCCCTTCGCGTTTCTCGCCTCACAGGAGCCCTGTCTTCAGAACCCCTTCACGGGGCTCCCTTCACAGGGCTGCTCTCACCAGTGCCACCTCACGGGGCTCCCCCACACCGAAGCCCTGTCACGGGTGCCCCCTCACGGGCTTCCCATTAGTGGGGCAGCGCCACAGGTCTCCCCTCATCGGAGCTGCCTCAGGAGTCTCCCGTCACAGGTCTCCCTTCGTGTGTCTCCCTCACCAGAGCCCCGTCAGGGTTTCCCCTCACGGGATCCCTATCACCGGAGCCCCCTCACAGATCTCCCCTCACCACCTTCACTTCCCGGGGCTCCCTTCACGGAGCTGCAGGGATTGCAGGGATACATCAGGGGGCTTCCCCTCACCTGCCTCCCCTCACTGCGGCAACCTCGCAGGAACGCAGAAGAGCTTGTCTTGTTCCACCTCTGTGCTCCTGGTTTTAATGCTGTCCTAAGTGACTTACCTGAGTCAGTAATGCAGGTGTTTGACCAGCTCGCTCACCTGGGAAGGACCCAGTAAGGGATGTCTGCTCCTAAATCTAGCAGGATAATGTGTCTGTCCTCCTGGCATGAACTAAGGATAATGTGTCCTTACATGGCCCTCAGCCCCTGTGCCCACGCAGCATTTTGTGCCTTCCAACTGATCCTACCCTGTCTCTTGGTCCACGTTCTCTACAAACATAACTCATATCATCACTGTCAGCAGCAAAAGCCACCTCTGCAAGGACAGCTCAGTGTTTTGTGGGGTTTGCTTGGCAAAAAAAAAAAAAAAAAAGAACTAAAATGAAATAAAAGTCGATCCTAACTAATTTCTTTCTTCAGACTAAAACCAGATTTTGTGGACTGGGTTACCAAACCCTGTAACCATTCCTAGAAATCTGGTGAAAAACCCCCTGTGAAGAGGAGCAGTGCGAGGCTCCCCTGGATGGTGCACCCTGAGCGTATCGGAGTCAGCTAACGAGGAAAGAAGACGTCACTACATCTGCTCCACATTAAAGCTTCCTTCGTTTAGCGGAGGGTTGAGCTGTACGGTGTTGCTTTCAGCTGGGGTAGAATTTGCTCTGGCTCCGCCAGCCTCTCGGTAACATCTGAATTTCTGTGCTGTCCCTGACCTTTTGGCACCAGCCGTGCTCTTGCTCCGACTCCCTGGCTCCTGCCATGGGGCCCCATCAGCGTTTCTGTAATGCTCAAAGCCATCATGGGCTTGTGGCCGCTATCACTGAGGATGGCTTATGGGAATTAATAATTCCAAGAGAAATTGAGCACTATGTACTGTACAGGGCTGCTTTCCCTGTGAACCAGAGATTTTGTGTGCTTTTGCTGCCAAGTGTCCTGGCAGGTCCCAGGGGGTGGGGGAGGTAGGTACATGTTTAGGGTATTACCGAGTTCATCCCCACATCTTGCAAATGGCACTGGTGACAACACTGGCAGCACATTCAGAAATCATCCACTGCTGCCAAACAATAGGACTGAAATGGTATGAAAACCCATGAAATCTTATAGGCAGGTTTGGGGCTTTTGGAGCCACCTAAGAGCAGGAATTCAGAGCACTCATGTTTTTCTACGCTCTGTAAGCACGAGGGCTTAGAAAAGTTGCTTTGTACTGGAGGCAGGAATTTGCTTATCATACTGCGAGCAGAAATCGGAGCCTTTGGAAAAGCAGAAGGGTTACAGGATTGACCGTGTCCAGCCCAAACTGAGGCTCCAAACCCTTTCTTGCAGAGCAGTCAGTGGGTCCATTCCTCCATCCCCCTTGCTGCTGAGGGGTACAGGATCCGTCTGTCCATCTGCCCTCCCTCTCCACAAGGTTATCCTCCAGGAGAGCTGCCCTCCGAGGGCATCGCTCACCCATCGCTCCTTGCACAGCAAATTTCCATCAGCTCCAATCGTGCTTCTGATTTACACCAATTAACTGCAAACTGAGGTCCCCAAGACACCATTAGTAGTTTCAGTGGATGAAGTGGGAGATTAACTTGTCTGAATTCACTCCATTTATTATTCTATGTGTAATTGTGGTTACCCTGCCTGCTAACAGCCTGGGAGCTTTCCCCTTACGTACGTACATGTGGTGTTTTAGCGTCTGCTTCACGGTCAGTGAGCAATGGGGAGTGGGAGCCAAAATTGTGGCACCCACCTTGAGGCACCGGGCCCAAAGCCATGCCTGTGGTGGGACAACCCTAGGACCTGCTTCTGGAAGCTGCTTTCCCCAGCAGAGACTGTTTTCTGTGTCTGTTGAGAATCTGTGAAGCAATCCTGGCCACCTCACTGCATCACACAGCCGATTGTCTCATGCTGTGCCGTGTTCCAGATGGATGAGCTGGGCCACACTCTACACTGGCAATTTTAAGTCCCTGAATTACCTGAGCTGATGAGAAACCAAAGCCCACTGTAGTGGCATTTCCAGCTGCATCCTTACAGTGTGCTGGGGTGACAAAGGTTGGGAAGAGAAACGCAACCAGATGCTTTTTGCTTCTCTCCTGTAACTGCTGTGTCCAGCCATCTCTGTCATCCATTCCATCTCACCGTGTCTCCTCTCAGCAACCTCCAATCAGCATCCTATGCCGTAAACTGGGAGCTGGAAGAGTGATTTGCAGTCACCCATCAACCCTCCAAGGTCCTTCCTTGCTCGTTTGTGGGGTTACCTAGCATTAGGAGAAAGACTCATCAGAGTTACACAGTCTGTCAGAGTTCCCTTTAACCACTATCAGAGAACACTGTGCTAAGTGCAGATTTATTACCTCTGAAATGCAGATAAAATTAGATTTTATGGCTCTGTAGTCGTGGCAGCATAAAGTAATAATGGAAACTCTGTACTGAAGTAGGGAATGCATCCCAGGAAGAAGGGAGATGCACAGGAGGTGAACAGTGTGTCCTTGGGCACTGGCAGGTATCCTCTCACCAATCCTGCCTGACACAAGCCAGCGAGTGCTCAGCCCACTGTGCCATCCAGGAGAACTCTCACCACTCATCTGCTAGATGCCTCTGCTTATTTTTCTCATTAAAAAATTCCCCAAAAAGATGAAGGATGAAACTAGACAAATATTTTTTCTTACAGGAATCAGTTCAAAATTTAGAAATGAGCAAGCATCCAGAAATGCCTAATGAATCAAAAAACCCTGCTCATGTCTGAAATTCCAGAAGAATCCCTAAGGAACCACGTACCCACTATCAATCCCAACCTTCATGATGATGAGCTCTGGTACTGAACTGGTGTGAGCATGAATCCTGCATTCTGCTCCCACCAGTGCTGCCAGCGAGGTACAGCCTCACACAGCTGGAACAGAGTGAATTGTGAGACAAATTCCACTCTTTTTTTGGAAAACTTTTTATTAATAACCCATTAGTTAAGGAATATAAGGACAATGTCTTCTTACACTTTAACACTAAAGAGTATTTGTGGAGTTAAGAACAGTCTTTGAAGAAAGAAAGTTATAATAAAGTACAGCATGGAACCAAGCACAGACACAACCTTCAAACAAGATCAAGTTCTGGTTACACATCTTTATGCACTGTGCAGAAAATGAAATTTAACTTGAAAATACAAGCAAGTGAATACAATAACAGAAACAGATGGTACATTTCTGCTGGCTAAACACTTCTTTTCTAACAAAAGTATTGATTAGAAAAGACACAATGATTCCTTCAAAACACCTATTATTAATGAGATCAAAACCATACACAGTATTCTAGTAAAATGGTTGTTTTCCTACACAGCAACATTTCATGGGCTGATTGTTAGCTAGTAATGTAAAAAAATTCTCAAACTCTAAATTATCTCATTCAAACTATTTAAACCAGAACTTTGCTGCCTGTTAAGTAAGAAATCAAGTCAACAAAAAGCTGATAGAGGTTTTTATCTGAGTTGCATGTTTTGTGTAACGAGAAATGAAAAGAAATAAAAGGATGAGAATTGTGACTCTCACAGCTGCATGGGGAATATACAGTTGTGTAGCCAAACAGTAACATTAATACTAGAAAATTATGCCAGTGAGACAAACCTGACATTTTAACAATGTAAAACAATATACACCAGCCAAAAAGCTGAACAGCAATAATCTTTAGTGTTAACTGAAAGGAAGAAAACGAAGAAAGGAGCCTGGTGTGCAGGAACAGATATTAAGCATGATGGGTAATTAAAGGTATGAACAGTTTGTGTGCCTGTGAGATATCTGCAAGAAAGCGACTTATGATAAAAAATTATATGCACTGGTTGTTTCAGCTTTACACATCAAACGTGTATTATGTGTCTCCTTCAATTCACTTCCAGCTGAGACTGAAAGGTCAGGGCAGGGGGGACCTGGGGCACAGCTCAGCTGGACAGGGGCACTCAGCACTCTGTGTGGATGTGTGCTGGTCCAGGGACAGCTTTGGTGCTGCCGGTCAGCCGTGACCTCTTGGCTCCAAGGGAACTGTCTGGATTTCTGCAACTGAGGTCTGGCCTACCGGCCCACGGCCACCACAGCTCTTGGACAGCCAAACTGCCAGCTCCACACCCCGGTACAGCTGGGGGAAGTGGAACGAGATCAGAACCAGCCTCAGCAGAAGGTGACAAAAGTGTTTTAGGGATGCGTCAACAAAATTGTGTGTGGTCTGCTGCATCTCCCCAAAACTCTCTGAGCCTGTATCTATTGTGGTGGTTTGGTGGTTGGCCCGAAGTGATCCAGGGGAATGGTGCCCCACTGTGCCTGTTTGTGTGGGCTGCACTGACAGGCAGGGACAGCCTTCAGGCAGCTCAGGGCTGTAGGACTGCTGAAGGCTGCACAGGCAAAGCAGGGGGTGCATGTACAAGGGAGCACCCCAGAACTGTGCCACACTCCTCCATCAGCCTCCATCCCCTTCCATCTCCCTGGAGGGAAAGTGGCCATGGCAATGTGGCAATGTGGCAATGCAGGGCCTGTTCTGTCCCTGAGGAGGGGCAAGGACTCTGTGGAACTAACTGGGACCTGAGGGCCACCTGCACAATGTCCCCCCACTCTCCGCAGCGAGTGCCAGGCCTTGCCCAGCTGGAGGGTTTGTACCTCTGCATCCCCCCCACAGACCTTATTGCCTGCAATAACACTTCACTGCCTTACCTGTAACCCTGAGAAGTCACGAGCTTCAAAGTCCTGTGGCAGTGGGTTCTGGAGGTTATTTACACACTTCCTCTGCCCAGTTATGTTTCCTTGCCTTTCTAGCTCCTCGCTCCAGTAGCACACACACATCAACTCCTGCCTTCGCCTGCTCACTGGCACTGATTTCCAGTCTCTGTCCCACAGTATTCCAGAGTCATGGCTATTCAGAGCATGGAACAGCGTTTCTGAGACTCCTCAAGAAACCAAGCAGGAGAAAAAGAGAGCAATCACAATGACTGGAAACACAGCTGGCTACCAGAACAGTGTGTCATACTGGGAGGAGGTGCTGCCAGCTGGGGAGAGGTGGAAGCCCCAATATCCTTCCCATCGCGGTACATGGAGGCTTGGAGGTTCTCATCTGCCGAAGAGCTGGAGGTAAAAGGATTGCAGGGTGCTGGTGAAGGAAGGTTCTCCATGCTGCAAGCAGTGGTACCTCCACCCAGTCATCACCAGGAAAAACAAAATCTAAAGTCTTTTATAGGATCTCAAGTTGGCACACAGTTTCCCCATACACCCTGGGGAGAATTTCAGCAAGAAAAGAGGAAGGTGGGCATCTTTTCCTTCGCTTTTTAAACAAGTGGTGAGATGTCTGAATCCTCCAGGAAGGCAGAACATTAACCAAACACCCACGAACAGAATTACCGATCTTTGTTAACTCCAAGCAGTTGGTCCAATCTTGTAGCATTCGCAGTCAAACCCTGCAAACCTGGAGCAGGACAGAGACAGGCTAAAAAAAGTAGAGGAAAGTCCACTCCCAGCAGGGCCAGGCTGAGAGACATGTCAGCAGTGAGCAAACAGCATCAGCAGCAGGAGTCACTGGATGATTTTCAAGCCAGACTGACTGGTATGAGACCAAAGATTTCATTTTAATTTTAAAGCTCTGGTGGTGCTCTGCTTTGCAAAAAAAATCCACCCAAAAGCACTTTGGCCAGGACTATCAGAAGTGACTGGAAAATTTAACTTGTTCATCCAAGGCTTTCAGCAAGTCCACTGCTTACAGAAGGCTGCATGCTGCTCTCTGTAAATCAAAACCATCTGAGATGTCTCCACACAGGCACTCAAAAAAAAAGAAAAAAGAAATACATGCCCCCAGTATCACAGGTTACTTCTGCAATTGCTGGTTTTTTCTATTTGTTAGTATAAGCTTGTTGAGGAAAGATGGATCGACGTCCTGCCAGCTAAAGCAGTCTCCTTTGGCAGCTGCTGCAAAACACAGTCCTACAGAGAGACACAATCCAACTCTATGGCTGTAGAGAAGGTGTCAAGAAACAAAGCAAGAGAGACATCAGATCTGCAGCACTATGTGTTAAAGAGTCAACAACCAGTGCAAACATATTCTTTAGAAAAAGGCAGTATAAGAATAAGTTAAAACCTATAGTGGACTATAACCAATGAGTAGATCTACTGCTTTTTTTTTTTTTTTCCTCCAACAGACATGAGGTAGTTGTGTTGTTAGGGAGAAAAAAATAAAGTAAGAGAGAAGTAGTAAAAATGCTACTCTACACCACACACTATTCCACTTTATAAAATTAAATAATATAAAGATGTTTCAAGGAAATAAAAATACATGTTGTACATTAAAAGGACAGATGTGTACCTAAAATATTAGGTACAAGAACCTACATAAAACAAAGCCCAGGCTGGTGAAAAGACCCAGACACTGCAGAAGGTTCTATATAGTACAAGTTGTTAGAGGCACTCGTAGAGTGTGTAATAAAAGGCCACTACATCAGCCTGCTAGTAGTAGTTACTGTGGTAGCGCACACAGAGAGCCTGGTAATCCTTCTAACCACGGGAGGGCAGAAAAGGCTGGTGCTTACAGCTCACTGCCTTTGTTTCTGGGCCTTCCACCCCCTCGTGGGACTCCTGTGCCAGAATTCATCCCAACGCTGCCACCGGGCAGTCGGTAGTGCCCGGGCACTCCCCGGGGACAAGGCAGTTGAGAAGGATCCCTCGGTGCCACTTCCCAGCACTAAAGGATGCCTTGCCAGTGGCCTCGAGGGCTGGTGAAGTGAGAGCCCCAGCCTGGCGCAGAAGGCTCCGCTGCATCGCGGTCCCGTGTCAGACTTTGGCAGACGGCTCAGTCCTGCTCCCACCAACACCCAGTTCCCCATCGGCTGCAGTGGGTGCAAGACGGGCCCTTACCAAAGGCCTCTGGAGAGCTGAGAGGTCCAAGCCCTGCTGCTGAGATGCTGCACCTGCCCAGCTCCTGCTGGGCTCAGCCAGCCGAGGGCAGGCAGCACCTCACAGGGACAGGCTCTCCTCGTGCTTCGGCTCTGCTGAGATCAAAATCAGATCAGTTCATTCTTTGTGATCGTGGACATGTGCCACGTTCTCAGATGCTGAGGATGGACTGGTTAAACCAGAGTTACTACAGAGCAGGGCCTCCTCAGGCGCTGTGGAAAGCAACTGGCACTTGACTGGCTGCACATCACCCCTGCCTTCCTGGATGGAGTCTGAATCTCCACTCTCCACCGAATCCAGACCGTCTCCCTGCCTGTGGAAGCCATTGGTGAGCCCACAGATGCAAACAGCCTCTGGTTTTTCAGTCTTTGTGTCGGTACAGAGCAGCTCAGCCTGGGCCTGAGCCTCCAAATTGTCTGTGCAGTCCACCAACACTTGGCCAGTGTCCTGCTGGGAGCTGGGAGAGACAGGAAGAGCCAGCTCTGCCGAGGGGAGCTCTTCGGGCTCCTGATCCTCCATTTCTGTCTCTTCACTCTCCAGGGTGTGCAGCTGGGAGTCGTAGTCTCTGTCAGAGGCTGAAAAATCAGAATGGACGATGACCTCTGCTTCTACTTGGTGGAGGCTGGCTGGCAGGTGGCTTTTCTTTGCTTCGTTCTGTTAGTGAACAGGAGAGAAATTTAAAAAAAATAATAAAAAAAAAGGTAAAGTAACTGAAATTCAGATAATTGAGGCTGTGACCAACGCAAGCACTAAAATATATTTATTTTTAATCCCACTGAGTGAAATGGGATGTACATATGCCTCTATTAAGCATTATCTTGATATGTTTCTCAGAGCTTAGGTCTTAAGAAGCAACTCAAATCACTTCAGGATTATTATTTCTATTTTATGTTTGAGAAAGCAAGTCCCAAGGGAGCAAAGTGATTTGCTCACAGTTTCTTGGCAGGATGGAGCAACCATTCCTCCAAGCCTCTGTCAAAGACCACAATTTTCAAATCTCACCAGTCTGTTTCCATATTAAGGGCCAGATTTTTACAGGCTGAGTGCGCAGCACTGTAGGAAACTGGCTTCTGAGATGGATAAAGGGGTTCCCTTCACTTTCATCATTTAATTTCGGCTACATATCACAAAGTGTGTGTTTGTTAAAGCCCTGGTCACAGCCTGCAAGCGTCTGTGTCAATTCAAGCACTTTAATTCAGAAAGAAAACAGAAAGTTCTGCTCCACAGTGCTTGGAGTGGAATTCAGGCTACAGATCTCCACAAATCTGGCTGACAGGCAGGTCATTTTGTGAGATTATCACTCAATAATTTACCAGACAAATTATCGTAGAAGCTCACAAAGAGCTCTCCAGGCAATCGAGGCTCAGATTCTGGGCTGAGTGAAGACAATTCAGAGTATGGAAGCGATATCCCACGTGTAATTTGCGCTTTCTGTTGAAGCCAACTTTGAGCATCATTTACATATTTTAACACTTTTCTCTTTTGTTGACAAACTCTGATGGGTAAGCTGTGCTGTAAATGCTGCCCTGTAATTGGGCTGTAAAACATTGTCTTAACTCTATCACAATGTTAATTACATCCTGTATAATTGATTTTCACACCACTATCTAAGAAGGAGACATAGATAGGTTACTTAAAAGTATTTGCTGGGGAGGGGTGGGGAATGAACTTTTTCAGAGAACAACCAAAGAAATCTTCCGGTACAGAGTCAGCCTGAGCAGGTGCCAGCTTGCTTTGCTAAGACAGTGGCACAGATGTACACTCTCCCAAACACAGGAGTGCATATTTATTCCACTGACGCAATATCAGAAATAGGATTTCCTCCTAGCACACAAGCGCAAGGAAAATTGCTCTGCCCTGTCTGGAGAAGGGAGTTTAAATCAACCCTTGATCTTTGACTCCTTTTACAGCCAAAAATGCAATCCCTCTGTCAGGCAAGCAGGCTGTAGATCTTACTGACTGTGCTGAGCGCTGCAGCTCCTAACTCACTCAGGCTGATCGCTGCACAGCCACAGCAAAGACTTCAAGCAGACTGCTGGTGCCTGGCACCAGGTCCTCAGGAACCAGAACTGCCACAACCCTGCTGACAACCGAGCTGCTGAGCCCACCTGGCCATCGCCAGATGAACAAGCCCACAAAAAGGGGCTGCAAAAAGGAGAACGGGAGATGGAGAACATAAATGGAAAACCCACGTGAGAACACACAAGTCAACAAAGCCCCGAAGACACCCACCATCACAGCATCATAAACCAGGGCTTGTAAGAGAAGCTTCTGCCCTGCACTGGAGGGGAGCTTCAGTGACCCATTGACAGCAGAGAGAGGCTCTTTGGTGATGGTGTCCCCGTATCTGGTGATGCTGTTTGTCCAGGCCTGGTTGGCTGATTTATTCCACGAAGACTGCAGGAGAGAAGTGGCAAGAGAAAAGATGCAGTTATCACAGACACTGATTCTTATCCTCATATACCTGAAATGAGAAGCAGCTTGAAAAAGGCAAGTGCAAGTTGGGAAAATACCATAAATGTGGAGGACACTTCTGATAGCATCAAAATAAAAAGTGCTCTGCAATGGACTCACACAGTCCCTGCCTTAGAACTGGCTTAATTGCTGTTACATGGGCTGATGCAGAGCACAGGAATAAAAGAGGCCAGATGGTTCACAACTGCTTGCATAAGGGGCTTTCCACTGATTCTCAGATTGTGAGGCCAGCAGGTAAATCATGGCACAGACATCATTTAGAGGTCCACTGGAATCAACTCTCTGCAAAACTGCAACAGCCCAGAGCAGAATGAGCCTTCTGAAAAATACCACAGAGCTGGGAAGATCTGGAGCTGAGTGACCACAATCTTTGCTTTGGCACAAGTGATGCTCCACAGCACACAGAAGGACCCTCACCCGTGGGCAGTGCCCTGTGTGCTCCAGTAAGAGCTGGACATTCTGCTAAATCGCTCACTCTGCAGCACAGACGAGATCCTGCTCCAAGCCAGGACTTGGGAAAACACTCTGTCATTCCTCATCGACACAAAGGCACAAAATTGGGGGCCTTAATTTTTTTAATTTTTTTTTTTTTACAACAGACCACCAAGCAATTCTTTGCTCAGCTTTAAATCCCCTGGGCAACCAGTGTTACCTTGTTTGTAGTTCTAATTAAATTATATGGGCTGAACGCAATTTGTTCTGGGTTCTTTCAGCTTCCCCTTGCAATAAACTGTTGAATGCACACCTCTGTGTATGGGAAATGTGTGTCTTTAAGAGCTGAAGTTATTTAACAGCTCAGACTATTAGTTCACAGGCAGAAAAGTATTTTCTTTCCAGGTTTTGATTTTATTGAGCTGTCCTGCATGTACCTGAGCTGAGCCTTGCTAGTACTCACATATACACATGCACACTCAACACAGATTTAAGGACCACACAGGCCCATTATCTCTGGCCCTGTTCCAGAGATGCCACACCTTGTGTGGGTACAAGAGAGGCTAAAGAGGAAGAAGAAGAGAAAATCCTGACCTGACGACAGCGAGTGCACACACACAGGAATACTGGTGGTGTGAGCACGATGGCTGTGGAGATACCCAGCACATCTGTTCAAACCCACTGACCCTCTATTGCTCACTGCCAGGAGAAGCCCAGGTTCCTGCTCTGCATATGTGGCTGCTCCTTAGGCCAAATCTATTCCAACAACCGCCAATGTAGCGTGAGCCCAGCCGAGACAGCGAGGAGATTTCTGACATCAGCCTGACCTTGGGTGAGTCATTTGACCTCCTTGTGCCTCGGTCCATCTGGCTGAAAATTAGGTAGAAATACACGACCAGATGTTGTATGTGAGCCAGGCATTCCTAAGTCAGCTATTTAGCAAGAAGCAAATGCTACCTCATGCTGCCAGGGCTGGCAGAAGGACACTGAAGCGCTCCTGGATGCGCTGAAGGGCGGCTGGAGCTGCTCTAAACCCTCTGTCCACCCTTGCCCAGGCATCCAGATGTCTCAACACCTTGTGGGAGGCAGAGCCATGTTACATCCTCACACCTCCCCCAGGTCACAGGAGCTTTGCTGCTGCCTCGAGCAGTGAAAGGCCTCATTGATATGCCAACAGCCTGCAGAACTGCGATGTCCAAGCTCAGCACTGTGGCTATCAAACATTTGCTAATTTAGATGTGGATGCTTGAGGCAGTGTCTTTTCCATTTCTCTCTCTGCAATCCTCAACGATATATTCTGAGCCAAAAGCCTTCCCTAATTGCTCTGTTTCTAAGTGGACAATCATTAAACTACGCTTTAATAGCGAGAAATCAACCAAGCGATCACAGAGAGCTCACAATAAGGAATATCTCCACACGCGAGTGCTCAAGGAGCGTGTTCAATTTGCTTCTGCTGCCATCTGAAAGGCTTTCTGCAGCTACATCCCTGACTGATGGCTTCTGTGCCTCTTCCAAGGAACATACGTTACTGAGCAAATAGTGCCTGGAAATTTCAGCGCTGAACCTACACAAATCTGCACACATGCACCAAATGTGTGTCCTGTTAGAGATGCCTGCATGCATATTTGCCATCAGAGAGATCTGAGCATCGTACGCAGACACACACACACACGCAGAGCAAACTCAAAACCTTCTTGCAGGCATCTTGTGAATACCAAAAAACGTGGAAAGAAACAGGCAGCTCTACTGCAATCCCCCATGGACCATCTGTTAGCGGAAATGTCAATCTGCCATGTTTACATAGGTTTTGATGACTCTGGGAACAGCCTGTTCAGCTCTGGCTGAAATTGGCTGCAACGAAGAACAAACTTGTTTTGTACCAGTTTGCAACTTTCAACAAACAGAAAAAACCATCAGCCACACAACATGGCCTGTGTCCCACATGTTGTTCGAGCACATTATGTTGGAGAGAGGAAAAAAACAGCAAAATACAAATCCCTCTTGGGGCTTAGTCTCTAAGGTTGGGCAGCAGCAATTAACTCTAGGAGTGTTTTCATCACAGACCTGAAGAAATCTTGTGTGCCTGAAAGCTTCACTGCTTTTTTAAGCAGCATTTTTTTGGTGTAATAAATGATACTATTTCTTTTTACTCAAGGGGAGCTAGTGGGTGGCTGAAGGAAGGAAATATTCTCTTGGTTTTTACAACACAGTAATGAAGGGAAGGAGCAAGGAGTGTCAGTCTAATACTAATATAAAGAGGGAAAAATCTCTTTGTCAGTTCACTGAAAACACAAGAATGAAAACTAATAAAAACATCTTCCAATAAAAGACATTTCCATTACAGCTAAATCCTTATCAAAGCAAACAAGCCTTTTCATTTTAGCCTTTTTATAGAAACTCCAACTGGTAAAAACGTGCCTAGATCGTGTTACCTTCTCAGCGACAAGTCATGATTTCATGCAAATATATGAGCTGAGAATGAACACATAGCAAAAGTTCAGCTCGAAACCTTCCCTGTTTTTTCAGGACGGTTATTTAAAGTAGCTTGAAGTCCTGTGCAAAACGAGGCTGGGGGTGTTTCAGATGTACCCAGCTTTTGAGAGCAGTACAGCCGAGAGAAAGGATTCATTACTGCACAGCAGCGGGTGGGAGTGGGAAAGCTCCGTGTCACGCAAACGCAGCGACATCCCTGCCTGCAGCTGGGCTGCAGCACAACACAGACCTCTCCCCAGCAGATGAAGGAGACTCTGCTCGCTGTCACCAGGAGCACAGCTCTCGTCTGAAGCTTCTCAGAAAACATTGGGGCTTCTTTTCCACGCAGAAAAATTTCAACACGAAAATGACAAACAACCCGGGTAGATCCAAGTTTCCTGATGTGTTACAGCTTCTGCTGTCCCTGTCACGGGGATGCTTCGTGGGAAATGCAGTCCTGTGGGAAGGAGGCCCACAGGGAAGGAGAAGGGCAGCAAGCAAGGAAGGCTCCAGCTCACAAGAACAACAACAGCAAACATTTCCAAACCAAAATGCTTGGGTTTGGCTTCATTCAATGAAAAGCTGAAGTCTTCCATGGAAAGCAGATGCTTTTTAACATTCTCCCCCACCCTTTAAATTGCTTGGCCCACAAGCAGCAGTGACAGAGATGTCTGGAGCAGAGCCCATTTTATCATCCTCAGTCCATCTGTCAGAGGAGACAGAGCTGCATCACCACAGCCCGTGCACCCCTGTGTCATTTATAATGGGGCTACCGAGGGCATCAGTCCAGGGGTGCTTGCAAGGGGAAGACAGCAAGAGAGGAAAGTACTTGTCAGTGTATTTAGATATCCTGGTGTGTGACCACTGGAAACACCTAAAGGAAGGAAAATGAACCACTAAATGGCCAGTTGTACTCTGGCCTAATGGAGCTGTGAGCATCCAGAGGGGTCCTGTGCTGACATCTTGGCTGCAGTAGCACCTTGTTGTCCTGCAGGCAGGGACAGGGGGTCCAGAAGGTTCCTCTGGGACTGTCCCACCTTCCATTTGCACCATCTGCACCTCCAGCACTACGTGTAACAGCCCAAGAAGAATCACAGCCCTAAATTTGAAGGAACTGATGATCTTGACTTGAAAATGGCCAAGGGGACATCTCACAATCCTTGCCCACAATTCTTTGCAGGAATCAGTTCCAATCTCAAGAGTTTTAAAGACTTCCTGCCCTCAGTCTGTTCTCCAGGTCCCCACACCTGTAAAACGACATTCACTCACTTCTGACTCCATATGGCATGGGGACAGTCCCTTCTTTGTGTCTATCTAGCGTGGAACATCCAGTCTCCAGTGGAACCTCAGGCTCCCACAAGAATAAAAACAGTAAAGAATAACGGTAAGTAAAGAATGGTAAGTAATGAGTCAGCATAGGAACAACCTGTAGGCACAGAGCAGCCAATGCCAAGTGCCAAGCAGCCAACACAAACCAGGTTTCAGAAGAGTAACCTGAGGACAGAGGGACAAGGAGGCAACAGGAGGTCACAGCTACACAAACCTGCCCTGCAGTGCCAGCAGCCTCAGCCAAGGGTCTGCCCCAGCCAACATCCCCAGCTCTGTGGTGATGTGATATGCTGCTAAACAAAAGGGATCCTTGAGGCATTTCTCACTCCCTCTCTTCAGTGAATAGGACTGTAAGTCATAGTATCCAACCTAGAACACCCTGGGGAGCTTTCCCTTGCCAGGCTGGCCAGGAATTTCCTTCCACAACGATTTTCTCTTTCCTGTGGCTCTCTTGCATTCCTTGCCATGGATTTTCACAGCCCCAACATCACACAGCATGAGAGAAGAAAAGAGAAGGCAACAAAGGCAGCTGGTCACTGCAGGGTGCACAGCTCCCACAACACTGTGTTCCAGGCAGCGTCCCTGGGGGTTTCCAGCTTCAGTGGATGCTGGGGGAAGCTATTTGCAGCACTCAGGACACCCACACCCACTCCACAGCCGCAACCAGTGGCACTCTGTGTACAAGCAGGGAGACCACAACTCACAACTGCTCCTGGCTCCGTTTCCATCCACTGTGGGCACCAGGCATGTGTGCACCATGTACCTGAGACCTGCCCAACTCCCTGACCGCCCAGCCAGGTACATCCCACCACCAGCCAGACATGGGGGCTCTTGGCCACAGCAGCACAAAGCTGTTTCTTGGCCATATTCTTTCCCCACTTGATTACACAGGTCGGAGTACAGAAGGGAAGCAATGGTGCTCAGGTGGCACTCCCAGCAGGATCGGGGCAGCGCAGGGAGCAGGGTCTCCTGCGTGGGAGCACATCTCCCTCCAGTGCCCGCTCCCAGCAACAACAGCCTGTTGCTCCCGGCCACCACTCCATCTTCACCTGCCAGGTCACCGTCCCGGTGACACGGGTGACAACGCTGCTCTCCGGGTGGCTGCTTCCCAGTGACCCTTGCTTCCCTAGCCACATCCATCAAAAAAAAAATAAAAATCCTCAGTGAATTTATCTCTGAGTGGCTGTTCCTCATCCAGTTATGGAAACCCTACAGCCAGAACTGTCCATCTCCCCCACAGCTCTGGTCTGTAACTCTGCTGCTGGGCACTGCCCACTCGGAGGGCCCCAAGCTCTCAGGCTGAGCCCCACGTGGCCAGGCCTTGGCATCGCTCTCTCCAGCCCTGCTCTGCACATTTTCAAATCTTGGTGTAAGCCCTTACAGGCAGGATTGCTCCTCTGGAAGAGAGATCTGGAAATGCTGCCCTCAGAAAGGCCTCACAAAGAAGGGAACTTCCCCCCAGCCTGACCTGTTCTCAGGGCTAAGTCCCCATCACTGAAAACATTTGTTCCTTATTTAACTGGAAGAGCTGTAGGAAATTCCTCACACTCTTCGGCTTGGGTCCAGACAAGCAACCACATTCCACCAAAATCCATAGATGTGGCTTGGCTGCAAACAAACAGCCTGTCCTTCAGCTGAGCGCTGATCTGCCACAGCACGCAGGGATGGCCACAGCTTCACTCACGGGGCTACTAAAGCCAACAGAAGACTTTGTGTTTCCAAAAGATCACACCTGCACTGCCTCTGCCAGCATGGACAGGGCTCGTGGTGAGCCAGGTACCTGAACTCACCTGAAATCGTGACTTGTGACACACGAGTGCGTCGCTGATGCAAACGTGAAATCCCACGCGCTCACAATGCGTTTGTTTTACTGAACCTCCTAATTACTTTACATGCTCTCCCAGGGCTACAAAGAGAGCCATAAACAGATTAACTAAATTAGGCCAATTAAAGGTTCCCTAATGGAATGAAATGTTTCAGGCAAGCTTGAAAGAGGAAAAGGGCAGGGAGGAATGAAAGACAATGCAGTGTCAGGCAAACCAAGCGGGGCAGGAAAAGACTACTTGAAAAAATAAGGTTCACAAAAACCCCACAATTTCACCTCTTGTTTATCTGCAAGAGTATTCCAGCGAACACACTATTTATGGAGGTGGCTCCTTTCAGTCCAAGCAAAAGAGAATCCTGGAAGGCCACGTGTCTGCTCTAGACATCACACCTCCTCCCACCACCCACATGCCACAGCAACACGAATACCACAGCTTTCTGCAGCACCAAGTGTGGCAGCAGCTTCTCAGATTGAGAGGTCACTGTCCCAGGAGATTAAAAGGGGTGGTAGATGCACAGGGATCCCAAATTAGATCCAACAGCCAAGGCTGAGCCAGTCAGGTTTTACAGAGAGGAGAAATGTGTGACTACCCAACACTAAGACTTCTGGCACTGCAGAGCCACGACAGGATCCCAGCCCGGCTGCCCAGCAGCCACACACCAAACAAAGGCTCTTGCCAAAGGGGCGAGCCCAGTCCCCACGTGCACGGGGTCCTTACCTTCCTCTTCCCGTGGAAGATGTCCTCAGGGAGGCTCGTGTGGATGAGGCTGTGCACTTCTGCCAGCTCTGTGATGTCCCCCAGGGGCATGGGCGCATCCTCTGGGAGTGGGGACATGAGGGACTCGAGCTCATGGGAGTCCAGGGTGGCACTGGCAGAGGCCACCCCTTGCCTGCTCCGGTGGTAGTACGTGTGGTTGCCAGCCTGGGAATCCAGGCCTGGCAGGGCCTCCCTGAGGGAAAACAAGCGAGAGTTGACATCTCAGCTGGTCCTTGGGCAAGTGACCAGGCCCAAGCTCTGCCTTGCCACTCCTGGGAATGTTCTTTATCATCACGTGCCACTGTAACACCTTTCACTGCAGATATATCTCTGCACTGCCTTGGCTGATGCCAAAGCTCAGACAAATCCCGCTGTGGGATGCAAAGCTGTCCCTCTGCCAGCAAACCCCAAGGGCAGGAGATACCACGAGTCCCAGCACAAGCAGGTGCTCACCCCCCCCGGTCCATGGGGAGCTGTGTCACTCCTGTCACCTCTGCTTTAGAGGTTAGCGATGAAACAGGACAGGAAAGTTTAGTGGCCGCATTAGGATACGATTTCAGAAGCTGTTTGTTCCTAGTCCCGAGATCTGCTGTGAGCTCAAAGCCCTTCTGAACAACTGAGCTGTTTTCTGCTCATGGTAATTTCCAAATGCTTGTGGCTGGATTCAGACCCCTGGGACAGCAGAGGCCTTTGGGCTGTATCCAATCCTCCTTAAACCAGCCTGTCACTCACTGGGGAGTCTTTCGTCATTTTCCCAGATGGAAATTAAACTGTTTCCAAACATCTATAGAGCTGTCCAACCTCAGAGGCAAAATACCACTCACACTAACAGACACAGGTAATAAACTGGTTCTTCCATTTTCTTGGGGCTTTCTCTTTCTCTGAAAAAAAGCCCCTCTACTAGTCTAAGAATGCAAATTGAAGAGAAACTACTGAAAAAATTCATCAGTGAAAAGATTATACAGAATATACTCCTTATCCATCCCCAGATCCAATCTGTGCATTAACCATCCCCTACACCACACCCCAAGCAGCTCAGCTGAGCAGGGCAGGCAGCTCACAGTGCTTCTGTCTCCTTCCACAGCAGCCTCCTTCACCCGAGGTGCCACCCACCTGTGCTTGCTGTTGCGGAAGCTGGCACACATGCAGAAGAGAATGCAGAGCAGCCCCAGGCACACCCCCACGATGATCCCTGTCACAGAGTGGATATCCAGGACATCTGTGAGGGGAAGGAACGACAGCCACATCATTTCAGCTGCTAGCAGGAAGAGGGCACGGAGTGTCTCATGTTCAGAGGAGCACCAGCTGCACTAAACCAAACGCGTTTAAAAGGTCCTCCTAACCCAACTGTTCTGTGGTTCTGATTCTACAAACAGGAAACAATAAAATTCCTTGGCAGGGACAATTCAGAGCAAACTGGCATCTATGCACATTCATTAATGTCATGCTACAGCAAGATGCAGGTTGCACGTGCCCTTCCAGAGGAACCAGGATGGGGAAGAGATGAAGTTTGGCTGTGGGATGGGTTCTGGAGCTGCACATCTGAGGGCTCTGCTCTGATCCTCTGCACTGCCCTGCAGAGAATCCCACCTCGCATCCTCCACAGCGACACCAGGCAACCGGCAAACAGAAATGTCAAATCAGTCTCCAGCAACGCAATTCCCTTCCTGCCCTGGGGTAAGGGGGAATTCATACCAGACAGCTTTTCCCTGAGGGTGTGCACATCCTTAACGTTGGAATAGGGACCGGATCCCACCACTGTCTTTGCTCCCATCTTGAAGAAGTATCTGGTATCACTTTCCAGGCCATGCACTTCAGTGCTGAAGATGTTTCCTGACCAAAAGCAAATCAAAAGAGATTTAAAATGTTCTGTTTCAAGAGTATTCAGAGGCTACAGCAAAGCAGCTATGGAACTGCTGGACCCTCAGAAGTGAGGGATTTGGGGACATTTTTGTGCATTTCATACACCTCTTCAGTAATAATGAACCTCCTGCTTACAGATCGGACAATACAGATTGTGTGTGACTCTGCTGGCACACGTTTTTCTAGGAATTACTGGCTGCCAGGCTGGATCTGTGGGATATTTCCTGGCTGATGATGGCTATTTCAGCCCCAGACATGTATGATTTCATGTCTCTCAGCAGCCATGTCCCTGCTATGACCAGGTCCAGCATATGCTTCAAGAAAACTGCCAGGATGAACCCTTCAATATTTGTCTGCACAAAGTGAGGCAGAAATCAGGGCAGCAGGACTGAGCAACCAGGGCTCAGTCAGTCAAGAAAGGAGGCAGGAGGACTGTGGGGCATCACAGTACCCAGAGGAGGCTCACCTTCTCGTGTCAGCAAGGTCCACATGTCATCTGGCTGTGTGTTGTTGGCGTTGTACAGGATGAGATACTCCACAATGATGCCATTGGGCTCCACAGGTGGGCACCAGTGCACCTGCACAGCGTAGGGGTTGAGAGGGTGCAGCCGCAGGTCAGACGGAGGAGTGGAGGGGCCTGGAAGGGACAAACAAACACCCAGCCTGAGCAGCAGGAAGTGGAGCAGAGCACTCACCCCCAGAGGGCCTCCCAGCATGTACTCAAAGTTGTCAGAGCTTCGAGGGGGTCTGAGATCACATGTCTCAGGGGCACATTAGGAGGGACCCAAGAGGAAAGGCAGAAGTGAGGATTTGGTCCCCACAAACACTCACGGTCGGGCAGGGTGAAGCGCTCCACCACGCTGCCGAAGGGCCCGTCGATGCCAACACCGTTGGACTGCACAGCAAACTCGTACCTGGTGTAGGGCTTCAGCCCACTAATGAGAATGTCTTCATCTGAGCTGGAGAGAGAGGACACAGCACGAGACCGTGAACACCTGAGGGTTCTCCCATGTCACCCTGACACCTCACCAGGAACTCTCTAAGAGATTATCCTAACTCTGGCAGTATTTGATTTTCCACCTAAAGCTCCATCTCCTGCAGCCATGTGAATACAAGAACACTCAGCTGCCAGTGGCAGAGCAAAACAGTTCCCAGTCTCCAGGATCATTTCTGATCTACTTGCAGTGAAAAGTGGAAAACAGCCTGGTTAGAGGCGAAAAATGGACACAAGTATTCAGATGTAAAACACATCTCCAAGTTATTAAAACTGCTTAAACTCTAGCAATTTATAGACCAAACCTGTGAGGACCATCTCACAAATCATGAATGCGTAATTGCACCTGGCCGTGCTGTTAACAAGTGTGTACGGTCCAACCACAGCAAAAAAGATGCAGAGATCAGTAAATGATTCCTCCGTATTCGAGTCAAGTCCCACTGCCACATCTCAGCAGCTCTGAACATTATCTGTGACCATGGCAGATACTCCCAGCATATGAAACACCCAGGATTTTGCTAAGTTCTGAAAATTCCATGCAACTTCTTCCTGCCCCGTGCTCATTCCCGACACGAGCACCACATGGCAGATGAAGCTCCTTTACCTGGTGTAGTACGTCACAAGAGAGGCGTTTTTCAGGCCCCAGGGGCTGAAGCGCACGGTGTAGTTGACAATTTTGACTGTTGTGAAGTCAGGTTTCTTCCAGCGGAGCCAGATGGAAGTTGAGCTGTTGGACTCTGCATAGACTTGGACTGGAGGCAGAGGAGGCCCCTTCTGCACAGGGGGATCTAGGGTGCAGCACAAAAAGAGATGTGGAAGTGTACACGGCAGTAATGCCACTCACACCCAGTGGAAGAACAACCCTGGAGAGAAGGGGGATATGGATATTCTACTCCTTTCTCTCCTTCCCAATTCCTCCAACGCATTTTGCAATGACTGTCAAAGTTCCCTTACATTATGACCTTCCCCGTTTTGGTCTTGTCCTTTTTGAAGTTCATCCTCTGTAATCCCTTCCTCTGAAGCCACGTGCCAAGCAGAAGAGACACAACAATTGAAGGGCATTTCTCACCTACTGCTGTTGCAGGTGCCTTTTCTGTTTTGCCCTTCCAAACCGCTGCGTACCCATCTTCGTGCTTATTGAATGCCACCAGCTTCACCTCGTACAGCTTCCCAGGAGCTGGAAAAATCAATCAGGGTTTGCCTTGGGTTATTTTTGTCACCAACCCTCCCTAGTCAGACACGTTTTCTTTGATCCTACCAGCTTTTCTCACCATCCAAGAAAGTAGCGTGAATGTAATAAATACATTTTTTGTTACCTTATACCTAAGTAAATATCACCTAATACCTAAATTACAGCAGGGAGTCCCCCCTCCACTTAGAGGCTTCCCACATATAAACACTGTCTCACAGCTGGTGTACGTTATCAGCACAGCTGCTCTTTGGTTCTCCCCTCACTTTTGACAGAAATTACCAGCAGGAAATCGACTTGTCCAGTGTCCTGGCCTCTAGCACATATACTCAGGATCTCTAGATCTTCCTTCCTTACAAACTACTAAAGAAACCTATATATTCTGACTCCCCTCTCCCCCATGGAAGTGACTGCACTGCACTGTTTATTCCTGAGGAGTGACGATATTCTCTCCTCCCCCAAAATGCACCTCCTGTTTCTGAAGTCCTTTCTGATTTATTCACTGCTGTGAGGATCTTCCTTCCAGCAAGTCCTCAAATGCCCTGTTAAGTCACTGGCAGCCTTTGTTGTATGGTGTCTATTTTGCCTCCACAGCAGAGCTTCCCAATTTGCAATTAGAAAAGCAACAATGGACAGAAAACTCACACCAAAACCCCGAGGGTCCTCATTGCATGCTCCTCCCACCAGAGAGCCTCACACTGTGGGGAATCTCTAACTGAGCTGCAGGACAGGGAGCTCTGACTCCAAGGAGGGCTGCCCTGGTCCAAAATCCACTTCCCTCTTTCCTCCAGCCTTTCATCAGCTTCTTCATTTTTAATGGAGATGTTTAATCAAAGAAACAACTTGGGAGATATAAAGTTCTCAAAGAAAACATTCTCTGCAGCAGCCAGCCCCTTCAGGAGCTCAGCCAGAGCAGTCCACGCTGCCTTTTGTTGCCTTGGCTGCAGCACATGGATGAAGTTCGTTAATTTGGGACATGTCTCTTCATTCCCTGCCCTCACAGATCACTGCTCTCTTTGCCAGACAACGTAAGCAGAATGAAACCTTTCTTACTCATGCCAATTTTATTATTACTGCCCTGATTACACTCCTAGAGGCTGATGGTACTAATTACCAAAGGCTTTTCTCTGCTCCACAACACACGCTCGCGCTCAGAATATAAAAACACTTCAGCCACATTTTTCTCCCCCGAAGAATCCAAAAAGCAAACAGAGTTTTGTCTGCCTCCAAGACAGCCTGATCTGCATTTCCACACTCTCCAGCCACAGAAAAATGTTTCAAACCCACACAAGGGGGATAAGGCCAAAGGGCACTCAGCCTCCGAAGGGCTGGGACCAGGGGCTCAGTGGAACAAAGAACCCCCAGCCCATCTCCTGCCAGCACCACACTCTCCTTCTGCCTCAGCCTTGGGCTGGGCTTCACTGGGACACGAGAACATCGTGGATGGTGCGATCCAAAACGATGAGGAAAAGCTCACAGATGTGATGCAGCTGTGGGCAGCTCCTGTTGGAGAATGGAGTGAAGGAAAGGACAAGTCCTTCCTCTCCATCCCTGGGCAGGATCAATACAGCAGCTGCTTACACGTGACACCAGGGGAGCTCCACTGCAAGATCAAGCACCTCACATCCTGAAAATAGGGGTACTTTGGATTTCTCAGTCAGAGGATTGGCTTCAATTTTTATACACAGGCCCAGATGTTCAAACTCTTAGAACAGGCAGACATAAAACTCTATCAAGCTGTCAAGAAGCTGGTAGGCAGCATGAAAACAGATGTATTTCACTGCATTCCATCATACATTAAATATAAGCAGAATAATCTAGTCCAGATCATTTCAAGTCACTAATCTGGATGGCTGCATAATATATCCAATATGCTAAATATGTTGCTTCGCTCAGCATTTCAAGGTGTTCATTTGGCCAGGTGCCAGAAGCCATACTTTCCTTTAAAAGGAAAAACACCCTGATTTCCAGAGAGTTACTTTCAGAGGAATGCAATCTTCCTTCATAGGAATGTGGAAGACATGATCAGATCCCTGCGATTTATTCTTCACATATATTATGGCCCTGGTAGTTGCACCTCAGTACAGAGAGTAAGTGCTAGAACATCGATGGAAGTCATTAAGAATTTCTCAGGGAAAACCCCTCCTGGTGATTCAGGAAAGCTTCCTTCTGATTTTGTGGATTCATGAAATCACTGGATTTCCTGTGTGCTCTTGAGCAGCTGCCCACCTCCCTCACAGGACTGCAGCACACAGCTCTCAGATAAGACACAGGGTACCTTTAGTGATAGCATTCTAAGGAGACAGTTTGCTCCAGAGATCAGCACAAGATGGGAGAAGTCTTCTATTTCAAGCCACACCTCAAACCAAGGCAAGGGTCAGAGTGCTGGTTTCAGTGACACTATGGAGCTGTGGAGCCAAGGGACATGCAGTGACCACCGTGGACCGTGTCTGCTCTGACATGGAACACACCACATCTGAGCTCAGCCTGGTGTGCCCAGTGCCCAGCCTGGGATTTCCTGACACCACTTCAAACACCAGAACAGGCTGCCTAGAGAGATGGTCAATGTCCCCAGCCTGTCAGAGTTTAAAAGACATTTGGACAGAATTTGCTTTCATTTTTGGCCAACACTGAGGTCCCCAGGTAGTTGGGCTCAATGACTCTTAAGATAATCCCAAGAGACAGTGTTGGGTATTTGTTTTTATAGAGGGATCTTAGGAGAGGTTTCCAGTGCTGTGCTTTCCAAGGCAGACATCCCTGATCTGGGAAATCCCTCCAGCTAATTCCCCATCAGCTCAGATCACATTCATGCTGCCATTACCTGCTCTGCCTACAAGCTGCAGCCCCAAGCACTGGCACAGGGCAGTTCTGCGCTGTAAAACTAAACCCTTCGAAATCCCAACCACTCCTCCTTGTTTCATGTGCAGCCCCCTCCCTTGCTCAGCACAGCCAGATTCCTGACCCTGCCTTTACTGCACGCGTGCAGGAGCACATCATTCATCAGCACAAGGGGAGCAGAGGGAACATCCTGGGCTGGGAGAAACCCGAGCCTGCGCTCCTGACACAGCCACAGCCGAAGCGCGGCCGCCAAATCATACGGAAACCATTAGGGCTTGACGGATGCCCAAATTCAAGGAAGTAATTACAGAAGAACAAGCAGCCTTCTCAGCATCATCGTGCCAGAGCATTTGGAACCAATTCAGCCCGCTCCCAGCCCCTGCACCGACTGACTTGCCCGTGGTCGGAGCAGTGCGTGATGATGTTCACATGTGGTTTTCTCTGCGCAATAATTACAGACCTAAATTCTTTAGAGAAACTCATCACTGTTAACACTCTCAGCGGCAAGATGGTTGTGACAGAGTTAGGAACCCCACTTAGAGATGGCACAAACAGTGCTCCCAGGTGCTGCAGCCTGACCCTTACACTGTGCATAATATATGTGCTACAAGTGTAAGATGAACCAGCATGACAGACACGCGCCCTGCAGTCTCCACTCGCTGGGCAGTAACAGGGTGAAGCATAAAGTGGGGGATGGAAGAACTCCAAGAAGCAGAAGGCCTCTTTCAAGGATGCATCTGCCATGACTCTCTTTTCTCTCCATCCTGTACCAATGGGCAAATCAATAAATTAATACAATCAGACATTAGGAACACAAACCCTTGTGGGAAATGCCAAGCACAGCGAGCCAGGCAGGCAGGTCTCACTGCTGCTCAGATCTTCTCCAGTCATGGACATTCACTCTTCCATCCCTTTTCCCTTAGTGAGAGGTGCAGGAGAACACTGGGCTAAAATTAGTATGCTGTGAATTATCCCATCTCTGCATTTAAATACAGAGATTTCAAACAACATGCAATTATGGAACTCCTTAGAAACAGACAGGGAAAGAGAGATCATTGTCCTGACTGGAGATTTCAATCTTGGCACTCTTATAGCGACACAATAAAAACACTCATTAATTAAGAATTGCTTATTAGCATATACTAAGTATACTGGTAACTTGGTTAAAATCCCTGCTAAATTTGCATTAGAAATTTCTGTGCTTTAAACTCTGCTGAACACAAGCTTCAAGAGCCCCAGTCCAGAAAGGATTTTGGATGATCTTAAAACACCTCAGATGGTCCTGGCCCTATGTATCTCCAGTCACGCAAACAACTGAGGCTCTTGGGAGCATCCTGGGATGCTACAAAGTGCAAGAGACAGGCCCTGGGTTTCCACAGCCAGTGCTAGGAAGATGCAGCCAGCTAACCTAGTCGAGTCAGCTCGTACTGCTTCACTTTCTTCTTCAGTTTTATGGGTCCTACGTCCCAGCTCTCATCTTCAGCACCATCCAAAGGGCTCTCATCACTGGACTCCTCTGGGCCCACCTCTCTGTAGTAGAGCTTGTAGCCAGATATCTGGGCATGGTTTGCTGGGGGCTGCCACGTTATCAGGAGGGACTCCATCTTCGCTCGGACTTTTAACTCTGTCGGGGCAAATGGAACTGGAAGAAGAAAAGAGAAAAAGATTGAGCTACATGTCTCCATTTCCCTGGTCTACTGAATCCTCCTGGTCCTCAGCAGTGAGAGAAGAGTGTGAGGAAAAGGCTGTCCTGAGTGGGATGTCTCCACTCCCTGACAGTGGAGAGCGGGACAGTCGCACTCTGTGCCACTGTCAGTACCACTGACTCCCAGCTGGGTGATACAGGAAACAACGATGTCACAAAGCCACTCTGGGGGTTTCTCAGTGTATTTTGAGACATCACCATCTTTAACCACTGCTGGAGTCTGGCAGAATTGTCTATTCACCCCCAAATGCCATAACATTGGGATCTGGAGTTCTGTTTGTTTTGTTGTTTGTTTTTTTTTATGAACTTTCACAGCTGCACATGAAGGGAGCAAAAAGCCTCACTGCCCAGGTAAGCAGTGAGATGTCCAGGGGCTGCTGAGCTGCAAGGTAAAGGTGAGCACTTTGGTCTGACCAACACCAATGGTTGTAATTCCCAAAGTATTCCTGAAAATGCCTTAAGTTCCCCAGGCCCCATCCCAAATCCCAGGATTCTCCAGGCTCCTACCATGTGTCTGGTTGTCTCTGTCAGGGGTGCGATGCTGGGTCCACTCGGAAGGGGCCCCATATCCCACACTGGTGCTGGCTGCGATCCGAACTTTGTACACTTTGTTGGGATGGAGCGAGTACAGGGTGATCTGGGTCTCATTTCCACCCACTTCGATGGAGGTGACCTGATCTGCTGGAACCAAGGGGACATCACTGAAAACAGGGATTTCCCAGCCAAAGGGAAGTACGGCTGAGCAGCCACAAGCCTCGTTACCCCCTCATGGGGTCTGCACACCCTGGGCTGGCTTGGCTTTGCCCAGAGCACTCTTATGCCACCAGAAAAAAAACTGTAAGGTTTGGCAGAGCTGATATTTTGACTGACAACTCCCTTTATCAGAGTCCAAACTGCAGGTTGCCTTTAGCACCACAGAGCCTGCCCAGAGGGAGCTGTCAGAAACCTTGCTCTGATGATGTGATGGTGGAACATGAGCACAGCTAATGGGAGCTGATGGCATCTTCCAGTGCTTCTCACTGCTGTATTTAAAGCCTCACCTTAATGTGAACCAGAACTGTCCAGCAGCCCTGCTTTCTGCAAAATTCACACCCTCATCCACGCCAGATAGAGGTTTTACTGCTCCCTCTTCAGCCCACCCAAGCTCGTAAGGGCGATAACAGGAAATTTAAACTGAGAATAGCCTGGGATTTTCACTGTATCAGCTAACTGGTTTTGCTGAAGATTCATATGGCCTGTTTAGAGTACACAGAGATCTTGATTTCAGCTTCCCTTGGCCTTAACTCAGCCAGGAGCACTGTCCCTGCTATGTAACAATGTATTGCTGAGTGTGTTCTCTGGATTTTAAGTGTTTCCAAGGTTTTACAGTGCCACTGAGCCATGTGCAGGCTCAAGGCAAAAGAACCAGAGCCAGGAGTCACAGCACAGACTACTAATCCAGCTGAAATACATGGGAACACGTCCAGCACCTCATCACACTCACCATCCTTCTCTCAGGAAGAATCATGACCCTGGGAAGTGAGAAGCTGCAGAGCTTTGACAGTTTTAAGAGCAAATACCCAGAAGGATTTGCAAAGCAAGCACATGTGGAATTGGAACAGCCACTGCCAGCAGAGGTAAATGTTACTATTCCTCCTGAACCCTGCTTAGTGTGTCTGACAATGTAAACAAAATAGGATAAAACTCAGCAACAGAGCAACACAACCTGGACAGAGTATTTGGGTTTTTTTTCCACAAAGACCAGTTTGCTTAGACTCCATTTAAAAAAAAATCTAAAGCATTTCCCCCGTCCCCAAGCAGCAGAAAGCTCTTCCCCCAAAACACAGATGAGGGGCTGCTGATGCAGACATTCCTGGGACAGCACAAATATGGGTCAGGCCATTCTCCTGGGGACACAGCGTGTCAATGATCACAGGAAAAGGCACCTCGAGGTGGTGTGAGATAGCCCTGCCATGACCCCCAGACAGAGCCAGGCTATGAAAGGGCTCTCCTCCCTTGGGTAAAAGGGATCCCTGTTTTCAGCTTTGCATCACCTCCCCTTCACATCACAGGCTGTTAACACCACTAGAGCAGACAACACAACCCCCAAACGGTGTTTCCCTCACCTTCCTTGAGGGTGCAGTAGTCAATCTTGTACTTGGTTATCTTGCCGTTACTCAGCTCAGGAGGAGGAGGCAGCCACGTCACACGGATGTCACCAGGAGTCATGCTGGACAGGGACAGCTGAGGGGCTGCACTGGGAACTGGGTAAACAACCAAGAAAAGTCAGCAAAGACCAGAGCGAGACCTCAACACATCTCTGCCAGCTCTCTGAGTTGGTTGGAGGCCACCACCTTGGCTCTGCCACAGCCACTGGTGACTCGGTGTCTGTGCTGGGGGAACCAACAGCCCACAGCCCTTCAGGGGTGTCTGGGGAGGGGAGATGCTGGACTGCTCCACTTCCAGGCTGACCAGAGCTGTGGCCCCAGCCACACTGCCCCAGGGACCCATGCCCAGAGCAAACTGGGGTGGCACACACCAGCTCTCAGTCTGTGCTGGGCTGTGGAGCACGAAGGAGACACAAAAGCAAATGGCTCAGAGATCTAAACTGCAGCCTGGGAATCCTCCTTCCCTTGAGAACTCCAGCTCTGGGCTGCAGGCAGCTTTCATACTTTCAACTCAGCCTTTCAGGCTTCAGACACACACTTGGGACCACGCAGGTCACCATGTCAGGAGCATTAAAAGCACATAATGCACACAAGGTCTGCCAAAACCATCTCTGCTTGCCTCTGTCCTGCAGTCTGTTGAAAGCTGTGCATGGCCTCCCGTTGGGCAGCTGTGCTTCTGGCACTCTGCCTCTACTGCTCACAAAATGCTATGTGATAAATGGTAAAATCAACACAAACTACTGGCTCTTAAGGGGTCCAACCTCAAGGCTTCTCCCACCCCTACAAATTGCAATAGATGTTTCTCCTGAGTTGAAATCCAACCTGGCCCAGAGTGAAACTTAGAGCAATAACACATGGGTTAGGTGAAAGCCCTCAGGAGCCGACTGCAACTCCCAAAGGATTCTCATGGGCCCCACCATCAACCAGATTATTTTCATACCCTTCATCACCCAAGCTGATAATGTGTGCAGGCTTAGGTTTCTAGGAGCTGCTACTACTCTCTGCAGCACATTCAGTGCCCACCATGAACCAGGCCAAGAACATTTCCTAGGCACCAGTACCCATCTAATTCAACACACCATCCTCCAGGGTCTGGACAACGATGGAAGAGGACGTCCGGCTGGCTCCGAGCTGGGAATACGCAACCACGTAGAAAACATAGTTGGTGTTTGGTTCCAGATCCTTGACCTGCAGCTCAGTTGTGTCGTTGTTGACAGCAAACTGGTATTCCACATTATCTGTTCCTAGAGCCAAGGAAACACTGATCAGCAGGTCAGTGAACTACCAAGACATTCCTGAAAAATATCACTTAAATCACAAGGTCCACAGACTAAATCCACTTTAAAAATCACTATATCTTCTCAAATTTCCCCAGCACCTGCACAGCCTCATCTCTTATATGAGTTTTTTGGGCAGAAACTCCAATGCCTCAACATTAATGTCCCCATTTTGACTTAAACTCCTTAATCAACGCTGAAGCAGCTGCAGTTACCAGTTTAATTTTCAGAGGAGCTCTGGCAACAGTTCAGCAGGAGCACTGGCTTGCTGGCTTTTTGGGAAGACAGACCCCAGGAGAGCCAGTGCCTCACTTCAGATGCTGGGTGTGGATAATGTACACAATGCAGCCGGTTAATACCACTGTTAGTAATCACACTCTTTGCATACAGAATCGGTATGTATAAAATCAGCAGTGCCTGGTTCCACAGAACCCAGACAACTCAGCTATGTGGACACGCTACTGCCAATCAAGAAGTTAGAAGATGCTGGCTAATCCACAGGCACTGTCACCGGCCGATACCGACTCCAGGAGAAAGGAGTCGGCATCATGGCTTTTACCTGCAGTGAAAAGGGAATTTCCTCGCACCTGTCACTAGCTGGGGAAGAAGGTCACCGCGTGACACAGCTGTGCTGCTCGGGGAGGTGACACCTACCCACAGCCCGCTGGTAGTGCAAGGAGAAGCCGATGATCTGCTCGCTGTTGTGCTCCGGCCGCTCCCAGGACACGAGGACGGTGCTGCTGGACAGGGACACGGCCGAGACCTTCTTGGGAGCGCTGGGCAAACCCTCCCGCACGATCACCGAGAGCTTGGTGGTGGCACAGGCCGTGCCCAGGCTGTTCTCAGCCACACACTGGTAGTAGCCGGCATCCTCCAGGCCAATTTGGTTGATGACGAGGCTGCCGCTGCTCTGCACCTTGACGCGCCCGTTGGAGAGGATGGGCTCCCCGTTCTTCAGCCAGTGGATGCTGGGGGCTGGCTCTCCCTCTGCCTTGCACACAAACCTGGCCGTGCTGGCTCGGGTGCGGGAGATGGTTTCGGGAGCCTGGGAGATGCTGGGAGTAGCTGGGAGGAGAGAGGACAATTTAATGCAGGAAGGAGGAGGAGAAAATAGCGAAGCAAATCCCTTCTCCTCCCCACTCGGTGCTATGTTTTATTCAGTAGCAGCTTTGCTTACAAGATGGGATTTGCCAGGCAGACTCTAGAGGCTTAATTTAGACTCTGTGCAAAAAGAAAAATAAATTCTGTATCAATCATGTGCTGCGTTCCCTGATCCTAGGCTGTTCTCCCTGCTGGCTTCCAGGATACTGAAAGTTAATTGCTGATAGAGATTTCCAAGGGGGAACCCTGGAGAACACGAATAAGGCATAAAACATTTCAGTACATACCAGGAACTAAACCCCAAACTAAAGAGGTGACACTCCCACTGAGAGCTATCCCAGCTCGGGCTCCTGGCTCTAACCTGGCTCCCATTTTACTCAGCATGGGCCACAAAAGCCACAAACCCTTGGGGATCTCCTGGATGTTGATCCACCCAATCCACAGGAAGCTGGTCAGCAGTTGTGCCTGAGAATTTGCCTGCTCTGTACTCACCGAGGATGCGGAGCTCAGCCGCGGCGGTAACGAACTGCCGGGTTTGGGGTTTGTTGGCTCGGCAGACGTACACCCCCGAGTGATGGGGCTGGCTGGAAGGAATCAGGAGATTTGTCCGGCCCAGCACAATCACATCTGTGGAAATGGACTTTCCATCTGCAGGAAGAAACATGCACAAATGTGGGAGGGGGCCCCAGGCTGCCCTTTATGAGAGCTTGTAAACAATGCCAGGATCGCAACTGGGGAGTGGAGACATCCCCAAATCCCAAACCCCAGCCCAGAGGAGGATTCCTGCTGGGACACTCCTCAGTGCTTGACAGCCAGCTCAAGCCAACATTGACTCAAGGTTTAGTTTAGCCTGTAATAATCCAAAAAGTTCTGGTTTGGATCAAAATAGTCTCTGATGCATAGGGTGTGCCTGCAATGAGAGCCCCAGGAACAGCACATTTAAGGGAAAGCTGTGCTGACTCCCATCACAGGCACAGACACCTCCTCCCCTCACTCCTTCATGCAATGTCAGCAGGACTGTTGAATCACTGACAACTCAGGGGTTCCTCCTCCCCCTCCTGGAGGTGAACCCAAATTTACTGAGCTTCCTGATCCACTCCTTGTCCACAGCTTGGCTGTGAGGTGCCAGAAAGAGACCTGGTGCTCTCTGGGACTCTGGTGTTTATGTCAGAGACATGGGCCATGTGCTGCCTTCTCCCCATTCTCTGGGCTGAGTGCTCAGCGCTGCTGGGTAGGGAAGAAGGAAAGGGCAGCTCTGTGTCACCAGAAACCCAGATGTCCTACAACTTCAAGTATCCCCGGGCTCCTCAGCATCAGAGACAGGGCAGAGGCTGGTGCTGGACACTGCACACTCTCAGCATTGCTCTGAGGTGATATGGCATTGGTACCTCAGAGTGAGTGTGGGAGACAAGGCCGTGAGCTGGAGACAAGCTAAGGAAAGGCTTGGATGGGAGCTCTGGCACAAGTCTGCACATTGGGAGGACCAGCCAATTTGTGCAGTAGCTGTGCAGCACCAGACCTTGTCCCTCTTCACTGCCTGCCTTTACCTCTGCAGCTTCAGCTGAGCCTGGAGCTCGCACAGAACAAACTCCCCACCTGCACTGTGTCAGCTGCACTGACTTAGCACCATCAGCAGGGAATGTGGCTGAGAGCAGATCCTCTGCCCCCTCCCTGCACTTTGGGGGTCTTCAGATGGCCTCACAGTTCAGTGGCTGCACACTCAGAGCAGACAGTCTGCACACCTCGTTTGCACTGGAGTGCCTGATTGGAAAACTGACTCCAGATGGTAGCAATTAGCTGACACCACCAAGGCTGGCAAGAGCCAAACTGGCAACCTGGAGGTACATCCTCGGTGTTCCCTACATGACTGATGGTCCAGCAACCCAGCCTGCTCCTTAATGAAAGCTTGGAAATAAACTTGTGTAACTCAAGAGTGATTTGCACTATTACTCCATCCTTTTAAATTGAAGAGTCCACACAAGGAAGGAGACTGGGACCAAGCAAACACTTGAAAATAAAGCATGGAAAGAACTGGTTCACCAATCCTTCCTCCTCTACCCTTGTCTTCTTTCCTTACAAAAAAAAACTTTCATAATGATAATTAACTCTAATATTATTTACTTTACCATGGTCATCAGCAGCTCTCAATAAAGCAGTAAGTGATCTAGCATGGGAATGCTGAGCATTTGTAATTGCAAAGAGCATGGGATAAACTAGAAACATTTTTGCTATAACATTTAAGCCTTGCTCATTTGATTTCCAAAGCGGCATCCTCTGAGGTTGTTTTCTCCTTTTTTGTGGGGAAGAGGAAATATTTTTATATGCTAAAATCACTGCCTGTGGACAAATCTGGGCTGAAAACCAACCACAATAAATGGTTACAGGGGAGAGGAGTCTTAAAATGTGACCCGGATTCAAGAAAATGACTGAGAGTCTTTTCTGAGAGAGAATCAACCCCTGAGCTGTGAATGTCTTCAGTCAGAGCCTCTGAAACACATCTGATGGATGTGACTCTCAGTGAAGTGACATTGGCAACCAACTCGTGGCTTTGGCTATCAGCCCTGGGTAATATCTGCCAGCCCAGCTCATTCATACACCTCTGACAAGACCTAAGCAGCTCCTCAATCCTTCCATTCAACAAAAACCTTCCAGTAACAGTCCCAGTCATTCCAAGGACTAACAGATCTTATCAAGTTTTATAATCCTGCAAGATAATACAAGCTATTCCTCCAATGCAGTGGCAGATTCCACAGAATCCCCAGTAACCTTGGAGTCCGGGGAGGAGTGGCACCTGACCCCATCTCATGCCTTTACTGCTCCAGCTCACAAGAGAAAAGACTAAATTAGATCAAAAGGCATCCAGGCACAGGTCAAACAACTATAAACTGAACTGTGTGCTTTGTAACCTCCAAGATTTAATTAATAATTCCACTTTAGCAAGGACACCCCACACTGTGACACCACCTGTGTCATTAGGTATCATTATTAAAAGCACCCTTCCTGTCCCAGATTTTTCCACTCTTCATAGATTTTTAGCACGTAGTATGCACAGGTTCCTACGGACAACAGAAGTTTAGTTCTGTTCCCCATACTCACCTTGTCGTATCCAGGAGACAAAGGGGGTGGGATCAGCAGCTGCCATGCACTCCATCACCACGCTCTCCCCGGCCACCACCGTGGTGTTCTCCGGAGCGGCGACGATGGTGACATCTCCTCCTGCAGGCTGGGAACCTAATGTCAAAAGTTAAAAAAAAGTCTGTCCTTCCAAGATGCAAAGTTCCCAGAAAAATATAAAAGCATGTAGAGCCCTGACTCCCTAGCTGCGCTTCCCTGGGCAGTCTCATGTGTGGAAATGGCTCGGGTGCAGTTGGGGGAGAAAAACAGGTCTTGTTTTTTTATGTGACTGCAGAGTTTTTACTAAAGAAACAAACAATCTGCCAAGCAAAACTTACTCTAATCACGTGAGTCCTAATAATAGGATTTTCACATGGAAAACAAATAGAATTTCAACCCAACACCTTCATGAACTGTTGCTACATGGATGTTTGTTCATTAGACGAAAACAAGACACCGCTGTCCTCAGAACAACACCAACACTCACCCTCTGCTAAGGCACTGGAGCAGGTCAGAGAGAATCCAGTCACTTGGCTAAAGAAATTCTAATAGCCAGATGCTGGACTGTAACCTGCAACACAGAGAGGTCACGGCTGTGTCCTGGCCTTCACCTGACAGCACAAAGAACTGATCAGTCATCCCACATCTGGAGGAGACAGCGCTGTGTAGCCGTACGTGCACAGACCAAGAGCCAACACTTAAATCAAGCAAGGTTTACAGGAAGGTCTCCAGGCTGCATTGCACAATGCCTTGAGAATGGGATGAAGATATTCTGCTTGAAATGAACCTTCTGCCTGTGTCTGCCCACTGCTGAGCAGAGGTTAAGGGAAGGTTAAGGAAATGCCTTTGCAGCAGCCAAATTTCTGTTGTCAGATGAAAACAACCGGAGCACTCTTGAGCAGACCAGACTGTTCATGACCCTCACCAGTTCCTCCAGCTCTCTCAAATATCGCTAACTCTGGGGGACACTTTTGTTGTTGTCCTCATGAAGGGAGAAATAACTCCTACATGGAAGAGTCACGTAGTACCAGTAACACTTAGCCCTGCAATGAAAGCTACTGGCAGCAGGTCTCAAACAAATAAAAGCAGGACCTTTCTGAACTCAGCTTATCAACACGCTGCAGAGTTCAAAACCAAGAGATTCAGACAAGCTCATACAGAACACATTTACCAGGATTGTTAAATATGGTCTCATTATAGTCCCCAGCCCAAAATGTTCCTGACTGGGACCCTGATTGTCAGATGCTGATGGAGATGTCCAAGGAAAGCACCATATCCTCCCTGTCCAGTTTCTTTACATGCTGTCCTCTAGCACCTGCTCTGGCCACCTCTGGAGACCCTCACTGGCCATTCCTGCGGCATCCAAACAACTCCCTCATATCTGAATTCCTTGGGGACATAAACCAGAGGAGCTTGAGCCTCACAGGCAGAGCTGCCTGCATGGCAGGAGGCCACACAGGGCTGCCCTGAATGTGCTGGGCTCAGCCCAGCCCCAGGCTCGCTGCCAGTCAATCTAAGCAGGGCAGCGTTGCCAAAGCATTGGTTCCACACTGAAACGTTCTCGCAGTCCATACGTGCGTGAATAGGATTTCCACCTCCACTGTTACGTGAGCACAGTCAAAAGGAGCCAGCAGAATCCCTGAGGCACCAAGGGAAACACGGAGAGAGCAGGAGCCAGTGCTTGTCCAGCAGATGGAAGCAGAGACCGAGGAGCGCCCACAGTGCCTGACCTGGGGCAGTGGCCGGACCAGGCTGACCTGCAATCCCAGCCCCGGGAAAACACCAGCAAGAGGAGCTGCCCTGGGGCAGGGAAGTGCCAGGCCAGCTGTCCTTCCAGTGGAATGAGTGCCCTGCACAGAGGGGGTGGTGTGGACAGGCAAACCCAATCTCCTTCTGGGCTGGCCGGAAGGAGAACTCCAGAAGGAGCTCTGTCACGTCTGCTGCTGCTCCCATCGTCCACATCCACAGACAGCTTTCAGCCTCACACCCAGCACGCCTGGCTGCAGCAGGACAACCTGGGGAACAGCACAGGGACAGGAAGAAGACTCAGCAGATATGGATTCTGAGAACTCGCTGACAATCAGACTAAAATCCTGCTCACTCTGAACTATGGAGACAGAAAATGGGTTTAATCCAAAAACCAGCACGAGAGCTTCCACCCCAGGCACGTAAGCTCAAGGATCAGAGAAATTCAAGGCTTCTCTGCAATATCAGCTTTCTTTTAACTCCAGCTCTAGTTCAACAAAGCACTAAAATCCACAAGTAATCATTAGTCTTGGACAAGAACTGAGCACAGGGATTCCAGTGAAGCTCAGCTTGACAGGTGAAGCTGCTCTGCACATTGTTAATGCGAGGTCTCTACCCCATACGGCACAGAAGGATGAGGCAACGTTGGAGAAGGAACAAGAAGGAGCTTTCCAGCCAGGATTTGGAAGGAAACACATGAAAAAGCATCAGAAACAAAGGCAAAGGGTTTTACAGCAGCCATTGCTGGAAAGACACTGGAGAACCCAATGAGTTGTGATGAGTGAGCTGGGGAAAGTGGTGCAAAGGAGCCAGGTGAGGAGCTGCTCTGTGCTGAGCTCGGCTGGATGTGGTCACACACCTCCACACAGCTCACCCTGCACAGGGCTCAGCGAGCCCCATCTGCCCACCCTGGACACCAGTCACTGCCTGCAGGGCCACGGCAGCTTCTGATGCAAATGAGCAGGGCAGCAGCAGACACCACACATCCTGAGAGCAGGAATATCCATGGAAGGACTTCCAGCCTACCCTGGGAGTGAGATTCTTTACTCAACACCACTGGCTGCCACGTACGTGGCTGGGCAGGACATGGCTGAGACACGTCTGTGTGCAAGAAACTGTCTTTTTCTGCACTGCTGGGGGGAAAAATAAATCTAGAGTAAAAAAAAATAACACCAGCCAGATGGTAATATAGTCCCTGCCAGATTTCCAAGCAGCTTTCTCTACCAAGCTCAGAGCAGAGAAAGAGAGAAAGCTGCTCAAACATGACTTAAACACTCATCTGTTCCATCAGGCGCACGGCCCCAGGTCCTGACTGGCAAAGGCACTTTACAGGTTACAGAAGCTTCACCTGAAGGCACTTGTCCTGTATCACTTGGTCCCTGACAGCTGCCTGGTGGTGCTGTCAGTCACGAGGAGAGTTTTAGCCTTGAAAAACTATTAGGAAAACACTTTATTCCAGGCCCCATATCTGATTATTACTGAAAATTGTATTACAAACATAAACAGTTCTGCTTGCCTTCGCAGTGCATTCCAGGGTGTGCGCATGGATGAATGCCCCTTACACTTCCTGCACACACAAACACAATTCTCTCCAGCTCTGTATTACATTGTGGGTCTCCCAGAGCAAGTCCACAAGTCAAGCTTCTCTTCAAACCGAGCCCCTTTGGAGCACATTTTTCCCTTGCCACCTCTCTAGGCTGTTTGGACACAATGGATTGCAAGTTCACCCCTACAAACTGTGTCTCATTGAGGAGTTCCCACGAACAGTACTCAGCTAACCGGGGAAACTTCCACACAGGGGATTCCAACACACATCAAAGAGTAAAACCAACGTGAGGCTTTTCGTCTCTACTGCCATTAAGACAATTTCAGATCAAGAGGGAATATTGTCAGAAGCAAAGGGAAAAAAAGAGCTGCATTTTCCAAGACATCTTTCACTGCCTGAACAAAACAGGTCACTGAATGCACCTGCGCCGTGCTGGCCGCTCTGGGGCATTAAAAGCTTTCACAGAGCTGCTATTTAAAACTTGGGCTTTGAGATTTCTCCCTCTCTGCCAGCTTTGTTTTGTCTCTCCAAGCAGCAGAGCTGCTTCAGGCAAAAGCTTTGCACAGCCCAAGGCACAACCCATGGATTCACATCAAAACTCTCCACCACTGAAGCCTTTGTGGACTTTCTGCCCTTCTGAATCAGATGGATCAATTTTACTCTCTTTTACTGGAAAAAACACCTATGGGGTGCCGGGAATGGCTCTGGGATCACTGGGAGTAGTGCATAGAACCGAGGGAAATTCTCAGGGCACTGAAAGGGTTTGAGAAGGCAGCTCTCTTCCTGCACAGTTTGTTAACCTCTGCACAGGGAGACAACAAAGGTGCTACCACAGACCAAGAGCCCAGACTTACTGATCAGCTGCAGAATTATTTCAAAATACTGCCTGCACTCTACTGTTTCCAAATGACTCACACTACAGAGGACTTCATGTGTTTTTCTCCTTTCCTATCATGAGACAGGGGAGTCAGGCCAAACCTTGAGTGCTCCACTTTGTTGTACCACTGCTCTCACAGGCATCACTCAGTGCCTGGAGCTGGGTTCGGGGCAGGCACGGAGGAAATACAACAAAGCATTAAAAATCCAAAAGGAGGTGGGGAGGGGAGCACAGGGAACCTGTGAGTGAGTGGCCAGACACACTGCCCAATCTCTGCAAATCCAATTGTGTCATCTCACAGCGAAGGTGAACTCTGAGCAGGGATGTCAAGGGAGGCACCAAGGGGAGCTGCTTGGGACAAAGCTCAAAATGTTTATTTGAGCTTATGGCTTGAGTTACAACATCCATCAGTGATTTCCAGCTCCAAGTGCTCATAACTTGGCTCTGTCTCTAATGCATTCATAATTCAAGAGTGATCCTCTCCCACCTCCCTGCTCTTGTTAGTGCAGAGTATCAGCATAGAATTGAGGCAGTGCAACAGGAGGAAAATGCTTTCTGTTCAGCCAATTTGTGACGGTTGTTTGCAGTGACAAGAGGATGACTTCTTGGATGGGAACTAACACCTCTCTCCCGATTCCATGAACACCCTACCTTGGCAAAAGTGCTGGAAGGTTAAACATGACTTGCATGGCAACACATTCAGCTCTCAGCTGTCAGCAGGTCAAGATTTGGAGATCTCTGACAATCAAGCAACAGTCTTCTGTTCTGCGAACTTTCTCACCCTCTCTGGAGGAGGAGCATGAAACCTTATTCATCCCTGTGAGCCTCCTCTGGGAATAGATCCTAGCACTGAGCAGCTGTTCATTAGAGAAAGTCAATGCTGTCACTGCTGTTATTCTGCAGACAATAAAGGAGCAAATTACCCATTGCAAAGCACACACCTTCAAAAATGCGGGCGCTGTGTTTGCGGAGCATGTCCTACTCCCACTCCCCAGCTCTCTCCCTTTTCTTGGGTAACTCACAGACCTCCTGGATTGTTAGGGAAGAAGCTGACAGCAACTGTGGAGGAGGAAAACATCCTCCAGACCTGCCTTTCTCCTTCCTTACACCACCCTGGAAATTTATCTGTAATTTATTTCTACTTCAGGACAGGATAACAAGCATGTAAAATCTCTAGGCAAGACTCTTGCTGGGTTGTATCCAAACACTATGGAATATTTGCTTAGGGGGCAATATAAACAATCTCAGATCTCACAGCTGAGCATGTTTAGCAATTTCTTCTTTTCTAACTGTTCTCACCTGACAATGGCAAGGCACAGCTTTGTGAACAGGAAAAGGACTGGCACGAGGGACTTTTCATAAGTAAAGAATGTGAGTGGTGCCCTTTTAACACCCTAAATCAGGCATTCCCACGTGTCCTAAGTCAAAACCTGCCTCCTCTTATCCCCAAATGCAAGCACATATAATTTCTGAAACTTACCATTTACTTTCTGGGGTTTTTCTCCTACCCTTGCTATATCAGTGCCTGCTGCAGTTTGGATCCAAGTTCTGTTCTCCTGCCATTGAAGCATGGGATGACTTTTGGTTACAAGATAATAGATTCAATTGCCCAACTTCAGTGCTCTCAGAATTCCTCCTCTGCAGCCTTTGGTTCCCAAGCCTTACAGGATTTTTTAGGTATGTGCCTCAGCAGAAACCACAGCACAGACAGTGCAGAGGTTGCAGTGTGTTGGAGTAACAGGTTATTTCTGCCCAATAATACAGATGAGCTCAATAAATCAGTTTCGTATCGTTTTTTTACCTCATTCATGTCTTCCAAACGTTTTGTAAGCAATTACGCATTTGTCAATGCAAACGTTGAACTGAAAAGCTGAACAGGGAAGAATTTTTCTCCATGTTTTGGAATGGGAAGTCTCTCTTCCTCCTTACTAGGACGGTGCTGCAGCAGAGCAGTGACTATCCTGTTATCTTTAAAGCAGCACACAAAGAAATGTGTAAGTGATTAAAACACCAAAGTTAATAGCCCTAAAAAGTGATTGAAAAGACCTCCACACACAGCACTTGTATCTCAAACTACGATCCCAAAATCCCCAACAAAGAAGTCAGCAAACAGATATCCTAAAATATATGGTCCAACCTACACTTCAGAAAACCTGCTCCTCTGCTGTTCGCATATACGTGAAAACCAGAGAATTTAATAGATAAAGTACAGTTCTCTGATTAAAAAAGATGCAGTGAGATTAAACAGTTTGGATGAAGAGCATCCATATACTACCTGGATACACTCCTCAGACCACCACCTGCCACAGCTTCTGGGGTGTCTCCACAGAGTGTGGCAGGAAAAGCTGCTCTAGGAACAGCTTCTCATTTGGCTTGAGAAACAGCCTGTCCAACATTTTCCCCAGTTCCACGTCTGTGTCTGGAAGCCCTGGGAGCACAGAGATCCCAGTCCAGACAGGCAAAGGGGCCATCAGGCAGTCCTCTTTCATTCCTCTCAACTTCTTTATACAGCTGACAGATTTCAGCCCAGAAATTAAATCCTTTAATGTACTAGCTCAGCCACAAGCTGACACCCTGAACTCTCTGTAACCAGAAGCCCAGAAAGAGTGGCAGATTTCCAGGAATTGCCTTGGATTTTTAGGGTGCTCTTCCCCCACCCCCCAAACCCTTGATCCTTCAGGCTATGGAGTTTTGTACGTCCAGGGCACATTTAGCTGCGCTGCAAAGCAGTCGGAGTGTGCTTTGCCCACCACTCCTGCTCCTGTAAAGCTGTCAACATTGGCTCTCTGTTTGCGTACATGCGTTTGGAACTGCTCCTCATCACGCCAAGAGGGACGGGAGCCAGCCAGACTGCACGACGCATTCCTGCTCGCTTCCCCAGAGCGCTTGGAAGCGCCTCCATTTGCACCGCTCCGAGCCGGAGCCAGGCAAAATAAACAGGAGGGGCTGTGCCGGCAGCTGCGGCCAGGCAGCACTGCACGCAGCTCGGAGAACTGCGGCTCCTCTGGCTTCTGCCACGGCCCAAAGGCTTGGACACCTCAGGCCATCAGGCATCTCAGTCTCAGAGGCCTCAAGATACATCACGGAGAGGTTCTGGGAGGCAGAAGCAGCAGCCCACGGAGCTGGGACGGGGCAGAGGCAATAGCAAACCCCAGCTCAGGACACAGTGGATGCTGAGACCTAACAGGACTGTGTTGGAGCAGCATGGATAGTGTCATCATTTTAGAAAGTAATTACTGATTAATAAGCCTGTCTTGGCACATTTTCACAGACTTTTGTGCAAACAAATTCCCTATAAGAAAGTCAGTGTACAGAGGAGTTGAGTACAGGTGAGAGGCCAAGGAGAAGTGAAGGAAGGAGAAGAGGTACCTCAGTGTCTCTGTGTGGAGGACAGCAGAGCAGCCTCCCACCCTAACCCTAAGACCCAGAGAGCTTATGTTGCTCAAGCTGAGCCCTTAAAGCACCGCAAGCTCCAGCCATTTTCATGCAGCTGCCAAAACCAGGGACTAGAAAAACAAGGGCCGCAAGAGGCTGTTTTGTTAAGTCACCGCTGCAACAAGAATCTCCACAGTACACCAGGAATGTCCCATGGCTGACAACGAGTCAGGATGATGTCCCAGCTTCCCTGCTGGACCAGGCTCTGCTCCAGTGCTTCAGGACAGACTCCCATGGTCTCTGGCACTAACTCACTGTGCTGCTCTAGGCACATCTCTCAGCATCTCCATCTGCTCACAGTTCATAGCAGTTATTCACAAAAATGAAGGTGCAAAAGCAATAGCCAGAGAGCATCAGAAGACCCTTAACAAAAGCCACAGTAACTGTGATTTAAACATAAACACCCCCCAAATCAGTAAACATGAAATGGCCCTGGGGACATAAGCTTGTCAGCCTCTGGGATTCAGTGGGAACATCCTCATGCCTTTTTAACCATTATTACACCAGCTCTCTTTGCCATTATCCTAGGGCAGCACAACACCTTCCAGGATGATATATGAGGAACCTCGAAGGAAAAAAAAAAAGCTGTAGGGCTTTTTTATTTTGAGAAATGACGCAGAGACATGGTCAACAGAAGACCACTCTGGGTCACAAGTCACTCCGAAACTCCTCCTTACCTTGCCTTAGTGACTGGAGCCATTTCACTCCAGTCACTTCCTCCTCCTGCTCTGAGGCTGATGTTTCCCAGGGGCTGACACCTATTTCATCAGATCTATTTGCAATTCAGATCTATTTGTAACATCAGATCCATTTGCAATTCAGGAACATCCAGCGACAGCAGAGAGCGACGAGGCTGGAGGCCCTGCACCGTGCAGGAGGGCACAACCTGCTTCCTCTGTGAGCACAGCTCCTGCTCTGCCCCATTCCCTCTGCCAGAGCAGCCATCCACTGTCCCCAGCAGCTTTGAAAAGAGGAACCTTTTGGGAAGGGATCTTGCAGCACGGTCTCCCTGATGCCAGGTACACAGAATGCTTCCCACAAGCGACGCTGCGAACACACAACACGCTGGGAGCCCACAGTAACACAGTCTGGCAGCAAACTGAGACTGCCAACTTGGAAGGGAGAACTAAAAGCAGATGGATGCATCTGCATTCACTCAGGACGACAATGCAAATCTGTTTTTCTAGGAAAAGTCCGGAAGAAAAGCTGGCTTTCCATGGGGAAAGATCATCACTGATATCCACAGATCCTGTCAAAGCCCTTTTGCTGGGTGCTACAGAGAACCCTGATCTAAGGCTGTGCATTAGGACAGTTTGATAACACCACCTGCCCCTCCCTATCCCATCCTTCTTCTCTCTTCCTGCTCCGCATTCTTGTCCACAACCCACTCGGCATTACCCCCTGGCTGCCCCAGAAACAGAGCTGGGCAAGAACATCTCTGATACTGAAGGCAAACTCCCAGCTGCGTTCTGGGCAATCCCTGGCATCCAAGATATCCAAATGAGTGCTCAAAGCAGCCCAGCTCTGCTCCTGACTCAGCCTCCCCTGTGACCCAGGCCCACTCCTCCCATTCCTGTTCCTCAGCACCCCTGTAGGTACTGGTGGGTCTTGGAGACAGGGACATGTCTGTCCCATGTCAAAAACAATGGGATTAGACACCACCATGAGCTTTGCTATGCCTCCAGACACTTCCAACATCCTCACTCCAGCTGCTGGTTGCTGTCAGTGCTGGAGGGCATCGCCAGCCCTCGACCTCAGAGAGCTGCTGAGGCACAGCTGTAACACCAAGGATTAATAATTAACTAAGTGTCATCAGGAGCCCAACCACATCAACCTCCCTGTCCCACAGCCCACTGCAAGCTGCTGACCTAATTATGGTTTCTGTTCCAACTCCCTTCCAGCCTCCCCACAGCCTGCCCCACACCCTCCAGCACAGGCTAGGTGTGATCCCTGTAGTGCAGATGTGCTGGTGCACCACAGGATTGCACCATCACCAAAGGACTCTGAGGAGAACTGAATGGAACCTGCTCCTTAAACCCTGCTTCAGTCTGAGCCTTACCAAACACTAGCTGTTATTTCAGGAAGCCTCAAAATTGCAGCAGACCTGGGTTAGTAAGAGATGAACATGAAGAACACCAGAGGACCACAAACCATGCCTGAATCCCGATATCCCTTGTCTTCAGGAGCTGGAGGCAGAGGTACACACGAGCCTGGCCACATCTGACAGCTCTGAACATCATGCACAGCTACCACTGCATGTGGATAAGACCAGCTTCCCCTCAGGACCTGGAAACAGCTCACCTATTCCCAGCCATACATCCCTTGTTCTGCTCTATTATCCCTGACACCTCTGTTGCCACTCACTTCAATGCCATCCCCGGGCTTAGCTGTTGTGCTTAATGGGAGGTGAGGGCTCTGCATTTTGTATCAAACCCTCTGTCACTGCAGGCTGCTGGAGCTGTCAGGACTGTGGCACATCATAGCCCCATGGAACTTCACAGACAGCTGAGCTGGAACTCCCCTTGGGCTCCCAGAGCAGGCTGCTGACACTGGAGCTACAAGCAGTTTTCCCTCGGCCGTGTGAGGGGTGTGATGCACCCTGTAGGGCATCTTGGCCCTGCAGGAAGCCCAGCCAAGCAGAGCTGTGTGGTTGGATGGGTGCCTGACACATGTCTGCACCAACCTTTCACAAGTTTCACCCAGTATCTGCGGGCTGAATCCTGTTCCATGTGTGCTTGAAACCCACCGGCAGTGACAGGCTCAGTAAAGTGAGACGGAGTTAAAGTTTACAGCTTGTTAGGCAGAAGGTTACTTCTAGCTTTAAAGATCTATTTATTAAGGAAGAAATATTGTGTGCCTCCTCCTTGATCTTGCCATCCTCTGAATTCGCACTTGCCATGGCTTGCTTAGCACCTTCTGCCACAGGCAGGAGCAACAGCATTTTATAGAATCCATCGGATGCATTATGCAAACACTTCAGATACCTGCTTCCCAGGAAACCAGAGCTGCAAAACACTTGTAAACAGAGTCCTCATGGCTGAGCTTTTGGGATGCCAAGTGGAGAGCAGTTCCCCGCCTAACTGCTAGTGAAGTGAGAGACCAGAGGGCAAAGAAAAATGAGACGCTAAAAGGAGAGAGGGAAAAGTGACAGTTCTGTGCCCAGCACAGGAGGCACACGGAACAGGAACATGGCAATTGCAGGCTGGAACTGGAATGTCACCTTCTCCAGAGGTGATGCACCACACAGAGGTTATGCCAACAACTCACAGCAAAAACGCAACTGTGTTATCCCACCCCACGCTTTCTCTCCCGACACATTCCCACAACTCATGCCTCCCAGAAGGAACATGCCATGCCCACACACAGCTGTGGATAGGTCTGCCCTCACAACCACATAGGGCCCTGCTGCTCCTGCAATGGGTTCCTGCTGGAGGAAGACCACCCCGATCCAGGTGGGACCATCCCTCCACTCTGGCTAATGCTGCCCTTCACTGGCGATGGCAGCACACACAGGATCAACGCACAGCTGCAGCCAGGGAGGTCAGCCCAGAGCAGCACTGACACAAATCCAAAGTCCCTGCCTCCTGGCTGCCCAGTACCTGTGTTGGAAGCTGGGAGGGGAGCAGAGCACGTGGCCAGGGCTCAGGCTGGGTGCCAAGCCAGCATCCAGCACGTCATTCGCACATGCTGGACTGAAAATCCACTTGTGGTAACAGCACGTCTGTTTCTGCAAGGTTGGTGGCCAACTGTGAGTGCTGCTCACTTCATCACCACCTTCCCCTCCATCCCTAAAAGCTCATCCCAGGCAAGAGCTGTATTTTCCTACAGCCCTTTGGAGCTGGAACCACCCCTGTCCCAGGCTCTGCGATGGTACCTACAAGGCACTGCAGCACAAACGCCAAAAGAACAAAAAACCTGAAGGTGCTTTAGCTGCCTCCAAGCTCTGTCCCTGTTATCACATTCATACAAATATTTGGCTGAAAAATCCATTTCCTGGGACACTGCTGCAGCAAGCTGCTACAACTGTCAGCGTAAATGATGTTCTGCCAACGGCAATCTCGCAGTGTCATCTCTAATAACACGGCACTAAATCCCAGCTCGCGGGGGATGTGCTCAGCTGCTGGGAGACTCCTCCACGGCTCCCTCAGCCCAGACCTCCACCCATCACCCTGCTCTGTTCTCCAGTTCCTGCATTATTGCAGCACAGGGGCATTCTGATTCTTGCCAGCCTGGTTTGAGGCAAAGGTTTTCCCCACACATCACAGCAGTCAGGGCCACCCCACACGCACAGACCAGGAACAGGGTCCAGAGGGGACAAGGAGGGGAAATCCCACACCCACACTGAGATACACGTGCACACCTCTTGCTGTACGTGCCCCTAGATGTCCTCCAGCACCAAATGCCCATAGTCACCTTCCATCTCTTCCAAAAGAGGAACTCCAAGGCTATTTATTACATTACCCCCTATTCACAGAAATTTAAACATTGAGGAGCTGATTCTCCTCTGTAGCCTAACAACAGAGAGGGAGAGAGAAGCCAGGAGTCCTGGCTCCCAGGACCATGTTTTGACAATCCTTCAGCAATACCCAATAAACATGAAAAGACACAACCACTGAGATCTACACAAAGGAGCTCTGGGGTCAGGATCTCAAACTTGTTTCTCCCACTCCAATAGGAGAAAATTACTCTATTCTAAAATTGCCAACATTTTAAACTTTCTTTAGGTCACTTGGGGGACACCACACTGCTAATACATACCCAAAGGGATTAAAAAATAAGGAAGAATGACAATTTTTTCAAGATTCCCAATGCTTTGCATCTAAAACTAATAGGATGATTTGCAGGGCAGTGAAATTTGGGTTAGCTGTAGAGAAGAGATCCCAGCATTCATTCCATGGGGAAGATGCAATGAAAATTAGGGGGAGCCACATTCCTTGTGACATTTAAAAACAGAAGAGGAGATCAAATCTTCGTAAAAGTTTACTGTTCTTGCAGCAGCACAACTTCTGACTGTTACTTGTGCTACATTGTGCCAGCTGTGGGGCAACACAGCAAGAGGGAGCCCCTACTCCCATGAAAACACCCAAAGAGCAGGAGTGTTCATGACATGGAGGGGGAAAGCGAAGTGACAGGCAATGAGACCACACGTCACGTTCCCCAAGCCCTTCTGCTGCTCCTCTTTGAGAGCTGCTCTGTGAAGCGTGGCAACACTTCCGTGTGGATGTCACAAACCTGGCAACACAACCAGGACACACACGGAATTAGTTCTTTATCTACAAGGGCTCCAGAGCCTGCTTCCAGAAAAAGGAGCTACAAGAAACAAGACACAGCTGACCCCACGGAAAGGCAGCATGCACAGCTGGAGCCTGGGAAAGCATCCCACAGCCAGCTCCTAATGCCCTTTTTGGCAGAGAGAGCCACAGTGTTCATCCATCACCTGTCCAGGTGAGGGGTGAAGGGACAGAGTTGCCAGAGGTGTTTGGTGCTCTGTCCGCTGGGGAGCAGTGGAGATCCAAGGGGAAAACCCAAGCTATCCCTGTCCCAGCAGCAGGCTCTGTTTCAGGGCCGTGTGACTGCATCCCGCTGTCCCGTCTGCTCTCCTCCCTTCCAGCTCCAAACGCTGCTTCCCCAGGGAAGGTCTGGAAATTTGCACCATGAAGTCTGCACAGCCAAAACATCTGCAGCCCCAGCATGTGCTGAGCCACGGACACACAGCACAGCCCGAATTCCCCCCAGGACAGGCAAGTCACACTGCCCAGGAAAATGACACTTTTGGGGTTTTTAGGCTGTGCAGATATGATAGAAAGGGATCGTGTTAATTGCTGTTTTTACTGGGAAAAGGCCTTTAATAAGGGAGATGGAACAATTCCCAGCCATCATATAAGGAAGGGGGGGAGGAACAGGACAACTGGGCAGAAGAGCTATAGGGAAACGGATTCTTTTGCTATGCACAGCCCGTTCAAATCCAGCCCTGTCTGGAAGGCAGAGACATGAACACAAAAAGTTCCCAGGCCTGATCCTTGGAAACATTTGCATTATCACCAGCAAGACCCCAAAATCGGCCAGGAGCACAGCCTCCAGCATCATAACACAGCACTGCCAGTGGGACAGCGGGTAAGGAGACACGAGGTCCCCGTGCACAAACCTCTTCCAGGGGCCCTGGCAGTGCAGTGGGACTGAAAGGCTGGACTGTCACCTTATCTTGGCACAAAGGAGTCCCTAGTCAGGAGAAGGAAGGGAAGAAGCAGTTTAGTTGCTCCTCTCTGCAGACACACAGGAGTTTGGTCCCTGAATTTCCAAAAAAGCAACACTAAATAGCTGTATTTCAGTCTGTTGTTCTTTTGTTATCTGTTTTTCAGTTTACTTTGTTTTATTTTTTTCCTAGAATTCCTTGTTTTGGTTTAGTTTGGTTTTATTTTTCACAATCAGGAAAGAATTTCTGCCTGACCAGTTCACACCAACTATTATCAGCTGCTTCTGAACAGGGAGGAAAAGACTCCTCAAGTCAGTCCAGGCATCCAAAAATGTGCTCTGATGGTGAAGTGCTGAAACAAAAAAGGATCAATAGCACGCCAGTCACTCATGGAGGAGTTTACAGCCTGCACAGGTCACTGCAGTTTCCCATCTGTCTCAGAGATACTTCTCCCCAATTATAAAAACCCCCTGAGATTTAACAGGCATGTTTTTCATCACTATCAGCTCAATCTGGTGAAAAACTCAACCTCACATATTTGTTTTAGCAGCCAGCGGGTGGTGTGGTGCTGCAGAAGAGAGATTTGGGTGAGAACTCCAGGCAGAAATCTGCTCGGGCCGGCTGGTGCTCCAGAAGGAACGCTTCCCATTTAACCTCTTCCACTGCCTCCATTTGCAAAGCAGATTAAACATTGCAGAGCTACAAGATGCAATTATGCAGAATGAGTTATGATGCCAAGGACATCAAATTCACCTTTGCAGCTTGATCGATATTAGTTATCAATAGCACACCAGAGCCAACCCAGGAGCTGTCTCTGGAGTGTGGAAGTGCCCACAGGAAGCGCTCCCCTCGGCTCTGTGCTGCATTAAACACACAGAGGATCTGGCAGGGGCTGGCAATTAGATACAGAGCATTCAACCGCTCCCGAATTCTCTGCAGATTCCACCCAGATTACCTCCACGACACAATCCATTGATCAGAGGTGTGTTCTCAGGCTCCACAGTTAATTACACTCCCTGCTGATGGATGAACAGCAAAGCCATGCCTGGGAAAATACACTGGGAGCAGAATGCCAAGCAACTCAATCCTAAACAAAGACAAAAGAGGCTGAGAAGGATTTCAGAGCTTTCAAGGTTAAAGCTGCCTGCAAGATACACGGGGGTCAGCACGAACAGGAGACAGACGTGGCAGGGGGCACTGTCCCCAGAGAAGGGACAGCTCAGCCAGACTCCCAGCCCTGGAGAGTCTGTCCTCTTGCAGGACAGGGATGATACAGAGCTGGGGAGGCAGCCAGGTGTGCTGGGAAGGATGCTGGAGCCTGGAGACCCCCACTGCACTCATGCTCTCAGCTACATTCTCATGTCCAGACTTGCCCACTGCACTCTTGGCTTACAAAGGAAAATGCACTCAGAGGCCCAGATTGGGAGGAGAAGGACAGCTCACACCCAAAGCCTTGCTCCAAAGGCGTGTATCAGCAGGAGAAATCCAGCTGGGACTGTTCCCAAACACCACACAGATCTCTGGAGCTCAGCAGAACATCAGCAATATGGACACAGAACACAAGTTGGATGTCACTGTGCTCAGCCTCCTCTGGACTGTGCTGGGTAGACACAGTCCTGCCAGCTACTCCAGCCTCCAACTGTTTCTCTCAACTTGCTTGGGAAGCACTTTTGTCTGTCCATGTCAGCCCTTGCTTCTCTTGCCATCCAACGGCACTGCGGAGAACATCACCAAAAATGCTGCCCTCCCCAAGGAGCAAATGGGCTGCCTCCTTCTAATCACCTCCTTCTAATCCCTTCTAATCACCCCAGAGCACAAAGGAGTCCTCCCAACACAGTTTTCTTATCCCATCACAGCAAAGAGAAACCTTTCATGAAATGCTTTCTCTGCAAGTTTTAACCAAAGCTGGCCACGTGCAGAGCCACAGCAGGAGGGGAGATGGTCTCTGGTATTTGAGCCCAGCTCCCCCACCACACACAAGGATTCCCTGGCAGACCTGTGCCCAGCCCAGGAGGCTGCTGGCAGCTCCTCACCTTTCACCACGCTGAGAGTGGCGTCGTTGCTGTAGCGCTTTCGGGCGGCGTTGGTGGCCACGCAGTGGTAAATCCCAGCATCGCTCTCCTGCACGTCCACGATTTGCAGGACACCATTGGGAAGAGTTATAAACCTGAGTAACAAAAATGAGGAGTGTGAGACAGGCTATGCCTTACCCCAGATATTCATCACCCCAAAGCACTTTTATCCCTTCCTTTTCTCTGGAAAATCTCTCATGTGCAGATCCTGGTAATGACAGCAGAATGGGATGAGGGAACCCCTGAGCAATCCAACCCGTGGTTTCTCAAAAAGCAGCAGGTACAGACCTCACCATCACCTCGGAGTCTTCCAAATGTGCAAGCTGCTTTTGGGAGACCAGACTAAGAGGACTTTGCTGACAGAAACCAACTGGACAGTACAAACCAACTCCACACACTCACACTTCTATATACACAACTGTAGATGTCCCCAGGCTTGAGCACATGCTACAGCCGTTTTCAGCACTTACTTTTTACAAAGGTTTGGTTGCCAGACAAAAAACACACTGCAAAGAAGCCTGACCATCATCTTTTTCTTGCTGCACCTCAACTACACAAAAAGGGACCAATGGATACACAGCTGCATCTCCACAGGCCAAAGCAGCCAGGACACAGCCACCTGAACCTGCACCTTTTCTGGGTTGCAGTGATTCTTTTCCTTCTCCCACAAGTTTCTGGTTTTCACAAGGTGATAAACTCACAGCTGAGCATTCAGTATCCCCTGATTTGCCCATGGGATGCTACTGAGAAACACTTCCATGGAGCGAAATGGCTACACTGCTCACGACATGAACACAATCCTTGCTGCATTACACTGAACAAAGCAGATGATTAGCAATTAGCATAAAAGTAAGAGCGGGCTGTCAGCATCTCCATTTTCTGCCTGGATTCCTAGATGGCAGCCTCTTTATTCTTGAATGCAAGGCGCAAAGCCTACGTGATCCTTTTTAATTATATATGAGATCCATTTTTAATTGCAAGTCTCTATAAACAGAGCTGCCGAGGTTTGACAGGCAGCTCTGGGTTATCAGTCTTCATTATGAAGAGGACACATTCAAAGGCAATTGCTAAGGGGAGGGATAGCAGCTATTCCAAAGGAACAGCACAAAGACAAGTTATAACCATGAATGCCAGTCCTGCCATCCACAAAGATCACAGTTAGCCAAACTGTTCTCCAAGTTCTCCAAGTGCTGAGACAGCTGGAGTGCCATGAGTGAGGATCACGGAGCCATAAAAACCTTAACAGGTCACTCATGCTGCATTCAAGCCACGGTCAGCAACAGCATGCCTGCTCCTGCAGACATTTATCCTAAATCTGCGCTCATGGAAACACCTCCTCTGCCCCAAGCAGCCTGTTCCAGAGACAAATATCCCTCTGTGAGGCTTACATTGATCCGGGACCTCAGCTACTGCAGTTGAGCTCATCATGTTTCGTCCTCCTCACAGCTGATAAAGACAGAAGAGCTACCAGAGCTCCTCCAGTGACTATTCTGTCTCCACTGGAACAATCCTACAGCCTGATTCACAGACACCGAGTGGCTGAAGCTTCCCACCTACACAAATGCAATGCCTTACATCCCGAAAGCCACATGCCTGCTACTTACAAAGACATTTTGCTCAGGATCAAGCTCCAAAAGACCTCAGAGGAGGTGATACCCAAAAGCCCTCATCAGGATGCCTCATCAGGACTCAGGAGAAAGATGACAAATATTTGCATCCTTTCAGCTCTGTGGTGGGAAAGCCTCCCACTGCGATAATATTTATTTTTGTCATGCATCTGCTATTTGAGTCTGTAATTAATATCAACATATTTCAAACACCAGGCAGGGCATCTCCCAGCCACAAAAAGACGCTTCAGTGATGTATCACAGATTCACTGAGGCTGGGACAGGCCTCTGGTCTGTGGCCTTTCTTCTCTCAGAGCAGGGTCACTAGACCAGAGCATTGAGGCTACACTGCATCTCTGAAGAGAGCAGGAGATGGAAACAAGGGGATTAAATGAGGAGACTTCATCAAAAGAGCTTGAAACAGTCTCTTCAGCACCACTGGTAGATCTACTCAGTGCAGTCCATCCTGTTGGGAAAACACGGCAGCGGTGAGGATTGCTCTGCTGGGGAAGCAACGAGGGAAGAAAAGCAGGATTTCTCTATCCACCATTTCTCCCTGCTGCTCACAAAGCCTCCAGCTCTTCAGGGTCCCAGCAGCCCTGAACTAGAAGCCTTCAGGCAGCCTGCAAGGGCATTTGCACCATCCCCAGGCTCCCTGCAAGGAAATTTGCCTGATGACTCAGAGCAGACAGTTGTCAGAGCTTTTCTTGCACACCAAGGGCAAATCTTTTTGTCTGCTCACCTTCACCAAGGATTACGCAGGAAACAAAAACTAAAGGACAGACAAAGGGCCTGGAAGCAACAGAAACGCTGGAACCTTGGCAGTCCCAGGAGTTTTGCTGTTGACCTCAGGGAAGCTCACCTCTACACTGAGGAAAGGCAAACCCCCACCTGGATTACACTGAAGGACAGCACACTCAGAGCAGGGCCAACAACCACAGCCCCAGAGGCAGCAAGAACAACAGGGCACAACCACCGAGCTCTTCCCTTCCCTGAGAGCACTGAGGGGCTCAGGGCTGCTCACCAGGGCCGTGCTCAAGAACTGAAATCAAGCACCACTGCCTCGTGTGCAAACCCTGCAACCCTACAGCTCAGAGAATACCCCGGCATTATTCCTTTTCTTACCTTCTCCCCAGTAAGCTGCCAGCACACCCTCCCTTCAGCCTTTTGAAGGTGCCCAAAGCACCAGTCCTGAGCACAGTGAGGAACCTGCAGCTCTGTTGTAGGCTCAGCTTGGAAGCCCTTTTGCTCACACATCAAGGTACTCCTGACACAGCACAGAAATAAACTCTACACGCAGATAAAACCCTCACTCAGCCAAAATGTGGAAAAATATACTGTGATTGCAGAGCCCTTGGTCTGTAGGTTATGGATTTGCTGTGCAGACCTCCAAAGACTTCCAGTCCCCAGCAAGTGCTCATCTTGGCTCTAGAGAAAATAAACAGCAATTTGGAGCCTGATGTGAAACCCAGCCAGCACCTAAACCTGAGATGATGCCAAGAGATGTTGCACACACCCCCAAGCAACTGCAATCTGGAGAAATCTTGTGAGCCACCTTTCAGCAGCTGCTGCAGATTTAAGACTCTGTTTATTCAATGTACTTCAGAGCCAGAACAGCAAAATAATCTGTGCCTTACATAGGGAATTGAGATTTTTGTCTGGAAGAGAGACAGGAAAGGTATTCCAAAAACAGCAATCAGCACTTTGGTACCCTTTAGGTTGTTTGAGCGCTTTTTAAAGCTCAGCTTTCAGTACCTTTGAGATGGCACCATGCTAGACACCTGCATCCAGGGGCAAAGGCTGAAAAGGGTGCCCAAAGGTAAGAACAACAAAGAAAAGCAGAGGGGCAGGAGGAAAAAGGAAGGAAAAAGAGGGGGGAACAGGAAGAAAAGAGAGAGAAAAAGGAAAAGCAACATGGTTGTTGTATCCCTCTTAAATCACAAACACTGAGGTAGTAGCACTGCTCCAGGGCTGTACCTCCAGTCCCTGAGCCTGACTTTGCACACCCTCCCAGCCCTGCTCTTCTGGAATATGAAATCATCACCCTGACACCTGCCCAGCCAAAGGGCTGCATTTTCACAGCCTCATCTGAAGTGTTCACAGGAGGGAGCCCACAGTAATCAGGCCAGCCTGAGATCCCATCCTTAGGGACGATGCAGGGAGGGTAACAGAGAGCTCTGGTTGGCAGCCAACGTTTCCTGGAATTCACTTAATTCCTTCGAAAGCCGGTTATATTAAATCCAACAACAACTAGACAACAACAAAAAAAGCAAATCCTTCTGAAAAAGCATATTAGCTAGAACATGATTTAAAAAGCAAGATCTGCAGACAGAGATTATGGCCTGGCTTTTACAAGGAAAACAATTTTCAGGCTGCCCGTGATGAAAGCAATCTCTGAGCAAGTAATTTCACAATATCCATCGAGCTGTCTCATTAAAAAGCCGTTGTATCTATGACACATTTCTCCCTGCAATCCCTTCTTTTTTGAGGTTTTTTTTTTTCCTTCCTTTTTTTATTAATTTTCTTCTCATTACAAAGCAAAAGCCTCCTATGAACTTTTAGATTCTATACTCCAGTCTCAAGGATGTAAGTGGGTATTCTTATACACAGTCACTGCTGCAAAAGTATTTCTAAACTTCCCCCCTCCAACACCCCCCTCTTTTTTTCCCCTCTTCTGCCACTTGGATTAACTTCCCCAGGAGGGAAACAGCTCCTTCTGAAGAACAGACAAGGAGTTTTTAAGAACTAGAGGACAATTCAGGCACTGGTCCCCTGCAGAAGTTATGTCTACAGCCAGCCAGCTAATGGTTTATCCCCTCCTCTGTAACTGACTTTTATTAAGGAAAAAGTATCATGCTGCAGGACTCTCCCCTTTCCTCCAGAAAAAGAAAATTCAGTGTCTTTTACTAGATGGTGTCTAAACTTGGGAGTAAGGCAAAGGGAAAGGCCTCCCATTAAAACCACAACCAAAATCAAAGAAAATCCACATCATGGAGTCCAGCTGGGTACGCCCAGGTCAATACTCCTCACCCCAGGCCCCAATCCCCCAACGAATTCTGTGTCATTTCACACAGGAGGACAAGCCAAAGCAGTCCATGCCTTGCCATGCCCCGTTCCAGGCACACGCAGGCCTTTGCAGAGTGCACGTTCTACACTGTAATATCTAGCACAATATCAAGGGTTGGTTTTCCTTTGTGGTTTGGATATTTGAGGGAAAATTCATTTTATTCAGGTGTTTATGGGCATTTTTTTTCTCAGCTCCTTGAATACCTCCTCTTACATCACTTCGTTATCAGGTCCAAACTTGTTCTGTCACCTCTCTCATCATTCCACCACTTTATAGAATGATTTCAACATCCTAAATGGGCAGCTTTTGCTTTGCTTTTTTTCAGGCTGACTCGAGGAAGCAATCAGTCACCTGGGTTCTGCTGGAACAGCTTCATAGTCCTTCTCCCAGGTGATGACAGGGGAGGGCAGCCCCTCGATGCGGCACTCAAACCGGGCCATGCCATTTTCTTCCACGGTCTGCGACTCCGGCTGCTGGAGAAAGCGTGATAATGCTGGGGAAAGAAGGGAAGGAAAGTTAATAACTCAGTGTTTCTGCTGAGAAATGTAAACCTTTTATGATGTATGAGCTAAGAGAAAGGCTTTTCTTTCCTGAAGATAGCCTGAAATGTAATTCCTCCCTTTCCTGTGCTCCTACAGACCCTCAGCAATCCTAACAACAGTAACTGAAAGGTTTCAATGTGTAAATTTGCTTCTTGCCTTATTTCCTCCCTTAAGGCAACAGTGTGAGAGAAAGACAGGCAATGTTTTAGCAGTTACCTTCCTAAATTGCTTCCTTGTCTGTTCACTTGCTCCATTTGGGAAGGACACAGAATGAGAAACAGAGGGGAAATGCCACAACCCCAGAGACGACAGTTTCCCCCTTGCCTTGTAGCATTCCTGCAGCCACAGGAAATTAAAACAAGGCAGGAGGAAGAACAAGCCAGATGTCAAGTTACACAAAACGACTGCCCACAGGCTGGCAGTGCTGGAGACCAGAGGCAGAGCCCATAAAGGTTTTGATCCTCTTTCTCCTACCTGCAAAAACCAACTTCATCCTATTCAAGCAGATGGGAGGCAGCCAAGGGGACCCAGACACCCTGCTAAGAGGAGAGATTTCAGACATGCCAGGACACTTGTTTGCTCTCCAAGGTTCACCTCTCTCTGTATATGTCTTTCCATAGTAAAGAGGCTGAACTGCTTCGGAGACAAAACACTAAGGTTTGGAATTGCTCTTGGACCACAATCCACAGCTGCCTCATCTTCCAACCCTTCCACACACACAGCAAAACCCTGCAGCAGAAATCCTCCCCCAGGGCTGTCAGCATCTGTCCTACCAACAGCATAACCTGAAGGCATCTCAGTCACAGGTGGAGTTTTGAATATTCATGGAGGCTCCTGGGTGGGGGCAGAAAGCCTGCGCTCTCCACCAGAAGAACTGGCTTCTGCTTTATCCATCTCTGTTAAACTGTCTCTGCTGTGAAACCCACCCTGCTGGACAAATCCATCCAACAGTGCTCTAACACAAGTGCCAGAAACCCCAAACGTGGAACAATAAATATAAATTTCAGCCAAAAACCTCACTTGAATGCTGGGCCGAGCACAGCACTGTGCTCAGAAGTGACCTCCTGGCCCTCAGACACAATTATGTGGTTGTCCCACCACTGCTTTCCAAGAACATCCATCATTGCTTTGGATTTTGTAGGACTCCACACTTGAAATTTTTCTTTGCATCTCTCTCACACACAAACATCCATGCACACACATACACGCCTTATTGCAGTGTGAGCTTGAGAAAGAATGTACAGTTTGGAAAACGAAATGCTTTTGCATGACCCATTTTAACCTCGGCATATTCTCAGCTGTCATTAGAGTTTTTCTTTAATTTAAATAGTTATCACATGTTTCAAGCAACTCATTGCTCTCCACAGCAGCTACAGACCAAATTCTCCCACCAGCTGTCCGCCACATTTAGTTTTTCGATTCAATACAAATGGAATGAGAAATGTTTTTCTGGAAAAATTTGAAAAATATATTAATATGTGAGGCCTTAATTCAGCCAACTGCTTTAGTATTCTCAGATATACACTGCAGACCACTTTACCACAGAGCAATTTCTACAAATTACAAAACCTTTTAAGTTCATGTTAAAAAAAACTTGCTGAACCCAACAGTTAAAAGAAAACCCACTAAATGCCAGTGCATGTTCAGGATGGCACCATCAAAACAAGCTTCTCCTGACAGCAGATACCCTTAATCCTCTTTCCCATTACTCTCTTCTGTCCGACAGGGGTCAATGAGAATATTTTAGCAGGCTCTGGAGGGTCATGTACCCAGGAAGATCATGATGGGAGGCAGGAATCCTTCTAAAAAATGAAATCTGTTGGCATTTCTGTTTCCTCCGCTTCACACAGGATCACCTGTATCTCTGCTGTTCATTATTTAGTGGCATCATCTTGGTGTACTAAAGGTGACAGGGCCTCCTGGGCTCCCTGGCTAACCTGTCCCGGTTACTCCTGGCTATCGCCTGCCAGACCTGGTCCTGCAAGCTTGAAATTCCCAGCTGAGAACCAAATCCTGCCCTTTACCTCCACCCAGCCCGCATCTGCCCACAGTGCTGGAGTGGCTCTTCGAAAGCCAAGAAAAGCACCTCATTAGGACGTGGAGGGGTGTGACCAAACAGTGACCCTGATTGGGGAGCTCGGTGTCCCTCCTGGTCAGAGCAGCACACAGGAACAGCCACGCTTCCCAAGGGGACTCAAAGCTCCTGGCAAAGCCACAACAGGCTGAGAGGTCCAAGGGTGCTGGGGCTTCAACCCTAGCAATGCCCAGCAAACTGGTTTGTCTGTTAGTGCTGTCTCAGGACTCTAGGGGTGGCCTTCAGAGCAGCTCCATCATATTTCTTTCATAGCACAAGGTTAGGGATAGTGGGGATAGGGATGGGCTGGAAAAAGATCACCTCTACAGGCTCTGAAAGAAGCAGCCTGCATCCTCCTCTGTGAAGGAGAGGACAGAGAATTTCAACTGAGATCTTCTGAGCCCAGAAAGTTACACCAAATCAAGGCAAGAGAAGTGAAAAAGTTCCTTTGATGCAGGACTGAGCAAGACCCCTGGATGTCAGCCCTGAAAGGGTCAGGCAGGGACAGATTTGCTGGCTGGGCTCATCACTGCTCCACAAGCATCTGCACCAGCTTGGGGCCAGGACCACAGCACGCTGCGATCCCTTGTGCTCCTCTCTCATCCCCAGGAGTACCAGCGTGCAATGGATGAGGCAGGACACGTACAGCACCTCTAATGTGACTCAGAGCTGTGCTGCAAACAGCTGGTGCTGGGAGAAAAAACAATCAGACAAGGGAGGAGAGGACTGGAGAGCAGGTCCTGCCACTTGGACACACTGCAGGCACAGTGCAGGAGAGGCTCCAACACACTGCTCACCCTGGAGCCACAGGATCCTTGGAAGGGCTGTTCTCCTCCCACAAACACATTCTGGGCTGCTGCAGGAGTATTGCAAAGTGAGAGGTTTTTCCACAGGGAGGCAGGGATAGGAGATGCTAGAGGGGAAAAGGCAAACAAAGACGACACACATTCAACATTATTTTCAACTCTTCAGCTAAGGTTTAGCTTGCAGAGCCATCCTGAGCCACAAAACACCTCCCAGCCCCGTTGCACTGATTATCCTGAACACCTTAATAGGCCACTCAGTAAAAATTACCCTCTGCAGGTGAGAAGGTGAAGAGCATTACAGCAAATTGCCCTCAGCGACAGCTGAAGCACCGGGCTCTGCGGCTCCAGGAGCGGGGCAGGCAGCTCCGTCCCCGCTGACATGTTAAACCCAGCTGGAGCCAAGCCGTGTGTGCCAAGGCTTTTAGCCCTGAGCACAGGGGTGACTGCAGGATGGTGAAACACAGCACCCTCCCCCTCTTCCAGCAGCGTGATCCGTGCAGGAGGCTGCGGGCTTGGAAAGGCTGCCAGCCAGCAACACTACACCCCAGGCAGAAAATGCAGTCTATGCAAGGAATTCAGCCTTCTGAAAGGGGCTCGCTGCTCTCTCCCACAGCGCTTTGCCCCCAGACTCTCTGCGACTCTCTGTGTGCTCGTCCTCTTTGTACCTTCTGCAATTCTTAGGAGGGATTTCCAAGGTGGAGAGAACATCAGCCCTCAGTGAGATCACATACACCACCCAGGCCACCCCTCCCTGAACAACTCACCTCTGAACAGGCTGGGGGTGGAAGGGGAGCACGCAAAGAAAGTCATGGGAGCGATTCGCCACGGCCCCCCGGCACGGCACAGGCACAGCCAGCACAGCCTCTGTCTGCAGGGCCATATGGACAGGATTGCTCCTGCTCTCCACAGGAACCAGCTTCCCACCTACCCAAAACAGCAGCTAAAGCCACATCTAAAGTCATGGATGCTCCAGAGCCTGTGCATTCATCTACGGGAAGTTTTTCTGCCCAGCGTGGCTCTGCCTACAGTCCCTGGCCTTCGCTCACCTATGCCCCTAATTCACAAAATAAATAGGACAAAATCTATAAAATAAATCCTTAAAGCAAGACCAAATCCTAGTCTGCCATTCCTCAAATCCCAGACACGCAGGGCGCCACAGAGAGGACACACTGTCCGTGTGGAGAGAGGATGATGAGAGGTCCCGTGTGTTGATTCCTGCTGTGGCCTGTCCCCCCAGGTGCAGAACACTCCAAACCTCTCCCGTGCTCCCTGCCAGCAGCCACGTGACGCTGGCCCATTCCCTCCAGGCACAGCAAACGTCTTCATCTGACAGTCACAATTACTGTAATTTTCTACAACCTCCCTTGCACAAAATGTTTAAGCTAAATTAAAAGCTTTAACAAATCTTCATCAATGTAGTTATTAACAGGCAGAAAGCTACACCTTCCCACAACTACAATAACGCCCCTGGTACTTCCGTGTGGGAGCACGTGGGGCTCAGGAAAACCTGCAAACCCAATGTATCAGCCTGAGCAGCCGCTCATTTAACAGGCACCCTCGCACACGAGCCCTCACAGCCTTGCTCCTCCCCATTTGCCACGGCCACCACTGCCACGAGGTGGATGGGGACTGTGGCATGAGTCCCTTGGTGGCACACAGGGTGCCAGGGAACACTGGGCAGTGTTTATCCAGCAAAATGCCAAGGAGCTGAACTCCTGGACCACGGTGGAAGGATGTAAGTCATCACACCGTCACAGCCTTCACACACCATTCAACCTCCACCACTCTAGCCTGACTGCTCTGAAAGGCCTCCTCCAGCCTCTGGGCTCACTGCTGCCTGGAACATCCCCTCCCTCCACCTCCACCTTACACACAGGTGCCAGAGCTGCTTTTGGGGCTTGTCAGGGGGAGAAGAGCACTTCCACAAACCTGAAACACAGCAGATGACATCAAGAGCACCAAACCAGTGCTGAGCAAGGCAGGTGCTATGAATACCCAATGCTCCTACTTGTTAGTGCCAGACACAGTGTCACAGAGAGCCCCTCAGCCCCGCATGGGAACCTCATCCCAGGGAAGGAAAGGACCTGCAGGTCAGAAGGACAAGCTCATGGCAGGAATAACACACGTCACCTGCTGAACAGGTTTTCTACTGCCCCATCCTGATTAGCAGTCCCCAAGGCAATCAGCACAGAGTAAGTCCATCCACTCCATCCAGCTTTGGATAGACCGTGTTCAGTGGCAGGGGAAAAAATGAGCAAACCTTTACAATCCTCCCTTGCTCCAGCTGAATGCTAATGGAGCAAGCGCTTCTGCCCAACCCTCGGAACAAATCGAAGTGAGAGATGCATTTCATTAATCAATTCTCTCGCTGCCCCCTGCTCACAAATAGATATGTTATGTCAGGTGCATGTGTGTGCCATGGAAGCAGCATTTTCCTTGTGCAGATAGTAATAAAAGGAGACACACAAGGAAAAAGAGTTCACCTGAAATTTTCCATTTCTGGGAGAAACACAGAAGGGGATGGAGAGAGGCATCACCCATGTATGCTCCTCTGGAAAAATTCAGGAGGAGAGAAGGGAGGGCAATTTAAGTCAGCCACCCCATTTTGAGATGTCTCCGCTGTTCTAACTCGTAAGACACCAAACAATAAACCCAGGACCATAAAAGAGACACAGCCCACTGCCACTGGGCAAGAGACACAGCACACACTTCAACGTAAGTCATCCCTAAAAGGGAATAAATATATCCTAACTCAGGCTATCTGGGATTGAGGGGCAGCTAAATAAATCCAGCTGGACTAATGTCAGCTGTTCTACTCCAGGACTTCCACCTCCTCCCAAACAATACCTGTGTGCAGGATCCCTGACTGCATGCTGAACATCTTCTGAGCAGAAAAGGGGGACATGTTGCAAACATTAAAGATTTTCCCCTCATCTGGCAAAGCTTCGTCAGCAGCTCTGGTTTCTACAGAACAGTGCTCACAGACTGAAACACTCACTTGGCCAAACCTGGATGGCCTTGTCTGGGGTACCAGAGCCTAAAAACATCCCAGTGTAAAAGGGGTGTCAGGACATTTCTCTGCACCTTCACCCCCCACAACTCCCATGGTGTGCTGTGCAGCTGTTTTCAGCAGCATTTACACAAGTCACTGTACTAGACAGAAGTGTTACTGTATTTGCATTATTTTCCAGCCTCACCTATTTGGCAGGTCAAGGAATCATTTATTTGCACTCACTTAAAATAGCCCCAGGAGGCAAGCCTGAATACAAAGGAATTTATTCTTGAACTCTGTGCAGAGATTCAGCAGTTCAGCTCTCAGAGTGTCCTTCTTGATTCCAGCAAAAACTGCCCTGAAGAGCCCTTTCTGTCATCCCTTCCATACAGAGATATTCACCTCACAAGCTGCCACAGCCAGCCCCAGCCCAGCCCCCTCTCCAAGCACAGGGTGCTGCACTCAGGGCTCTGAAGCTCTCTGCAAAAACAAGCACTATCTTTTGGAGAGAGCAGGGTCCTGGTTTTAGTCCATAGCTGATGGCACTTACCTGGGAGAATTACACAGGATGTTAACAGTGGGATGACAGGAAGATACCACTGCTTATTTGTGGACTATCCCCAATCCCATCTAAACATCATTATCACGATTTTATTTCACAGATATTTTATCTCAGGGTCCTGGGGAAGCAAATTTCTGTATAAATATCTGGAGAGGAAGGAAGGAAAATCAACAAAACCCCCAGAACACTTACTTGAAAATCTGACTGCAGCTGTTTGACTGGTGACAGTCCCTAGGGAGGTGTGAGACACACAGGAATAATTACCCTCAGCACCAGCCCTCTCAGGATATTTACTGTCCTTTGCCACAGCCTGCGATGAGATGAACAGCGATCCATTTGGAAGCACATGGAGATGTTCCTCTTCCACTAATGGAAACCCATTCTTCTTCCATGTGATATTGATCACTTGCTCAGCAGGGGTCAGGTTACAGTCCAAAATCACCACTTGGTTGGGCTCCAGTATCACCTTTGCAGGACCAGCACTACAGCTCAGCTCCAGAGAATCCCCTTCCGACAGCCTCCCTGCAAAGAAAAGACGTGTTGCAATGGGGGTTACTTTCCTTGATTTCATCACACCCCAGTTTTACACAGCAAAGGAACTGGGTGAAATTCAGCCCTGTAGGGTGACCAACAAAGCCCATATGCACTGCATTCTCCAACCCCCAGCCCTATGGCTGTACGACCTGCACCATTTCTGCCATTCCCAATGGGCCCAGCAGCCAGCTCTGTTGTCCACATTTGTTTCCATGCTGGACTCAAGCAGAAAGCAGCTGGAAGAAGGTGAAGAGGTGGTAACAGTAAGAGCAAGCCCAGAGGATGCAGTAAGGGCCCCAACCTTCCATGGCTGCCTGTGGCAGGCTCCCCTCTCTCTTGTACATCAGGGCCTCCTCTGAGGCTAACCAACCCCCACAAGATAATTAAGTGCAAGGAGAAGTATCCAAGCCCCAAGTGGCACTCCAATGCCAATGACCACAAGCCAGTTAGAGCAGCTCCCCCTCATACTGGCAGTAAGAGCTGAAGTCCAGCTGGAAAAGCAGCACCTCCCATTGATGTTCATGTTCTGGGAAACACATTTCAAAGGAAAGATAATAAAAGAACAGTTAAAAACATGAGCTGCTGTCTCTGAGCATTTTATCCCATACAGGTGAATCCAGAGCGAGAATGGACGGATGCATTTTCCCCACTAGAAAAGGGAAATTGTTAGCAGACAGTACCCAGCACATGGCCTTAGGCAACCTTCCTGCTGCAGCCAGAAGCCAGAGCAGTGACCAGCAACAAGCTCAGCTGAACAGATCTTGGTCTGGCCCACTTCCAAACCCACGTACTTGAGGGGGCTCCACCTCTGAAACAATGCTCAGCATTTCCTAAAAGAATATTGCCATTAATAAAATGCATTTGCCGTTAGAGTTCTCCAGAGACACTAAGTCAATGTTAGCTGGCAGCACTGCTTCCACACACCAGCAATTTCAATCTCTGCTGTGCTCAAACCATCACCATCCACTCTTTTTATGGCTCTGCTCCAAATTATTTTGTCACTGCTCCAATCAGAAATGTTTCCTGCCTCTATAACAAGTTTATCAACACTGGATATGAACCACATGGCTCCCTGCCCGTCTCCTATCGCAGAAGGCTACAGATTAATTTTATAGGAATTCAAACACCCTATTAAACCTGCTACTACCTACTGCTGATAAAAGGGCTGCACTTTGAAACAGTGTGTGTTAAGCATGCAATTAGGGGCAATGACACGCAAAATTACATATGCAGGGAGATGGAATTATTTCAAGGAGTGTGCTGGAAACCACAGGTGCCCCTGGAAGGAAGGGCCTAACCCTGTCCCCGCACATGGCCGATTCAGTGCCCATGGGGACGGGAACTTGTCAGGTTTGTCATCACTGCTGCCTTGTACAACGGCCACTGAGAACTCAGTGCTGGCCAGCTCTGTCCCTTCAGTGATGAGGAGGTCACACAAGAACCCTGCCTGGTGATTGCCGTTGTTATGGGACAGAACAGATCCTCTTCTGTCACCTTCACTAGGACATCTGGGGTCAATCTTGCAGTCCTCAAAGACAAACTCCAGCAGGATACAGAGTTGTCACAGTCAGCACAACAGCCAGGCATTGTACACCCTGACAAAGGGGCAGCCACTACCAACACAGAGCTACCTGCAGGTCCCTGGATTGAGGGTCTTCCCACATGGATGCCTCCACCAGACTGCTATCTCACACTCTGCAGGGAGGAAGCACAGGCAGAAGCAGCAGACATCCCTGAGCTCCCAGTAAGCACACAGCACAATGGAATTCCTGGATTTGTCAGCCAGCACAGCCCTGGCAGGTCCAGGTCAGGCAAATGTCACAAAGGGCTCTCCTACAGGGCAATTCTACCCATTCATGTCTCCTAGGGCAGATATGAGGATCACAGGAAGCTAGAGAATTCAGCATCCCCAGGAGGAGAGCAGCAGGGGAACATGAAGCTGAAAGGCTGCCCCAGAGGTACTGGAAAGACACTGCCTCTGGAAACCTTTCACGCAAGACAGCTGGTACCAAGAATCTGTATGAAGCAGTGAGAAATTTGGCACAAACACCTGTGCAGGTGACATGGACAAGCAGAGGAAAGGGTTAACAGCTGGAGAAAGCTCAGCTGAGCTCAGGACAGGAGGCACACCCAGATGCTGTCATGAGAACCCCCATCCCTGGGAGAATCCTCATCCACGAAGGAGCAGTGACACGGACACTTCTCTGAAGCAGCTGCTGGCAGCCTGTGTGTGTACACACCCCCTCTGTGGAGGCAGGGCTGCTACGGCAAAGGCTGAGGTGTGTGACGCAGAGCTTATTCCAAAAGACTTGAAACTTTGCTGGGTCAAGTCTTCATTCTTTGCCCTTCCTTACACTTGTCATCTTTAGAAGCTCCCGTGTATTGCTTAGGGAAACAGCCTGCATAGCTGTCCTATTTTCTTGTTTCTTCCAACAGCAATTAGAATGGCACTTTGCTGAGAATACTCCTCCTCTTCCAAAGGTGAAGTGCAAGGGGACAGCCAGGAATAGAGAAGGGATCGGCAGGGCAGCTTCCCACAGTAAGAAGCAATTATCAGCTTCTCAAACTTCAATTCCTTAAAAAGTCAACTCAACCTGCTTGTAGCGGAGTAAGAACAGAACATACTTTCCATCATAGAAAAAGAAGTATTTGCTTTTCAAAAACGTGGTGATGTTTCTATATCCCTCAATCACCTGCCTCTTTTCCCCAAAGTCAAAACCTACCTGTACCCAAGCTTCTACTTGGTTGGTCAAACATGTGTGACCACCCCTCCTTGTTTGTTATTTAACACAGCCTGCTGGGAAGGCCTCCAGCTGGGCAAATAAAGTTCCCACCCAACACCACACTGCTCTGACCTGTCCCGAATCATCCAGCCCTCCTTCCTGCCCTTTTGGCCCCAAAATACTGCAAGTTTTTGGTGACAAGCCATTTGCACATACAGTGGTTGAGCAGCAGGGTCCAGAGTGCAGGCTTGGCATTGCAAAAAGCCTCAGTATGACTTTTGTCCCAAGATGTTCAAAGAACTGCATAAATACTCACTGATTAAGGAAAAAATACCTTCCAGGCTCTGGAAACGTAGGAGGAGGTCTGGTTCAAAACACAGCACTAAATTAGCAAGCCTGACAATGAGATAAAAGCCCCTTCAAGGGAAGGGATCAGAAGAGAGTAAAATTAGTCCAAGTGAGATCAAAGACAAATGAAATCAGGAATGTTAAGTGCTTACAGAAGCTGCTGACTATTTCCAACCTCCATTCTTCATCCTGTAGTGACAGCAATGGATAGGACCCCGGTTAAGTACAGAGCCACGTGCTCATGCAGCCTCTTGCTCACCTCCACCCTCTTACCTGCCAGAGGTGATGCTGTAATTAACGTAATCAAGGTGGGCTTCTAACACAGGAGCCAGAAGGGCTTTTCACACATCAGTCCTAGGCAGGTGTTCCAGCTAGAGATCTGTGCTTTGGAGCTGAACAGCTTTTTACTTTTGACTCCTCCTGGAAGTACTTTCAGCTGCTGAGCCATTCCAAGGTGGGCAGTAATGGCTTTCAGGTCATAAATGTATGTGCAAGTACACACTCACACGCAGATATACACGACATACTTGTGCATTCACATACACAGAGTCCTGGGGGAATGCAGATGTATTCAAATGCAGAGCATGCCCTGGAATGGAGGGTCTTTGATGTAGCAAGTTAAAAAGCATTTTGTTCCCACGAAAATTATATTTTCTGACCCAGGCTCTGCAGGGCTTTTTTCACTCTCCTCCGTGTTGCTTAACCCCTAGGCTATACTGTGCATAAAAACAGCCCAGGAGAAAATGTTCTTTTTCTCCCATCTATTTCCTCACTTCCATCAGCCATCCATCCACCTCCGGCATCCAGGCCCGGTGAAGTAAATTAAAAAGTCTCCTGTTGAGTGGCATAAAAAAACAGGGCGTTTCAAATGAACAAAGGTCGTCAAATCTTCAAGGCACAAAGCTGTCCTCTGCCCTCCACGGGAGCACAGCCCCTGCCAGCCTGAGTTCAGATCCAAGGCAGGCATCTGAAAATCCACATTAAACCAGCCAACAGCCCTTCCCCAGTCACACATCTCAGCATCCAGCCAAACCCCACTCCTATCATCTCTTCTCCCCAACATCAAAGGGAGGCAGGAATAGCCCAACATACCACTGAGCAAAGGGGAAGAAGAACAGATTCTGTTGGGTTTTAATTTCAAATCTATAACTAAGCAGGTGAAGTGTGAGCGAGCAACAGCAAGGTCTGACAGATTCCTGACAAAGCAATTACTTCAGCAGAGGTGACACCCTCGCAGCAGTCTTTTTACATCCCGGACATGCAATACTCCAAGCCCATGGAGTTGGGACCTTTCACTCCGTGACTAAGAACAGCATAAACCCCCACTTGTATCCTTGCACACAGGGCTATTTCCCATCTCTTTCCTGAGGTTTAACCACTTAAATCAAGGTGGAAAAACCTCGATGAGGGAGATGCTTGTTCTGGTGAAATTTTGGCTATCAGCAGTAAACACGTCCTTGAGCTCTGCTACACAGCACGAGCAAATAAAAGGTTACTGTTCAACAGGAGACAAATGGCTTTGTGCGGAGAACGGTTTAGTAATTACTGTGAAAACAAAACATTCAGGCATAAACCAAAAAGGATTCAGTGCACTGGCATATCTCTGTTTCTTTTCTTGCACAGCTGAAATCACCTGATCCACAACCCCTGAGTAAGGCCCGTAAGACTGACAGCACATCTCCATCAATTCTATCATCTCTTCACGAAACTCATTCAGCTGGGGAAAGCCAAAGACATTTAGGCACACCCAAGATCCCAAGGCAAAACCACTCCTACAACCCCCAGCCCACTCAACAATTCCAAGGCTCAGACCTTCATTTCAAGGCAGAGGAGGCCCACCTTTAGCACAGCTGAGTGAGGCCCCGGGAGCAGCTCAAGGACACCCAGCCCAAAGCTGCCAAACCACTGACAGCCTCCAGTGCCTTCTTGCAAAACCCCTCCAACACTCCCAGCCCAAAACAAAGAGCTGAGCCAAGCCAGACAGGACCCATTACAGCACAGGCCTTGGGAGATTAATACTTCACAGGGAGCAAAGTACAAGGGTTTCTAATCTGACACACTTCCAGAGCTGACATCACTTCTAGTTCTTGGCAGCCAGAGATTTTCCTGGGGAGCCGCTGTTGTGCTGCAGGTCCCACAGCCTGGAGCGTGGCCAGCATGTTTCCTGTTCCACACACATCTGGCACTTTGAAACTGGCTTGTGCACCTTGCAGAGATCCAGCCAAAGAAAACCTTCCCAGGAGCAAGAAAGTGGCTCAGGCAAGGAGAGCAGAGCGCTCGGTCACCGTGTGTGTTCCGTGGGATATCAGGTGGTACCAGGAAAGGGCTCCTCTCTCCCCTCTACATCCCACAGGAGGTGGCAGGAATTCAAATTGCACTTGAGCCTCTGCACTGTCGCCTGCCTTAATTTATGTATTTATTTTGGATGTTGAACTCGTGGAACTCAACAGCACAATTAATCTTATTTAATTGGGAGTGAACAGCACTGAAGAAAAGTGAAGTTACTCCTTCCAAAGCGTTTTCCTACCTCTCAGCAAGCCAACTACTGTGCCATTGTTCTGCTTAATGTAACCTTCTGCCGATGCTCTTCAGAGGCTCTTAGAGCTATAGAAAATCTTTACGTTCCCATTGTCTAATTCAAAGAGTGACTGTACTTCAGTGTGTCCCCATTAAAGCAACACAAAGCTCTCTTTCTTCTTGGAAACTTTATGCATTGACAATTACAAGTCAATAGCTTGGTCTCAGTCTGTTTTTAGGGCAATTGCACTTGGCAAGTGGTGACCCAGAAAGAAATCTGGACGAAGGTCTCCGACAGTCTGCATGCTGGGTGCTCGGCAACACCAGCTCTGAAAGCAGAACCGGAGGAGCTCAGCTTGGAGCACCCCACTCCCATGATCTCTACAGAATGGGAGGCTGAAAGAGGAGCTGGACACCTAAATCCCCTTTTGCATCACTCGTTCAGCCTCCCCACGGCACAGTCAAATAGAAAACATTATTCCACTAAACTGTAAGGAGGCCTGTGAGACTGAAGGGTCAAGATCCCCACGTTCCCTATTAGTTACCAGATGTTACTGGAACTTTCCACCTTGTAACAGCAACAGGAATAAGAAAGTTACACCTTCAACACCCATTAAACCTCTCTGAACAGAAGGCTCCTAAAACTAATCTCCAGAGCTGCTGAAAAGACCATTTTATTAACACTTGATATCCAGGCACAGCAGAGCGGTTCAAGTGCTGAGCAGTGCTCACCAGTGGGAAGCCAACCTTATCCTAATTCTGCATATAAGCAACCTGGATGGTTTATTTAATAATGCAGCATCTCCCACTGCTGCAGGAGTATTTATCCAGCTGGCAGCAAGGGACACTCAGATCATCCCTTGTCACTAAGCTGATCCCAGCCTTTCATGAGCAGCTGGGTGCCAGCCCGGCGCTGCAGGCAGCAAGAGGCAGCACACGGAGAGTGTCACATTGTCCCCACGTCACGGGGCTGAGTACGAGGCTGTGCCAGGAGCAATCCCCTCACACCCTGCACAGATCCAGCTGCAGCCATGGTGTATGTACAGCGTCCTGGTCACTCCCCAGCTCGGGCCTGGGTGAACATTGGTGCTCCTCAAGTCCTGGCACACATCTGGAGCCAGGACGAGCGCTGGCAGGGAAAGTTGGAGCATTCAGCTCCCCAAAAAGAACAATGCTGGGCATGAGTCTCTGGCCTTTGTGTCCTGTTCAAATCCCCAGTTCAAAACAAAAGAGCAGAAGGGATGGCATGAAAGACACATTTAAAACACATGCATCACTGATGATGGGCCAAACCTGGAAAGAATGATATAATCTAAAGCTGTAATTACAGTAAATAGATGTGCTGGTTTGGGCTGGGATTGAATTTATTTTCTTCACATGGGGAAGTGAATACTTTTGTGTATAAATGTAACATGCACCAAGGAAAACACCAAGGAAATAGAACAGCTGAAAAGAACCCCATGGAAGTATTTTTGAAGATGCTCCTAACACTGGAGTCAACTGAAGCTGTTCATTTCAGCCACCCAAGACCATGAAAGCCACCAACGCACACAGCACTGCAAACTCCAACCTAATAAAATGCCAATCGATTTCCAGAAAGGACTAAGTGCTCTCCTGCTTCCACAGAAGCATCAGATTTGCCCAAATATCTGTGTCTACAGATGATGCCTAACAAATAGGAACAAACACCCCACCAGCTCTCAAGATCAAGCTCCTTCTCATTGAGATGTGTTATTCTGATGTACCCCCTGCAACAAATGGTCCAGAAAGATGAAACAAATCAATAGCAGTAATAATTTATTCATTGTGTTGAATTGTCAGTGGCAATTATAACAGTAAAGTGCTTGACTTTCACGAAGGTTAAGCTTTTGCATTTCTACCCTCTGACCCCAGAAAGGTTTCTGAAGGCAGAGGAAGCCTAGAATTTCAAAACCCAGATTTGCTAAACTCAGCCCTTTTCAGGTCTTCTCCCCACAGTGTCTCACAGTGGAACAGGAGAGGTGTCCCCGCGTAGAGCAACATAGATGTGAGCCTCCCTCACACTGAAGGATGCTCGAAGTGCCAAAGTGACTTAAACACTAAAATCCCAGAAAGCCCCTCCACAACCCCCACACTGCCTGATCCAGGAAAGACTGAGATGTTCCTGTGCCTTTCCCAGCGGTTCCATGCCCAGCACACAGAGCACCAAACCTCAGGCTTCGCTCTACAAACATCTCCAAGGCAAATGTCCATCTCCTGGCCCTCATCTTTCCTTTCTTAAAAAGCCATTGAGGAGCAGTTGAGACGATCCCTGCAGAAGCTGCTGCAAGCACGGGAGGCATGGGGAACTCAGGACAGAGCCCTGGGTTTGCATTCAGAGATTTACAGTGTGGAGCCACATTAAAATTACAAGCTTGAACAAGCACACTGGAACAATAACACATCAGAGTCCTGTAATTGGGCCCTGAAATACACTTAGTGAAAAATACAGACCAGCTGCAATGCTGGAAATGCTCCTAATGCAATCCAAGGTAATTATTGGTAACAGACCATCAAACAAGTGCATTAATATGCTCTGATCAGAGAGAGAATCAGATGGGACAGTCTGGCACAGCAGCTTGTACCTGCAAATTATGTAAATTATTTGAAAGAGCAAAGCCCCAAAGCCCTAGAAACACTAACTCTAATGAAAGTTATTAAATGCTATTTTTGTTATCTGCTGGTGTTAACATCAGAAGGCCCATTTGCTGCAGTGACTGTAATTGTGCTGCCGAGGGTCCAGGCTGAATAAGCCTGAGATTTGCAGACGAAAATGACTGCCTTGGATTTGCATGATCTCACCGACACCCGTTTAAACACATAATGACTTCCTGGATTTTTCACTGATGTTGGAAAGGAAACCCAGTTATTTTGCTTTTGTGAGATGCACGAGCTCCTGATTTTACCTCATCATACGTAAACTTTATCGGCAAAGGACACAGAGGAGTCTGAAAGAAGATCTCCTGTTACTACATTACCTATTTTTATACTTCAACTGTTTCAGTTTAGCATACTTTTAGGATATACTTTAATCTCTTCATGCCTGAGAAAGCTAAAAGCATGCAGTATGAGACAAGCTTCAGTATCATCCCTCTTGAGAATAGTCACTTAACCAGAAACTAATATTGCCAAATAAATACACAGAAATCTTTCACCTGTGGGCTACAGTTTAAGAGTATTTTGTAGCTCTTTCCCTCTGGCTTAATGGCTTTGCATATTCCAAAGATGCAAATATAAATACATTAAATTGAAAAATGTTCAGTTCTGACAGTGAATATTTTATCAGTCAAGTTCTCACCACCCTATGGTATTTAAAAAAAACAAAAAAACAGCACAGCCAATTGCTAAACCTTGGGAAAAGTCAAAGAGGAATGAAAGTGTTCCTACTCCAAGTCTGAATCCAGCAGCCAAACTTCCCAGGTAATACATCCTGTCCTCTCTACCAGATAATTCTTTAGCCTTTGTAACCCAGAATTTTACACACAAAATGCAGTATAAAGTTGTGGAGCAAGCAGAGCCCATCCTGCTTCTCCCTCCTTTTAAAGACATCCAGAAACTTGGGCTATACTTTACAATTTCAAAAGAAATATCCCTCTAATCTTATTTTCTTTTATTTTCCTGTTGCAAGACAGATACACTTCCAGCTTTAATGGCGCACCCAAAGACTGATCCACCACCAGTCAGAGTCAGAGGCACCTCCAGTGACTTCCACAGCCTGGTTCACTGTCCATCTTGCTTCCCAGCAGGTCAGGCACGTTGCACATCACCAAGGACAGCAAGAAAGCTCGGCAGCAAAGAGGAAGAGTGTGGTACAGAGAAGGACACAAGGCCTTTGACTCTGCCCCTGCTTGGGTGTACAAGGCCTGTGCTCGGAGTGCCAGCTCAGCCCCAGAGCCCCAGCTCACCCACCCTGGCTCTCAGCAAAGCAGGCAGGAGTGACAACAGCTGCTGTAATTTATTAGTTGTGTCTGCTCACGCTCACCAACCCTCCCTAGGACGAACCGCTCCGATCACAGCCAGACGGAAACGGCGAGTGTGACTCGAGGCAGCGGGAAAAACACTTCTCCATCACATGTGCTTTCCCCTTCACAGGCTCCCCTTCCAGTTGTCTTGCCTGTCATTAAAAGGAACTTACAACCTGCTGCTGAATGATGTACTGTAATCAATACAAACAGCCACAAGATCCCCTGCAAAGGATGTGGGAGTACCGCTCAGCAATGATATTTATGAGTGCAGGATCCCACAGACCAGAGCAGTCCCAACTCTCCTGAGTATTTCCACTATTTGCACTGAGATTAGAAAATTAAAATGATATTTTACGCTTAATGGTTTGAACAAGACCTGTGAAGTCCTTCTCTCGGTCCCATTTACAACACAAACGCCAATGACAGAGCAGCAGATGGTCAGAAACACTCCCCTAGAATATTCAGGCGATTCAACTTGAATCTGTGCCCAAATCATTTAACTTTAATGGATTCTTTCATTAACAACCAAAGAAAGGGAATATGGTTGCCAGGACATTAAAATCACTTTTTCAATTATACTGTTATAAAATCGAACAAATTAGCTGTAATTCTTAGCTGAAGCTTAAATGGACGCACGACTTTAAGAAAGAAATTAAAATTGATTTGGATTAGTGGGCATCAAGGGCTTTTTAAAAATTAACAAGATTCTTATGACTTCATAGCATGGATGGATTAGCTGGAGGTTTCGCTGCCCTGCGCTTGCTACCTGCCAAAGCACGGCAGCTGGCTTCACAGCATTTGTTACAGCGGGGTTTAATTACACTGAGGGGAGAGAATGCAAGGATTGAAGATGGAAACATAGTTCTAGAGAAGCTGGGTGGTGTCTGAATTCACCTTTTGGACCCAGCCCAGCAGGGTCTTGGCAAAACTCAGGACAATCCTAAACTCTAAGCTTCAGCAGGAACAAGGTCTACAGGCTGTGGTGTTTAACTCAGGGTCATCTTACAAAACTATACTGGATGCTTCACAAACACACAACACAAAAAAAAAATCAAGCCCAAGAAAGACGTAAAGAACACACAACTTAAATGCAGGCTACTGGGAAAAAAAAAAAAAAAAAAAAGCAAGATCCAACATACTACAAAAACCCAAAGCAGGTAAGGAGTAACAATGGGAACAGCAGAAAGAGTAATTCATAAAGGAACCAGGAACTGTAACACTGGGCACAAGGATGCAAGTTACCTACAACACAAAGCAATGGGGTCACACTAGGAAGAAAAACGTCCTTTATATTGTATAATATGAACTTAATGAAAGAGACCTTCACTGAACACAACTTGCATTGATCCTAAAGACCAGGAACCCTAAGATGTACTTTAGAGAGCCATCTCCCTGCTAGGGAAGGGAGTGATTTGGAACTGTTGCTCAGAAAAAAAGAGACTGAAACCAAGCTGGAGACTTTTATACCTGCACTGGACAAAGCCTTTAAAAATTTATTTATTTAAAAAAAAAAAAAAAAAGAAAAAAAAGCAGCACTAGTGGGAACAATCCTGTTTTGACCCCTGCGAGCTGGACGGGATGTTCCAGCGCTCAGGCCCCACCCCGAACAGCTCCAGGATGAAGCACTGCTGAGAGCACCTGCCAGCTGGCACAACTGGCCTCTCTGTAAGGTAAATGCAGCAGAACATTTCAAAACCATTTTTATGAAATCTTGCAACACAAAGCACTTTAGATGACTCCCCTTTACGAGTCAGCATTTCATATTTAGTTATTTCTGCTCTTTATTGCAACACAGCGGGTGGCAATTTGCATCAGTAAAAGCTGGCTGGAAAAGTTAATCTTTCTTTGGTCAATCCTGAATATTACGGCTTTGCCATAATCCTGCTGGTTTGTCACCCTGGGTCTGGCTTTCAGATATGCCACAGAGTAATGTTCTCCAATAAATGAAGAAGAGCTTTACCCTTTGAACCAAGCTTTGAATTGTAATCGCCGTGGGTCTCCGCGTGCTGGTTAGCAGGTCTTATATTTAAGAAAACAGAAGAACATATTTTAATCCAGAATCTTTCAAGATCCATGTGTCTTTGAGTTCTTTTAATGATTTTAAAATCAGGGCACCCTCTGGTTTTCTGTTAGAACTAATGGCAAGATTTGCCTTAATAGGGTGGCAACTATGCACACATGATACACACACCCAAGACCTTTATCTCATCCAGGGTAGGGATCTGAAAAGCCTGGAGTTGGTAAGAAAGGAGAGCCCCAGATGAGACTGTTACTGACACTGATCTCTCCGCAAGACAAAGCAGAATGGGCTTCTGCAAACCAGTGTTTCAGGCTGAAGGTGGCTTTTACTTTTGCACCACTGCAATGGCACAAGAGCAGGCACATTAAATCCAGGTGCTCCTGCTGAACAGCAGCAAATGCCAGGGTAGGGAATGGTGATTTCCAGCCATGAGCACAGGAACTTCCTGACCCAAACTGCCTGACCCAACCAAGCAGCACAGACAGCAACTGCAGCTGTGAAATCTGGCCTCCAGGCTCACATTACTGCCATGCAGGAGCAGGTAGAGGAACTGGCACTTCTCACCACACTGCAGGCACCAGCACCTCTGTCCATCAACTGTGGGTTAGAAGCACCTACAGGGACTCCTGAATATCCATTCTGACTTGTCTACGAGTAGAAGCTTATTATTATCATAATTATTAGTAACAATTATACAACTATTATATATGTTAATATATGTCAACAGAATAAGAATATTAATATATTCTCTACAGGGTATTTCACAGAATTAATGAGATCTCATAATGAGCCTAACCTCTCTGACATCTTGCTGATGCTTTTTTCTAAGCAAGCTACTAAATTCAGTGTGCATCTGCTCCAGCACTGAACAGGCTTGCAACTCAACTCGATACCGTAGGTGAAAAGGACGTGAATGCTGATGAAGGGAGGTTTCTGCCTTGCTGGGGGCAGTGATGGAAGAGGCAGATGTACATTTACTTTTGTTGCCTTTATTATCAATCTGGTTCCCTCTACTACAGGCAGCTCTGAGCAGCCAAATCTTAAGCCACCCCAGCTCCTGCTGCAGGGAATGGCAGAGTCCCCAAGAGCTCTTTGCCACTGACACATCAATTCAAGTACATCACAGGGCTGTCTATCTCCAGGCCCAACTCCTCCCCAAGACCTCCAAAGTCAACTCCAGCTTTGTGAGGCTTCTGCTCACAGCACTGTTTTCCTAGTGATCTTAGCTGGCATGCAGGGCTTCCCACCCTCTGATACCTGCCCAGCATGCTCAGGTGCCATGGAAAGGGAAGCAAGCACCCTCCCATGCACTGGGAAAGAAACCACAGTGCAGTCCTACAGCCAGTGAAACGTATCCTCAGAGCCAGACGCAGTGGTACACCCAGAGACACACGGGGCACCTCTTAAGTTCATCTGCGTCCTACCTCCTGCACAAGCTGAGATTGGGGAATAAGAGGTAACTCATTTCAGTGCCAGATCCTAAAAGCCCTAATTCTCTGGTAGTGAATTCAGCAGCAAAATTCTCACAGAGAGGAGGATTTAGCCCTCGAGAGGTTCAAAACAAAAGGAGCATCTGTGACTCACCGATGAGAACCACAGCAACACCAGTGTAAAAATTACATTCATATGCACTTGATGCTACTCATGGAAAACAACTCTGGAGCCTTTCTGCTGGCAGACCCCATCTCTGAACACTCTTCTTCCCTCTTTTGTTCTTTATTGGATATTTGCATGGAAATAAGAGCCGTGTTTCTCAGCTGCTCATCTCATCCTGCAGGCTGCCCTTCCTTAACAGAAGACAGACTTTTCAGGGAGGCTGTTTTCAGGCAAATAGCCTGGAATGACAGAAGAGCAGAGCACATGAGCACCTCCCAGAGCCAGAGTGCCAGTACCAAGCCAGGGATACCCCCTGTGCACAGACAGCCTCTCACCCCTTTGGTGATGAAAGCTGCTGAGTACACCGGAAGAGTTCACTGGGAGACTCTCAGAGCATCTTCCATGGAAAACAAGTCTCTTACTTCAAGACCATGCTAAGAAGGTCCAGTTGTGTGGCATACAACACGAATGTTCACCAGCCAAGAAAAGCCCTGCTAGCCCAAGGTACCCCCAAATTCAGCACTGACATGTGGCACCATCAATATGAGACTCAGACTCCTTCTAAAAAACCAACCTGACAGTTACTGCAGGTTCAGATTCTGCTCTTGCCCCTGAATCTTCCTGTAATTTTTGCTCTTTTTTAAGCATAGTTTGTTGTTCCAGTGGGGTTGGCTATGTGGAAAGTCTAACCGAAGTGGGGGGAAGCTGACAGCGACCTGCTCCGTGTATCTAACTCGGAGTGTGAGCCAGACAGCGCTGTCAAAGGGCAAAGAATACACTCTGGAAACAAAACCTCTTTGTTCCTCTAATTTTGTTCCAGTTAAGTCAGTTCAGCTGTTCCATATAACCAGTCAAAAACATTCAGCATTTCCCAAAGTATTTTAAGACTTCAAAGTTGTAGGTTTTATTTTGACAGTTTTAAAGCGCGTAGCTTTTTTTTTCCCTCTACAGATTTTTTTTTTTGCATTAAAAACAAGGCTGTTTAATAAATTAAGCTTTACAACAACCACTGCCGCTCTGCTTTTATCATGGCTTCAATTAAAATATTGTTTCTTGAAGACAGCTAACGGCTTCTGAGAAAAAAAAAAATGAGGGTGTTTCACTGAGAATGTTTTCAATAGACTTAATTTGTTAAAACTTGTGATTAAAACCAAACTCCAAGTAGGGCAGGCTCAAAACCAGGGGGGGTTTAAAGCTGTCCAAGTTGCTGATATGAACTCAAAACTTCAGAACCTCAAATGAGTTTACCTAACAAGTAAATTCTTCAACACCCAACAATGGAATATTTAGGAAAAAGTGACCTCTCCAACATTCACTGATGAGGAAAATGTAGGAAAAACACCGTTTAGAGCTGTGCCTGGCAGCTCAGCAGAGATGGGAGCTCATCAGGAGCAGGCTGTTCCAGAACAAAACCTCTCTACATAACCCAGGCAACAGATCTGACCTTTTCATCTACAAAAACCAGTCAGCCCACCACTGAACTCATTACTAGGGGAGAGCTGCCCCTCAAACCCACTTTTTTTTTCACAGTCTCAGGGCCGAACCTGTTTTGACACCGATTGCCGCCTGTCAGGAAAGTGCTGGAACAGCTCAGGGACGAGACCTGTACTGAAACCAAATCTGTCTGAACTCTCCCGGCGTAACCTGAGCTTCACACACCCGCGCTGACATTGTCACCACACTGAACAGGAGCCAAGCAAGCAAACCAAGGACTCGTGTCTTCAAAAGCAAACAAAAGAGAGTTATAAAAACTAATTAGCTGTTTGCGCTCACTGCTGCTCTTCTCTGCAAAGCTGTAACCACAGTGAGTACTTCTCTGAGGCCTTCTCAACAGCAGCTCTGCGATGGCCCGGGCTGGGCCAGCTTCACAGTGCCAGCAGCAAAGGCCCTAATCCCACAGTTTTGAGGTCAAAGCTCCGCTCACACAGTTCACAGTACAGCCCACAACCAGCTGTGTCAGCACAACTGAGAAAGCAGGATCAAGCAGCCGTGGGGACGAAGCTTTTAAGCCAGCGATGCTGCCAAACGCTTCGTATCAAACCCTGCCTATTTGCATTTCTGCCTTGGGCCCCATCTGCAGCTTCCCAACCACGTAAAAGCTGTCCCCAGGGAGAAGAAAGGCTACTGTCCATTTGTTCAACACATCTCAAGTACATCCAGCTTCAAATGAAATAGGTGGTAAAACTCTTTTCCGTACAGTTCTGACTCTCTTGTTGTCTGGGGGAAGGGAAGACCAGAAATGGAAGTAGCTGGTCCAGTGGCTTTGATCACCAGGCACCAGTGCAGCTCCCAAGCCCCCCCAGCCTTCCACACCAGCACCACATCCTCACCATCACAAACACACTCACTCTTAATTCTCTCCTCAACTTCCTCTTCAGATAAAGGATCCTACAAAGTAGGTCTCCAAATGCAATATCAGTTAAATCACTTTGTAGTTACACACAGGAATATCTTTAAAATATGGTTACATCCTGTTCCAGAAGTCTTAATGAGCCATATTTTTAGCCCAGGAATAACCTGAAAACCAGCAGAGACACATTGCAGCACTAAAACAATGTCACTGTAAAGCTATTTCATTACGAGCCACGGCTCTCTTTGCACAGATAATTCCTTCCAAGAGCCCAACTAAGCTGTTACAAGGTTCTCCAGCAGGCACATGTGTAGAGCAGACAGAAAAAAGCCTAATATACCAGGCAAAAGTTGAGAACCAGGAGAAAGAAAGGAATAAGCACAGGAGACGGGTCCCTTTCAACACACATGTCTCAGCAGAGGTCACTGCAATGACTGGGAGCTGGAGGAGGGCCAGGGCACCATGCATGCATCTGCCAGGGATCCCACCCAGGCTCCAGGCAGGCATCCTCACACACACGGGAACTGCAAGGCCAGAGAAAGCAGGAGCTCCAGCTGAGACCACCCAGCCTCTCGTGCCTCACACTCACTACCTGCGGTGACAAAGTCACTGACACAGCCACAGCTGGCACAGCTGCACGAGGGAGCACAGACCATCCTCCAACAGCCGTCTGCACCATCGTCAGCGTCCAAAGGTGACAGACACCTGGGGGAAGACAGAGGCAAGGCCAGGCATCTGGCACCCCAACCTGCTCAAGCTTCATGTGAGAAGCAAGGAGAAGATGAAGTACAAACAGGATCCAGACACAACAGTGCCAGGCACTCTCAGGACATTTCTGCTCGTGCCCAGGGGTTTGAAGAATTCAGCAGCACCCACAGCAGCTCACTCCCAAAGCCCCTGTCTGGCACACTGCACTGCCTGGGAGTCCTGCAGGGCTTGTGACCTCACACAGGGCGAGGAGAGGCACGGACACAGCCCCCATCCGTGGTTCTGGGGAGAATTATCACTCTTTCACTCCCTCTAAAGGGTAGGAAGTCACAAAGACACCCCAAGCAAATGCTGGCGGAGCGACACCCAGTTCAACTCAGAGGGACAGTGTGAAACTCCGGTGGCTCTCAGGCTCTAGAGAGAAACTCTGAATTGCTTTTCTGGAAACTGCACCTTCCCTGATCCTAGAAGAGAGCTGGGGTAAGGGAATACCCATACACTCCTTAGCTCCTTAACATGAGGAAAAGAAGAATCTAAAATGGGCTTCTCTGAATCAGCTCCAAAGCTATCTCAGAAGAGCCACGTTATCTCCCAGCAGCTCAAGCCACTCCTATTTGTTACAGAATAATAAAGCCATTACTACTGAGCAATCACACTATTACACTGTTGTTTTACATGGCTATAATTTAACAGTTCACCACTGTTTGCTTTAGAAAATCTATTCTTGAAAGGTCTATAAAATTATGAACTCTTCCTCCAGTTTGAAAACATAGGCACGAGCAGGGATTTCTGTTTCCTGATTAATCGCATACCCCTACTAGTAAACACCAGCTTATATGAAACATCTTTTGTTTATTGAAAGTAAATAGCATGTGGACATTTTAAACAAAAAGAAGGTGGGAGGCAGAAGGGGACAGACAGATTATGTTTTTCACTTTCATTTTGCCTTGTGTCTAAACAAACAGCTCCTAACAGCTTTGTTTTCCAAACTAACTTTCTCCCAGCTGCTATCTGGAACCACAGAAAGGGAAAACAATACTCAAGATGTACAAGATTACTTGACTTTGCACACCCATTTTACTCAGCAATCAGTGGTCTGGCTACACAAGTCACAGGGAGAGTTGCTAGGAATAAGCAGAAGCCTTGGAGAGACTGGTTGGCTTCACAACAGATCAGCACTGGGAGGATTCACTCAGACCCTCACACCGTGCCGAGGGGAACCAGCACTTGGCCAAGCTTTTGTAACAGGTCCCAGTTTTGCCACAGGAACCAATCCTGCCTTTCACTGATCCACCACAGCACAGAAACGTGGAAGAGGACTCTGAACAACAGCTCAGAGAGGAGGTCAGAGAAAACTGAAAGACCCCTCAGAGAAAGCTCTTAAAGACCCCTCAGGGACAGCTACCTGCAGCATCTGAAAACAACCACCCTGATCCTTTTTAGCCATAGTTTTTACTGTTTTCATAAGGTACAGGAAGCACAGAGATATCAACCCAAGAAGGCCCAAGAAATTATACCAGGATGGAGGACACTCTAATGTTTCTGAATTTTTCATCATCTTCAAGATCAAAGACATTAATCATCAAAGATCTTTCTCATCCCTCTGCCTTCAACTGATGATCAAGGCACCAAATATTCCCACACTTCTTTTTCTTGCCTTCTTGGTACACAGTTTAGTGTTACTTAAACCATGTCTACCTCAAAAAGCTCCTTGCCCACAAGAGATGCAGCAACACTTCACTAAAGTTGCAGCGTGGGAATAGCTAGACTTAATATTTTGATCCACTTCACTCAAACAGCAGAAGATTCTTTATATCCAGGCATAAATACAGAAGACATGATTCTTAAGCGAGTCTCAGAAATTATGTGCAAACACCTGGCTCTATCGCAGCTCTCAATTACCAGTGAAATTGGTGATTTATTGCTATATTTAACCCACCACTTTCTTAATTGCACATCATGCCACAAATGAACAGCCCCTCCACAGACGATGGCCCAGCCCCTTCCGAGCTGGACCCTCACAAAAGGCATTTGAAGGGCCTCAAATGGAGTCCAGAGCGTTGTAACTTCTCACTTATACCTCATTCACCCCATCCAGGTCTTGCAGGAAAGCACCTGCTCAGCTGGGAATGCGCAGGCAGCCTGCACTGTGGGAAGCAAACCCTCTGAATGAGCCCTTTCACGAGGCCTGGTTCTCTCACAACAGCAAAGAACCCCCTGACAGCACATGGATTTTACTGCTACTCGCAGTGCAAATGAGATAATTAGGTCAGAAATCTTCAAAGCCCTGCCACTGCCATGGGTAATGAGATTCTGCAGTTCACCTGAAAATAAAATGGAAGCAGAAGGGCAGGTAAAGCTCCTTCTCTACCAACAGCCTGAAGCCTAGATGTGAAGCCACCCAGGAAACAGCTTAGTCTAGATCCATCAAGAAGAGGACCCTCCTAGCAGCTGGGAAGTCAACGCATGAATACAACCTTTAAAAAAAAAGGAGCACTCATACGGAAAAATCAGGGGCAGAACAGATTTGCCAATAAAACACAAGGCACAAGCAGCCAAACTGCCACATTTTAATCAGTGCCAGCCCTCTCATCTTGCTGTGTACTGGCTTTCTCCTCACAGAAAGAGACCAGATCACATCTCTGTTTTAATCTGAAATAGTCTTCAAAAAAATGGGGCGAAGAACCCTTCTGCAGGGGTGTCACTTCAGTGACAACCCAAGACACATGTGCTCCCCAGACCGAGCTGAAAGCTTTCACAACAAACAAAACCCCCTGGCACGTATCTAGAACGACTTATTGTACAATTCTAAAGTTAAGCAAAGAGACTCTCTTGTTTGCTCTTGATAGGCTGGGCTTTACGTCTGGAGTGTGTCTTCAGGGCAGGGTGTAAAGTGCCATAATGCAGAGCAGCTACAGAATGTCAAAGAACAGCTCCGGTCTCAATCCTGTCAGGTACACAAGGAAATACACATATAGACCCTCTCTGTGCTCTCCGTGCTTTCCAGCTCTCTCCAAACAGCCAACCTGGCCTGCAGAGCCCCTGCAGAGAGACCTGGATATGCAACTTGTCACTCAGAGGGGACAAGAACCAACCCTCCCATGCGTCACAAGAAAGTCATCTACTCCCAAGAAGAGAAGTCATGCTCGTCAAATTCCTGCCAACTCTACTGCATTTCCCAGGTAATTGCACAAACCATGAATTAATAAGAAATAATGAGCCAGCACACAAGGGAAGAGAAGACAATTCAGAACAAAAATTAAGAAAACTAATGGAAAAGTATATTTTAATTGCTCAGTGCAGACAACTGTCACTGCAAGCCTGCATTGCCCCAAGAGAGGTGTCACTTCCCTGGGAGGACACAAGGACACACAAGCCACCCACACAGCACAGGAACACAAGACGAAGGTGAGGGGGGCTTAGGGCAGGAGTTAATTTTGCAGAGAATAGACAGCGTGGGCAGTCCTGACAAAGCAGCAGCCTGTCCAGGGACGGTCTTGTCACCACCCACCTCATGTCCTTCAGGAAGTCACAAAACCCATCTGGGCTTCACTGCCTGGCTCCAGCTGCAGTGTCTGACACCAGCTCCTTCCATGGGTGTGGACCACCTCTGCCTTATCTAGACCTGCTCTGCTTCTTTCTGTTATCACCTAACACCACAGGTATGTTATCAATGCAGCCAGCCAGCCTTGCTGGGACAATGGCGGACAAAAAGGGCAGGTTTGACAGAGAAAATAATAAAATGGGAGATCATAAACTGTTAAGTCAAAGGGGTGCTCACAGTGAGACATGCATGATCTTACCAAGGACTTGACCACCTTGGGACTTTAATCCTCCTGGCTTAACTTCTTATCTAGTCCTGTTTGAAAAGGCAGTATCTGGTTGTGATCTGGAAACTCAGTTATCACTGAAAGAGCAGAGTGACCTCTTACAGCTCAGGGATTGTGTCAGGAAAAACAGCAACATAACAGCCATATGTGTGGCTACAGGGATGCATGTGAAGGTGGAGGAAAACAAGGAGCACCACAAACTTTGAACATGGTTAGGACCGAGGGTCAGAATGGGTGAAAATCCGCCCTCCCATTTCCAAACTTAAACTTACATCTATCATAACAGCAGGAGGAAAATATATTCCATAACCTATTTCAAAAATGCTTCACACCTACTTGGCTGTTTAACTTTCCAGCATCTACAGCGCATTTACCCACTGTCAGCGCAAGTTTCTCTTCAGAGCACATAAATCTTTCTGTTTTCCAAAGCTGCAGCCAGCTGAAACCTGACAGTTTGAGGACAAGGCAGTAAAAGGCCCGGGTCTGCTTCCAAATGGTGAAGGACACACTGCTCACACAGAATGAGAGCAGCAGAATTTCTGTGGGGACTGTCACACCACTTTGGGCTCTCCCGGATCAATAGGGGTACAGGCTCGGATGTGATGCTTCTCCCTGGCTGTCTCCGGGCTTCTGCTTATCTCACCAAAACACATCTAAAAGCACCTGGACTTACACTGAGATCTCAACAAAAACTTTCTCAACAGTGAGGAGAGTTTTGTCTTTGTGCATCTGACTTCTAGATGAGCGCAATAGATGGTGGCTGCTCTGGACCAAGGAATCCAACCTAATTTACTACTAAAACCAGATTTATTTCCATTAATCTAGACTAATTTCTGCTGCTCCTCCTATAATGAGGTCTGCTGTGCCTCAGCACATAACACTATGAAGATGAGAAATCCTCATCTTCATAACCAGGCAATTTTGGGCCATTTTGAATAGCTCCTTCTCTACTGTTAGAAACAAATTATGGGAATTATGTCTCTTCCACAGAGCCAGTTTTATTTCAGGAAACGCTGTGCGATCATTCTCATGTTCAGGTCAACAACAGCCATTCAAAATCTCCTTTATCCAACTTTTACTACTGTTGAGCAGGGATTAACATTAATTGAGCCCAACCCATATTAACCAAGGATTATTTGTTAGTCACCAGCTTATAATCACTGGCACTTTCCAGCAGAAACCTTTACATTGCTCAGATAACTTTCAGGATAATCCAAGTCACCTTTTCAATGAAATATATATAAAAACACACATCCATATCGTTGTCTTCTTCCTTCCAAAATACACAATTAGTGCAGCTTAGAAAATGCTATAAAAATTAGTTCTGTCAAATTTGCAGTCCAACAAGTTTCTGGTGAGAAGAAACCTATACTCATACTCCCTACGAGGGCAGCATTTTTTTTAAACCTCACCAACTTTCAAATACACAAAAAAGTATTCAGGAATTTTAATTTACAGGCCTGCACATACCACATACCACACACTACCTTAGCCTTTCTGCTTAAAATCTAAATGGCAGTTATACAGATGTGCTCCATCCTGATGCTTCCTCTGGTTTTCTGCATGTGAACATCCTGCTGCAACACTCCAGTCTGCCTCAGCAATAGCTCGGCTGCTCCGCAGAAGAGACGCTCTTGGAGCTGAAGGATTTCTTCACTTTTCCCTTGGCTGGCTTTGATCCCATCACATCTGGAAAGCCACATCCAGCACTGGTTGTCTGAGCTGAATGGCAGCTCTGCACTGAGCTGAGGAACTGGTGCCCTAGGGATCTGCACACTCCAGATCCAAGAAGTCAGGCTCTGAACTGAAGCAGTAGAAGATTTCCCCAGCTGAGCAAACACCTGACTGCTGAGAAAAGCAGGGCTTATTTACCACTGTTACTACAGAAGGCTGAGATTATGGATGGAAAACAGGTGAAAGACTCAAGGACCTTCATGTACTTGGTTCAGTAAAGAGCAGGTTATCAGGAAACTCGGTGAGTGTACACATCCTCACAGGGAGGCTCCTCATAGCAGCACCCCTATAAACCCCAGCTGGGTGAACTCAAACTAAAGGTGCACATTGCTGAGCAAGGACGTCAAACCACCCTCCCGAGGGGCTCTGATGGACATGTACCCACAGCAAATGTTCAAGGCAGAAGTGGGTGTTGCTTTTTAAGAGATGCTCTTTTTCAAGCACAACCATTAAACCTGGAACAAGAAACATCTCAGCTTCACACAGTACACAAGAAGGCAGCACAATATATTGCTTGCCTTAAACACATTGAACCAAGTGCCTTCACTGGTGTAAAAAACAAAGAATGATCTGACAGCTCAGCCTCATGCCCAGATGCTGAAATGTTGCTGAAGCCTTTCACCCCTCACTTAACTCCTCTGCTGCTAAACAGCAAATCCTGGCAGCAGCCACAAGCATGAAGTAAATGGGAAGCTCTTCTCTGCCAGCAGCTGGGAGAAACTTCCATCTCTTCTCACTTCGCATGTAAAGAAAACTCCACAATAGTACTTGTGGTAATGCTGCTTGCCAGATTTTCCAATGACAGACTCTTGAGGAAAGCCTCCAGATAGGAAGTCTGCTCCTAAGGACCCTCTTCAAGTGGATGACTTTTGACTTTGGGAATGTATGGTTCATCTTCTTGAGGAACGGTTCCTTTTGTTTTCAGTACAGAGAAAAAGAGTACAAAGGAAAAGAAGGAAAAGTTGCATTTACTGTGACCTAGGGTACACAGAGCTAAATAAATTTGATCAATATTTTGATTTCTCTGACAAAAGCCGCAATCAGCACTGACACAAACAACTGGTTAGCAAGCTGGGGGGGCAGGAGGGGTAAATCAAACCAGAGTTTCAAGATACTTATCTTTCCATCACAACAATTGTCACCAATGACAGTAATTTGCATAGCTAATGGGCAGTATTATGTTTACAAAACCATTCTTGGGAGGGAAAATCTAACCATTTTTGCCAACCCAGCAAAGGAGCTGGCGTTGGATCAGATCCTGGGATTCTTCTTCCCCTTTTGTCTTATCTGAGGGTATTTTGCCCAGACGCCTCACTATGGAACAACACAAAGTGCCTTCAGAAGAGCCTCTGCAAGCCACACAGACCCGTGGGGGACACGATCACCCTGCTGTCACAGCCTGAATTCTTCAACAGTCGGGCTGCTCCACCCTCTGTGACAAGGGGAAATACCTCTCAAGCAGAAAACCAATGGAGCCAAGCCAGCAGCCCCAGCTCCTCCATCCCATGCCACTCTCTGTACCCCTTCGCTGAAGATAACCTCCAACAAGCCCCTTATCTCCCACACAGGGGCAGGTCCCATCCCCAAACCACATGCTGACCCCCCGACATCAGCCTGAACACCTGCTGATTCTCTGCCCTTCCCAGTCCTTGGTTTAGTATGTTTTTTCTTTCCATGAAAAGCTCTCTGTCCCTTTGTTACAAGCTCTTTCAAGGCTCTGCCACAGACAGACAGACAGGTGGGACTGCCAGGGCAGAGAAATGGGCTCAAACTGGCTCAGTCCCTCTGGGTCTGTGTAATCAGGAGGACTATGCTCATCATTCCTTTATAGCAGCACAGATAACCCCAGAAAGGTAAGAGCACATTTTCACTTGACTATCAGCTGAAAAGAGACAAAAATTTCCAAACATAAAAGCCTTCTCACATGCACATAAAAAAAATAATCAGTGTACTCTTAAATAGTTTTAATATCAGGGAAAATTCCACTTTTGTCTGGAAAATGCATGCACCCATTCTGAAGCTGTATCCAACAGCAAAGAGCCACAGAAAGGACAGTCCTGCCTTAAGCGCAAAACCTGAGGTAATTTTGGAACCAGTAAACTCTGATGATGTTCTGAAAAAAGAAGATTTATCAAAGCCCTGAGTGCATGAACAGTCAGATTCTGCCAAAACTCTCAGTGTATTGACAGGGCATGGGAAATCCATTTCAATAAGTAATGACCTTCTGGTCACACCAATTAACTTGATCATCTATCGACAGTCAATTTAGAAACGATCAAGGATGCACATTTCCCAGCACACGGTGAAACAGACGAAGGGACTTCATCACATCCCTGCTGCCAGCCTGGCATCGATTCTGCATCCCAGGTTTGCTCCACCAAGTTCTGCCATCCCAGCACCATTTTAACTGCTTAATTTCCCAAAGTCTTGCATTTAACAAGGTGCTAAGCCATCCCAACGCCAACAGGAAGGTGGTTTAAAAACCCGAGCAGGAAATGAGACCAGGGAAGTCCGTCAGAATAAGAGAAAGAGGCACAGCAGACTGAGCACAAATACAGTACTTCACAAGCTAGATTTTAATTCTCCCACCAATCTGGGCTGAGAGCAAACCTTAGGGATGCTCACATTCATGAATACACCTCTAATATTAAGGACCTGTCCTCAAGAACTCCATGAAAGATCTGGCAAAAAAATTAAAACGTGAAAAAACAAGAAAAGAGAGAATAAACCAGGTTATTCCATAGCTCAGCTGAATTTCATATGGCAGTAACAGGCAGTGGTGTTTAAAATGCTGATAAAGATTTTTAAATAATTTGAGAACATCTGATACGAAAGTTTCCCTGGAACCCAGTAATTGCTTATCATAACCACCACAAAGTATGTTTATTACCCACAGAGATAAGACACGGCAGCTGCTGGACTTCTCAGATAAAGCAAGGCCATATGACAACAGCAGGATCACATGGATTAGGAGCAGGAGAGGATCTGACTCAAACAGAGACACCAAAGGGCATCAGTGACATGAACAAAAACTGGCAAAGTGTCCTGACACCTGCAAACAGGACAGTGTTAGATAGGCTCAGACACCTGGTTTGGCTCTCCCATGGAATTTCCCTTCTCAGCAGCTGCAACTCCAGCAGACTTTCACCTTCCTGCAAGGAAACACTGACCAGCTCTTCTTCTTTGAAGCCTCCATTACTCTTCAGAATTAGGAAATTCAACAGTGTTTCATGGATGACTTCAGCATAGTAGTGATAGTCAGACAAATTAGCTCCTCAGATTTCCCCCGTGTCTGGTAGAGGGTTTGGCAGCTCTAGAAGGGCTTGTGAAAACACAGCTCAGTGCTGCTTCCTATGAAGGTGGCAGATTTAGTTTTAGCAGTTGTGGGTCCTCTCACCAACAAGCTGTTAAGTCAGAAAAGCACAAGCAGCACTTGGAGGTCACTTACTCCAGGGTTTTAATAAATGCAAGAAGGGTACTTAGGGTGATGGTGTTCTTCTTGTTTACAGTGTGTAACAGCATCCTCTGCTCAGTGGGAAGAAGTGGGGAAACTGAGGCAGCGACAACAAGTGACCGACAAAAAGACAATGAAAAGAGCCTAAGACACAGCAGCTCCAAATCCTGTGTTTGGAAGTGCTTTCCCAAAAAGAGAGGAAAGCAGAACAGACACCAAGCCCCATAAATGTGAATGCTGGTGTAATCATAAGTCATGTTTTACAGAAGAAAATACTTCAAAAATAAACAAGTGAATACAAGGACTTGAGATTGTGATTTCCTGCAGCATTGTGTCTTGTGATTAGATTGCCCAGTCCTATCCAAACAAGGCTCATCATCTGCTCAAAGCTCTTCCTGCCACTGAGGCACTTCAGGCTCTTCCACAGGTGGATTTTCCACTTCCTCTCCTTCAGTCCATGCAGAAACTGCATCTCCCTCCTCTACTTGGTCACTAATTTTCAAAAACTCTGAATTCTCCATGTCCAAACTAGTTATGACTGACCAGCAGATCAAGGAATTGTTGGGAAAAAAGAAAAGGGAGATGGGACAGACAACTGGATGGGATAAATACACCTCTTCACCTTCAAAAACCAGCTAAAAATACCATAGGCAAGTGGATCCAGTTCTTCTCCAGAAAGTAACAAAATTGCACCAGAGTTGATTTTGGCCCAAGGTGCACTTGGCAAATACTGATAACAAGGATTTACCATATCCCCTCTAGTATTACAGCAGACTATAAAACAAACATTTGCTTCCTACTGATAACAAAATGACTATGATCACTCAAGGTTTGTACAGGTTAGGGTTTCTCTGTCACCCAAGGCAGACTTGTAATTCCCAGTGTCCATGCAAAAAATACTCTGCATGTAACACTGGCCTCAGCTTTCCCTCAGGTACCCACTCACCTCACGCAGAGATACAGTTTGGGATGGATTCCAGCAACAAATTACAATCAGATTAAATATTAATTCCCATCTTAATTATATAACCATGACTAGGCTTAATGGCCTTGAAGCCATTTAACCAGGAGAGGAGCGTATAAATCGTGCAAGCAGCATCTCTTATGCTGCAAATGCCCAGACTGGTTCACAAGCACCTGGATTTTTTCCCTGGGAGAACAGCCAGCCTTCGGAAAAGCAGCTCCAAGGGAGGTAAGAATTCAAATCATCCAGCAAAGCAATATGGTATCAGGAGTCACAAACCCATGGGACAACACAACACTCTGCCCTCAGGATAGCTGTGCAGTAGAGTGAGAAAGATCATATATGTGCTGAATACTTATTGATGGATTTCATCCTCACCTTTGACAGAGAGAAGCATCTCCACATTTGGCTAAAGATGGGCCATAAGGATGCCAGAGAGATGAAGTAACTGGCCCAAGATAACAGCAGGATAACAGTGGGCACTCAGGAGAGATGCCCTGTATGACACAGCCCACCCCCAGCCCCTCACAAACACAGGAGGCCCTGGTGCCCGCAGCACAGAGACACCTGTGTTGCCCCAGAGAGGCTGCATTCATCTCTAAATCAGGCTGCATGCAGGGAAAATCACCTCCCTTCATCCCCAGAGAAAGGAAGACTGCCAAATACTTTCTTTTCCAATTCTTACTTGCGCCATTCCGAAGTGTCTCACGTACCACCAGCAGTCACCCAGCCCCATGGGACCCCCACAGCAGATCAAATCTGCTACAGCTGCCAGCTGCAAAAAAGGGGGGTGTGCCCAAAAATGAGCCCATTCTGCTTCACTTTGGACTTCAAGGCAGTGAAGGCACAAAAACAACAACAGCAACAAAACCTTAGGGAAAACAGGAGAGATAAAACCAGAACCAAGCCTGAGCAATTTCTCCTTCAGCTTCACACACCAGAAGGGAAACAGAGAAACGCCAGCAAAAGCCTTCCCCAAGCTAGAGCAGCCCCCGCCTGGCTTGGAGACCGGCTGTCACAACAGCCACGGCACAACGGCAGCGGGCTCAAAGCTCCGGCAAGAGAACGCTGCCCCTTGGAAACGGGATACAGGCGAAGCCTCGCCAGCGCTGCGCGCACGATGTCTGGCGCTGTCAGCGCCCGCCGTTTCCCGGGGGCTGTAAGGAAACGCCCCTTCCCTGCACCGCCCATCCCGGTGACACCGCAACGCCACGGTCGCAAGCAGGTGACACCCTGCGAAGCGCGGGGCCCGCAGCAGCAGGGACACGCGATTCCTAACAATGGGAACGCCGAGCTCCCCGGCACAGGCTCTCACGGCAAGCAGCAGGGTCACGCCGCCGAGGCGAACGCGACAGGAAGGATGAAACAAATCACAACTCAAGTGAGGTGATGTCGAAAAAGGAAATCTGTCCTACAGCAGGAGAGCTCAACCACAAAAGCAAACTATACAAACGCAGATGGATTTCAGCTGATCCCTCGGATGGAAAGCTCAGCGCACTTCCCACCAACACATCCCCTGTAGAGAGCCCTAAGGAAAGGAATCACAACAGCCCCCTTGTTGGAGTCAATCGAAAAGGGGTTGTTCAGTCATTGGTTTTTTTCCTTAAACCCCTTTCCTGCTACTGCAGTGAAAACAGGCTCAAAGTCAGCAAAAGGCTTTCAGAAACACTGGATCACATCCCCAGCAAGTGTACGCTGGCACTGCTTCCATCAAGTCCAGAGAAGGGAAGGTTTCCCACTTTACTTCTCTCCTAGGTACTTCATACCCAGTCAGGCTTGAACTTTGGATCAAAACACATGCGGCTCTGGGATTAAACACGGACTTTCCCCAAACCATTTCAACCCTCTGCCAAATTAATTTCAGATTGAAACAAGTCCATGTTTTTCTTTTCAGAATCAAACCCACCTGTTGGAAAGCACATCCACACGTACCCAGAGGCACGTCCAAGCACTGTGCAGACACACTCACTGCCTCCCTTTACAAGATGTGGCCCATTGTTAGAAAACAAACAGCAACAATTTTCACTAGTTGCCTAACTGCTTGCGAAAAACACCAAGAAGCCACAACTGCAAATTCTCGCAAAGCATCTGAAGTTTTCTTGTTGAAGTGGGTTTGGAAAAAAAACATTCGCTCCACCACCCCTGTTTTTTCTGGGTTTTTTGTTTGGTTGGTTGGGGTTTTTTTTCTTTTTAAATCAGTGTTCCCCATTACAAGTCTTGGGATCCACTTAGCTGTTTGCTCAAACACATAGCAGACACAGCTCCCACTCAGTCCAGCCTACCTGCTCGGCTGCTGGTGGGGTCACAGCCTGCCACCCATCCAGGAAAACCTACACTCACTGGTGACAATGGGCCATTTACATGGACTGTTATTTACTTCCACAACAGCCACCATAAAGCAGCACCTCTGTTGAATCATACCCCTAAGAGGAGCTCACAAGGTTCTGAGAAAAAAGAAAGAAAAGAAAAACAACCCTGCAGCCGTCCACGTGCTGTTATTATGCTCTGCTGAACCTGAATGCATCATAAAAGGAATAAAAATGTACAGTGACATAGGAATGGCTCCTCCACCACAATACCCCGTTTAGAGGGGATTTTAAACCAGAACAAGTCCCTGGCACATGCTCACATTTTTTGGTGCTGTTCTGCCAGCCTATACGTTTCCAAACCCTTCTCAGGGATGAGAGCAAAACCTTTTGCAGGTTGTGCACACACAGAGAAGGAACCCCACACCCCAAAGCCTGACAGTTCAGCTGACCCTCAATGCAAACTTTGACGGCAACCACAAAAAGCCACCAACACGCCCAGCGCCGTGTACGTGTGCCCTCACACGGCACCGTTTGCGTAACCATTGCAAAACACGAGTGCAAGGAGCACAGCTATTCCTGGGTCACTTCCTTGACCAACGGGACATCTCTCTACCCGTGTGTCCCATGCTGGTGGGAGCAGGGCAGGGGAGGCCAGGGGCCCCTCCACGGCCTGGCTGGGCACTTGGGCCTGCTCTGGGACACCCTGGGCTGGACAAGTGCGTCACTCCCCACCACCCGGGCACAGCCACTGTCCCTCAGGCAGAAACTCACCACTGTCCAGGCAGAGGCCGTGGAATGCTGCTGCTGCTGGTCTGCTGTCCCCCCCAGCCCGTACAGGGACGGGAGTTCCTGAGGGGAGTGTCACCCTCAAAGTGGGAGGGTGTCACCCCCAATGTCACCCCTCAAATGATGATCCCAGAGGAAGCACCATCTAGGCATGGAACATGAGCACAGCTATCGTCCGAATTGGAGGAAAGAAAAGGATGGGGAGAGGGGGGAATGGCCACGGAGGGACGGGACGGCCACTAAAGGAGAAAGGACGACTGGGGTAAATGGCCACTAAAGGAGAAGCGGCTGGTACAACGGGTGACCGGCCAGGGAGCGCATCCCCGCGGAGCCGCCCGCTGCCTATGTGAGGGCAGGTGGCACCGCGGCCGCCCGCGGGCTGGGGGGCATCGACCCCTTCCCTCCCTCCTCTCCCTCCTCACCCACCTTGCACGGCCAGGACGGCGACGGCGGAGAAACAGAGACAAAGCAGCAGGTCCTCCAGCGCCATGTAAGCCCCGCCGGGCGCCGGGAGCAGGGGCCGCCGCGGCCGCATCTACGAGGGGAGCGCGCTCTCCCGCCGCCCCACCGCCATCTTGTGCGAGCGCCCCGGCCCCAGCCCCAGCCCCGCGCTGCCCGCCGGGCCCCGCTGCCGGGGGCGGCCCTGGGCTGCCGCTGCTCCGCCTTTGTCAGCGGCCCGGCCGCCCCTCCGAGGGGCTCCTCCCGCCGCCCGGCAGCGCCCGCACCAACAGGTTGCTGCCAGCCCGCGGCGGGGGGAGCGACCGCGTTCCCTCAGGGTGGGGGACGGCAGGTGCGGGGCTCCTCCGCCCGCCGGCGGTTCCACAAGCCACAAACATTTGTAACATGTTATGTGGGGTTTTTTAAATATTTTTTTTTCCTTCAATCTCTTTAGTATTTTTTTTCCCCAGTTTTGCCACGGGTGAGCGTGGAGGGTTACCGGGCCGCCTCCAGCCGCTGCGCTCCCCTCACGGTGCTACCCGGGGACGCTTCAGCCGGCCCCGGGAGTGGTCCCGCTCCCTGAGGGGTGGACGGCAGGTGCGGGGCTCCTCCGCCCACCAGCAGCTCCACAAGCCACAAACATTTGTAACATTTTATGTGGCTTTTTAAATTGAACTTCCACCCCCACGTGTTTTAGTGTTTTTTTCCTGTTTTGCCACGGGTGAGCGCGGAGGGCACCGCGCAGTTCCCGCCGCCGCGCTCCCCTCACGGTGCAGCCGGGAGCGCCTCCCCGGCCCCGCTGCCCGTCGGGGCTGCCGGAGCTCACCGCGCCGAGCCCGGCTGGGCAGCGGAGGCAAACGGACACCAGTGACCGCATCGCCATGGCTTTGTTAGGGTTCCGTTTCGAGGCGCAGCTCCTTCAGGTGTATGTCGTTCATTGGCCGTCAAAGCCTAGCCTGTGCTTCTCAGCTGACTATAAAAATAAAGCAAATAAAATACATAGTGTGGCATGTCTGCACCCCATCGCTGAGGAGAGAGGAAGGACCTATCCACCAGCTGAGCCAAGCGCCGGAAACGAGGCAAGGAGATGAGAGATGGAGTCCAAAGTTGCTGCCTCCCAGTTTGGCTTGGCTGGGTCCCAGACACAAACTCGCACATGTGTGTGCGTAAAGCCACAGGTGCAGGTTTAATCCTGGGGGCAAATGATACCAAGTCGTTCTTTCGGCAGTGGTACCTGGCACCAAACACAAGGGCAGCCACATCCAGAGTGGGTCTGCTTTGCCCTCCGAAAGCTACCCAGCACACAGGCAGGTTTTATCACAGCTGTGTGGAATGCAGAGGGGGCTTCAGCTATGCAGAACATGAAAAAAGAAACCTTTTAAATCCAGACCCTCCTATTTATTAGCCTGTATAAATGAACTATAAAAACTTAAATGAAACCAGAAAGGCTGTGTGGTGGGAAGCAGGTTTCCCGTGAGTGTGAGTTATGCAACTCTAAGTTCATACTTGGCACTGCCAGTACAGACAAGCCCTGGGAGGCAGCAGCCCCCTACTCTGAAGAGATGTGCATGGGGGCTTTGCCCTGCATCAGGTGAGCACTCACTGTACACCATGCTGGAAAGGAGTGTGCAATAAGGTCACAGCATTCCACTGGCCCCATTCCTGCACCATCTCACCTCCCTCTGGAAAGAAAAGTGGGTAGTAATATCCACGTCCCCTTCTGCACCAGTCCAGCATGGAGGTAAAGATTAATGACATCCACAAACCCTTCTTTCTCTCTGAGTCCTTCCCACCTGCTCCTTTATGTGTGAGGTGGTTTTAAGGGTACTGTCAAATTGCTTTAACTAGCTGTAAAGGAATATCTACTTGTGTCTGCCAGTGGTTTCTTTCAGACACAAGTAGATATTGCTTTACAGTCTAGTTTTTCTTCAAATCCCAGACATTTCTCCCTCCCTTTAAGCAAGAAAACCTTTACCTTGCAGTCAGGCAAATCTGGCATTAATATAAATAAGGAAAACTGCTAGTGGTCTACAAAACACTGCACATTCTGGCTAAGAGCACCTGCCTGTGTTAAAGCATTGACCAAGCTCCATGTCAGCAGGCCAGGGTTAGACCAGGCTTTAAAAAACCCAGGTCTAACCCCTGTCTTTGCTCCCTACCTGATCTTAGTGTTACTCAATTCCTCTGTGGCACCCCTTTGTCTTCCTGCATGTCTGTGGAAACAGGAATGAAACCATTATTTCGACAAACCCAAGCTTGCATAATATATTCCTTGCATATCTATCCCTGGGGAAAAGGAAAAAACAGCAACTTGGCAAACAGCCCCCGAAGTGAGAAAGTGGCAGAAACGTCACCCAGAGCACCAGCTCCTTCACACTGCCAACACGTGTGCTCTGCAGCAGCAACACCAAATCCCAGCATCTGCTCACAGAGGTGAAATGATTCCCTGTGGCTCTTGCAGAGGGAGAGCCTGGAGAAAGAGCCACTCAGTAGATTTGAGGAGGATCAGGTAACTCCCTGGCTGTCAGTCCGTAAAGAGCAACGTGAAGCAACCATGCCAACAGAAGGGACGCTCCATCCCAGACAATGGCACTTCTGCCCCAATATTTAGGGCAGCAAACCCCCCATTTATGTGCTCTCCAGCATTCCCATTCCTGTCAATGAGGCATTTCAGCCTTTCGATAGCTGCAGATTTCTGCTACTTTGAGAGAAGAAAGTGGGGCAGGTGGAGCAGCAGCTGTAGGCAGGTGTTTGTAAGTTCAGCTTTTTGTTCACCCTTTGAGAGACATTTTTTCTGTGCTACAAAAGTTTTTTAGCAAGTCAGGTGTATGGACAGTGTATCGCACGCATATCTTGGTGTGTATAAGATCCCAGGAATAACAGCCCACTATGGAAATCCAGAAAAAGGTGCTATACATTTGTCTAGCTCAGCAGTAATTTTGAACATCCAAAGACACATTTTTAGAGTGTGAAGTCCCATTTTAAAGGTCTAAAACCTCATTTTTTAGTGTTTTTCCCATACAGGCAGCCTGTAGCCAAGGGGGATCCACATCTCTGAAAGGCTGTAGTAGTGCAAGAGACCTTAGAGCACAACAACACATTACAGAGGGTTCTGAATCAGAACTTCTCCAGCCTCTGAATCCAAACCCACATGAAGCAGGCCATGTCCCCTTCCAGCTGGCAGTTGTGGGATTCAGACTACCAAGATCTAACTGTACAAGTTACTAAGCAAATGCAGGTAAAGAACAACACCAAAGAAGACACCCTAAAATAAAAGAAACATGAACAGCAGGGTGAAGCTGTTTCAGAGAGAAAGCAGTGAGGAAGCAAGAAGATTTACAGCTCAGGTCCTTTCTCTCCCAAACAGAATTAAACTTTCCAGTCTCAAATACAGCCTTGCTCCGTTTTCTGACCATCCCTGACTCCAGACGTGTTTTCAGTGCTGAGGTTGACATTTTATGACGGATTTAAGCAGCTCTAATTACCAGAAGAGTTGGCTGCTCTTTCCTTTGTGACGGCATTAGTGCTTGAATGAGCCTGGAGCTGGACAGAGGAAAGGATGGTGCTGAAAACTTAATTGGTGACAACATTAACAACAAAATCAGGGCCCTGCTCCAGCTCCCTGTGCAATCACTCAGGATTTGGTGCCAGCACAAGGAAAGCAGTGGGAATAGGCAGACACAGACACGAGGAAGTTTTCAACAGCAGTACAAAGCTGGATCAGCTCAAACTCACTGCAAGACTTCACCCTTGGTCTTCCCAGAAAAGGAGTCTCTCGGGGACCTTTCCCACCAGGACTCACTTTGTTCCCAGACTTCTTCTGGTCTGGCAGCAACTTCCATGCTGGAGGGAACGTTGACTTCCAGACAAGGAAAGTGACGGTAGCCTCCTGTTCCATACGCGTGAGCAATGCCAAACAGGAGCAGCTGGTTGCACATAATAACATGCATTGTGTAAGTGAGCAACACAATGAGCAATTTGCTCAACAACCCAGGGACATCAGGACAATTCTGTATCACATGGAAGAAAGAAAAGAGGAAAAAAACATGTGATGACCAAACCCTAAGGGAGACTCAGCATCCTACACATCCATTTCATTACGCTTGCTCTTATAAATATTTATTACACTGCCTATCTCATCATTCTTCCAGGAATGGGTGTTGTGTTATTGTTATACTCAGGGAGGACTTTCCTTCTTCCTCTGGTCCTGCTGCAGGCAGTCAGCAGTTGCCAAAGATAGATTGGGAGCAAGAGTGTGACATTAACTATGGAAAACGCTGCTTAAAATGGAGCTCAGGGGCAGATATTGGCAGGTGCATTGTTAGGAGGAAAACGAATGGAAAAGGCAGCACGTAATGAGATTCGGAAGCTTGCATTTAAAATGTGCTCATGGCAAAAGGGATTTCTGTGCGCAAGGGCCCTGGTTCTACAGCAAGAGCCACGGGTGAGGAGGGACTGACACCCTGAAAAAACCTGCATGGATCCAGGATGGAGGAGTTATGGTGTAGACAGTGCCAGGCTATGGAGCGAGAATGAGAGCAGGGTGGATTCTAAGTAGCAATGTCATCCCTCTGCCTGCACATGGAAAAATATCATGTTAAAGTAAGCTGAAGGGAGCTGACAAGAAAGATGGAAAGGGACTTTTAACAAGGGCATGGAGTGACAGGACAAGGCAGAATGGCTTCATACTAAAATAGAGTAATTTTAAATTAGATATTTAGAAAAAAAAATCTTCCCTGTGAGGGTGGCGAGGCCCTGACATAGGTTATCCAGAGAAGCTCTGGCTGCCCCATCTCTGGAAGTGCCCAAGACCAGGGTGGGTGGATGTAGCTTTGAGCAACCTGGTCTAGTGGAAGGTATTCTTGCCCATGACAGGAGTTGCAACAAGATGATCTTTAAGGTCCTTTCCAACCCAAACTATTCTGGGATTCTGTGATCATTCAAGACAAGTGACTTGGGTTGGGTTCCTGACAGTCCGATTCAAAAAAAACCACACCAAGACAATCCAGGCTGGATAGATTTTAGATGAAATAGATCTGTTTCATGTCAATTATTCTTCCTTGCTGTCACTGAGACTTTTTTATGCGTATTTGTTAACTGGCTCATTCACTGTCAGCCACGAGGAAATAAAAACCTACCAGAACCATCCCGATGAGCCATAAAGCAGTCGTGTGGAACATCACTGTCTTGTAAACATCCAGGACTAGGAAAAATAATATTTGCTCATAAACAACACCTGTGGACTTCTCCCTACAGCAGTTACCAAGGGCCAATAAAAGTTTTGATCCTAAATAGTCTAAATTTTATCCCCTGCTATTGTACCCACTAACTGAGGCTGGGTTTAGGCGTAAAGAGCACGTATAACATCAAGGAATTCTCTCAGTCAGGGCTGCTGTCAGAAACACCCGGCAGGCTCATTTGTAGTGGGAAATGTGCTCATGTGCCAAAAACAAGGATCTGTTCCGAAGTTTTATTGGATCTACTGAGCTGGCTATAAAATGCCATGCGGTGAAGCGGGGAGGATGCCTGGTGCACATCCTCATGCCACCCTCTTGTGGCTAATCCTAGAAAGTAGAGTGCTGTACAGCCAAGGACGCAGAGTAAGTGCCACCATGGTATTTTTGGGGTGCCTTGCCCCCCACTGATGAGCTTATTATGGGGGCAAGCAGGAAAGTCCAGCCTGGTGACACGTGAAACCAGCTTAGGAGTGAAAAGCAAGGTTGAAATAAAACCATTCCTGCACTTGGAAAACCTTGAGATCTGGATGTGATCTGAGGATGGGATTTCAGCCAGTCCAGCATGCTGAAGACCTGCAGATGTTCCTGGATGTTTGGACAAATGTTTTATTTCCACAACCCTGGCTATTCTCTGCTCAGAAATTGGGACTGTATACCTGTCCAGTGAGAGACTTTTAGCTATAAAATTCTGTCCTTGCTAATATTTCACACAGAGAACTTGATGCTTTTATGCATTTCTAAACCCCGTTTCCTTTTACCTTGCAGAGAGCTCCCCAGATGGGCAACAGAAAGGTGACTGGGCAGCTCTCACACCCCCTGTCTCCATCAAGAGTTTACTCAGAAACGGCCAATCTGCCCCAAAAGCAAGTGGTGGCTTTCACAATGTCCTTGGTGCCCTCGTTGTATAATGCAGGCTATTCCCATGCATCAGACAGTTCTGCAAACCTAAATAGATGATGTATTTATTTATGGATTACTGACCACAAGAAAGAGAAGCTTTGCACTATTGTCAACCTCACAGCCTTCGGTCTCCTATAAATAATGCATCATTGTTCGGTGTTGGTTTATGGTTTAAGTTCCAATGAGCGGCGCGGACCAGCAGACTCAGCAAAGATGAAGGCAGCACAGGGTATTAGGAAGAGAAATGGGACCATCTGACCAAGAGTGTTAGAAAAACAAAGCAAAAATGTAATGTTCTCTGAGTTATTTTAATGTCAATTTCAGCGGACCTGCTTTTACCTCTAACTGAGAATGGCACAAATCTCTGCTTATCCCCTGCTTTTCGCTCTGCTTTCTCCCAATTGTGAGCTAATTCGATTTCAGATAAACACTAATTAACACAAGAGGTCACTGCCGTGGCCAACAGGCACCGTTGCAACGTGGCATTCAAACACACCAAGAGATCAAAAGAGCCTCCCTGCTTCCTTTGAACTACCCAATTAAAACTTGCACAAATAAAGCTATTGTTTTACGTCTGCCTCATCCAGGCGGCAGAGAGGGCAGACAGCTAAGAGATCATTGCCTTTAATTGGGCTGTTTTCCCTCTCTTTTTACAGGTTTCCTCCATGTGGGTTTTTTCTTCAGACCAGTAGAAGAAAATGATGGCCAGACCCTTTGCGATGCAGCGATTACACAGCAAGGCTACAGCAGGCTGAAAGCAAAGCCGTGGGGAATCCAATTTCCCTCTTGCGAGCAAAAGGGCATCAGTGCCTTTCTTGGAAGGTTTGATTGATAGCCCTTAAGAAGGACTCATAAAATGTGCCTCTCTCTGGCTATTTAGGCAATTCTCGTTTGAAGATGAAGGAGAATATTAGATTAATCCAACTGCTGTAACAGCATTATCTCCTGCTTTTAAAGAAAACATATTTTATGGCGTCCGCACTCTAACGGAAACAACCTGCGGCTGCACGAGCCCTGGGCTGGTGCTTTGCTGCTAAACATACCATGGGAGCCTTGGAAGGGGTTTTCATCCAGATGCTGGGGTGCTGCTGTAAATACCAAACTTGTACCTCCGTCCCACATGGACAGCTTGTGGACAACAGAGGAACCCAGCTTAGGGTGGACCACAGGGTCTGAATTCCACTCCTATCCATAGGGGAGTTCACTTAGACTAAGGCAATTTAGCAAGAGTTTAGGGAAAAGGCTACACAGCAAATGCCTGGGCTCCACAGACTTAGAACATCAATCTTGAGAGCTATAAGCACAGAGCATCCTGGAGAAAGAAAAAAAAAAAAATAGATGGAGACACTGTTTGAGTGTCTGGTGTTATCCACTGGGAAAGGTTTAGGAATCGTGAGTGCTGGGGAGCAGATGGGTGCACCCCTGCTAGAGCACTGTGCTGGCTTGAAGGCAAAACCAGCGAGAGACTCCAAGCCAGAAAAAACAATTTAATAGGAGAGGGAAAAAAAAAAGGCAAAATAAAATAAAACACATACAATGGTACAAAAGATCACTGACAGAGTCAGAATACAACCTGAAACCGTGATGGTAGCAGTCCAGATGAAGTGGTCTTGTTGAAGCAGTGTTCTTGCAGAAAGGTCTGGTAGCTCTTGTCCTCTGGGAGTCCAGTGGGTAAGGCTGCCTGTGCTGTCCCAAGGCCCCGATTATATCCAGGTGGGAATGCTTGGCTCCTCCCCCTGGGCGGAGCATCTCACAATGGACTGATATCATTTTATCAGTTTTGCAATGGGTCCGTGATTGCCTATTAAACAGAGATAGCTCCTGGGGAGAGTTATCTATGAGTCATGCAGGACGGCATTGATGGGCCATTAACAGATGATAGTCTGGAGGGAGGGGGCACGGGAAACAGTGGTGCACAACAACATTTCATGTAGATGGTGATAGAATACATACTTTGGGCACATTTTACATTGTAACCTAGGACAAGCACCCTGCAAAGGGTGTCCCACAGGAGGGTGCATGCCATCCTGTCTACAGGAGAGTCACAATAAAATCATCATCCACTACCCCAAAATGTCCCCGAGGGGGAATACTCAGGATGGAGAGGGAAGGGAATGCAGAGCAGGTGAAGTCTCAGGTGGGTCACGTCAACTCACCTCCACCTCTGCCTGCTCTGTTGCCAGTCTGGGTCTGCTCCTGGCCTGGGGAATGCAGCAGCTCGTGTCTGGAAAGGTCTCAGTCCCTTGAGCAAGGAAGAACCAATTAATGGATTATTCCCTCCTGCAAAGAAATGTTATCTCTTCTCATTAGCATTGAAGGGAGCAAAAAATCAAGATTGTGACCACAACTGAGATCAGCCTGTGGCTCATGCTCACCAGTGTCTTAAACTCACCTTCTGAGAATACATTTATTGGTGCCAGAGGATGAAAAAAGATCAGGACTCCTCAAAACCAGAGCAGTTGTCATGAATTTTTGAAGGTCAGCCCCTCACCTGGTCCAGAAGCTGCGATGAGCACTGCCCAGCTGCCAGGTCTCAGAGCAAAACCTGTTTTTTGGGTTGCATCTTCTGTAGTTCCATTCTTGTCCCCTGATTCACCAGCTGAACAAAACTGACCCCGCAGTGAAGAAGCTGCTTTTCCTTAAAATACTTCTTTTCCTTGTGATGTACTCCTGGATACTGCAAACACTGTCTTGCTTGTCCCAGGATTTAATCAGATTAATTAAGCTGCACTTGTATTAATTTAAATTACAAGTATCTGAGGGCTCAGCCAAATCAAGTGATTTATGGGGCATATCAATCTAATTAATACCACCAACTCCTAAAATAAAAACCTAATAAATGAGTTTATTATACATCTGTAAGATCAACTTATTAGCTTTGGGTCTCTAGTGACACAGCCGATTTGATGGAAGTTTTATATCCTCGTTGGAAAAAGGTCTTATTGTTTTTCCCTTCCCACTTGCTGTATTTTTAAAAAGTATCTTCTGCAGGGCAGGAGGAAAGGGAAACAACACAAGCTCAGATATCAAAACACCAGCCAAGCCAAGAGGTCCCTAAAGTCCCGCTGTACACAAATTGTGGGGTTTTAAACCTGTGAGTGCCCACAGGAGAACAGTTTATCTGACTTTGTGTAGGCAGAACCTGCCCTGCTCTGTGCCTTCCAGCTAAGCAGCCTGAAATTGCACTTAGCCAGGGAATGAGGATGCCAAAGGAATAAGAAGAGAACTGAAAGCTTCTCAGAAGCAAATCTGAGCAGGAAGGAGCTGGGATGGTTTAGAAGGCACTGCTCATCCAGGTGACTTTGCTGGGCTGACCTTGCACTGTCCGCAGCGGTGACTAAAATGCCACTTGAACAGGGACAACTTAGAGATGCCAAAGCTTCCCTTCATCACCGTGGTGAGGGACTTCAAAATTCATCACGGGAGTGAATTCTGGGGAATGCAGGAGGCAGCTCCAGGCCAATGGAAGGAAGAGTGGAGTAAAGGAGGAGCAGGGCCCTGCTCGGCCGTGCCCTCGCCCGCCGCTCCCTTGGCAGCTGGGCTCTGTGTGGATTGGCTTTTCAGCCATGCTTTCCCTTCAGTCCTGGAGTTCACGCTCGATTTCCTGAGCTGTAAGGTTGTTTTCCTTCCTTTGCAAATCCCCTTGGAGCAAACAGCCAGGCGATGGAAACAGGAGCAAGCTCCCTCTCTTCACCCTTTGCTTACACAGTAAGTTCTTCAAATGCATTTGTCATATTGTGTTCAAGATAACAACATGCTTCAGCAAAGAGAAGGGACTGGGAGGCCTTTCTGGGGGAGAAAATGGGACAATTTATGGAATAATTATATAAAGACAGCACCATCCTGTGTGTCTGTCGCCGTGATTTATGATAGTTACACAGAAAATTGGCTGCTTGGACCATAAAAGATGGCTGCAGGCAAACATGGACCCCTTTGCTCTCCTCTTTGCCACTCCACACACTCAAACCCAATGAATTAACTCGGCAAATTTGCAGTAATGACCCATCATTTCTATTTTAAAGGAGGTGCCAGAGCGAAGGTGCTGTGTGGAGCAGTTCCTCAGACACAGCCACATTCGCTGTCCCTGCTGCTAAGCCACGGGCTGGCTGTCGACATGGGAAACCTCTGCAGCCCCCTGGCTCCTTTGCTGATGTACAGAGGGTCTGGGGGCACTTTGTTCCCTTCCATCCAGGGTTATCTGGATCACACTGAAGGATTTTTGCAGTACCTCTTGCCTCCTCTCTGGCTGTTCCACCTTTGATGTGCTCCTGCTGTTTTCCACCCTCTTTCCATTTGCTGCCCATAATGATCACTTTGCATTTGTCTACATCCAGCTGCTTTTTCCATTTACCACTTCACTCAGCTAAAAACATCCCAATCCCTTTTGTATCAGACCAGGTGGCTTCTGCTGCTTTCCACACGTCACTCTCCTTTGAGTCACTTCTATTTATGCTAAAATAACTTGAGCAACCAAAGGTGCCATTAGCTGCAAGGGCAGGGACTTTGCTTAGCAGAGGACCAGACAGGAGGAAATTTAACTTCCAGCTGCAAGGAGGAGAGGATTTTGGCATTTTCATTCCTCCTGACTGTAGGTCACCCAGGGCTGGGAATTCACTCTTCCAGAGATGTTTCATCATGGGAAAAATCTTCCAGCTGCTGTTGGGCAGCTCTGTCAACTCTATACCAACACTTACCAATGTCTTTTTTCCACAGCTCCGTGCTCACACCCAAACAGCCTCTCTGGTCCAACAGCTACATATCTCTTCATTCCAAATCTCAGCAAGAGCTTGTAAAAGTTTATCCCTTTGATCCATGGGCAACCTGCAGTGTATCCTATCACACAGCCCCTTGTGCAACTAAAGAACAGCCTCCGGTCCAAGGATGGGGCACAGGGAGGCACAAGAGCATGGAAAGAAGGGTGTTGAGTGGGACTTGGAAAAGGGGGTTGATCCTTAACCCTACCACCACAGATCCTGGAGAGTCTGAAGGTCCCCACATCCTTCAGCTCTGATGGCGGCTCCCACACCACCCTTCACTGGGTGTCCCCTGGGTTTGTGTGGGTGCATCACAAGGTACCTGGAACAGGCAGGATAAAAGTGATCTGGAAGGAAAATAGCAACAGTGTATGGAAAAAAAAAAAAAAAAAAAGCCAAAAAAAAAAAAAAAAAAAAAAAAAAAAAAAAAAAAAAAAAGCCACAAGATGATTTACAGATGATCCAGTTCCCTGCAAAGCCCAGTGGGGGAGGTTATACCTTATGCTTTCCAAAACACAACTCCTCTCCAATAATTCCTGCTCATCAGTCGTTAAACTGCTGCTGATCTGGCTGAAAGCAATATTTGTTGTTGCTTCAGGCTGTGGGTTGACAATCATCAGCTTCTGCTCATCAAAAGAGTAAAGAAATATCTATTTTAGCTAAAATAGAACTCATTTTTATCCTTCCCCAGAGTAAAGTTACTCACCACCACTCCATGCAGAGAAGCAGGCAGACCTCAGAGACTATAACTTGCAATGATACGGCAAAATTAATTGTTTAATTATAAAATCCTTGGAAGAGGAAATAATTTGAGGTACAAATAGATTTTATTAAAAATAATTATATGCAGGAAGAGCAGGGACAGGTTTTATCCCAGCTGTGGTTCCAGACAGAATTTCAGGGTCATCATTGCAGGGCTCTGGTAAAGCCATGTCTGAACGTGGGGCCAGTTTTCACAGAGAAATATCTGAGTGAAAGCCTGAACTAATCCAGAAATGGTGTTAAAAGGTACAAAATGGCTGAATTGCATGGAAATGTTTAAATTTGTCCTTTGCTAATGGGGAAACTGAGTAATACAACCAACCTCCAGCAGAAAAGTCAGGTCTGGCCAATAAAGGATGAGAAACAAAAATATTTGTGTATATAGAGAAAAAGTAACTTTTAGTTCAGTACAGTTTCAAGCTGCATTGGAAAGGGTTGTGTTTCCTCCTTAGACAACCTGTATATACCAAAAAGACAACAACTTTAATTTAGTACAAGGTCACGGTCTGGCTGCACGAGAAGTAAACCTTGGTGTGAAATACGATGATGAAACTGGGATAATTAAAAACAATCCTGAAAATCCTGTCTGAAAGCAAAACCAGCCCAAGGGGCTGATGCTCTCACAGTAACACAGCACAGGTTTTGGGAGGAAATGACCCCCCTGGGATGCTTTGCCCCCTGGAATTTAGGCTCTGCAGAGGCCTGGGGTGTGTTTGCATGTGTACGTGGGCATGAGGGTGCTCCAGCCAGAACAGAGGAGACAACCCAAGATGGAGAGGACAGGGGCTGGGATCCTTCCAGGGCTGGAGAACACGCCCTGCTGGGCTGGAAAGGCTCTGGGAATGTGTTTACTGCCCAAGGCCAGCAGCAGGGCTGGTGCTGCCTTTCCTGGTCCCGACTGATGCAATACCCAGCCGGAGCCGTGGACAGCTGCGGCACAGGAATGGGAATTCCTCCCGACCCAGAGAGTGCACAGCAGGGAAGAGCATAATCTCCGTGATTTACAGGCTGCAGCTCTAGTTTAAAATACATTAAACTCCAACTATTTAATTACTGGGCACTACCAAATCACAGAGACAGAGGAGTCAGTCACGTCTGCTAATGCCAACATTTATCATCCTATTTATCTACTCTAGCTTCTGAGACCCATATCGAATCACTTTCCTGTATTAGCTAATAACGGATGAGTTTATTCCTTGTACCTCTGGGCAGCCCTCGATGGATATTATCACACTGCTGGCAGCACACATCCACCTAGGGAGAGATAAACTGGTTTAGAGCATATAAAGAATCGTAATCACCAGCCAAAACTCAAATCCAAATCAAAGCCTTTTTCCCTGCTGCCTCCTGCCCCCAGACAGTAATTCTCACCACGGAGTAAATGCAAACAGTGCTCAGCCTCTCTGGCTGAAAGGCTGAAAAACCTCCTGGTACTTCTGAGAAATCATTAAATACCTACATTTTATGATTACAGACACAGAAAAATGTAGTGGCTGACTGAGAGTGGGGGAGCTCCAGCAACACATCCCTGTCCTACTCACCTGCATGGGGAGAGCAAAAATGAGCTGGTACACGTACGGAGACAGAACACCCATGAAAAAAATCAGTAGGTGAAGCAAATTTATCCAAGGAAACATACTGGGTGTTCAAAGAAGAGTGAGAGGAGAGTGAGAAACTGCCAGGTGCTCAGCAAAGCTGCTCCATGCACTCAGCCTATTCTCAGTAAAGTCCTGATCAACCCAGCACAATCTTCTTCTAATTCTCCCACTAGAAATGCCATGCTTTTTATTTTGCTTGCTTATGCCGCCTTTCATAAGGAAAACAAGTTTAAATTGCTCTATTTGGAAACTTTCAGTAGTCTTATTTTCAGAAGAAATACTCAGCATCCTTTCAGCTTTGCACAGTTGTGTGTTCTTAAGTTGAGCATGAAGAGGAAAAAAAAAGAGGCTTTTTCCTCTTCCCAGGGAGTCCAAAAAAAGCCTAATAAAACATATATCTTTTTATTCCATGGCAGGTTTTGTTGGTGGTGCTTTTACTTACATCACTATGATGGTTATCTCATTATTGCTTATTTATTACAGCCTGTCATATATATATATATATATATATATAAAATCTGGAGCTTTATTATTAACCCCATCGCCCTCTAGCTAATTCTATTAGCCAAGCAGGTAATGCTGGCTTTTGACCCTTGAAAAACCTGAATACACTGAGGACTGCCCAAGCAGTTGTTATGGATAGGCAGCTACCTAAGGAACAGAGAACTGCAGGGAAATCAGGGAAATTATCTGTGGATCTTCACAAAGTCCCCTGGAAGAGTTCAGACATGAAGCTGTCTTAATTGATAGCATGGCCACTTAGGGGACCAGTATCCATAGAAACTCCAGGGCCTTGACAAGATGACAAACAACGCCGCGAGAGCCTAATAATAGGAGGAATAATGAGGTGTGGCCAAAAAAAACCCAATAACAACAAGGCAGAGGCATCTCATGGTATCGAATGGGTGGGCCCAGCTAATGAAAGCCTGGCAGATCTCCGTGACGGCGGGAGGGAGGCGAAGCGCAACTGGAGGAGGCAAAAAAAGAAGTCTCCAAAGCCGGATGGAATTCCCGTGCCAGGGAAAAGCTCCACTGGGGATGTGGCTGTGGGGCTCTGCTCTCCGTGTACATCGGCCATAAATCGGGAGCGGCATCACCGGGAGCATCTCACGGAAGCCTGGTGGTGTTTTGGAAGGAGTCACCGCATCGCCTGGACTTGCGGATGCTGTTTTGACCACCGCGGATGTCCGGCCAGGCTGGGGGACCCGGGGAGCCCTTGGGAACCGCGGCTGGTGGTCTCAGCCCCTTTTCAGAGCCTCTCGCCGAGCTTTAATCACCTCTTGACCCAAGCTGGGCTCTTCCCGTGCCACTCGCGGCACAACTTTCCCAGGCGTGCGGTGCCGCAGCCCGGCCCTCGCCCGCCGCTCGGGGCTGCGCGCACGCCGCTCCCGGGGCGCATTGTACCGCCGCTCCTCTTTGTTCGGGGAGCCTGACCTTTTTCTTAATTAGCTTAAAACCGCACAATATAAAAAAGAAAAAAAAAATCTAAAAAGGGAAGGGGAGGAAAAAGAAAAAGGGGGGGGGGGGGGGGCGGAATAGAAGGAAAAAAAAAAACCAACCCCTCGGTAAAAGCCAGTCGCAAATCAAAAGAGGCAACAGTGAGAGCAAGCAATGTGTCACCACAAGTGTCCGAGTCAATGGAAACCTTGTTAGGTGGGGAACAAGGGTCTGCGCTAACAAGCTCTTATCTGTGTTTTTGTTTTCTATTGAAGGTGCATGTCATTAGGAGGAGTGTTAACAAGAGCTCTCAATAGCTTCATATGGCCAATGGCCTCTGAATATTCATGAAGGTGTGAACAGAATGTGGGAAAGCGGTGGAAGAAAAGGCAAGAAAAGCGGCAAGAGGGCTGATTGTGCCGGGAAGAAAGGAGCCAGGGCTCTGTGGGAAAAAGGGATCCTGAATCCCTCAAACAAGAGCGTATTCCCTAGGCAAAACCTGTCCTTCAAGCTGTGGGATGGTATTGATGGAGCCAAGGAGGTGGGATTTTTCTGAGCAGCGCTGGCAGGGAACCAGCTTCTGGCATTTGAGGTGACAGTGCCCGGGCTTTTTTTTTTAACGAAAATCACAGCAGTCACTAGCACCTGTTTCTGGAGATGTGCAACCCTCTCTCCAGGCTTATTGGATCACAGGAGGGACCCAGAAGGTGATTTTCCCTGGATGCCCGATATTGAAATGGGGATGAACTCAGTGGATGGAGAAGACGGGAGGCAAAGGATCAAGTCTGGATTTTGCTCCAGCACTGCAGTGCTCATCATGCCGAGGGGAACAACTCATCTACACCCAGACAAACACATGGAATCACAGAATCAGAGCCTGTTTCATTTGGAAGGAACTGCAGACATCATCTCATTCCACCCCCTGCCATGGGCAGGGACACCCTTCCACCGTCCCAGGTTGCTCCAAGCCAGCCCAACCTGGCCTTGGACACCTCCAGGGATGGGGCAGCCACAGCTTCTCTGAGCATCTCCATGGCCTCCTCTGGACTCGCTCCACATCCTCCTGATGTTGAGAGCCCCAGCCAGACACTGCACACCTGCTGCCCAGCACCTGCCTCCCCTCCTGCACCTCTCTGCGTCCACAGCTCTAGAGAAATCCCCCATTTGCCTCTGGCAAGAGCCCAGCAGGGCTTCCCAGGGGCAGGCAGGATAAGGAAAGATGCTTTTCATACACACCACTTGTGCAGTCACTGCTTCTGCTCCGTCATGGGGCCAGGGATTTCAGCTGGGCTGGTTTAACACAGAGCTCTTGCTCTGCTCATTTTGGAGCAAAATTATACTGCAGACTTGCCTCTTCTTGAAAGGCTCCAATCTCGCGTGTCAGTGCCAGATAAATAGTTTTCATTCAACAAATCAATGAATAGAAACAAAGTACAGCAAAATAATGTCAAGTCATTTCACTGATAACGACAGCTGCTGGGCTGCAAGGAGACAGGGAGAGCAGGAGGGGGTGTGGGGGAATAGATTAAAAAATGTAAAAAGCAATGAATCACAGCTGGGGGGAAAATCATAAAACCACAAGCCACCGCAGCTCCCACACAAACGTACACGGTATTTACTCATCTATTTCTAACGAAATTGCAAGTAGAATAGAAAGGAAAAGAGGGAGGGCAATGGTGAAGGCAAATCGTTCAAACTATCTTTGCTGGAAAAGCAAAAGGGTTTTTCTTCCAGCAGGAAGCGAACAGCATTGCTCCGAGAGCTGAGGGAGGGGATGCCGTCCTGGCCCTGCACCACCACTCCTTCCTCCCACAGGTCCCTCCCTACCTTGCTGCTTTTGGGTCATCATTTCCTTGCTGCTGGTTTTCACCTTGGAGCAGTCTGTTGCTGTTCACTTTTCTGAGAGGGAATCCTGATTTGGGGAATTCCCTGGGAAATGTGCAGCTCCGTAGGGCCAGCCCAGCGGCGTCGTGTCCATGCCGAGGAGCTCAACTGAACCACCACTGGTTCTCCATGGATCTGTCTGGCAGCAGCAGTCTGGAAAATGATTATCCTGAGAAAAGACTTGATGCTGGGGAGGAAAACACAGCCCTTTAATCCCAGCTGCCATTTGCAGTTTTGTTATTAATCCCATAAAATGACGGGAGGGTTAATTGTGCTCAGGCCATAAGTTCTTCCAGGAAAGACTTTCCTGTTATCCTGTCCCAGACCAGCGCTGTGACCCCAAACACTAAGAACATCCCATGACTTTAGCCTGAAAGGACTGTGCTAAATCTTCACTCCTTTTCCTCAGGCCTCAGAAGCTGCCATGGATGCACAATTAAGGATTGCAAACTGGGAACCTTGTACTGGAACGGGGCAGAGCACAAGCCAGTGCTTCCCCCCCTCTTAAACAGGGGGTGCTTCTCTGTGGCTGAAAAATCAGGAATGAATAAAAAACATTAATTGTATCTGCCTTGAGCCACCCCCAGACCTTCTGGGATAGCACTACATGAAACTGGGGGGCCTGCAAAAGCCCACTCTGCTTTGCAGAAAACAGGAGGCTGAGCACAAGGTGACCATATGAAGGGACATCTCTCTTGCACTGCCCATTCCATTCACACAGGTTCCTCCGCCGGGGCACCAGGGCCACCTCCTCCCCCGTGGCACCTGTCCCCCCTCGGCGAGGCTGCGTCCTGCAGTCCCTGGTGCGACAGCTCCGGCTGGTGGCTGCCGAGGGCTGCACACAGCGCTGGCATGGAAACGCTCAGGAGAGGGAACACGGCTGTGCCAAGGAAACGCCTGATCTTCCTGATGGTGTCCATCTCCCAAACCGCAAGGGACAGGAAACGTGGCAGATGCTTTTGTGGAACACCTGACGTGCGTCAAACGCGCATCGCTGCTGCTTTCCACAGCGCAACGAGGGCACGGATTTAATTACACACCAGCTCTCCTAAATCAAGGAGAGAGACAGTTGAAAATAGGGTGGAAAAAAACCCAACATTTAATTCAATTTATTTAGCAGCATCTTTATTGCAACAAAGGTTTTGTAATAAAACGCAGCAAAACTAATGTCTCCACTTTACATGATTAAAAGCCATGGAGCTCGGGAGGCGGGAGGGAGGGAGCCCAATAAACCCACTGGAGTGAGACATGCAATTCTGTTAACGCAAACAGCAGGCACTTCATGTTCTCAAATTAAACACCTGAACTTCTACTGAGCAGAACAGCCAAGGAAAAACTGCAGGAAGAGCTCTCTGCCCCTTCCAAAGGGGCACATGGAAAGTCTCTGCAGGGTTCTGGCACTCAAGGAAACAGGCAGCCCAAGGCAGGGGCCTCACCTGGCCGAGGTTTCGCTTTCTCAGACTCTGTTATTGCCTGGGCAGGGGTTGGGTGTCACGGCAGCAGCAGGACAGCCGGACACACGGACACACAGCAGCACAACCCACTTTTCCTGGCAGGGAATATGGGCTGGAACTCGCAGTATGAGAATTCTCCCAGCATTTCCTACCCAGTTTTCAGGCCCAGGTGCTCCAGGGTTAAAGTATTACCACACTATCCCACTCAGAAAGTTTTTCCATAGCCTGTTCCCAAATGCCACTAGGAAGTAGGGAATGCATTTTCCATTCTAATATAATTGCTTGGCGTTTTGAGCTCATTTTTCCATTGAGTTTGTAAAAATTAAGCAGTTCTGGGTAGATACTAATTTTACTGTGTTCTGAATAAAAAGAGATCATTGAGAACAAAGGGAGGTGGGGGTGAAACCCAACAGCTTTGCACATCCCACACTCACGAGGCATCACTGGAAGCTGCACTAAAATGGGGTGAAAAACGTGCTTTCACCAGGAACAAAAACAAGCAAACCCTACCACCTCAAAAGACAGGAAACTGCCTGCACCAACACGCAACAACCTCAGCACTCAGATCCCCATATTTCATATATGTTCCTAAACATATGAAAACATTCACCTCAAAGACACCTGTGCAATTAGAAATCCACCATGCAAGGAAGGCTCAGTCCTGCCCCTGCTCAGAGCAGGGTTCCTCCTGGAGGCAGAGGACAGGGACATACCAACCTCTGGTTTGGGAGCCACAGCAAAGGCTCCTCCTCACACCTTTCTGCACCACAACCTCCCTTGCAGGTGCTCCCCCAGGATCTCACAAGTTCTGCTTAAAACTCACGTTAACCAAGAGATTTTTTTTAACGTGCAGGAAGCCACAAAGTGCAATCCCAAATATCAAACAGGCTGGAAACCTCCTTGAGTGACATTCCCACCTCCAGGACTGTAAGGTCCAGCCTTGTCCTGGTCCTTGGCCAGACCGACACTTCACCATACGAGCTGCAGGAATACCACTACCCCCCAAAATAAGGATGCAAAGTCCCTCAGCACTAACACCTTCCTACCTCTGCAGTCTCCATCTCAACAGGGCCTTTCTTCACTGGGAATTTAGTTGGAATCAGGCTTCATCTAAGGCATCTCTTTTGCAAGAACTACAAAACTCTGGTGATAAATCCTTCCAGCAATTCCACAGGATAAGAGAGCATGGGGTCTTAAAGTGCTTAACTACAGTAAAAAGAGAAGAAAATGGTAGGAAAGAAAGAATACATAATTTATGTTGCAAAACAGAGCAGTTACAGTATATTGTACTTTAACGGGTTTTTGATGTATATATATTTAAAACAGTGGAAGGATGCATTACTAAAAATTCTATGTCAGCACTTACAATCACATCCAAACCTAGCCCGGTTTACTCACGTAATGTTTAGTTCTTCAGTCCCCCAAAAAAGCACTGTTTGATGAAGGCCATTTTTGTTCTGGTTTTTTAAACAAAATGATCAATTTCATCTTAAAAATGATTTACATTTACATTCAAGGGTAATCACCTCTAGAAAAAGAACAAAAACACCCCAAAAAAGCAAGTTAATTTAATATTGAACAAAATATAAATAACCTTGGGAAAGGTGAATACTATCCATGGGTAATTTTATACATATATGTATATATGAACAGATATAGATATATGTATATATAATACAGCATAAACACGTAGGGAACACGATGGAATTCCAGAGGAACAGCTTATTTTTGTCTCTACCCACTGTTGTGTTGCACATGTGCTCCTCTCTCGGTGCTGACTGTCACACACTCCCCAGGGATGCTGCCTTTGCTTGAGCCACAATTAACAGCTAACAGAAAACATTCCTGGAGCTGGGCTCCTCCCTGCCAGGCCCTTCCCAAAACCAACCCGTTATTGACCTGCTAATGGTGCTTTAACCAATCCACTTGTGATCACTGCCATCTGAAAAGCAGAGCCCGAACCAAGGCTCCCCACTGCGGAGGAAACACTCCCTGCACGCCTGCTGCCTCTGGCTGCCCTGTGCTCCCAAAAACCAGATCCTGTTCTCACACACGGCTTTTACAACCGTGTAACTGCCCCAGCTCCCCTTGCTTTGGTGCACATGCCCAGCAGTTCAACTGAAAAACGATGCAGTTTGACCCGACACAGCCAGGCTGTGTTAAATCCCAGAGCTCTGGGATCAAGATGAACAGTACAAAATCAAGGAAAGTACAAGGTTACAACATGTGGGGTTCTAGGAGCGTAAACACCGAGAGTGATTCCAGATTTTCAGCAGATGAAAAGAAAATCGTGCTCTGCTTGTCTCTAGCACCAAAACAGAAGGAAAATGAAGTTCTTGGGTTTCTAAGAAAACCATTAAAACTTATCAAAGTCTCAGAAGCAAGTCCCAAAGGGAGAATTTTCTGGATTAAAGAGAATAATCTTCTGTGGATTTCTATCCTAAATTACCTGTTGCCAGTTAAAAGTGCCTTCACACACTTAAGTTTTTCAGCCAAGCCTGCTGCTTAGTTAAAACCTCAGTAGCAAAAACACAACTGGGACTGCAATTCCTTGAGGGTTACCTGAAGCTGTACAAAAAGGGGGTTCTCAAAGACAGCATTATCATCATCATCATGCACAGTAGTGCTAGAAAGGACCCAGGAAGAGGGGACTGGACAGGGCATGAGCCTGGGAAACAGCCCCTCAGACATGAGGAAATTCAACAGAACAGTTCATATTGCCTCACATGTAAGGTCTCTGACACATCCTCTAGAGACCTTGGAGTCAGAGTATTGAATTTCTAAATTGTAACAGAATGCATACACCTATGACATGCTGATGTGAGGGTGAGGAAGGAGTATTGCAAACCCAGCTCCAGAGTGAACATCAGGGAAAAATCTCAACGGGATGCACTTTGAAGCTTGTTTGAAAGTTTACAGTTTCTGCTTTTTAACTTAAGTTAGTTCGCACCTCAGAATAAAAGATTGTTATGCCCATATCACAGTAAAGTATCAATTCACTTCTCCACTGAAATCAAGTACAATCAGGATAGGTTCTCAAGCTGCTGGAAGAGAATGATTTACTCTAGGGGAGAAGGAATCAAAGAATCTGGCATCAACTGATCTGAATCCAAACTTTAAATATGTTAAGAGACAGCTTAAAAGTCTTTCTTCTTAAAAAACAATTAACATCTAGACAGGGGATGTGTCCAACTTGTGACCACCTTCTAAGGAGTGAGACACATCCCTTTTCACAAAGCATAAGAGCTATATGATAGCATTTAAAATTAATAAAAGTTGTAACCATTCAGGTAAAATTCTTGCTGTGTAGTGAGTAAATCATCCAGTATAATGTAATAAGATACCAAGGAACACACTGTAAAAATACATCAATTATACCATAATGCTTTTAAAAAGTGAAGATCTGGTGCTGTAGAAGTACGTTGTTTTCAGTTTCAGCTCGTCCCCCAAGAGAACACCCATGGTACTGTACTATACCACAGACATTGGATTTTATTTACAGCTTAAAGTTTAATAACTAAAGTCGTTAGATCACCGTACTTTAATTTCCTGTATGGCACCAAATTTACTTTTACAAAAGTGTCTGTGAGGGTGTGCACGTGTGTGTACGTGTGGCAGGCACCAGAAAGCAACGTTCCATCCTATTTTCTCTAGTTTCCTACACCTCCCTGTGCGGAGAGCGGCCGTGGAGCAGCGTTCTCAGGTCAGTCACATGGCCTTCATGGCAGCAATGTGAGAGCCCAGGTTCTCCTGCAGGTAATACAGCAGGTGCAGTTCGTAGTGCTCCCCCGACTCAGGGACCCTGATGCTGTGTCTCTCCTGAGGGTAGATCTGAAATGGGAAAGAAAGTTGTAAATATCCACGGTAGTTGAAGGTGCCAGTATTTAAATCAGTCCCAGAGCCACGTTCCAAATGTCCATGGAACGTCCTTGCATTAACTCTGCACCTGCACTGACACACCTCATCCTCCACTCACTGGAGGGGATCAGCCTGCCTGAGCAGAGGCAGCTCCTGACCAGAGCACATTCCCACTTTGGCAGTGATCCCTGGGCTCCACCTGCACTGAGCCAGCAGGGTTTAATTAAATGCAGAACCCTGTTCCATGCTGCATGAACACTGCTGCACTGCCTTCCAGCTGCAGAACCTCAGGAGCAGCATTAACTCCTTATTTGTCCAAGTTTTGTTAATTCATAAAATTTCAACGTTTTAAAAAAACTGCTTGGCTCAAATGTTACGATTTTATCCTAAAATTCCAAGGTGTCCAGCACAGCAGCACAGCCATGGTACAAGTTCCAGTTCTGCACTCCTCCAAAACACACATGTTACCTTTACACCCTGGTTCTGGCCTTACCTGTAGGTCATAGGGTTTCCCAGCTCTCACCAAAAAGCTGAGCAAAATACTGGTGTGTGCAAAGTGAACGTTCTCATCCAAGAATCCGTGTAGCAGCAGCAAACGGTTCGGTCTGGGAAAAGCAAGAGACAAACAGCTCTAGACAGCATCCCACTCATTTCACAGTCCACACACATCCCTATAAAAACACCACCCAGAAAATTTGCATTGAAAGCAGTAATTTCACAGTTGTAAACTGCTCTGGATAGACACATTTCTCAAACCTGTTCCTTCCCCCTCTGAAAGTTCTTCCTGCACATGCGTATTACAGTCAGACCTTTTATCTGAATATCTTATTTATTTCTCAGCAATGCTTCCTAGCTTGGACAATATGAGCCTTAAACTTTGCTGATTGTCAGCTCTTTGGCAACAGAGCCCATGGCTCCCTCTTGCTCTGCTGTGCTGAGACAGCCTCAGAACATACAAAAACATCTCAATCAAATAATTTTTGTTTAGCTTAATGTGGCCCTAAAGTGCTAATCAAATTGAAGCTATGTTTGTCATTTCTTTAGACACAAAACATAATATCAAGGGCTACATGAAATAATCTGTGATTATGGAAATGCTCATTTGAATATTAAATTTATTAATGTTGGGTATCGTTGGGGTTTTTTTTAAAATATTATTTAATGTGAGCATTTGTGATTAGAGAAATACTAAGAACAGGGAGAGAAAAGTGTGTCTGTGGGGCTTGAACTTTCCTGGTAGGTAAAAGAAGACAAGAGCCAAAAGCAAACTTACTCAGAAGGGAACTTCTCAGCCTGCATGGCCACGGATCCCAGGTAGTAGCCCTGCTCGTTGTGCTCCGGGTGGCCCATGTAGCGCTCCGTGTATCCAGTGTCGTAGAAAATCCACAGCGTGACGGGGGCTCCAGCTATGGCCACCTGCCAGTGCCATGGAGAGGGGAATGACAACACTGCCCTGCCCCAGGCCTGGGAATGACAACAGAGCCCCCTGACCTGGGAATGACAACAGAGCCCCCTGACCTGGGAATGACAACAGAGCCCCCTGACCTGGGAATGACAACACTGCCCTGACCTGGGAATGACAACAGAGCCCCCTGACCTGGGAGTGACAACACTGCCCTGACCTGGGAGTGACAGCAGAGCCCCCTGACCTGGGAATGACAACAGAGCCCAGACCTGGGAATGACAACAGAGCCCCCTGACCTGGGAATGACAACACTGCCCTGACCTGGGAATGACAACACTGCCCTGACCTGGGAATGACAACAGAGCCCCCTGACCTGGGAATGACAACACAGCCCAGACCTGGGAATGACAACACTGCCCCCTGACCTGGGAATGACAACAGAGCCCCCTGACCTGGGAATGACAACACTGCCCTGGCCCCTGACCTGGGAATGACAACACTGCCCTGACCTGGGAATGACAACACTGCCCTGACCTGGGAATGACAACACTGCCCCCTGACCTGGGAATGACAACACTGCCCCCTGACCTGGGAATGACAACACAGCCCAGACCTGGGAATGACAACACTGCCCCCTGACCTGGCCACGTCCTTCCCTTCACCCCACTCTAAGTGTGGAAGGAGCAAAGCAAATCCTCGCTGTCTCTGCCCCACTTCACACAGAGCACACCTCAGCTATGATCCATGCATGCTGGAAACCAGGAAGAGCCTACAAGGAAATTGGAAGGGATGCTGAGGGAAGTGGATTCTGCGAGGTTTTGTGGCTTTGGGTCCATTTGCATGTCTAACAGAAACACCTCCCTAGGACTCAGCAAACTGCCCTGCAGAGCTACCACCAGCTTGCAGAGAGGCTCATGGAAAAAAAGACCCAGAAAAAAAACCTCACCACAAAACCACCTAAAGCCCTTTAGCAAGGCAGGTGTTTGTAAAGGTAAAAATACAGCAATTGTTAAGGATTGAGACAAATAATTATTAAACATCCCAGTAATATTAAGGTTGGGCTTAAAGAAAGCAAGAGTAACCACAAAGAACAAAACACATCTCAAGGGCAGTAACCAGCTCTTCCAACACCTCTACTCAAAGGCAGTCTGGCTGTTTATTATAGAGGTCTAAAGTCAGGCAGGCACAAGAACCTCTCTCCAGTACCTCTCCCTGTCCCCAGGCTGTCCTCCTGGCTGCTTCAGAGCACACTGCTATGCAGCAGCAGGGGCAATTTGATCTGGGAATAGATCAGTCTGCAAAGGAACCACTCTCTCAGGGCCAGAAAGAGGGACGATGAGGAGGAGGTGTTGTTTTTCACCAGGATCGTTTCCCTTACCTGGTTCACAACACAAAGAGCTCAGCTGGCACTAAGTGGGCAGCAGTTGACACTACCTAAGGTACTTTCAGCACAGGTGACCTGAGATAGGTAGCACAGCTAAGTCATCGCAAGCTCAACAATCCAACAGTTGTTAGAAAAGCAACTTCTCTCTGAAGTCACCCAAATAGAAGAGTCTTGAAGAAAACAGCCATTGCACTGTGTCCTAACTTGTCTAGAGCAAGCTCCAAGGTCTTCTGTGCTGTGACTACCAATGGAAGTCACTCTATTAAAGGAAAAATTCTGTCTGCACCACCAGAGTAGTACTCAATGCATGAACATACCCTGAAGATATCTGACCTCTGTGTTAAAGCCATTAGGGAGAGGTAGCCTCCGTAGGACCAGCCGTGGATGCCCACACGCTCCAAGTCGATGAAGTCGTACTGTGATGCCAAATACTGCAGCCCTTCCACCTGGTCATCGATTTCTATCTGTCCCTGGCAGGGCAGAGACAAAGTTCTGTTAGTGACAGGCAAAAGTTACGTTCTCAGGATTGCCCAAGGTAACCACCTTCAGAGCTTTGATACTCAGGAGCGATCCATGCTCAGAATGCAACTGTCCTGCTTCATGTGAGCTGCAAATTGTATCTGTGAGGAGTCACTGCCTGGTGATGAACCACCCTGTGTCAGCTTACAGCTGGTTCACCTCAACCCATGACATTTTATCTTTTCCATCAAGCATCTTTCCTCCCTCAACTCTCACCTAATACACACTTCCTGTCCCCAAACCTTGGGAGTGTCACACAGGCAGTGTGACCTGTGCCACAGCAGTGCTTCAGTGCTGCCACTCAAACCCATCTGAGGCTGAGAAGAGAGCCAGACTCAGAGCCCACTTACCATTTTGTATTTAAAGGCTCCTTCAAACTTCAGCCCTCGGTGGCAGGAGCCCCTGTTGTCGATGACAACGACAACATAGCCTAAAGAGGCCAGAGTGTTCAGTCGGAAGTACTTGATTCCTTTAAACCGGTTGTTCACCAGCTGTACCTGCAATACAAGAGCAGCACAGGATCCAGAGGTCACCTCTTAGTCCAGTTTCAGATGTTTATTTACATTTACCTTCCTTTAAATGCTTGATACAATTTTATAATCTAAAGTTGTCAAGATCCCTATTCCCTGGTGCAGGATTCCCTTTCCCTGCTATGCAATAAGCTCTACTCCCAGTAAAACAAGTGTCACAGGCATGAAAAGCTGAACTGAGGTGCAATGAGACAACCGGAGGGGAGGAGGAGACAGAACTGGGAACAAGGACTACCCAATTCCCTTTTATCCCAGTTCCAGCTCTGCTACTCCACACCTGTCCTCAGACAAGTGGCAGTGCCTGGATCCACGACCTGGGAACAATGAATCCTTACAGCACCTTTGGCCAAGCACCTGCTCACCAAACAGGCAAAATGCCACCTGCTGCCCTTGGCACAGAGCAGGAAGTGTTCCTGCAGGAGGGCAGGGGAGTGATCCCTGCCTGCCCATCCCACTGCTCACCAACTCACCTGAGGGCCTCCATAGATGAAGAGCACTGTGGGGTACTTCTTCCCAGGCTGCAGGTTGTGGGGTTTGTACATCATTCCATACAGCGTGAACCCCGTGGAGCTCTCAAAGGAGAACACTTCAGGGGGAATGTAATCAGGGAGAGGACCTGCATGGGAGGGAAGAGAGAGCCTGGTTTTAACAGGAATGGATGAGGAACAGAGCTCTGCTGCACTCCTGTGACCAGTCTCTCTGCAATCCCAGTGGAGCTCTCCCACACTTTCCAGTGGGTGTGGCTGGATCAGAGACTGGGAATGCCCCAGCCCTAGGTGAGCTTTCTGAGCCCATCATTCCCATCCCTGCTCTCCTGTGAATGACAGTAACTCTTCTCCCCTGACACAGCCATTACAGATGTGCCATGCTTTCCTAATCCCACTTGGGACTTGCTACATTAACACATGGAAAGCACAGGACATGGAGAATGCCTCAGGGAAGGAGAAATGAAAGGAACAGAAATCCAGTGGAAGATTATAGCCCAAGAGCTGTCTCATGAAGACACGAGCAGTAGGCAGCAGTACACACTATTTAAGAAGTGCACCTCCCTCCCCATGAACAGTCTTTAGCAGGCACATCACACAGAGAAGTCAGCGCACTTAAATCCCTCCCTGAGCTAAAACGGGCAGGAGAAAATTGGTAATTTCCACTCTAAATTTCTTCATGGTCTGTTTATATCCATTTGTTGCTGAGCTGAAAATGTCCCTCCTGTACTTCACAGAACTCCTCACACAAGCCTGACTTTCAGAGACAAGGCTGGTCAGCCACAACAGCAAATCTCAGGCAAGCATACGCTGGGTATCTTTTATCCTGGGGTCCTGCTTGTCCTTTTCCTCTTCCTCATCCATGCCATTACCTGCTGAATCTAAAATGGTAGCCCAGAATTCCTTAGTTCTATGAGCTGCATCATCCTCTGATCCTGTCAGCCGGTACAGTGACACACAGTGGGGGTTCTTCTGATTGCTGTACTTGCTGATGAACATGTCACAGTCCTGGGGAGAAAAAAAAAAAAATGCTCTGAACTCCTCAGTGCAGAGCCACAAACAAGTGATCATTTCTTTTGCATTTAGGTCTTTCAGAAGATGTTCATGGACCACATTAAACCAGAAATCTGAGCACTTTTGCTTCTGAAACACTACAGTCCTTAACACTCCAAACCCAAAGATACACCTGAAAATCCAAGAGTGGCATGAGGAGCCTGTCACACACCTTCTTCTGAGCCATGAATTCCCAGCTGGATTCCTGGAACTCTACCCAATGCTGCTCTGGTGATCGCTCTCTAGTACACTGCAGGCAGAGAGTCAGGCTCAAACAATTCATCCTGGCTCCTTTTGCCTGAAGTGAGCTGGAGGGCAACGGAACCGGGAAGTCAAGTCTGGTTTCCACGCTGGTTTTACACACTGACTGTACAATGTACAGGAGGGCACAACACAGCCTAACATCTGCTTTTGTTATACATCAATACTGCTGAGTGGCAGGACAAGCCTGGGCTGAGGCAGAGCAGCCCAGCAAGGCACAGATACCTGGCTGACACAGCAGGCGTGCGAGTAACCGCGCTCTGTCAGACGCTTCACCTCCCCGGGGTTCTCGTAGTTAACAACGTACAAGTGATGCTCCAGAGGTGAGTCCTTTGTGCCTTGAAAGTACACCAGTTTTTTGGCTTCATCCACATAGATCTGTCACGAACAAAAGAAACAGCACATCCCTCAATGTCCAGCTCTACCACCTCGAAGTGTTCCCCACATCCCTCCTGCCCCACTTCCATAATGCTGAGCTGGAGCCCAGCAATCTGCAAGGGATAAACCAAACAACTGTTCTCACTGTCTGCAACTCTTGTCAGTTTGATTCAAATGATCCAAGAATTCATCCAGCTCAGAGCTAGAAGAGCAGCAGTTTGGGGACCATTCCTTCCCTCCTTGTGCAAGCTCACAAGTTACGCAGAACAGAAATGTTGTGTATTTTGGCTAAAACCATACTGGATTAATAGATTTATGCTGATCTCTCCGAGGGACCATCTCCCTGCAGTGTGTGTGTGGCAGGATATCCATGAAGCAAGAGCAAGACTTACGTTGGATCCATGTCTGCCAAGCACTTCCCATTCCCCACTGGTAATTGCTATCTCCTCTTTGATGAGGCACTTGAAGTCACCTGCAAATAGCCAATAGACAGAGATTTTTATTTCTAAAAGTATTTTGTCACTTGCACAGAAATAAAGGTTTTATACTGAACAATAGGCAGGCAAAGGAAATATGCAAAAAAAAGCTCTGCTTTTATTAGATTACTTCATTTCCCTTAGAATGAGGGAAGATGTAGCAAGAAAAAGAAGTCAGATCCATTCAGAGAAATCTAATCAACCCCCAGATATAATGCTATGTAGGGAAAAGACCCACAACAGTTGCATGAAACTAGGACCTTAATAAAATTATGAGTATTTTTTTTTTGTGCATACAGATTCTAGGAGGTGCCTTCAACACACACTAAGTAAGATAACTATCACAGCATGAAACTGTGAACTTAAGAACACATGCTGTGGAAAAAACCACTCTGGGAGCTCTGCACACAGCAATTTCCTGCATCTGAGCAAGACCAAGTTCCAGCAGCGAAGAGGAAAAGCCAATTAAGTCTCACAGCGTCACAGGGAGCTTGTTTCCCATCTGGTTTTTGGAAACTTTTCCCTTTAGTCCATACGGAAGCATCGGGGTTAGAACTAAGGCACGCTGAAAACAGAACAATCCCTGTACAATTTCCAGAGGAATGACCGTACACTGCACTGCCTTCCTGGACAACAGCAGAAGTTTCCAACAAGACAGTGATTCCTGCCAGCTGGAAGGACATTTATTTCCTCACTGGTCAGCAACAAATGCCCAATTAAAGCACAAGAATAATTCCCCTTACTGGGAGCAGGGAGGCCTCCACAGGAGCGTTTGTACTTGCTCTCCTTCAGAACCGAGGTGACCTTGTACAGGTGCCGGAAGCCTGTTTTGCACTCAGAGGCAAAAATGAACTCTATCTCATCTTCATGGCTTTGAGGGAAGACATGGAAGATATCATGGATCTGAGGAGACAGAGCAGTGGGTTGTTGTTACCAGCAAGACTCTGGCACTGCAGTCACACAAAATGTGTTCCTCTTGCTGCTCAACACAGACCACACAGTCCAGGGTAACTGGGTGCAGCGCTGTTCCTTACTGGGAGAACCAGTTACACTTGGAGCCAGGAGCCTGTGCCACATTCCTGCAGCTCCAGCTTTCTGCCAGTCTAACTCTATATCCTGACCACCAAACTAATTAAGTTTTTCTGTACCTGCCCTTTTAGCTTAGACACAGAGGTGGGTCCAACTCTGCACCCCTCTATCCTGTGCTGCCTGCAAGTGAAGGATTATTTAAAGAAGGATGAGCTGACATCATCTTCCCACTCTTCAACGTGTCAGCTCTTGCTTCAAGGGACAATCTTTGGAGGACTTGGGAGTATTTTTCTTCACAGTATGAGCTGCCAGTCAAGAACCACTTCAGACAGAAAAACTAATGGAGAAAGGGAAACTCACTGCACCATCCTGAAACGAAACACTTAGTAAGGACAGAATGTGGTATCTAAGAGAGCACTTGCTGTGTAGGGCCCATTCACTGAAAGGCTTTGTGTAAATGTTCTCTGCTGAAAGATGCAACTATGTGCCAGTGATTGATGCTCCCAGGCACACCTCCAATGGGATGTCATGCAGAGACGGATCGTAATGTGCAGCAGTGTGAGCAGAGGCAGTTTACAGCAGTGACCAGGCACACCCATGACTGCTCTCAGCACAGGCCTGCAGTTCACCTCCCAGAACATCACACCCTTAATCTGTTTCACCAGACCAGATGTGGTTCAGGAGGGGTTCAATGCCTATTAGGTGACTCTCAGGATTTTTCACCCAGTGTCACCTTGATCCATCTTTGTTGCCTGAAGAATATTTCATCTGGTGGCACTGCCGGTGCTAACAATTGGCACCAAGAAGCGGGAGAGTGTTGGTGACCGTGTGGGTAAGGGGCTGCCTGGGAACACCAGAGCCCTGGGCTCTGCTCCTGGCTCTGAGTACTGCACCGACTCAAGCAAGGCAGCTCTGTTTCCACATCCTAAATCTGCTCTCTACATCCTGCTTTTTACAGCACAGAACTTGCAAGATGGGATCACTCTCCTCGGCAGCACAGTAACACCAACGTTCAAATTCTTACATTTATCCAGATGTCTGTCGTTTCTTCATAAATAATGAAAGGTGTAACAGAATCTGGTACAGCATCAATAAGTTTCTGTCTTTCCATTGCATCATCTTCTGTGGGGATGAATAATGCAGGAGGGATCAGGACTATCTGAAGCCGGGTTTGGGAGCGATCCAGCAAGATGGACCAGATGCTGTTGAGGACACAGATATTAGAGAAAATAACATGTAACCATGAGTATGAGACAAGTCTGAAAGTCTCAGCAGCACTAGGAATTTTGAGGGAGTCAAGAATACTCATTTGCGGATTAAGTCACGTGCAAAATTTCACCCACATAAACAAATCTATTCCATAATACAAGAACGTATTTCGCTTCATTTTAATATTGCATAAGCACTGCAAGTTCAAAAGTTTAACTCATTCTGTTCTCCCCGATTTGAATTGTGCTTCAAGGGAGAAAGAGAAGAGAAAAATCAGAGGGAATAATGAAGCAGAAAAAAATTCAAATTGAAATTTCACGATGCTTGTGAAAATACTATCGTTGGATCTACACCTGGCAGAGAATAACTTTGGCACCCAAAGGGACCAGCAACAGCCCCTGCCATATTCTGATGGCTTTATACGTAGCTCCAACAGTAATTCTGCAAAAAAACCAGGATAATATAGCAAACATGTGCCTGGATTTCTTCCACATTTGGACGGGAAAGAAATTGAAAAGGTGAAAGCCATCTTTAGATTCAAAACCTGGAGGAGTGCACTTCTGGAAAACCACGGAATCATCTGGGTTGGAAAGGACTCTTAAGATCGAGTCCAAGCATTCCTCCAGCACTGCCAAGCCCACCACTAACCATGTCCCCAAGTGCCACATCTACACAGCTTTAAAGTCCCTCCAGGGATGGTGAATTCCACCACTGCCCTGGGCAGCCTGTGCCAGGGCTGGACAACCCTTTCAGTGAAGCTTCTGGTGAGTTAGAAACACTGTACTACATCATCTACAGGGTTAAAATGACATGCAAATGTAAGTAGCACTTACAGCAGGTTTTCTGATCAGTAAGTCTGGTCAGCAAGGATGGTCCAGTGGTTAGGGCGCTAGCCTAGGGCCTGGGGGACCTGGGCTCATTTCTCTCCTCAGCCACAGACTTCCTGCGTGACCATGGCAAGGCACTTAACCTCTCTGGGCTTCAGTTCCCCATCTGTAAAATGGGGATAATAGCACTGCACTCTCTCTCACAGGGATGCTGAGAGGACACACACATCAAAGGCTGCGAGTGCCCAAACCCAAAGCAGTAGGGCCAGGGAGCAGAGAAAGACACAAGGAGGGCTCTGGTTTGGCTTTTGGAAAAATGGTTCCCTTTGCACAAACAAGTTGGTAGCAATGTAAAAGTGAAAGCAGGCTTAAGCTGGAAGAAGACAGAGACCACTACAATCTGCTTCTGACTGTTCATGACCCCAAACCCTCTGAGCAGAGACAGGATTAACATACGCACTATTTTCCTTCTGGCGTCCACCCAGCTCTAGCAATGTACTCTACTCCTTCAAAGAGGATCTCGAAGGGCTGAACTAGCTCTTTATCCACAACATCTGCAATCTGTTGACAAAGCAGCAATTCAGTGACACTGAGATGAACCCCCACAACCAGTTTTTCATGCACGATGAGAGGCCTGGACACAGAAGACTTTTTCTGTGCAGCTTATGCAATTTGGATTGTTCAGCCTTTGGAACACAGGGGACTGAACCCCGTCTGTATCCAGACCCCAGCACAGCAGGAGAGCTGCACACAGCCAGGGCTGGGACCAGAGAAATCTGGATGCTGCTCACAAACACATCATTCATCTCATACAACTCATTTGAATTCTCAGTTTCCCCATGTAAAGGGGAGGTGATTTATACTAGGATGTTTTGTAGGGTTTTCACAGATAGGTGCTGAGCATCCTGCATAACACCCAGTTATCAGTGTGGTTCTGATCCATGAAATGCAGTGCTGCAGTCTGTCCCTGCTGGGACTGGGAACAAGTCCCAGTGGTACCCAAAGGGTCCTGAAGGCTTTCCCTGCCTTTGCTGGCTGACACCAGCATCACTATCCCAGCAGGTGACTGCTGATGGCTGAAGTAGCTCTAGAGTTGGGAGAATTCCAATAATTTATGGCTGTTAATGCATCTGTTTGATAAGATTAATTTCCCATCTGTCCAAAGATCTTGGACTGGGCTGTGGAAATTTCTGCATCTGTTTGAAAAATCCCAGGGCAAAAGCAAAGTTCATCTCTTTCCATATGTTCATGCTTTTGTAAGGTGATATACTGTGTTTGCAATCCAATTTTCCCAATATCTGCAGCCAATCAAGAGATCAGTCACATAAGAAGGTCTAACCATCCACACCTACAATACTCTGCTCTGCAGCTGAGCTCACACACCAGTGGTAGCAAAGAAAAGCACAGCCTTGAGAAATACTGCTGCACACTGAGTATCTGCACAGGAATGAGCCAAGGGCACTGCCTTCAGAGAAGCCAGGAAGCCATCACAACCAGGAAAGTTTCTTTGTACAGAACTGGGAAATGAATTTTACCAAAAAAAAAAAAAAAAAATCACAGCAATTAAATGTATTTGGCAAAGAAACAGAACACAGACTTACTCTGCCTTCTGCATTGATTGTCACTTCAGAGATCTTGAAAGTGACCTTTGGATTTGCTGTACCTATAAAAACAGATGTTAACAGTCAGGCATCAATTGTTTGTTGTCCATTATTGTGGTGTTATTCATACAGGACTGGAAAAGGCAAGCAGCAGAATGCTCTTTGATCAAATAGCCTCCCTGCACGTCTGAGAGACAGCACAGAACCAGGCAGGGAAAAAAAAAAAAACCCTGCAGATATGAGGAGATTTAGAGGATGTAATCCTGCAAAGTGATCAAGAGCCACACTGCTGTCCCAGTCAGTCTTTTCTCCCAGTCAGTGGATGCATTTACGGGGTGGAAGTAAATGCTTAGGAGTGACTGGGACAGCAAAGCAACCTTTGGTTCATTGTTTGGCTGTTATTCCAAAGTGGTTTGGTGTTATTCCATAGGAAGTGATCCAGTGCTAAAGAGCTTCTGTGAAAACTAAACACCTAAAAACCTACTGCCATTATGATAATAAAGCCACATATTGTTTAAGGGATTTGGGCTTTGGTTAGCTTGTTTTCTTTGCATTGAATAGAGCCATGGCAAAATATTCTCAGAAATCTGAGCGTCCACAAGCACCAAATAACCACGAGGCGTCACTTCTTGCTTCCCAGCTTCACATTGAGCCTTTCTCTATAAAGACTTGTACTACCTGACACAAGTAGTAAATCAGGAAAAGCAGAAAATCAGCTCTCAGCAGGTCTGATTAAATCCCACTTCCCTCCTTCCAATGACACTCCACTTCAAGCCTGCCCTCAGCCCTTCCCTGCTGAAGCCTCCAGATCATCCACTTTTTGTGCAAATGTGACCGCAGGTGGTTTTCCTGGCAGGCTGCAGCAGGACAGGTTTGGTGTTTAAAGTCCACAAGCAATCCTGGAGATCAGAGTCCTCCAGAGTTCCAGAGAATTTGAAGTGCCAGGGCACTGCCAGCAGCTAAACAGAAACCCTCCCCAAACCACAAAAGGTTGTAATTCTGGGGCTGCTCCCTCAGAAACACTGGGCTGTAACAACAATCAACTCTTCAACAACTCAGGTCTTCCAGGGTTCACTTCCCAGAGAGTGGCTCAAACAGTGACAATGAGAGAGGTGTTGACAATGAGGCCAACTCCTGACACCACATGGCTGCAGTATCAGCACAGGCACCAGTCACTCACCCAGCCCCCAGAGCAGCTTCCCCAAACACATTTGCACCACCTGGACACAAATTCAAAGACTACTCAACACCTCTCTGCTCTAGGCTTGGAGAGTCACTGCTGTCAGGCACATGGAATAAAATCAGTGTTTTCCAGAAACAGGGATGTGACGTTTTAGGGTCTCACCAGTTTTGGGGTACCGGAAGGAATCTGTTCTTCTTGTCTCCAGCATGGGTGATGTGACATGGATAATTTCCACCTCTGACTCATCGTTTTCTTCATAAAGAATTTGAAGAACTTTACCCCCATCCAGTGCTGTGAATGAATTAACATTACAGAATTACAGAACAGAATTATCAGTCATTGCAGGCATCAGTATTGTCTCAGGGGCACAAGCAGATTGGAAGGATGAAGAAAAATCCAATAAAGCCTGTGATTCATGTTCCATTAAGCAAAACACTGAGACTCCTACAACTCCCACCACTGTTGTGAGAAAGGAAGTCTCTCCCCCAGGGCTCACAAGGCCCCTGTAACCTGTCCCCTGCTGCAGACAGCTCCAGAGGAGGTTATTTCCAACTTGACTAAGGATAAATAAGAGCAAGAGAGAGGGACTGGACAGAGCCTGTCAGACACTCTGAACCCCCACACTTACTGGGCTGTGCCTTTGGGCACCACCAGTAGCCAGTGTATCTGTCAAACTCCTCCTGCAGCACAAAAGTGGCCACGCCAGCAGATTTTGGATCCTCCTCAACGTTGGCCAGTTCTAAAAAAAGACACCAAAGAATTAGTTCATGATGTGCTGCGGAACCAAACCAGTTCTGCACTTTCCCAAACACAGCCCAAGCTCACCCCCAGGGAACAATTACATGATAATAAATCTGACTTCTCAGCAGATTTGTTTTCTGCTTCCAGCCTTCTCAGTTCATATATTTAGGGAGGATTTAATCCTCTCTGACACGGCAACTTCTTTTAGGAAAGGAAAGCCATTCTCTCTTCTTATTTCTACCTAATCAGGCTCTCAATTAGTCAAAGAAAGAAAATGTTCTCTCGACCTGAGTTCAGTGAATTGGAACTACAACTTTTAAGAAAATCAAAACCCCAAAGCTTTCTGAAGAGCTGAAACCGAAAACACAGACATTCAGAAAACTAAAAGCATCAGTTTTTCATTCACTGTACGAACCAAAAGTAACAGACTTACATAACATCTCAACATGATGACATATCCATAGGGCTTCAATATTTTTCCTGTTACCCTGGAGGTAACTTAGCAGCACTCCATAAATAATTATCATCTGAGAAGGAGTCATTGCTACAGCTTATTTTTACTGTACTTACATAACATTTTAATATTAAGCATTTAAATGGTCTAAAGCATTATTATGAAGTGTCATAAATTTCAATTGACAAAAATTTAAATTATATAGTTTAAATACCAAATGAAATTGATTTTTAAAGTGTTTTATCCACAACTTCACATTTTCTTTCTTCCAGGATAAATGCCTAAAACAGAGCTGAAGAGGTTAAGAAGTGAGAACCTAAGTTACTGAGTATGAGAGGCCAGCAGAAGCCCTAGTGCTATTCAGAAACTGCCTAAATTGTTTCTAAAAATCTCAGCAGCCTGATTTCACTGACAGAAACTTTCCTTCAGCTCTATTCCACCCACAGCTTCTCCACTCAGAAAAGGCTGTTCCAGTGAAAAGCAATGTGCTGTGTTTCAGGAGAAGAACCCTTCCATATGTATCCAACAAACAACTTTCTGACAGATAGAACAGTGCAGGGAAAAGAATCATCCAACAGTATCTGCACTACAGAAAGTCTATAAATGTGACAAACAGGGTGAAATAAACAGTGGCCATCACCCCCATTCCAGGAGCCCCTTTAGTGCCATTGCTCAATGCAGTATAGCAAGAACAAGTGCAGAGGAGGGAGAGCAATTTAATTTAGGATGCATTACCATTGTGCACAAACGTCAGCCTCCTTTCTTCCCTGGATTCTATATTGGATATCCAGATGTCATTGCAATGGATAAATGCAATCCAATTTGGATCAGCTGGACAAAGCTTGGGATCCATTCGGATATTCGGACAACTGGTCTCTACCAGAATGGGTCTTAAAGGCTGTTGCTGTTGGGAATTAAAAAATAAAAAAGAAACACAGTAAGATATGATAATCTAGGAGCATATCCACTGAGTAACCTGGATTTCAGAAGACAACAGTAATGTGGACAGAGACTTCAAATACATGTTTAGGGAGGAATCTATTCACTTTACACCCAGAAAAATACTATGCAGATATTTTATTAGGAAAGTTGTGCCTTTACCATGGTCCCACCAGGCCTCTTTCCCTAGAGCTGAGGATCAGCCCCAAATCAGAGGGCAGCTTGTGCAGAGAAGCCTGGCACGCTCTTAAAACCAGCACCCTAAAAGGGGCTGGCAGAACGTGCAACCTTGTCCTCCAAAAGCAACTCAAGATACAGTAAATTACCCCGACAACAGGGTTAGACAAACACCAGACATCTATTATAATAGTAATAAATTATTTCAGCTTTGAAGGCCAGTTCAGCACCAGCGGAGTGAAGGCTGCTTGTTCTGCAAGTTGTACAGTCAAACGGTGTAAAAATCGTGTAACATATCCAGCACTGACCAGAGAACAGTGACCTGGACACTGCAGCCCGGGGACAAAAGTTGTCTCTGATGTGACGTCTGACTCCATGGAAGAGCACAGAGCCTTTTGTTGCTTTTTATGGACACTGCTAGTCATGAAAAATCAAACAAATCTGGTGTCCTGCTTTGCTGCCACAATTTTACCACTCCTTCTAGCCCTGCATCTGAGTTTCTGTAATCATGGAAACAAATCCCTGTGGATAACCCCATTTCCAGGGTTATCAAGGTCACTTCCTGTGCCAGTGCAGTAACTGCTGATGATCTGCTCTTTGCTCTCACTCCAAGCCAAAGGAGGTCCTTGCCACAGCAAAGACCTGCAGAGAGACAGAAGATGAGTAAACTCACGGTGAATCCATGGGGGCCTCCATCTTTCACATGATAAATCCCGCTCCCTGCCTGGAACAGGAAGGTGCCGCTCTCCCTGTGGTAATCATAGGAGGCGATCCCAATGGTGCCGATGCGCTTCCTCTCCCGCAGCAACTCCTCTTCCCGGGAGTACATCCCATAGTCCAGGATGGCCTGAAAACAGGCAGAGAAGCCCAATCAACACCTCTGCTCTGCACGCCTTACCCTGCTTCCAGGAGCAGATGGATGAGCAGACATCCTCCTCCTCCAGAATCCTGCTGCCGGCTGGAAGCCCACTCCTGCTTTGCCTCTGCCATCAGGGCTCGTAGGCGCAGGCCATGATCAGATCCCACACAACTGTAAACTGACAGCCACTCCTCCCATAGCAGGACCAGCATTATTCCCAATACTCCCTGGTACAAGAAAGCTCAGACTGAGGGTCTGTTATTTCTAGAATGAGCAGGAGAGGCTTTGCTCACTTTCACAGACACGCAGTGACGGGTCTGGTGGGAGGAGAGCATAGCCGGAGTTTTACGTCTGGCTGACAGCCCTGGGAAATAACACGGGGAAAAATCCACCTCATCCCATGTGGGGTTTGTCCCACCTCCTCCAGCCTGCCATGGTTGCATGGGATGGGATGGTGCAGGTTTTGCTATGTGCAGCAGGGAAAAGGGAATTCACATTCCAGGGAGTGGGAAAGGGATCCTCTACTCCAGCATGAGTCACGGAGCCACTGACTGATCCTCAGGGAATCATCACTTCCCCTGCAAGACAGCAGGGAAGTGACTGGAGACTCCAGGCTCCCTCAGCAATCCCCAGGATCTCACAGCACAGAACTTGATGCAAATTAGCACTTGCCATCTCTGCCAGCAAAGGAGTCATCCAGCACACAGAGAGGATGGAACTCCAAACACCCAGGAGAAAGCTGTGCTTCATTTTGGGTTGGCATGTAGAAGGAGAATCTTTACTTTGTTAAGAAAATAAACTTCAAATTTCCACAGCAAAAACCCCAAATCCCACGTGCTTGAAGGAAGAAAGAAATCAGGACCCACCGGAAAAAGATCCAGAAGAGGCTTCCAGGAGAGCAGCAGGACAGCAGCTTTGTTTGTGGTTTTGGGAATTTCAGAGTAGAAGAGTGTGTTCTCCCTGTTCTCCCCAGACATTGCTATCGTGAAAGTGAGGTGAAAAAGAAGTATATTAGCTTTCTGTTAATAATCCAAACACTCTCAAAGGATGCCCAGGAACAGTTTCCCAGACCCTTTCCTATCGGTGGACATACTGATGGTCTGTGCATTGCAGTCTCACTCTGGGAATTCCCTGCTTCACACAAGTGCAGATCACAGAGAAGGCAGAGAACAATGACACCCAGGCTTACCCCGTGCTGCTCAAAGCACTCTGTGGTTCTTACTGCCCTTTAATTCCCTAAGTTTTATAAATCAAGGAGGCCTTTTGTACCAGTTCCCCTGTCTGGGATATACAACCTGTGTTTCAAAGGTAACTGACCTTTAGGGAGCGTTGAACATCCCTGCCCTGCTCCTCTCTCAGTGCTATTCAGATTCCTGAAGGCTCCTGCCCAGGCACGTGGGGATCAGCCCAGAAGCAGCCAGGTGTGCCCCAAGGGAAGGCCAAGCCTGACCTACAGCTTAGGAAGTGGCACTTGGGAAACCAGAGCTCATCCCACGGGAATCAACCTCAACCCATCCGTTATGTGCTGGAACTCAGCATCATGCAAGGATTATGACCCCCATCTTGTGACAAAAGGAAAAAGAGCAGCAGTTTTCTGACTCTGTCACTGCACAGCACATGCAAAGACCCTGTGAAACAAACCTGAGCTTAAGCAAGTGGCAAGCAGTGGGGCTAGAACACGGCTCTGGCTCCTAGGCCTTTGCTTCAGCCATTGCTTCTCTCCCTAGTCCAGGCTTTCACGGATTTATGTTCAGCTAGTGCAGCTCCTGACAAAAGCATTCCTCCACCACAAGGCCTGCTCCAAAAAGCCACTCAAAGGGTTGCTCACAGTATCACTTATGGTGCTAAATCACTTCTATCAAGTGAATATTAATTAGTGAAACAATGCACAAGGGAGGCCCTGAGTCCAAGAACAACAAACTACATGAAGTTTTTTATTATTAAGACCAAAAATGTTGAGAAAAGTATTTACTCTTTAAGCTGCCCCTGACCTACGGTGCTCTTTATTCTCTACAGGATTCCTGGAAAACCTGCTCCCTCGGTAGCTGAGGCACAAAGGATTTTCAAAATTACACTTCAAATCTCTGCTTTGGAAGGAAAATTTGAAGGAGAACAAGGTTCCACCCAATAGCTGTAATAAGAGATAGGAAATAAACCTGCATAGCTTTTGGAGGGACAGAAAAGGGACTGAACAGACTTCCAGCATGGGAACATGACCCAGAGGCCACTTCCCAGTTCTTTCCCAGGCCTGATGGGTCACCTCCAATCACACCACTCCCAAGGGAGATTACCTCACAAGTTTTATTGAGATATTATGATCACAATCATGACTTTTGACCAGCCAGTGTGGCCTGGAATCCCTTTTAAGTGCCAGGAACACCCATCTGGAGCAGTCAATCCCAAACAGCCCTGCAGTGACACTGTCACAGCCAGCTCACCCAGATAGTAGATCCTATCGGAATGAGGTCCTTCGGGATCATTTTTCTTCACAAACGTGAAGTCATGAGGAGCTTTTGCCATCATGTATCCATGATACTTCCGTGTATCTGTGAGCAGTTTCCGAAGCTGGCTCCAGGAATGCCTCTCTACATAGAAAGGTTCCAGTTTTGGCTGCTCCTCTCTCGGGATCTGCTCCTCACGACCTGCAGTCTCAAAGATTTCCAGGCCCGGCTGTTCAGTTTCCATGGCTGCTGCCATGTTGCATGTTTCTGGAGAAAACAGAACAGCAGAGCTTCAGCTCCAGCAAACCCTCACTGCACACCCCCAACACACCCCACAGCAAAAATGCTTTAAGAAAACCACTCTTTCACGTGGGGAATAAAACCCACAGCAGAAGGAAGAGAAGTGGAAATATTTTTCTGCTCTGGAAAACAGGCTGGCACCACTCAGCCTTTCAGAAGGGACTACAGACTTCAGAGAGCCACAGATTTATTGCTGTATTTCCCATGCCCACACATACCAACCACTCATTTTAGGTCATGAAGTGGATAAATTCTTCCCCTTTAAGCTCCCACCTGCTTTTTTCCCTCTGAGACCTTCACAAATCACCTCACTACACCAATATCAGAACGGGAGATTAGGAGAGGAGCAAGAGCTGGGACAAACAACTGCTCAGAAGAAATAACACTGACAGCTGATCTGGAACCATCAGGCCACACAACAGGCTTAGGCAGCTCCTGTCTTTATTCCCATTATTCTCCCATAACTTCTTGGGTTTGTTTCTATCTCCTTTCAAACTAAGCTCAGAAGGGTCTAGCAGTGATTAACACTAGCAGTGATCATCCCAATTACAAATATCAGAAGTGGACACATGAAAAAGAGCATTTCCCAAGTGGATTTATCTGTAACACAAGTCTTATCTGCCCAACAGGCTGTTAATTCAGCATGTATCTCTTCCTGCAGTCAGCTGGGCTTTACAAAATGTATCTGAGCTGAAATTGTCAGCCCAGACGTCTGGCAAGAGGAAACCAAGTCCTCCACTGTAAATCCTAGAGCTGAGGGCAGCTCCAAAAGGATCCAAGCTATGAGCTCCTGTCACATAGTTCATTCCTGGAGAGCCCAAGGTGTAGGATTGTCAATCCACAAAGGGAGGGAGGGGGTGTCTATATATAGCATGGAAAGACTGCACAAGTGTTGTGTATGCTGCTGGGGCAGAGCATGTTGGCCTGAGCCTGACAAAACACAAATACAGCCTAAATAAAGCATTTCCCTCGAGCAAACAGGCACTGGAGGATCCCTGGAGCCCAAGGCACAGGCTTGGGCAGCTGGCAGAGCTCCCTGATGGACTGGCTCTCCCATGGCTCTCCAGAGCAGCTGAGACCACCTCCCCAAAGGAATGACAAAGACAGGGTCTGCTCCTTGACACAAACCCATCTTAACACAAATAGTTTAGTTTCACCTTAGTCACAAAGCAGACAAACACGGGTCTTTTTTCTGCTCACACTATTTACAGCACAAAAATCCTGAACAAAAGAGCCCTGTACAACTGGAAGCAGGGTCCAAGGCATGCACTGAACAGTGTCAGTTCCTGACGAGACAGCGTCAGGAACTGACAACAAGCGTTCAAACCTGAATCGCAAATTTCGTTTCATCTGAAGAATTCCAACAAAGAAAAAACCTCCTTTCCCCACCTACCCCCAGACGCTGCTATTTCTTAACCCGAACTATTTCTCGAAGGAAAAGGGATAAAACCCGAAGAGGAGTAGACGTTAACGGGCCAATAGCAGCAGGAACGGCCACTCGGGACGGGAATGTGCCAGGGCGATGCTCCCGGAGGTTCCTCCATGGCCGGCCGCAGGTCCCGGGGGGAACAGCGGGCAGATGGCGGGGGTCCCTCCACGGCCGGGAACAGATCCCGGGGGAGCCTCCAGAGCCGAGAAAGGACCTCGGGGAGGTCCCTCCACGGCCAGGGGCAGATGCCGGTGGGTCCTCCCCGGCCAGGAGCAAATCCCAGGGGAGCCTCCACGGCCAGGGGCAAATCTCGGGGCGCACCTAAGGCCGGGGACAGATCCCGGGGGTCCCTCCGCGTCCGGGGCATCGGCCAGGCCTTGCCGAGGGCGGAAGGCCAGGCCGCCCCGGGTCAAGCCCCCTCCTCCCGCCCACCTCAGGAGTCCCAAGGCCCGCAGGGATCCTCCCCGGAGCGCAGCCCCCTGCCCGGCCGCCGAGGCTCCCCCGGTACTCACGGCGCTCCGCGGCGGCGCTGCTGCCGAGCCGCTCCGCCGGGCCGCTGCTGCCGCTTCCGCTTCCGCTTCCAGCAGCGGCCTCGGGCACCGCGCCGGACCGGCGAGGGCGCTGCCTGCCGGCCGGGACGACCAAGGGCGGGGATGCCACATCCACCCGGGCGCCGGGACACGGGGACCCCTTGCACAGGGACTGGGACAAACACGCACGCTACGCCATGCCCGGGGGTCAGGTCGTGCGACCCCCCCAGTGCACAGGGGCTCTGCCGTTTCAAAAATCGCTTTTTTTTTTCCTCCCCCAAAAAATGTTGACACCTCCACACAGAGATGCTTCCCACAGGGGAAAGGAATTCGCAGTTGTAATAACGGGTGTTAAACTCTGGGCACACTCAGGCTCCAGCAACGTGGGTCCCCAAAACAACCCCAGGCTCCAGAGCTGTGAGCCCCCAGACAAACGTTTCTATATCCTTGAATTTACCTTTGCAAAGCACAGTACATTTTTTCGAAGGAAAATGGTATTTAGACCCCCTATAAACCAGAAAAACTAACTTTTGTGCAGGTGCTCCCTCCTATATGCACCTGCAGGTGGAAGCTCTGGGTCACACTGGGATCTGAGGGCTGGTTTTCCCCACACGCTGCCCCAAAGGGTCTGTGGAGTTCGTTTTCTGAAATAAAACCTCCAGGGGACTAATCGCTACAGCTCACCCGAACTTCTGCCGAAGCTTCACAGCACCTGGGGCTGGCAGAGGGTGGGAATCCTCCACCCAGGGGCAGGCTGGGCATGGACCTGGTGACTCCACACCAGAGATTCACAGGGAAAACCCTGAGGCTTCGAGAGGCCACGTCAAGATGGGTCTGAGGGAGGATGGATTTGCTCTTGGAATGACGATGGCCGTGTGTGAGGGGCCCTTGTGTGAGCTGCTGAGGGAGAGTGGTAGCCTTTTTGGAAACAAGTCCATGCTGTCCTTTTTTAGCCTTATTGTCATAAAATCATGGAATAGCATGGGTTGGAAGGGACCTTAAAGCTCATCCAGTTCCAACCATAGGCAGGGCCACCTAAATCAGCTCTAAGCCCCATCCAACCTGGCCTTGGACACTTCTGAGATGAGGCAGCCACAGCTTCTCCGGACAATCTGTGCCAGTGCTTGGCCAGCAGAAGGTTCTGTGGCATATAATAATTATAGTGTAAGAGTTTTAACAAGTTGGCCCTCACGGCTGCAGGACTGCTATTTTCTAAATTTTTATCATGGCTGAGATGAGGTCAGTCTCTTCTGCCAGGTAACACGCTACAGGACAAGGGAAACAGGCTTAAGTTGTGCCAGGAGAGGTTTGGTTTGGACTGTTTGAGGTTTAGTTAGAATTATTTGGACATATTGGAAAATTTCTTCACAGAAAGTGCTGTTGAACATTGGCACAGGCTGCCCGGGGCAGCAGCAGAGTCCCCACACAGGAGGGATGTGAGGGCACGGCTTAGCGGTGGTCTCGGCAGCGCTGGGAATGCTTAGGTTGGATCTGTGAGGGTTGACAATGCCGTAGCTCAGCGATTCTAAGCAATCCGGACCCCGGACCCCCTGAGGGTGCCCGGCCGGGACCGCCCCTCCCGCCCCCGGCGGCGCGCGCAGGCGCGGGGCCGGCCCGGCGGCGGCGGGAGCGCGCAGGCGCGGGGGCGCCGCGGGGCCGGTGCGGGCCGGGACGATGGCGGGGCCCAGCCTGCGTCCGCACGTGCACTGGGCACAGCGGCACCGCGAGCTCTTCCTGCGCGTGGACCTCAGCGACGTGCGGGTACGGCTGCGACACGGCGGGGACACCCGGGGACACTCGCCTGCCTGCCGGGGGTGGGGGGCTGACTGACCTGGGGACGCCCGGGAGGGAACACCTGCGGACAGCCGGGGGGTGACTTCTGTGAGGGATTGGGTGTGGGGGGGGGGAGACTCACCTGGGGGACCCCGGGAGGAAATCACCTGCAGGACACCTGAAAGGTCACCTGCGGGACCCCCGAGGGGAAGTGACCTGCGGGACACCCTCGGGGGGGCTCACCGGCGGGCGGGGAGCACCCAGGGGTGACTGACCTGCGGATTCCCCCGGGGCAGCGGCAGAGGGGGGGTCTCGCAGCGGGGCTCGGCGCTCCGGGAAGGGCTGTGCAGGCGTGGGGCCGGCAGTGGGTGCGCTTGACCCCCGCGGGTCCGTAAGCTGCCAGCTAATGCATGTTCTCCCTCCGCAGAACCCGGACATCACCATCACCGACAATGTCCTGCACTTCAGAGGTAGGGGCTCCATCGGGGGGTGTCTCAGCCTGGCCCGCACCCCGGGGCTGCCGCTGTCCCAGTTGTCCCCATCGTGGGGTGCCTGGTTCCCATCAGTGGCAGGAGCCACGGTGCCGGGCACGTTCAGATCTGCCACACTCCCACCCACAGCCCTCTGTGTTCCAGCCCTGGTAACCGCAACAGGCCCTATCTTATCTAACAAGAAAACCCCAACCTCCCCATATTTAAATACCAGTGGAATTTCCATATATCCTTCCCATCCCAAACCCTGGAGATAACTCGCAGCAGTTTTTCCTTTCACAAAGACCTTGTGTGCAATTCTTATCAAGCCTCCACATCAGGAACTAGTGCTCCATTTGGAAACTATAGCAGATCTCACCCTGAAAGATGGGTTTTTTGCAGCTGGACAGATGCACATTCCAGCATCACAGAATTTTTTAAGATGTCTCATTAGGAGCTGCTGCCTCCTTGGTGAGCTGCAGCCAGGCCATTTGATAGGAGGGTGTTGCACATCATGTTCCCTTTGGGATCAGTTTACGGTGTGGAAGGCTGGGAATTAAACATGGTGTGCGGAGTTTTGGAGCCCTTCCGGGGACAGGATCAATGTGGGAGATGACAAATGAACTCTGATAAGTGCCCTTGTGCTGTTGGGAGAGGCTCCCCACATCACCCTCCTACACACACACCCAGCAGCACCCATCTCCCTGGGTGCTCCATTGTGCAGAGGCTGGATCCCCCAGAGGTAGGAGATTTTCAGCTGGATTTCAGTTATCCATGAGCAGCCTTTTGATCCCCTCTTTTGGGAATTTGACACGCTGCCTTCCTGCAGCAGGTACCCTTTTCCAGCGTGGTGCAGACTTACAGCGGTTTTAGCTGACTCCTCCATCTGCCCCTCCAGGCAACATTTTGATGTCTTCCCTGTTATTGTGTGGTTTCCTCTTGCCTCTCAGGAAGAAAGTGCTGTGAATTAGTGTTGGATATTTCTGTGTACAAAGCATCCTTTGCAGGTGGAGCGTGTGGAACCTCGCACTCACTGTCAATTCTTGTCTTTTAGCCCAGGGTCACGGTGCCAAAGGAGACAACATCTATGAATTTGAGATCGAATTCCTCGAGCCAGTCGAGCCTAAAGTAGGTATTTTTACTTCTCTAATTCTTGCAAAGAAAAAGTAAATTTTGAAGAACTTGAAAGGAAAATGGCTGTGCATGAAGTTCCCAATATACTGTTTAAATTTTTCTGGTAACTCTGTAACAGCCATTGTGGCAGTCCTGTGTGCTATTGTGTTGTCTTAATGCAAATCACCTCTCTGGAGCTGGTGTTCACATGGACCAGCTTTAGTAGAGGCTTGTCACTTGTTACACAGCAGCTGTAAGTTTTTTAAAGGACTTAAAGCAGCAAAATAATGGGAGAATCTGGCACTGTGTTGTCTGATGTAACTTTGACTGGAGATCAGGGGAATATTGTGCAGTCAGTGTGATATTACATGGCTTCTGTTGTAGCTGGACAAAAGAAGAGAGTCAGGAGAATTTGTATTTCTGGCTTGAGCAGATTTCTTAGGTTGTGATATGTTGTGGCTCCTGTTGCAGAAATCCTTCCTTAATTCCTTTTGCCGTCTGAGTGGAAAGAGCTTGGCTCGAAGATCCGTCCCTCTGTGTTACTCACAGGTGGCTGTGAGGTCTGTCCCTTCCTCTCAGAGCTGTTAGGGGCACAGGAGGACTTGGGCTTTGCTCCTGGGGCAGGATTCGTGCTGCTTGTTCCTGGCTGAGTTTGGGATAGCTCCAGTCACACCAGGAGCCACCGTTCACCTCTGCTCTTTGGCAGGGAAGGAGACCATTGGAGGGTGAATTTCCAGGCTCTGTCAGCAGGCACGTTTCTGCCGTGGCTCCTGCCAGCTGTGGAGTGGCAGACAGCAAACAGCTCCTGGTTCCAGGGTCTGGTCACTGCCTTGTCATCTGCCTGGCCCACGGTGTGGGAGAGGTGCCTGTCTCAGCCTGTGCCTGTCTCCTGTGCTGGCAGACACAGGCTCTGCTGTGAGCCAGGCCTAGCAGGCAGGTCCTTGCCTCTGCAGAGCAGCCTCCTTCCAAAAATCATCACTCTGAGTCACTGTGGAGGGACTGGAGAACAGACTGAACTCGGTGTAACTACAGACAGTCAGGGCCAGGGAGTATCACAATCCAGGCTTTTCTCCTTTAGTTTTGATGTACCCTGTGAGTTCCCCTTGCTGGTGCCAGGCTGGCCAGCAGTGAGAAATGGAGCCTGTGGCAGGCAAGGACGAGGCGTGGTAACTGTAAATTACAGCTGCAGCCTTCAGATGTCTGAGGAGCATCCAGCCAGCCTTGACAGAGCAGAGCTGGTGTAACGTGCTCAGTTTGGAGTGCAGCTCCTGCAGCAGTCTCAGCTGGTCTGAGAGGCAGGGCCACGTGGAGCAGCCTCGGTGGTCAGAAGGGTGGGCTCCAGGGTGCCGTGGGCTCCAAGGTGACAGTGCCATGGGCTCCAAGGTGACAGTGCCGTGGGCTCCAAGGTGACAGTGCCGTGCTCTCCAAGGTGACATGGGCTCCAAGGTGACAGTGCCGTGGGCTCCAAGGTGACAGTGCCGTGCTCTCCAAGGTGACGTGGGCTCCAAGGTGACGTGGGCTCCAAGGTGACAGTGCCGTGGGCTCCAGTGTGATAGTGCTGGGCTGCCACTCTCAGGTGGGATGGCAGTGACCACACTGCTGGTCTCTCAGCTCACCTTGTCTCCAGGTGTTCCCTAAGGCTCTTAGCTCCTTGTCTCACTGCAGCAGGTGTCACATGGGGTCCCCTGTTCAGACATGCACCTGTGGCTGCTGGCAGTGTTATTTTTACTGCTGGCTAGAGGAGGTGGGTGGCTCACTGTACTAAGTGCAAGAAGGTGTAAAGCCAAGATCAGGGGTTCTGAATAAGAAGGCTGGCACTGGGGTCTCTGCTAGCTCTGTGGTGGGATGCAGTGGTGCTGTGATATGGGCAGGCTGCTCGTCAAGTCCTGCAACCATCACAGCTGCCATCTTCAAGTGGACTGCCCTTTCCTTCTGTGCCTTGGGTGGCAGAGAAACGTTTGTGCTACAGCAGTTGTGTCATCCCTCCTCCTTGATAAGGGGAGCTTGGGTATCAACTCAGTCTCAGAGCTTGTTTCTTCAGACTTTCACTGATGTGTCTGCCCCCAGCCTGTGTGCAGGATGACCCAGAGGCAGCTGAACATCACTGTGCAGAAGAAAGAGAGTAACTGGTGGGAGAGGCTGACCAAGCAAGAGAAGCGCCCGCTCTTCCTGGCGCCCGATTTCGACCGCTGGTTGGACGAGTCGGATGCTGAAATGGAGCTGAAGGAGAAGGTCAGTCCTGTGGGCACCTGTAGCTTGTGCTGACAGTTACAAAGAAAGGACAGCTGTTCTCCTCTGCCTGAACCTGCATTCTTCATTTACCAGTTGCCTGGCATGCTGAGTGTTATTGCTGTTTTATATAGAGTTGGTTAAGTGGTTCAAATTGTCAGCAGGAATTTGGAAATAGCCACATTTCTGGTTAGAACTGGAACTGGAGGCTGTGTGCTGGCTCCTTGCATGTGCCCCTTGCCTGGTGTCCTGATCCATAGAGGATCATGTCACTCTGCCACGTGGAGCCCAAAGGACTGAGTCCTGGGCATGGTTTGTGTGGGAAGCTGGGATTGCTGAGGCTTTCCTGAGCCCCTGGGCTGGCCCTGCCGCTGCATTCCCACCATCTGGTGAGCTTGAGCAGCTTACTGCGATGGGGAGGTGCAAGATGGACTTGGAAAAGACTTGAACATTCCTGCGAATCCCTTTCACAACAAACACTGCCCTGTTCCCCTCTGCAGCCACGAGAGCACGGAGCAGGGAGGGGCCCTGCAGTGCCAGGACCCAGGAGCACTGGGAAAGGCAGGCAGAGAACCTGGGCTGGATGTTCTTTGTTCTCTTCAGGTTACTGGTGGGTCATGCAAGAAACAGCACAGTCATAACTGAGAATTAACACAGAAAGCAGAGGCTTTTTCAGCAAAAGCATCTAATTACCAGAACAAACCACATGGTGAGGGCAGGATAACTGGTTAACACCCTCTGGCTTTTACTGTACTTTAATTTCTGGGTGATGAATGTGCTGTTTTATGCTGGTGAAAATTCAAACCTTCTAGCTACTAGCTGCTTGGCTGAGTTTTAAATCCACTAGCTTTGCAGTAGTATAGTTAACAAATCGCTTGCTAATTACAGTAAGTCTTTAAAACCTTATCCTTCATCTTAAGGAAGAAGAAAAGATTAACAAAATGAAAATAGAATCCAGAGTCCCAAAGGACCGTAAGTAACTGCATCTCTTTAGTGGGTAAAGTGGGATTTATAAAGTTTGTTCACACTTTGTGAACCTCGACTCGTAAGGAGCAATTTTAAGTGGCTTTGTGTATCTTGAGGGGGATCTTTATATTGTGAGCTATTAGAAATTTAATAAAAATGGACTGAAGTTCCCAAGGAATGTCAAAAATCTAACTACCAAGAACTGAGTTCTGGCAGAAGCAGAACCCCCAGTGCACCAAACGATGCTTTTATCACAATCAATAACTTCCCTTTTCCTTGTAAGCTTTATTCTCAGAAAGCCTGGTTTGCAGCTCTGTTACCATTGTACTCTGCTCACCTGATGTATTTATTGTTGATTTTAGCTTTCAAACACCTGAAGAAGGGATACCTGGTCATGTATAACCTTGTACAGTTTTTGGGATTCTCTTGGATTTTTGTGAACATGACAGTACGACTGTTCATCTTAGGAAAAGGCAAGTAATGAGCACTGCTTTATTTATATTGGAGGATTTGAGTTGATTCTCAGTGTTGTTTTTAAGACTTTTTAAATAGCAGAATCTAAAGGGAGACATATTTAGGAACGCAACCATGAGTGCATTGCCAAAGAGCACAAGGAAAGCCTTTCAAAGGTCATCAAAGTGTCAAGGGCAGGAAAATACTGTCCCCTTGTAAATCACAGCTGTGTACTCTGTGAATGAGACTTGTGCTCTGCCAGGATTGCTTCTAACAAAATCAGCTGAAGCAAAATGTCTCTGTCCCTGCAATGATAATGTTTTTGAAAACGATCTGGACAGAATATTTTGTTTTTGAAGCAAGAACAATCCATTCTGTTGAGGTACAACACCACTGCCTTTTTTGTAAAGCAATTACTGAAATAGCTCTTGATCCTTCTGTGTGTGAAATGGAGCAGCATTTCTGGCCCAACTGCTGTGAGTTCAAGATAAGGCCTATAAAGAACTTACGTAATTATGCATCATGTTTTTCTCAAATATAACTAGAATCCTGTTATCAAAGCTGTGCTGCTGCACCAGCTTCCCGAACATGGAAATTCAGTTGTTCTCTAAAATGATTGGTTTCCTGTGTCTTACAGATTCCTTCTATGACACATTTCACACTATTTCTGACATGATGTATTTCTGTCAGACCCTGGCATTAATGGAGATCATGAATTCACTGATAGGACTGGTCAGATCACCGCTGATACCTTCTGTAGTGCAGGTAATACTTTTAAATTCTTCTCCCTGCTCTTACGTTTAAAGTAAATGTTTATTTTACACAAGTGTTGAGACTCTCCTAAAACAAGTGATGCAACCTCACTGGCACTGGACTAGAGGATTTCTTATTCACGAGGCAGGAATCCACACTTCCCAGTCTCGGCTGTGACAGGCTGGCTGTCTCCTTCCATCACCTGGGTAAGGGAGTGCAGGAGAGCAGAAGCAAGAAGCTGATAAAAGTACATGGTTTTGATTTGGTGCCAGTGCCCTTTTTATCCTGGTTGTGCTTGTTGTGCATAAAAATGCGATTTAAGACTGGATGCCTTGGATTGTACCTAAATACAGAGCAGGTCACAGCTCAGCTGTGAGTTAGCTGTGAGCTCAGATGTGTGAGGAACAGAAATCTTGTGTTTCTGACAGCAAGGACTTGCCCTTTCTTTTGATGAAGAGTCAACGTTCCTTAATATGTTTTTCTTTAATAGGTATTTGGAAGAAACTTTGTTTTGTTTGTTATCCTTGGAACCTTGGAGGAAATGCAGAGCAAACCTGTGGTGTTCTTCATATTTTATTTCTGGAGTATCACTGAGCTGTTCAGGTTAGTGGGATTTTCTTCCTACCAAGTGTGCACAGAACAAAGTGGCTGTTTCCAATAACTCTGTAAAGAAGATTTTGATCTTTGTATTTTTTTGGAAGAGTTGGCCCCAGAGGGTAAAAGCTCCTTGAGTCATGGACTGTTCAAAGCCTTCCTTCATCTGCCAAAAGCTGAGGCAGGGCTAGAGTCTGAAAGTGATCCGGCCCTGTTGCTTTATTTCTTTGTTGCTTTGAATTTCCATTGTTAAATGAGGTCTTCATCTTTGAAAAGAAGTTATTTTGAAAGGTTTATTAGGCAGCCAGGCCTTCATACTTGTGTTCAGAATGGCCTGAGCTCTGTGAGCTGCCCAAAATCCACGTGTCCATCATCATCCACAGGGACAATGCCTTGAATATTCTTGTGTCATTTGGGAATTGTGTTGAGCACACAGTTTATATACACAAGACTAATTCTAGTAGCGGTTTCCATTTGAAAGTGTTTGTTTCTCCTCACACTGTAGGTATCCCTATTACATGCTTTCCTGCATTGGAATTGAATGGAAACCCCTCACCTGGCTCCGTTACACAGTCTGGATCCCTCTCTACCCCTTAGGGGGCTTGGCAGAAGGTATCTCCTTAAAACAGTCTACTAAACAATGAATTAGAGGCTGGGAAAATAACTCTAATGTCTTTTTTGGCAGCTGGACTTAAAATAGTAAAATAGATCAACAGGTAAATAGATTTGCTTTGAGGTGAACCAAATATAAGCATTTCGTCTTTCGTACCGAATCAAATAATATTTTCGAATTGATATGAAAGAAGTCTTCCTTTTGGAGGAAAGACTCCCTTTCTGGAGGGGGAAGTGAAGGTAACAAAGGCTTTCATGAACAAATGGAACAAGAACAAGGTGCACAGGATGCCAGTGCTCACTTCCCTCTGCTGGGCCTGACTCAGCCTAGCCTGGGTTCGCACCAGCTCCCAGGTCTTGCTATTATCTCGTAAATCACTGCAGAGGACAGGCAGGGGCTTATTGCTGTGTTGCAAACCCGTGTCTGTGAGCCAGGAGGAGCTTTGGGCATTGCCCAACACCGAGCAGGGGAGGAGTGTGCCTGTTTCATTGCTGGGGGTATTTCTGGATGGCAAATCCTGCTGGCACAGGCCCTGGGGCTGCAGCTGTGCGTGAGAACAGAGTCTCACCAGGAGGGTTCACTGCTGCACCCCCTCACAAAGGTGCTTCCCACCCTGCTGCTGTTCAACACCTTCAAAATTGCTGTCATTAATCAGCGCTGGCAAATAAGAAGGGACTATGCACAAACAGTTGGTGTGGGCTGGGTAATTATATATTATATCTGTGCCTGGTAATGATGGTGGCCTTCTGCTTTCAGCTGTCTGTATTGTTCAGTCCATTCCAATCTTCAGTGAAACGGGGAAATTTAGCCTGGGATTGCCAAATCCACTGAACGTCACAATCCAGTTTCCATTTGTGCTTCAAATATATCTTATAGCCTTGTTTTTAGGTAAGTTTTTAATGATATTTCTCAATATTGAAATAAAAAGGCCACTTTCCCCTGAATAACTTGGTTTTTCAAAGAAAATGAAATTCCTGCATCCTGGGGACCATGGCAACACAAAATTGCATTATCCTTGTGGATTGTTCATGTAAATTTGTCAGTGATGGAGGGGAGCTCTGATTAGCCCTCCAAAAAGGTGATCTTGGGTACAAATTAGCAGCATAAACTTGGGTAAAAGGAATAATTTTAGCATGTATTTATAACCATAGTATACTTAGTTTCACCTTTTATGGGCTCTTTGACATTTGGAATGCTGTAGTGGCAATGGAAACATAATTTCAAAGTAAAGTAATTTAGTTAAATGTTGCATTATAATCACAAATGCAATGTGAAGTCACCTTTTTCCAGGAAACAGTATAGAACTCTCTTTAAATAGTGTATTTAAAGAAGAAAACCTGCTTGAGACATACTTGGTTTCTGGTGTTACATTTGTAAACACATTTAACTTTCTTGTACCCACACCCACGCTGGGTATCCACAATCTAATGAGAACATTAAACTGAACTTTCACTGGATTTCTCCTGCTCACAGACATTGCTTAAAGCCACCCTTCAGCTGAGTTTCACTCTGAAATACCTGGTTCATCCTCCTTAGCTCTGCACAGCTGGTGTCACAACTTCTTAAAGGGGACAAACCAGCCTTTACCAAACAGCCTGTGCAGCATCTCCTGCCTCAGCCAGCAAGAAAACACTTCCATTAGCTTTCACTGCTACACACACCCCTAAGTCATTTATTTTGTTGTGTGGTGGTCAGGGTGGTTGGGTTCTGGTATTTTTTCTTTAGATTTGGTACAGCTATTTAGCATAAGAAGATGAAGTGATGTCCTACCTAAACACTTCATTCTTTTCCAGGGGTATTTGTAAACTTCCGTCACCTCTACAAGCAAAGGAAACAGCACCTTGGACCAAAGAAGAGAAAGATGAAGTGAAGCAGGACTGCAATGCTTTCTTATCTCACTTGGGGACAAGATAAGCCTCTAATTCTTATGGTTTTACCCACTGTAGTGCAAAGAATTTTGTAAAATGAAACGACCAGGCTAGATTTCATGATTTCATAGTGAATTCAGGTAACATTCCCTTATACTGGATTTTGTTCCCTTTGCATCATCTATGCATGGCATTTACCATTGAACATTTAAACTTGTATCCTGTCAACCAGCATATTAGAAAGAAATCCTATTATCTGCATATGATATGCTTATAATCAGTGGAGCAGCACTAACTAGAAATAGTGTTTATCTTTTAATTGGAGATTTGCTCTTTCAATATTGCATGCAGATAGGGCTTCTGATGTGGGATATGCTCTTAGCTGGCCCCTGCTGTTCCTGGGAGGCATCTTGATGGCAGGAGGAGGCACAGTCTGAGGCCACTGTGCAGTGTTTGGGTGTTTAGCAACCACTGGGATAAACTTGCTCAGCACACACCCCTCCCCTTTCTTCTGCAGCATTATTGATGGTGAAGAATTAAAACTGGAAGTAGATAATGCTGATTTAAGTGCTTCCAACTTGCTTCTAGTTGAGCCTTAACAGAATAGGAGCTCTGTGTGGACCACAGCAATGTGTATTCCTGTAGCAACACATCCTATCCAGTCATTAGGGAAAGGAAGCTGTCCCTGAGGGCAGAAACGCTCTCCTGGTTGGTAGAGCAAGCACTGAAACGTAACGAAACAAGAGAGCATAGGTACCAGCTTTCCCCTGGCACGTGAACCCCACCAGAACTCCATCCAACCCATGCAGATGGAGAATGTGGAATTCCCATGGGAAATGGGGCCCCTCTGATCCGTCCTGGTGGGGCTGTGGCTCCTGTATTTACAGCCTTCAGCAAGGCAGCAAAGTCACTTTTCTACCTGCATTTGGGGTGCAGCAGAGGAGTTGGTGTGTGTGGTTTGACTGGTCCCTGGGGGATGGAGCAAGGCATCAAATAAACCGTATTATTTAGACAGCACTTATCAAATCTTAGTAAGGGAGGTCCCACACAGGGTTTGAAGGACCCTCTTCTCTTTGCTTGCTTTAACCACCACCACCACAGCAAAGCTCCCCCCACATTTCAGGTCAGCTGCTGTCTCACCTGGAAACCTCTGGCTCAACTGACTTTATTTCAGCATGTCCTTCTTCACACCGACCTTCCCGTAGCTAATCCCAGATTCCTCTGGCCTCCTTAACCCAGTTCAGAAATGAACAGAAATTTACTCTAAACTGTACTGTGGTTATGAACAGGTTCTTTCCCAACTGCCACTGCCCAGGGCACTGCAGAGCAATGCCAGCAATCCAGAACAGACACTGAAGCTGAGATTAGCTTAGTGCCATGTTACTCTTTATCTTTTTCTACTGTAAAACAATATGAACCCTGCAGAAAATTATTTTATATATATTAAAAGTAACAAACAGCAGAAGGTTTGTGATACAGACCCCGTGCTTGTTACTGTAAATGAACTAGTGTTATAAGGAGACTTTAACAAAGAAGCAGTACAAGCTCCATGCTGCATTTCACAAATTGTGTTCTGTCAACAAGAGGCGTGATACAACTTCTCTTGAGGAGAAGCACAGCCTACTTTACTCAGGAGAGTTGAGCACTATTTACACAATATTTCACTTAGCACACACTGTACCTATGTTTGAAGTATGTGAAAGGGTTGAATTAGCTGAGTAACAGAACAGCAAGGATCACTTTCATACTTTAATTTCTCCGCTGGGCATTTAAACCTCTGTTATGAAATCTGTATGTACTCATCAGTGAAATTGTGGTACCTAGTGCAAGCTGTCATGGATCTTACACTACTGAATTTTAGTCCTTCAGAAAGAATGTGTTTCTATTAATAAAGATTTACAACCAAAATTTTGCTTTAGTTCAGTTGTTTGTTCTTTCAAATTATACAGCTTTCTGAGAAGTTGTATAATTTGTTTATCTAACTTAAGATAAACAGCCTTCACCAGGTCGGTGTTTTGGACCACACAGCCTGGTTGCTATGAAAATGGAACAATTCCAACTCAAATTTTCATGAAGAATTACTCTTTATTTGTATTATGCAAATAGAAAACCATGTGTCCCAAGATCGAGTTACTTTCAGAAGCATAAGCACTGCACTGCAAGTGATAATGCTCAGTACAAAGTCAGGGCCAACACCCCAAAATCAGCTCTGTATCTGATCGTGCAGGGTGCTTCTCACACCTTTCTTTAGACTAATTAAGTTGATGTTTAAAGTGTAGTAGCTGCCTTTTAGGATACTTTCACCAGAGATTTCAGTTACATAGTAACTGCATTTTGGGGAGGCAAAAACCCAAGAGCTGCCTCCAATGGCATTTTTTTTCTCTCCTCCCATGTACCAAATAACTCCCACCCATCATCCAACACCATCACTGGGTTTGGAACACTTTCCACAGTTTCCAGGTCTGACTAAAAGCCACCACAAACGAGCTACGTTTGTTTAGAGAGCACTGATGCAAAACTTCTCCGTTCGGATAGGAAGCGACTGAACAGGCCCTACAAAATAAACAGAATAAAATTTGAACCACTTGAACCTTAATCTCGAGAAGCTTCCAAAACGGAGACTTCACATTCTCTCGGTGCTGCTACTGGAAAAGTCTGTCTGCAGAGGAGCAATGTTGTGATCGTAGGCAGCGTACTCCGAGGCTCCGGTGCTGGCCACTTTGAGCTGCTGGGCCGCGTGTGTGAGCTGGAAGGCGGCGTCGGGGTGGGCGGTGTCGGGGAGCAGCGTGCACTCCCGCTCCAGCATGTCTGCCACGCCCTTCAGCAGCTCCAGGAAGCCGAAGGCCAGAGCTGCCTTTCGCAAACGATTCAGCTCCTGCAAAAGACACAAAGCTCCTTTTAAAGCCGCTCTGAGCCTCGACATCAAAGGTTTGCTACATCTGTCTTTAAAGGTGATGTTACAGTGCAGCTGCTGGGAACTGCACAGCTGCTCATGGATAGAAATCGGGGCTGAAGATGGTAACGGTGGTCTTCCCTTGATCCTCTCCTATAAACCTCCACTTGTTCCTTTTGTGCATTCAGCTATTGTACCTGCTCTGTCTGTGCCCCAGCAGGGCTCCAGCTTAGGCTTCACTGACTGCTGCCTTTAACCACAGTGTCCAGTAAAATGTAGATACATCGATTTTTCTTCCCTATAAACAGAACAGTGCTTATGTGCACTTAGGCAGGGTATGCATCCATCAAGTCTCTGGAGGCTGCAATACCAAACTGCTTCAGCACTAAGCTTGCAAGAGGAATAATTACATCCAGCCACAGTTTATGGATCATTATGGTGTGGCCAAATGTGCCTGGAACTTTGTCTTTCTCTGCTTCAGTTCTAGGTAAAATGGAGGAGACATTTTCAGGACTCAGAATGACATCTGTGTCTCTTCTCCTCTCTGATCCCTCAGTTAATTTCTGCCTGGACAGCAGCATAAAAGCTCACCAAGAAAGCAGCAGAGGTCATGAGGGGCACTCGTGACATGACACATCTGTGCCAGAAGATGTAGTGCCAGACCATTGAAATGAGACCCCCTTGTCTCACCTAACCAGTCGAAGTTTTTGCAGAGTACTGCAAGCCTGAACAGAACACACAGTGTGGGTTCCTCTGTCAACTGCACCACCACACTACAGAGCCAGCCTGGAATGTTACTCACTTTATAGAAGGTTTGTGTTTTTTCAGGGAGTTTCCTTGCGTTTCTCAAGATCTTCTGTACATCTGTCTGCAGAAAAAAAGAAAACAAAAATCTTGGCAGCTTCTGGGGGAAGCTGCAGAACAACCCCCAACTCTTTATGGATAAATTATCCTGACCATTGACAAGACTCCGTCTCACAAAGGCTGAAAAAGAACTGGTAATTATACTAAATCCAATAAACCAAGCCAGATGCTCCACTGGAGACACAGCTCTCATTAAACAAGTTATGCTTTCTGATTGCATTTTAATCATGACATTGCAAAGAGGCAGTGTTTATAAAAATGAAAGAAAAGCAATAAAGCAATTACATTAAATGGGCAAGACATGCACAGAGTGCAGTTCCTGCTGAGATGGCTCCTGCTGCCCCAGGTAAAGCTGCACAACCTGATCATTACCTGGAGGCCACTGGGTTTGATCCACACTGTGACGTTCTGAGCGTAGCTGCGCTTGTTCTTGGGCTGCAAAGGGAAAGGGCTCTTATTGTCATCCTCCCCATAAGGATTTTCTTTTGCGTCTGGGAGAAAAAACAAATCATACATTTAGCAATTAAGAATTGCCAAGATCATTCACACAACATTGAATGTGCGAGAGTTACTCAGAGGAGTGTGACCAGTACCTGAAATGGGGCCAAGCTGTGCCATCTTCCCCAGCCATGGCAGGGGCTCAGGACCAGGTTCAAAGAGTGACATCATGAGGTTTGATTTCTTCTTGCTATCAGCTTGTGAATAAAGCATTCCATACCACTCTGGCCTGTGGAAAAGAGCAAACCCTCAAAGGCTGAAAATCTTCCAGCCCTCTGCCTAGAATGTGCCTCCCTCTCACTCTGTGGAGGCTCAATGTTTGCAATTTGTACTGACAGAAACAAATCTGCAATTAAAAATCCACAGCTTACTCTAGCAGTGCAGAGCTCTGCACAGAATACAGATATAAATAAGCATAATTTATAAATAAAGCCTAAATGAGCAAAGTAAGAGATTTTTCAGGCAGACATCCAGCTCCATACCCCAACTGGACGAGAGCCACCATGCCTTCCACTTTCAGGCTGCCATGTAATAAAACACAGAAGTTGGGGATTTTCCCAGCAATCTGATTAGCTGAATTCTCATCTTCAGTGTCATCTGTGATCCCAGGTCCCACCTCATCCCCCTCTGGGGAAGAATCAAAGCAAACAAAGAGAAAACATGAGAATGAATTCAAACACACCAGTTCTGTTTCCATGACACCGCCTGCAAGAGTTAATTAATACCTCTGTAGAACAAACAGCTGCAGAACGAACTGCTGGGGCAAAGTGGCGCAATAATGATACATAAATATTCCACTGCATTGTACTCAAGGGCATTAAATATTCATCTTGCACCACAAATTTCATGGCTCATTATTATTCTGAACTGTAAGTTTAGCATGTTCTATTAATAATGATGTTGTAAGGATCCCGGTCCCTCTGTGAACTTCCCACAGAACACGGTATGGAAAGTAAGAGAGCTTGTGGCCAAGGTTTTAATTATAATGCAGTCACACAAATATGACATCTGGTATTTTGATAAAGCAGAAAACCTGTGCTTGCAGTCTAAACCACACTACAAGGGAAGCTTAAAGTAGTTTTTGCAGAAACAAACCCAACTTGCTCACCTCTGTTAAGTGCAATGGGCAGTACCAAGTGTCTGGACAAGACAGGAGGGCTGGAAATGTCTGCAATATCTACAAACCCAACAATTTCTAGATCTGCAGGGAGACAAAAGATGTAAATCAGATTTAAGACAGTTTAATCCATATTTGGAAATGTATTCAGAGGCAATTTAACCTAACCACTTCTTACAGCACCAGGTTTTCTGAAGCCATGACTAAAGGCAGCCCAAGAGAACTCAAACTCAACTGGAGTGTGAAGGTGTTAATAAGTTAGAAATACATAAACCACAATTTGGAAGATGATTTTCAGCACACACAGCTGCCCACGAGTTGTGCTGCTGGACAGTTACAGAACTGGGCACCTTGATAGTTACACTGAACACAATCCACTGCTGTCTTATAAATTCCAAACGAGAAAGATCAAACACCTGCTGCTCATGGGAGCTGTGTCCACTAACAGGAGGGCTGGGAAGGTTTTTCTTTGCACAGTTGTTTTTAAAAATAATCTCTCCTCCCTGAAGCTCATGAGGGTGTTCATGGAAAGCAGCCTGTGGCTGTCTTCCAGTCTCTACCCCTCGAAATTGGCACGCTGAGCTCTGAAAGTGCCTCTGCCCTTTAACCACATAAACATGGATGAAACACGATGATATTTTTGTTCCCTGGTGTCACACACACACACCAAAAAATCACACAAGCAGAGACTGATCCTTGCAGAGACAAAGTGGAGGAAGCAGTAACTACACAGGATCAGAGGTGGTAGTGAAAGGGCAGAAATCAAATGGATTTTAGTGAAAAAGCAATCAAAGATTTGTTACCTGTATTAATGGCTTTAGGAATGGGGTCTATTTCCTCATCTATAATGAAAGGCTCTGGTCTGGGAAATACTTGCACATCAGATGTTAAGTGGCCACACTTGAGGACAGCATGGAATGGTGTATAAGCCAGGTCTATTAGCTTTCTAGAACACAGGTATTAAGGAAAATATAATACACATCAAATGAAAACAGTTTGTCTAAAGCAGGCTAATTTAGCTCCCAAACATTTTTTAACTACAGTTAATTCAATAGTTCTAGTGTTGCTAAACTATGAAACAAAGCAGCATTATCCCACTCATGGCAAATGAACAGTAATTATGGAAATTACTGTCTTCTATCTGCCAAGCACAAACAGATGCTATGGTTTGGTTACAACGACTAAAATAAATATTGACCACAACCAGTGAAGGCCGAGATGAAATTACAGCTAACAAGATCATAAAATAATAATAATAATAAAAAAAGAGTTTAATTAGAACATCTCATATCACCAGATTTCTTCTTGTGTTTGTTTTCCTTTTGAGATACCAACTGGGGACCTTCCCAAAGGTCTGTTATGTACAAGAGTGCTCACCCAAACATGGACTGCACGTTCTTCAGGCACAGGGGGCCATCGATGGTGAAAATCTGCCCTTCCCCATTGTTTAAATCAATGAGCCGTTCCAGGCAGTCTAAGGAATCTGTGCTTTGAAGCTGCAGAAAAATAAAGGGAAACGTTTTTGTTGAGTGTTCTTTTTGTTCTCTTTTTGTACTAACCAGTATTTTTAAAGAAAATACACACAACACAGCAAAAAGCATCTGATTGGATGCTCCCATGATTTTTTTTGTTCTCTCTCTCCTTTCCAAATAAACCAACATTCTTTGTCTCTATTAAGTAATAAGAGAATGTTATTTCTCTTATCAGAAATAGATGATTTATTTTAAATATTTTCCCAGTTATTTTGAGATTAAAACACTGCTTCAATCAAACCAGCTTAATCAAAAGGATCATCCTTGAGAGATACCATGAAGCTGAGGTATCTCATTGCTGCCTGAGCAGAAAACCCTTCTCTGTGAAGGACACAAGAATACAGGTGTCAAGTCAAAAGCAATGCCATTAATACAATTTAATCTTAGGAATATCAGTCAAATGGCCTTCTTTTTAAACAGTGTTTATGCAGCAGAACTCTAACTCCTGTGACGATTTTTTAAGCTGGGATTGAAATTCGCAAGAGAAGGAGGAAGGAGGAAGGAGGAAGAAAATTGACACCTTTCCTTCAAAACTAAGGGAAGCTGGTTTGAACACTGGCTTGGAGACTTCAGTTTTCCCCTCTCACATTTCTACACAAAGCTACTGCATTTTAAGCGTTGAGCATCTTTGCAACGCAAGTCATTTATTCAAGAATTTAACTGTAGATTAAAAAGAGCCCCAAAAGCATTCAAGATAATTAATGCAGCAGTAATATAAACAGAGAAATTAAAATTCCGTAACATTCCCCAGGGACAAACTGACACGACTTACAAACACAATAATGCAGTAACAGCAGATAATAACAGTGCAATAATAAACCTTAAATTCTCTTTCACCCAACAACCAAGCACCGGAATGTCAACTAAACCTTAAGCACAAGAACATCACCTCAATGTCTTGTGCTGACCCGGTCGTTAGTTCAGAGAAAACCAACAACGACCCAAGGCCAACAAAGAACAAAGCTCACCTCTTCCAGGTTGGCCATGCACATGACGTAGAGCTTGGACGGGAAGGGGAAGGGCAGCGGGAACCTGTTGCTCTCGCTGCGCTGGCTGTGAGTGGCCAGCGAGTGGCGCAGGGAGCCCCTGCCGATGCCCAGGCAGCCGTCGGTGACCAGGACAACCTGCGGGGACAGGGGACACGGGAGACAATTCCCGCTGCACCGGGCACCCCAACACCCGCACGCTGCGCGCCCGACATTTCTGACTCCGAAGGGATTTTAGCCTGCTGGCAGTGCTGACTGCTTCCCTAGGGAAAAGTTCTCGGGAAAGCCTCTTCTCAAAACAATCTTGGCCAAACAACTATCCTTTCTCAAAACCACCTTTCTCCAGGTGGTGGTTTGCTGTTTCTCTAGTTTCACCAATGGGATTAGAGAGGTGTCGTTCCTGTTCACCAATCGTGTCAAGTCTGTATGGGAACACCTTATAAAAGGTGGTAAGAATTAGACAATAAAGCCTTCTACACTCTTTGCCTACTGAAATACTTGGAGTCTTTTGTCTTTCTTTCATGTCCATGGACAGCACATCACCTTCCTGCTCTCACTCAAAATCCCCGCTCCCACCCGATTTCCTGCACTGAGCTGGGCAAAGAGCTGTGAGCAAAATTTCCAGGGGGGAAAAAAAAACCCAAAACCAACCCACATAAAGGAGAAATTGAAGATTGAACCCTCGTGATTTACACGGTGTGCATGGCAAATGAACGTTTCCTTGGCATTTTGAATCTCATACATTTCATTTTGAAGTGTACACTAGAAGCACGGTGGCCACACAGCCAAAAAACAGCCTCTTGCTGTCGGGCTCGAGGGTTCCAGGTTTATTTCTGGATGGATGATAAAGCCTATTTCCTCTGCAGAACCTCAAAAAAGGGTAGTTTTAGTGACCTTAATTCTTTGCAAACGCAGCTGCAGCATGCTCACATTTTGCAGCAGAACGACTATAGCAAAACCACACACTTTTCCATTCAATTGCACATCCAGAGTCGATCCTTGAGGAAATCTGCACTAATTACACTGAATAATGGGATTATTTACACTCAGCTGTTACCCAGTCACTTCCAGAGGAGGAAAAGAGCTGCTCCTTCCATGCTGCATGGCAACAGCAGGCATGATTTCTGCCTGGCAGGTAAGGAAAATCCAATCCAATTGAAACTTCGTGTGTAATTGCTACACCCACATTTGCACTCTCCCTTCATCCTCAGCCTCTCTCGCAGTCTCCTCAGGACTGGTGCTCCCCAGTGATGGTTTCCACTACTCCAAGGCTGCACATTCCATTCCCCAGTGCCCCCCACCACCCCAGCTCCTGAAGTGCCAGTAAAACGAGCTATGACACAAATGAGAGACAAAACAGTTGAGGCCTAATCTGTGCTTGGTTTTCACATCTTTCTTGTTCTTTGCTTTGAACGTTTTTTGCTGTTCCAAGGTGCCTTTGGATGATGAAGCACTGCCTAACCAATAAACTCCTATCCTTTTTCTCCTCAAGGAATATTGCTTCAGGCCTCTTCCCAGCTCACTGAGCTGCAAAATCACTGACCTTAACTCAAGTGTTCAGGAAACCAACGGTTAAATCAAACTCTGCCATAAGAGGCAGCAAATGTGGAAGGTTGAGAGCTTGGAGGGCTGAACGGGGTGTGAGCAGCTGCATGGCAAATGACTCACTGGGGAGAGAACTCACACCAAAACACACTCAGCAGCAGCCCCACGCTGTTGGCTGAGTGCTGGAATTGTTACAAGCCCTGGAAAGCATCAAGGACTGGAGGGGAGAGGCTCCTGCATGTGGGGCTACACCCTTTCCAAATGGAGTGAGGCTCCTGGGACAGCAGACTGCATCCAGATCAAACACCAGGCCTGCACAACACTGCCCCTGAGACACATTTTATAATCCATTCCACTACAATAACACATTGGGCAGGAAACAGGCTCTTTTTTTGTTTTCTGCTGAATATGTTTATAAAGATCACCTTCTGTTCATATTGCAGGTTTAGCCAAAATACGAATTCTTTGTGTTTTTGCAGCACAGAACTTTGTGTTTTTTCTCACATGCCTGAGAATGTTTCAAACTTTCAAATTACGTTTACATTTCTATGTGCAACTCACAGGAACAGAATCAATCACAGAATCACGGGACGGGGTGGGCTGGAAGGGGTCTTAAAGATCACCAAGTTCCAATCTCCTTTCCAGGGATAACTAAACATGCAGTGAACTCAAACCAGTGCAATCAGCCATACCTGGCAAGGAATTGCTGCCCCCCATTCCTGCTGCACAATGTTGCAAACCCCCAGCAGCGCCGACTCCAAACAGGTTTTGTCATAATCGTCCATGTTACTCAGGGCTTCCTGCAAAGACAAACACCACAGTCACTGCTGGGGGAATATCCCTGCCAGGAGACACCCAGCAGCCCCTCATGCTTTGAAGGAGCTGTGATATTATCAACACAGCTTTTTAAGAGGGGAAAAAACACCTTTGCACATCTAAAAAAAAAAAAAAAGTGAAAACCTGAGGCAACATCTAACAGGAAACATTTAGCTGAGAAAATCCTCGCAGGTGTCAGAGCAGCTCAAACTTCTCAGAGATTCACAGAGCCCATGGGGAGTTTGTCTCACACGAACTCTTTGGCAGAGAGAGGGTAACAAACCCAAAACTCGCATCTGCATCCAAAAACCAGCTTTTCTCCTAAAAGTGAAAATCTCACACTTAACACAGCATCACCAGGGTGCAGCTGTGAGATGAACTTGCTAAAGGAGACTGGTTGGGCTTCTGGCTTGCAAAACTCCTCGAATGAACTCTTAGGGAAGTGAAAATAAATTGGAGAGGACGCACTGGCACTCTCCTGCTAAACTACAAACATAACAGAGAACAGCTTTTAAAATCTCTTTGCCCAATGGACAAACCTAAACCACGGTGCCCTGTGACAGCAATGTGTCACTTCCTCCTGCCTGGGAGGGTCAGATATAAATGTACAATTGTTACTGGATTCAGAGGCTCCAGGGCCTTACTGCAGTCATGTGAAATTTCACTCTCTCTCCTTTCCATTTCCTTCTCCCAACTTACCACCACATCTGCGAGGCCTAAGATCACTTATTCTCATTCTTGCACTGCTTTGACTTCTACACACTCTCAACAGCAGCTCCTCTCCCCCAAATCTCTCGGCTCAAAGCCTTTCCAAATGGTGCTGTTGGCTGCATCTTTTATCAAGAGCGAACCAACAACTACATGTGAAACCAGGGACATCACAGAACCACCTGGAGAGCTTCATCAGGCAGCCCTTCCCTCCACCCCATTTTTAACTCCATCCCATTTCAGAGTCCATCAGCCACACCCCAGTGCTCACCTGCAAAGTTCAGTGCTCCAAACACACTGATTTCACCTACCCTTAAAACGAGGAGAAACCCACTCAATTCAAGACGCTGTGCACAGGGCGATAACAAATCACACAACTTCACTGTGCTCTGGTGGTGCAATTGGCCGATTTTTAAAAAAAATGTAGAGGGTTTATTGTCTTAAGCGCTCCCACCCCTACCTGGAGCGTGTTGTAGTCTCTCGTGAAAGGCACCATCAGCTCCCAGAGGGATGAAAATACCACCAAGGCCGTGAATTCCAGCTTGTAGTTGGTGGCCATGTGCTCGAAGAGCATGGTGAGCCCGTGGGCAGCCAGGTGCTTGCGCTGGTACTCCTCGGAGCCCTCCACCGACACCGGCCGCGTCATGGACAGCGACACGTCCATCACCACCACCGTGGGCATGGCGAGCTGCTCCTCCGCCGCCCTCACGGACGGGACCAGCCGGGATCGCCTGCCTGCAGCGGGAGGGAAAGGCACAAATCATTAGCGGAGCTGCACTTGTGGAGCCACGCGTCTCGCCCCCTCACGCTGACCCCGGGGAGAAGCGACAATTACCCTTTTCCCCCTCAAAACGTGGCACGCTGAACCCCACACAGCATTTCCAGCCGGGTGCAGCGCAAGGCCCGGAGACAGGAGCCGAGCCTCGCCGGGGAAAGGGCGCAGCCCGGCCGCTCCGAGCGCGGTCGGGCGGGGATCCAGCCCTCCCTACAAGCGTTGGCCCTCAGCGGACTGCCCCCGGAGCGCTCCCGGGCCGGGCCGGGCCGGGCCGAGCGGCGGCGCCGGGCACGGAGCAGGGCGGCGGAAGGGAAATGCCGCTGCACACCGCGGCCCGCCGCGCCGCCATGCGTCCGGCACGGAAAGCGTTCCCCCGGGTGGCGCGGCCCGAGCGGGAAGAGCCGCGCCTCACGCGGCCCCTGAGGGCGCGCACCGCGAGGGAAGAGGGAATGTGGGGTGTCCGTGCTGGCGGAATGGGGAAAATATAACCGCAAATGACCGCTGTGTGTGGAGAAGGGTTTATGGATAAAACCATGCGCCTCCTTCTCCCGGTTCTGTACGTGTGGGAGTGGGTGGGGGGCAGGAGGCAATAAACTCCAGAGCAAAACTGGGATGTCCTCCTGAAACTGTGTTCAGGCAACAGTTGGCTTTAAAATTAACAGAGTCACAGAATAGTTTAGCTATTCTGTTTAGCTGATCTTAGAAAAGTCCTCTAAGATCATCAAGTCCCACTATTCCCCCAGCAGTGCCAAGGCTACAGTAAGCTACGTACATTCCCAGGTGCCACATCCATACAGCTTTTAAATCCCTCCAGGGGTGAGGGCTCCACCACTGCCCTGGGCAGCCTGTTCCAATGCTGGTCAAGCCTTTCAGTAGAGAAGTTTTCCCTAATATCCACCCTAAATGTCCCCTGGTGCAACCTGAGGCCATTTCTTCTCCCCCTGTCCCTGTTCCCTGGGAGCAGATCCCGACCCCCCTGGCTGTCCCCTCCTGTCAGGAGCTGTGCAGAGCCAGAAATTCCCCCTGAGCCTCCTTTTCTCCAGGCTCAGCCCCTTTCCCAGCTCCTTCAGCCGTGCCACACGCTTCCCCAGCTCCATTCCCTGCCCTGGACACGCTCCAGCACTTCGATGTCCTTCTTGGCATGGGGGACCCAAAATCAAATCATAATTTTCTAATTCCCCTGCAGTAAATCTGACTATTAGATTGCTGTGGCTGTTAAATCCTTGGCCAGGAATGTTGTTATGTACCTGTGGAGCTGCAGCTCATCAGTGCCACAGAAGAGTCATGGGCACCATCTCCAGGTCCCTGCTCCCTCCCTCTGCCTCAGTGCTCCTGGCAAAGGCCCCGAGGGATTCTTCCTGGAATTAATGAGTTTTAAACCTCTCTGTGGTATTGCAAAGTAGACACAAACTGTGGCAAAACCCAGCAGAGCTGCTTGTCTGGCATCTGGCCTGTCAGCCATAGGAGAGCCTCAATGTGCAGCTCCATGTGCCCTGTTAAAAAGTGTTTATAAATGTGATTTAATGTGGCCAGTGCCAGAGGGTGAGCCATGTCCATGGCTGGTGCCTCAGTCCAGGAGCTTGTGGAGGGATAATCACCTGCCCTCACAGTGAGAATAACCTGTGGTAGCAGACAAAGGTATTGGCTTCAGAGATAGACCCAAATCTATACAATACTATTTAATCTTCTTAGGGGCTGTGGGTATTAAAGTGGATTGGGAATTCCTCCACTAACATGTCCTTCACACCTGACCCGCTCTTGTTTCAGGACTCTGCCAGCAGAGGAGACATCCTGAAAATGGGATCATTTTCACCTGCCTCTCTCTGCAACAGCATCTCCCATCTGGCTGTTCAGTACCAAAGAAGCTTCCAGCACCACACCCGAGCCCTGGAACTCCCCTTCCTCCTGGACAGACCTTTGGAAGGTAGGCTGGAGAAGTTTGATTGCTTTGGATCTCATGTTACTGAGACAGGAGGTGAGAAAAGGGGTTTATCAGGAGTTGACCTAAACTCACAAGACTAGAGAAACAAATCCTCTAGTCAGGAATTGTGAAAGGCTGGAGAGCTCTTAGAACTGATCCTAGCTTTGGATGTCTTTCTGCCCACAAAATGTCTTTTCAGCAGCTCATTTTGGAGAGAAGTAAAACCAGAGTTTAAATAGGAGTGTGTGCATGGTTGTGTTCTCTCTGCCATCCTTTTAACTCCTGTCTTTGTTAGGGGGAGTTCTTTTCTCATAAAGTGCAATTTTTTATATGTCTCGTGCAGTTCTGCCACATGTATGTTTATTTTCCTTTTATGTATGGAAAGCAACGCTTGTATCATCTATTTCTCTAGGCACTCCCATGACCCTCTCTTACCGTTGCCTTAGTGATCCTCCCAACTATTTAAATTAACATTGCCTGTTTTGCAAGAAATTTAGGCTGATACCTTCCCTGGGTGTTATGCAAGAGGGTAAATGTGTGATAACTTGCATGAAGAGCTTATAGTTTAAAAAAACTATGATTCATATCTAAAGAATAATTCACAACTAAAGAATAATGTAACATGCCCACTCTGGGGAAAAAAAGAACCCATGAAGGGCATCATTCTAAGGTAAAACATTCCAGCAGTGCTGAAGGGTAAATTCTGTCCAGCCCCAAATCTCTGTCGCCGTGCTGTCACAGCTGCAGGCACTGTCACTCTGGCATTTACAATTTCTCTCCCTTTCTAAATGCTGTTCACATAATTATGCAAGATATGCTAATTACCCCTAATAAAAGGTATGATTACAATTCCACTTTGGCAGTTCTGATTTCCACAGAAAGCCCTGAAAAGATGTAGTCATAGAAACAAAAGGCTGCTCAGCACCCCCAGTTTTACTAGAACCACATCTTCCTCACGCTCTGCTCAAACTGAAGGAAAAACCTCACCCTTGCTTGGATGGTTTCCTGAGGTGTGAAAGGTGGAAAGCCACAGAGCAGCATCACTGGGAACTCTCAAGCACTTTTCATTCTCCTGCTGAGGTTATTTTGGTGAACAACTGGTTTAGGAGGGAGGCTTGAACAGCTTGGTCTTGTGTTCAGGGCATCATTTTTAGCAATTTAAAGTTGGTTCCTTGAGGGAAGCCGTATCCACTCCTCCTGCACAACAATGACCCAATAATATTACAGAATAACAACAGGACTCCAGTAAATACAGTCCTTAACAGCTCCTGGACATGGGCATTTGGTGGAATCAGAATTCAGCTGGGATTGGACTGCCTCAGCCAACTCCTCTCTATTAAGCCAAACCTTTGATTATTAATTAGCATAGCCTACAGTCATATTAAAATATATATATAGAGAGAGAGAGAGCGCACCTGAAACCTGGATCTAGATCTTTCTTTACTCATTTAAGTCCATTTCTTTTTACTGAAAAATAGACAAGCAGTCAGTGAAGTGTTGCTGCCCAAACGATGGAAAGTTGCTGCACTTTGTTTTTCACGCCAGATTTTCTTTTGCAGGATTCCCCATTTTGTGCCGTGCAGTTCCACCCTCGATGCTCCAGATCAGCAAACTGCTGACCAAGTGAAGTCTTCAGTGGCTTCTGGACACAGCTCTGAGTTTTGAGCCTTTAGGAAATGCATTTACCACGGAGGAGGCGGCTACGGAGGAACCGAATCCTTTTCTCGCTTGCCATAGTGTTGGTCCTCTCTTTCTACCAGCTCCAGTTCAGCCCCTCTGCCCTTCCAGCATCACACAGAGCCCCCCAACCCACAGACCCCGTCAAAGTGATCTCCAAGGACCTCCCCAGCAACAAGACTGCTGTAAGAGGCAATGGCACAGCACCCAAAATAAGGCACTGTATCTACGTTGATCCTGAGCCAGCCGTGCCCATCACCACGTCAGTGGGTACAACACCACAGCAAGAAAATGCCAGTGAAAGCTCCCCAGATGAAAAACCACCCTATGAGTCCAAAGGAGAATATCCCCAGGACCTGTTCAGTGTGGAAGAACGCAGGCAAGGGTGGGTTGTACTTCACATCTTTGGCATGATGTATGTGTTTGTGGCCTTGGCCATAGTGTGTGATGAGTATTTTGTCCCTGCTTTGGGAGTGATCACGGAGAAGCTGCAGATCTCCGAAGATGTGGCTGGAGCCACCTTCATGGCTGCAGGTGGATCAGCACCAGAACTCTTCACGTCCCTCATAGGTGTCTTCATCTCACACAGCAACGTCGGCATCGGGACCATTGTGGGCTCGGCAGTGTTTAACATCCTCTTTGTCATTGGCACCTGTGCCCTCTTCTCAAGGCAGATACTCCACCTGACATGGTGGCCCTTATTTAGAGACATCTCATTCTACATTGTTGACTTACTGATGCTCATCCTGTTTTTCCTAGACAGTGTCATTGATTGGTGGGAAAGCCTCCTTTTACTGATTGCCTATGCCACATACGTGTTCACCATGAAACAGAACATCTTCCTAGAGCAATGGGTGAAGCAGGAGCTGAAAAAGAAGCTAAATGCTGTGCAGGCAGCATCAGCAGAGCATATGCAGAAGGTTGGTGTCCTTAGAGTTCAGGGGCCAAGTTGGAAATAACTTTCTAGTGTAAACCACAAAGAAAAACTGCATCTCCTTCACAAAGCACACATTTGAACCTCAGAATACAGGTACCGGTCAATAATTATGGTTTTAGAATGAGGGAAAAGCAAAGTAGAGCGATTCTAAGAAATTAGAGAATATCACTAAAAGGGAGTTCTACCTGTGCAATTACTAAATGTCTCTTAGCTGCTTTCAAAGATGTGTGTGGGATTTTGCTTACCTGGCTGTTGTAAAGAAGTTTCAGAAGGAACACTTGCAGGAACATTCTTGGGCTGGGAATAAGATTAGACAATTCTGGTAGACAGGGGGGAAAAGGCTTCTGTCCCAGCCTAAACCTAAGTAATGCTGATCACTGTAAAAAAACCAAAAACCACTTTGCACCTTCACTTTGCTGGCAAATGAGTAAGGATACAGATGTTTGGGGATGAAGTCTGGGTCTGTCTGTAGCTACAGGAATCAGTTGTGAGTCTGCCCCAGGTGCCTGCATCCCCACTGGGAGGATGTAGGTAGGTAGAATCCCATTTTTCTCAGAAGCCAGTGGTTTTCATGAGGCTTTTTTTGTCAGCTGTGCCACTTCCCCACAGGCAGCAGCCTGAAGGTTCATTAGATCCTGAAGCAGCAGAGGTGATTGGTCATTTCTGTTCTTCGTTGCTTGCAGACAAGCACCAGGGCAGTTGTAGATGATGGAACAATGCAGCCACCAGATGTGAGGAAGCTGCAGGTAGGTCTAAGCAACTTTACAGGGATCTGAAGTCGTGGTATTTTGAATCTCTGCCCATGTCAGGTCATAAATAAAAGTGTGTCAAGAAACCTGCACCAAAGCCTGTACTGTATCTGGCACAATGACCAGTTTGCTTAAGAGGACACTTGGCCAAGTCCTGTCCTTTAAGGAATTTTTATAACATTTAACAGACCTCTCAGGCTTTCCAGGTGGATTTAACTAGAAGAGTGCTGCTTGTTCTCTGCTATAAAAGAGGCATACAGAAATTCAGACTGTGACTCTTCTTACCTGGTGTCATGTCCAAATTTCCTCCTGGGCTCTCGCAGCAGAGGCTGGAGGGGTCTGTCCTTCCCCCGTAGCAAACACTGATCAGCTGATTCCTCTGCTGCTGTTGAATTGCTGCCCCATGGCCTGGAGAGGCCCTGTGTGTTGTAGAGGACAAAGAAGCTGGAACTGACTGGCTTTGTGCCTTCCCACAGCCTGGGCCAGCCCTGCAGCGGGGCAGCAGCTCGGCCTCCCTGCACAACTCTCAGATGCGCGGCACCATCGTCCAGCTCATGATCCACACCCTGGACCCCCTGGCAGAAGGTGAGTGGATGCTGCACACCAGAGGGCCTTGGGTTCACAGCCCTTAGTGGTTTCACTGGGAATACAATCAGTGTTTTGGGCTCAGCAATTCACCACTGGGGTGCAGGTGAGTAGCACAGATGGTGTCAGGTGAGGGGAGCTCTGTGACTGTGGGATGTGCCCCTTCTGATCCCGTGGCTGGCAGGAACAAACACCTCATGTTTTGGTCCTGCCATATCTCCTTTTCCTGTGCCAAGCTGCTTACTGCTGTGGTGGCAGCTGCTGGGGTTCCCTGGAAGTGGTGACATCCCCCATCTCTGCTTCTCTCTGACTGCAGGGGCAGAAAATGTGAGTTGCCAGCTTCCTCTGTCCCATAGCACATCCTGTCTTCCTCTTCTTAGCTCAGACCTCATTCCAGTCCTGAAACAGCAGCACAAAAACAGGTTAAAACCCTTGAAGAATTATCTTTTTGACAGTGGTTAAAATCCCAGCTGAGATTCCAATCATGATGGTGAGGCCAATTCTATGTGATTCAGGCTGACACCTCTAAAAACCCACCTGCACCATGGTATCATCACTGCCATGGCAAAGCATTCCCACAGCCCTGCGCAGGCAGTGGGGGCTCCCCAGGGCCAGGGAAGGAGATGCTCAGGTCAAAAACCTCTTTTAAACTGCCCAGGGTGCAGAGAAGCCTCATCTCCAGACAGACCAGGGTCTTTGTACACAGCCTTTTTAACGTGTTGCTTTATATTAGCTTTAATCCAATCACACTGTGGAGGTTTATTTTAAAAGAAATAGTGAAGCACATTAAAAAAATATATAAAAAATTAATATTTTCTTTCCTAGCTCAGCACATGCCCCACCTCTCCACTGCCCTACTTGTTCTAAAGAGATTATCTGCTGTCCATTCAAAGAGACACTGAAGCTAAGCAGATCAACACCTCTCGTGTCCCTCACAGAGGTTACAAAGAGGACTCTCCAGATCAGAATCCCAGCTGCACAAACTGATTGAGGGAACAAAGGAGGTTGGAGGAGGGCAGCAAGGCACATCAGTGGCTGCTTTGACAGATTCCAGTGAAGGCACACAATGTGTTATGAGCAGTAGCCTAACAAGAACCAGACTCGTCAAGGTTTTCTCCTTGCCTCCTGTGCCTCCAAACGTTTGTACTAGCAGCACCAGGATAGACCCAAAACCTTCCAAGAGGATGTGCCATTGCCTTGAGCATCAGAAAGTGCCAGAATTGAGGGGCTGCTGCCACGCAGAGACCTCCCAGCACCTTCTCATCCTCCCTACACCTCTAAATGTCCCCGTGCAGTATCTGCCCACCCCAAGCTTGGCTTTGTGGTCCAGGTTGGTGCCCTGGTGAAACTTGGGGACCCCTCAGCAGGAGAGTTGTGGGGGGCTGAGTTTGGCAGCCCAAGGCAAGGAGAGCCCCAGGCAGTTCAGCCCAGAACAGGCTGCTGGGAGCTTTCCATGCACTGTCCTTACTGAAGAGGCTGCTGCTCCCAGGCCTTGTGAATATGGAACAAACAGTTTGGATCTTCTCTCGAAGAGAACTTCCCTACTCATTACACAGAATCATTTAGGTTGAAAAAGACCTTTAAGATCATCAAGTCCGACTTGATGATCCCAGTTCCCCCAGCACTGCCAAGGGGCACTTCGGGACCCGTGCCCCTTCTAAACATCCTTTAAATCTGCGTCTTTGGGTGCAGAAATTGTTGCCGATACCCGAGCTCAGCCTCTGCCGGCGAGCTCTGTGTGTGCGCGGCAGCCACTAGATGGGAGTGTGACCGTGTGTATGCGGGGCTGATCCCAAAGAAGGGTTTTCTCTCCCAGACCCTTTACTTCACTGATAACTGCTGAGTTAATGGCAAAACCTCTGTTCCACTCAACACTGTAAGAACAGAGACAGCGCCTTAAAAAAATATAACAATAAAATTACTGATATTGCAACGGCTCAGCAGTGAAAACCAAGGAGCCCGTGTGCCAAATCCTGTGTGCCTCCTTAATCTGATCAATTCCTACCTCAAGAAGAGGGAGTCTGGAGAAAGGGAATTTATGCATAAACTGAGAAATCTAAGTGCCATGAGGAGCTTGGCCTAAGAGATGGAACGACATCCCGAGGAAGGGTCTGGAAAAGGATTTGAACTTGCCAAGGCATATGAGGACTTGTGTTCTGATATGTTAATAGTTCCCAGTCCTGTGTTAAAGCCCTGCAGCCCTGTGGGACCCTGGGGACAGCTTCCCCTGGATCACCAACACCATCCCTCCCTTCGCTGTGTGTGCAGCACTGTCTGTACCAGGCACATTTCTGTAATTAGGCTGCCACATAAAAGATGATCCCAAAGCAATTTATCTTTAAAGCCTCAAGGGCCCTTGTTCCTTCTTGCCAAGGCCTGTGGCATCAGCACTTACAGGCTCTGGAAATGAGCACTCGACAGAAGGAAAAGGTTGCCAACAGTTGCTCAGCAGTTCCTCGCTGAACCTGCTGCAATCAGGATTCTGGAGGGTTTCCTTCTTTCGGCTGCCCTCGCTTTTTATTTGGGCAGCACAGAAGTGGTTTCAGGACACCAAGGCTCAAAACATAGAAAAGCTGCCAGCACTGTGCTTCCAACCCCAAACTTCAGGGCCAGAGGTCTTGGAAATACAGAAGTGTGAAACACAAAGCTGTAACACCCTTTGTGTGAAACAAAATTTCTCTTTTGAAGAGTGGATTGAGTTCAGAATGTGAGGGTTTTTCTTTTTGTATTAGGAAGGTAACTTAAGTCTTTGTCTCAGGGACACTTACATGTTTACTTTAGAAGTTCTAACATTTACATGGCATCCTGAATTATATTTTTGATAGAACTTTTTACTTTCAATGTGCATTTTTTTTTTAAATTAGTATTTTCTAAGTATTTTCCCTACTTCCTGTGAAAGTGAATAGAAGAAGAGCATGAAATCTTTTCCAGATCATCCAATTAGACACCAGAGGGAACTGTTGGGGAATTAAAGGGAGTGAGGATTTTGGAAATGTTCAGGAACCCTCTCATTTCTGAGCCTCTAGCCTTACCACCAGACTCTTTAAACTCTAGTCACACAGGGAACAAGGCAGAAGCTACATTTCTTCTTGAATGAAGCAAAAGGCTCCAGCAGAGAGGTTGTCAGAGCTGCTTGTCCTCACTATGCCCCAGTTAACAAGGTCATGATTTTGGAAATTAGACCAGAGGAGTGGGCACTGTTGCAGCCTGGAGAAGGCTGAAGGCAGCTACAGCTTCTCCTTGCTTCATTAGCCTTCCATCTTTTGTTGTAAGAGGATCTTGATAAAGAGGGGCAAAAGGAACAAGATTTTTTTTTTTTTATACTTCCACTTTTATACAGCAGAATCTCAAAATCCTTCAGGTTCGTGCCAAATTGAAAAGAAAAAAAAAAAAAAATCCTCCCTGCTGACTGTGTTGTCAATCCTGTTGGATTGAATACTAGAGCCAAAGAGTGAATGAAATGTAAGAGCCAAATTCAAGGTAGAAGCTCAGCTGCTGCCTGAAGTCCATCCTGGATGCTGTCAATTCATAGGAGAATTCTCCTGGAGAGCATCTCAGGGCCGCTGCACACAGACATGTCCGGTGTGCCCCAGGGGACAGCGAGGGACCCTGCCCCGCACAGCGGATCCAGCACAGCCCGCACGGACCATGGCCACCCGCAGATCCGGCCAGCTTAGAGCCAGCTCTGCCTGCAGGCTCAGGAGTTGTGTGTCAGAGCAATTAACGCCCCTTTCAGCGGGGCTGAGCTCATGAGAACTGGCCGGTGGGCTGTCCCTAAACTGCTTGTCCTGACAGAGATGCTCCCTGGCTGAGGGCAGCGAGCCGGGAGCTTGAATTTCCATAATCTCAGGCTGAGCCTGACCGCCCTGACCCTGCTGACTGGAGCTTTTGCAGCAGCTTCAGGGAAAAGCCAAACAGAAGGATGCAATGCCCAGAGCTTAGAGGAGACGGGGAGCAAAAGGTCAGCCCTGCATTGAGGGATGTGCTTGTGCACAAGCACAGAGGGAAGGAAGCCAAGGCTTCACATCCCCTCCAGTGAAATTCAGGGTTGACAAGGAGCACGGAAGAGCCAGGCTCTTGAGTCTTAGCCAGCTTTTCAAAGGAGAAATAATAATTTAGATCAGAAATTCTTACCTGTAAGGGTGGTGAGGTCCTGGCACAGGTGCCCAGAGAAGATGTGGCTGTCCTTGGATCCCTGGAAGTGTCCAAGACCAGGTTGGACAGGGCTTGGAGCAGCCTGGGATAGTGGAAGGTGTCCCTGCCCATGGCAGGGGGTGGGCCTGGATGAATTTTAAGGTCCTTTCCAACCCAAACCATCCTGGTACTCTGTGATCATTTCATCTCACTCCAACCATGCCCGTGCTCAGTGGAAATCCCAGCTGGTGAAAGATGTTTCTGTCAGACAGCAGCAGGAATCTCACCAGAGCAGGATTTGTCCCCTGAGGTCTTCCTGGCTTGAGCTGGGCCCAGTTATTGGACATGCAGCAGAATTTACTGATTTTCACAACGTTCAGCTCAGAACAATAGTTCTGCCCACCTGCTATTTCTATGATCTCAATGTCACTATGATTAATAAAGTGGCAGGGCCCTGCCCTTGAGGCACATGACAGCAGCACCTTCTGGGTGTGTTATCAACAGCACAATGGATTAAATCAGTGTGATAAAACTTTCAGAGGAAATGAATTCACAGCCCTGCTCACCAGCCAAACACAGCATTGGCCAATTCCTGTGGCTACTGCCCATGTGCAAACCCAGTGACCCTCAGTCACTGGGTGTGCAGCTCAACAGGGGACATGGATTAGAGCAAAATGGGGCTTTGGGCCCATTCTCATTCACTTTCAGAGAGTCAGCTAGCTGTAAGGTATTTGAGCAAAAAACAACTATAGAGAGACAGTTTCACACTTCATTGTAAACCAGTAAAAAAGCAGCTCAGCTGAGTAAAGCAATGCTTGGTTTACAGTTGGAGAAGCCCTCAGCAGTCCCAGAAATAGAGCACCAGACCTGTGCTGGTAAAGATCATCTCTCAGACAGCCTGGACCATGCTGAACCTGGATAGCAGGAATTTAGATCAGCTCCAGCAGGAGACACTTGTGTATACTTAGAAAAATCAATCCTTTTCCAGGGAACGGGAACATAAAAGGTGTTTATTTTCCATTCCCACCAGGTCCCCTGGCTGTAAGCAGCACCCTAAAGCCTCTTCAACAGCCACATGGCAGGAGGAAGGTGTCACTTTTAGTTTGCTCATAATCTAGCCCGGAAAAAAATCAATAGTCTATAGGGAACAAGATGATACTGCACCAAAACTCTCTGGCTACTCTTTCTGCATTCTCTTCCTATGAAGTACAAATATCCTCTGTATTACTGACCTGGAAAGGGTTTCTCCTTCCTCTAGATTCTCTTTAAATAGTTCCACGTCAAATTGCTGGTGTAATTGCTGTAGCACTTAGCAGTTCAATACAACAGCTCTGACCAACGAGCAGCAGGCAAAACCTGGGGTCACAGCCAGAACAACCCCTGGGGCAGCGCTGGCTGCAGCAGGAAGGAGGCAAGAGCAGGTGTGTGTTGGGGGAGGCAGGTCCAGGGGGGATTTGCAGTGACAGCTCCTGATGATCGTGTCCTTCTCACCCACAGCAAAATTTAAAGACAGGGTTGACATCCTGAGCAAGATGGCCAAGGCCAAGGCCGAGACCCTGGAAGGACAAGGCTCGCAGCCAGGTGAGTGCAGGAAGAGCCAGCACTGTTTGCCTTGTTTTGCACTGCAAGCTCTCACCTTCCCAGCAAGCAAAGCTCAAGGGCTGGCAAAGAAACCCTGGGGTCTGACACGGATTTTGTGCTGTTGCTGGGCACAGGTGGCTGCTGTAACGATGCAGCAGAAATCAATCGATGCAGTGGGCAGGAGCAGCCATCCCAGAGGAGCTGTTAGTGAGGCAGGGCAGGAAGAGCTAAAACAGGCTGGAAATGGCCCTGGAACAGTGCAGGAGGGAAATCAGGGCATTGCAGACAGCACCTGGGTGCTGCTGGTCTTTGGCAGACCCTGCAAATGAGGCATTTGTTAAAACAAAGTACCTTCACACACTTGCAGAATGGCACAGAAGGTTCCTCCAGAGGGAACAATCTACACTGTGTCTATAAAGGACCTGTGCACCCTTCCTTTAACAGAATCACAGAATCACAAATGGTTTGGGTTGGAAGGAAACTTAGAGACCATCGCATCCCACCCCCTGCCATGGGCAGGGACACCTTCCACAATCCCAGAGTGCTCCAAGCCCTGTCCAACCTGGTCTTGGGCACTTCCATGGATGGAGCAGGCACAGCTTCTCTGGGCACCTTGTGCCAGGACCTGTCCACCCTCACAGATAAGATTTTCCATTCTAACATTTAACCTAGATCTGACTGCTGTCAGTTTAATACTTTTTTGGGATTTCTCTGTCACTCCTGACACAAAGGCTACCTCAGAGCCAGAGCTGACCTGTGCCACAACAAAGATTTGTGCTGCCAGGAAGGCTGGAGAAACCAAGAAACACCAAGAAACTTTTGTGTGGAAGGTCCCAGCTCCATGCAACACAGGCACCTGAGCCTCTGTGGCTCCCACAATTTCCCAACACTGGGCCTCACAGAGGTGAATAAGCCCAAAATTGAGAAAAATACTGTTTAGAACCCAAGTAAATTCTTGGTGCATACTACAAACACCACACTGAATTCACTCCCTCATCCCTGCTCTGTGTTATCCATATTTCTGCTCTGTTTCCACAGAGATTTCCATGTTCCTCTTGGCTATGCAGGTTAATGCAGGAACAGCAGGACATTGCAGTTATTTCCTTGTATGTGTCAGCACTTTCCTACTTGCTCTGGAACACCCACCAAATGATCAGGGATTAAAGTCTGGCAGCACATCCTGGTCATTTCTCAGAAGCCTTGAAGAGTATCAGGTCGCTGGAGAATGCCATGCTCTATGGAGGGAGGGGGGAGCTGGGGGTGAAACCCAAGAAGCAAAGCTTTACTTCCTTTCTGGGTTTTAAGGATGGTTTTAATGCCATCTTCAGAATCCAGAAAGAAACCCAGAAATGCTCATCAGCTGTAGATGAGGTAATTAGCATTTCCCTGGTGCACATGTGCCCCTTACAGCAGTTCTGCATGGATGGTCAGAGGAGCACCAAGGTCCCATTCTACTCCAGGTGGGTCAGATTCTGCCCAGATTTACAACACACAAACACAATCACAGCAGTCAGGGCAGGCACACAACAAACATAAGCAAGCTGAGGGTATTAAAGTGAAATGTGTGGTGGGGGGCTCAGAGCTCCTGCTGTTTGCAGGGAAGGTGATGTCTTGATCTGGTGGTCACCCATCCAGGGTGACTGAAACCAGCATTCCTTCTTATTGCTTTTGCAGAAGAGGAAAAGAAAGCACCAAGCACCGTCCAGGTAACTCCTGCCAGTACCTCTGAGCCCAGCAAAGACACACAGAATGCAGATGTGCCACAGGATGGACAGGTATCAAAATCAGGAGCACGGGCACCATGTGCCATCCAGGCTGACCTTCACGTGTACCTTCCTTCCTCCCTCTCCAGAGCTGTTGGGACAGGACCCAACTCATGTCCCTGGCATCTATAAATAGGCTCTGTGTGTAGTGATTTGAGATGCTGGCTGAAACACTTTGGCTTACAGACACAAATTGGGTCCAAATTACGACACCAAGTGATACTGGAGAGTATTGTCCCCTCAAGTAACTCTTCTGAGGTCAGAGGGTACTCCAGGGTAAGGGGAAATAAGAGCACCTGCCTGTCCCATGCTCACCAGCAGGCTGTTCTCTTTTGCTCCCCAAATCCCTTTTGGGTGATGTTACTTGGCACTTCCAATGAAAAAACCAGTTTTTCAAGGACATAAGATATTTGTGTCTAAAAGATGGTTCTAGTTAATGGATGCCCATTAGTTAACAACACACAGGTGCTGGGGTGGGGTGTGCCTGGGTCCTGTCTCACAAGAGCTGTGGCTGCCCTCAGCAGGTTACAAATGTGAGCTCTGCTCAGGTGAGGCCACGGTGAGTAACTGCAGCTCCTTGTTAGTGTGAAAATACATTGGCTCTTTGATTTTTCATCCTGAGGTACAGTCCCCGTCAAGCAGTGACACCTCAGACGACAGCAGCTCTGAGAGCCAGGACAGCGATAGCGACAGCACAGAGGGTGATGAAAACGATGAGCCCTTATCTCTGGAATGGCCAGAATCAAGGACAAAACAAGCAATTTACCTTTTCCTCTTTCCCATTGTCTTTCCTCTCTGGAGCACTCTGCCTGACGTCAGAAACCCAGTAAGAATCTATCTTCCTTCTGCTACCGGAGTCATTAACTGAGCTATAGATTTCCTCTGGGCAAGAGTCCCTGGGTCCATTTTTCCATGTCTGGAGTCCTTGCATAGTTGAAGGGCTGATACTGCTGCAGGGGGTGGGACAGGGGCCCCAGCTGCAGTAAAATGTCATTCCAGAGACTTAATTTAATAAACCACAAATTCTAGCAACTACAGGTCACCTAATCAAGCTGAAACAGCACAGACCGGGGTCCAAGTTAAAGCAATCGACTGCAGTGAAGTGTTGCAGGTGAACAGTTTTCAACGGGAACTATTAACTTCCCTGAAACTTCTCCTTTTTCTTTTCAAACTTGATTTCAACAGGAGTCAAAAAAATTGTTTGTCATCACATTTTTTGGATCCATCCTCTGGATTGCTGCGTTCTCTTATCTCATGGTGTGGTGGGCTCACCAGGTGAGAGGTTTTGTTCTTTCTGCAAATCCCCATTTCAAAACAAGTATATGGAGAGAGGGGACTGTGTTACTGTGGCATTTTATCTGATGAATTACAGCTGCAGTCACCCATCACAGCAGTAGAAACTTTGTTTTGTTAGAACCCAAAAGGGAATTTTTGATTTCTTTTTTTTTTTTGATTTGACAAAGATTCATTCGTTTCTGAGAGCTTCCAAGGGAGTTTGTGCATCAGTTAAAGGGAAAGCACCATCAAGATTTATCTTAATTCTGACTTTCCACTGATGAATGTTTCTGTACAGAACATAATTATCCATTACCTAATTAAAATTCTAGGAAAATACAGGTTCTGATTCTGGAAGCTGTTAAATGGTCTTCACTCCCCCATCTTAATGTTCACCTGGTATTCTGGGAAATATTAGCCCCAGTCTGTATTGAGTGATGTATTGCACATGCACAGTAGAGCTGATCATGCCATGAATCCAAGGCCTGTCATCTTCAAAGGCCCTTAGATCGTGCACAGCTGATGGTCAATTTGCAAAGGTAGACAACACCCAGAAGAGCAGGACTGAGGACAGGAAAATTGTGCTGTAGCTGACTTGACCTTGGCTCAGTGCTGGCATCACTGTAGTCAGACTTCCCACACTACAAAGCAAATCCAGAATCAACAGGCACAGTAAAATAGAACTTCTTAATCCTATAAAGCAGGAAAATGCTGCCACGTTTAGGGGGCTTGGAATATTTGAACTCAAAAATGGCCCAAACTCTAATTGTACAGAGCAATTATACTCCATGTTCCATTGCTAACAGCCCTACTCCAACGTTGTGTTGATTAGGTTGGTGAAACAATTGGGATATCAGAGGAGATCATGGGGTTAACCATACTGGCAGCAGGCACATCCATCCCTGACCTCATCACCAGTGTCATCGTGGCCAGGAAGGGCTTGGGGGACATGGCTGTGTCCAGTTCTGTGGGCAGCAACATCTTCGACATCACTGTTGGGTGAGTACCAGGTGCATTTCTTCTGAAACACAAAGTTACCTGGTTTGAAACAGACATACCTCAGGTAATTTCATTTTAGCTGCAGTTAAGTGAAGGGCAGCTGAGCAACCAGTTCCTTTTGAAGAAACCCAACCCAAACCCAGCCAGGAAAGACAAACTTATAACTCGGCCCACCATCTTCACCCAGTTATGAATCAACACAAAATTGCCAATTTTCAAAACAAAAAAGCAAGAGATCTTTGGTTAATGTCAAAGCTACACGGGCAGGAACCTCATCTGGTCACTCAGATATTCAGCTCCTGGGGAAGGTCATTATCAGTGCCTGGATCTCCCATCCTAAACCTCCAGGACATTTCTTTATTACAGCACACACCAAGGCACTTAATTCTTAGGTATTACTTTCTAACCATTTTACTCTTGGATTGCAGTATGGTAGTGCAAGCATTATCCAAATGCAGCTTTGACAGGAACAACATCCAGTTTAGATTTACGCTGAGCTATATTGAATACAATCCTGCATTTTTTTCCCCTGTAACAATCTGGAAAAATTGCTTAGTTATGATGCAGAAAATGAACTGCCTTAAAACATTTATTTCAATTACTTTTCCTTTCCTTGCAGCCTGCCAGTTCCCTGGTTCCTTTTTTCTATCTTCAATGGCCTCAGCCCGGTGGCAGTCAGCAGTAATGGTTTGTTCTGTGCAATTGTTCTCCTTTTCCTCATGCTCCTGTTTGTGATTCTCTCCATCGCTCTCTGTAAATGGAAAATGAACAAACTGCTGGGGCTCACCATGTTTGCTCTCTACTTTGTGTTTCTGATCATCAGTGTGATGTTAGAGGACAAGATAATTTCCTGCCCAGTATCTGTATGACATGTGGACACCTCAAGATGTGTGAGGATCCAGCAACATCAAAAGGGGGTCGAGGGAGCAGTTGTTCTACTGAAAAAAAGCAACCAGAATTGTAACAAACTTACTGAAAATAAGGTACCCTTTAACATGCTAAAAAATAAATCAATCTTAAGTGGTGTGTCAGCCTCTACTGTTTTTCTTTAGATCAGAAACAGATACTGAAATGACCAATATTAAATAACACACGTTTAGGCTGATACAATTTAGATGCAGCAAATTTTCGCTGTGGCTGATCCCTCAAGTTAAAGGAGCTGATTTTCACCACAGAAAATTTACTCATTATAGGAAATTTTCAGGAACATTATTTGAGTAGTTCACTGACTAATTTAAACTCCCTGAAATCAGTGACTTGTACCTTCAGTGGGAAGAGAATCAGACTGATGTGGCTGGGCCTTTATGGAACTGCTCTGCTTAAAATCCCTGCGCGGACACCCAGGCTGCAGCTCAGCAGAGAACTCTCAAACTGCACTGAGCTCCTTTCACATCTGCACCTGCTCTTGCAATGCCTAAAACTCCTGTAAAGTGCCACCAGTCCAAGTGTGATGTCACCTGCAACAAGACTAAAAGGCTCCGGGGTTAGAACAGCACTTTACCTCTAATCAAAACGAAAGCCAGGAATCAAATACAGCAAGGAGTTGAGCTGCTGAAGGTTTGTTTTCATCCTGACACTCCTCTCTGACAGTTACAGATTATTTAACCAGCCCTAATTCCTCTTGTTAGCACTGACTTCTGCATAGACAAGATGAAAAATGCCACTGACATCACCAAACCTGGGAGGTTTATTGTTAACACCTCACGGGAGCACACAATGTGGTTGAGAGTCGCAGACATTTCTGTCACTCTAATGAATCAAATTAAATGTTAATGAAAATAACCAGAAAGATTTTAAGCTTTTTATTGACTCACTGTAAAACTTCTTTTTTTTTTTTCAGATGAGACAGAAAAAAACCTTAACATTGTGAACATTGACTTTGCATATTTTAAAGTAACTACAAACCAAAGCAAACATCCAAGATACTGTTTTTTGGTAAATAAAATTTAAACATTACATATTTACAAATCTACAACCATTCATTTAAAAAGTGCTGCTTGCAGACTAACAAAGTACCATTTTTAAATCCCAGTGAGATAATATCCAGAAACACCCCTCTCTATTATTATTATTTGCATCTCCCATTTGTTAGACTAAGATTTTACATGCAGGAATTTTTTCTTTCTTGGGATATGAATCATTAATTTTGCCAGTGGAAATCAAATTCATCAGGCTGTAACTGTACCAACAGCAAACCTTCTCAAATGGGACACAGCAGTGTCAGAGAAACAGCACAATTTCTATTCACATTTCAATATTTCATCTCCAATAATTATTCCAGTGGAACCGTAAGTAAAGCAAAATATATATTGCACTGCAAATGTAAAACTTTTGTTTAAGGTATTGGACATAAGCATTATTTAGTACACAAAAGGAGAAAATTCAGTTCGTACAAAATTTTAAATTGAAAATATGTCTCAAATATTTTATTTATTCATCTTTGTGGTATTGGAAAATATAGTCAAATTGCTTTTCTAATAAAGGACAGTGAGATTTGAAAACTGTTTCAACACTGAATTGTCTGATGCTTAGAAATTATCGACCTCAGGACACATTTGGAACATCATGACTCGAACGAGGAAAATTTCCCACTTACAGTATGCTGTTATTCCAACTCTATTTTTTATATATTTCTACAGTGGACTGACTTGCAACAGACTTTATAAAACAATTCATTGAGTACAATGATTTCACTTGATGAGCTACTACGTGATAGAGTAATTTAAAAGCACACCCAAATGAACACTGGCAACGCTCCAGGAGAGCCACGCCGGGGACACGGGACACAGGGATCGTGTGGATGGACAACCCTGCTCCAGGGCAGCCCCCGCTCCCTGACAGGCCTGGGGCGTGCCGGAAAGAAGCCAAACCGGTTGGGTTTGTAAGTCTGGAGGCAGGTGGAAGTCCTTACAAGGAGGCTGGGACCAGGACGGAGGAAGGGCCACGTGTGACGGTGTCGCCCCCGCGCCTGGGGCTGTCCTGGGGACGGGGACCGCGCTCGGCTCTTCGGCCACCCCGGAACGGGAGTGGGAAGTTGGGTCATAGCTCAGCCCCTCTAACACCCCATGGCAGCTCTGGAAAAAGCACTTGCTCTCTCTCCTTTCATGGCCTGAAGGTCCTATAGAACAGTGGCTGCCCCAGTGGCAAATGGGCACCAGAAGTGCAGGGAACACGACCTTCCCCACGGCACACCCAGCCGTGAGCTTCAGTACAGCAACTACTGGAGGCGAGATTTCCATGGAAATGCAGCATTCCTACTGTACAGAGCAGAGCAGCCGTGCACACTGAGGGCTACTTACAGGGAATGTGTTCAAAAATCGCCTGGTTATTTCACAACAGTCCAGAGGAATGAAGAGGGTATTCTCTAACATGTACCTGGGTGAAAAAAGGAGCTCCATTTCATGCACGAGGATACTGTACAAGCGTGGCAGTACAAAAGAGCATCACAAATTGTTAAAATAAATTAAATGTGAACGATATTGTAAGTGTAGCGTTGCTAGCTCCACCTCAGGTGGGGGGATACTTTCCAAAAGGTCAGCTACATAATTAGCAGCATGTTAGAGAAGAGGCATTACCCGAGGGGAGCTGTATCCAAGACGACATCCTGCAATAATCATCAGCACATACCTGCAGCTCTACACGTTTTAAATCCTTTCTTCTCAGGCCAGCTTCTTCTTAGAACTTTACAGAGGTCTGGGAGGAGGTTACAGAGCTTCATAGCAGCAGTACTTTTCATTTAAGCCTCTAAGGCTTGCTCAATTTCACTTAATAAAGTAAATGTGAGCTTTAAAGTTGATCACCTTTCTGCCTAACTAAATATTGCTGGTTTATTATACTTGCAAACTAAAGATGTTTTTAAAAACACCTACTGGGTAGGCAGACTGCAATATAAAAATCTAACGTAACAGTTGAATATTTGGAAGCATTTTAACAGCAACAACTAAAAGGAATTAGAAGTGGAAAATCATTAAGATTACTTAAAATAAAGCTATTTGTTAAAGCATGATTTAAATTTGTTTAGGGTGTTTTATACAGTTCGATGTCTGATTTCCCACCTCCACGCAAGACTTCTGATATTTCCCCTGTAGCCTAAGTTCTGGTGAGGAGTTGCTATGTGACTGAGAGCACAGAACATTTTTTAAATGTCTAGAACAAGAAAACATGAGGCAAAAGCCATGACTCCACCACAAGGACTGATATAGCACTTTTCTTCAGAGAAAAAACAAAGTTGTTTTGCCTGTGAAATAGAGACTGAACATTCCAAGAACGTTTAACTAAGCACAATATGCCCCAAGAAGTTACATTCCCTATGATTCCCGTGAGGAACTTTGCTGGATGTACTTGTGTTAGAAGCTTTGGATGGGCATTGTGTGGCGTTGAACCGAGCGTTTCAGACACAAGCACCGAGCGTTCATGGAGAACTCACTGCAGGCTGGCACTTGCTCCGTGTCACACCTGGAATGAGGCCACACCAACAAATGCCACCAGCTGAGATGGGCTGATTCCATAAAAAATCCATAGGACTCTTCAATGTGCTTTCCCTTTCCTAGGGAGTGGGGAGGGAAAGAAACACCAGAGGAAGAGGAGATTTCTACATAAGAGACATCAGTGTATTTGTCAGAGTCTTGCAAAGTTTACCATACCTTCCCTTCTGATTGCTGTGGTGACATGTTTTCCAAGTGTGCATGAGAGAAATCCTGGATCTCCAGTACTGTCTAGGTGAAGGTTAACGTTTTCTATTCTGCTTTAAAAAGAAATCACTCTTCAAAAAGTAACTGGACAAGTTACTATAAATAGCAGTGTACTGCAAAAAAAATAAGCACTGTATTGCTTCTGCAGCAAGTCCATTTAAAATTCACTCCAGTAATTTAAAAAAATTAAAAAAATATCAACTTACTATAAACAATTTAAAATATGTATAATACAACTTTATATGCTCTTCATAACATCATGAATATTCTATGTAAACAATAGATTCTGAAGAATTTCCTTCGCTCACATTAGCTTCAGTGCATTGTTTCTGTCCACCTCTTACTCCATTTCTTTTCAAGGGAGCTGTAATACGTTGTCCCAAGTCAGAGAACTGATTTTGTTTAGAACCTGCCTCTCCACGCACCGACTTGCAGAAAGGACAAGGGACAGGGAAATTATATTTGGCCCATTTTGCTCTCTGTCCATCTCCACAACCGCAGCCAGGCCGAATTTCCCGAGGCCTCCCGCCGCCGAGTCCATCGCACGCGCGTTCCTCAACACTGAACGCTGAGATGTTCCTTGTGACTGAAGTGGTTATTTTACACAGGGATACGTCACAGATATCACCTCTTTAGCCAGGTGTATTTAGAGATAGGGCTCTCCAAAAATCTTCCTGCATTCCATCACCCCAGTGCTCGGCGGTCTATCGCAGTTATGAGTGCTCTTCACTTGATTAGCGGTGAGGCGATCATAGGCCATTTTGTACTCTCTGTCAAAAGCATCTGCAGCAAGGGAAAAACAGCTTCAGATACCAAGCTCAAAAAACATCACCCAAATGCCACGACAGCTGCATTTATCAGCACAAAGTAGCTGTAAAGTCCTTTTTATTTGGCACTTACCACAGAGTGGCGCACATCTAATCGACAGATTATTTATTTTTCTGGAACCTGAACAAGTAAGTTTGCATAAATTCATCACCTGTGCTCATTTGAAGAGTTGGCAGAACTCACCTATATCAATGTTATCTCTTCCCAGGGCAACAAGTGAAAGAAACAGTATTTCTCTGTAAAGGCTCCTGAAATGGTAAAAACCCCCAATTTATATACTGCACTGATACAGCACAAAACAATCTCTATTAAAAACAGATTGAAGCTTTTGAAGGCAACTTATTAAAGACAGGCATTTTGAACATAATTCCTGGTTGTGCCTGCAAAATATTGTCATTTCTGAGCTCTGGAGAATGCCGTGGATTCCCCATATACGGACATCCCCTGGAAGTTGGCATCAAGTGTGCGCAGAGAGAAACATGCACTCAAACACTCAACCAAATCCCAAAAACTTTCACCAGGCAAGGGATTCGCTTTTCTACATTTTCACATTAGCTTGAAAAAGCAGGCAGACAAGCAAATAAACACCTTGTCAATGCTGCAGCTGTTGACAAGTCTGTTGAACATCCTGGTATAAATCAGTAAATCCAGGCAAGAAATGAAAATTCACAGGAATTAATGTTCACCACTTCCACTGCTAATGGAAAAAAACCCCTGCCTAAATATGAGACATAGCCTCTCTTAAAAACAAACCCCAAACCTACCCACACACCCCAGAAACAAGTGTGGGGTTTTTATTTTAAAACACCTACTAATTTATAAGTAACATTCAATAAAAACATATACACACATATACACAATCCCTAGTTCCCATTGTTCAGAGGTTAGAAAAAGAGGCGGCTGTAAAGGGGAGGAGGAGAGAAAAAAATAAAAAAGAAAAAAAAAGGAGAAACTAATTTTGTTATTAAAAAAAATTACCAGTGATAAATTTGAGAACAGTGGTGAAAAGCAGTGCTTTTTTTTCTTTAAAAAACACACTAGGAAAATATAATTCACATTAATAAGCTGATTATTGCCCAACTCTGCTCCAGCTAGGCATGCTGGTGGTCTTACCTCTGTCTTTTAATATGTGGCCACTTGTTGAGCCTCTCTAGTATCTGACTCATTGGTCCATACACATCATTCATCTTAATGCTTTTCACCATACTCCTCAAGAGCTCCTGGTTAAAGGAGTCATCATCCTTTTGCAATAACTGGACCATTGGGTACTTCTGGGCTGAAAAACATTAGGAAGGCTGTAAGAATAAATAGATCTTTTGTGCAGCAAGTACAGAGTTGTTAAAAAGAATCTGAAAATATTGACATTTATGTAGCGAACAAAATGTCAAGTCAAAAAATCATCAAAAAGCACATAACTCAAGAGATGCAATGGGCCATGAGCGATTTTCATGTGTGTGATCCAACACCAGCAACAAAACTCTGAGTAAGCAAATTCTAAAAATAAGAACATGAGCTAAGTGGATGAACAGCATCAATGAAATGTATTCCCTCTCATTCCTCCCACCCCAGTGAAGAAAAAGCCACTGGCAACGCCAGTCAATGATTTGAAACAGAAACGCTGGAAAACTAAAACTTCTTCAAGCGGTTTACTGCTAAGCACAGAACCAACCTCCCTCCCAAAAGAAGTCACCCAAACTGAGAATAGCAACACCAAACTTAACACTCACTCTCAAACAAAAGAGTGCGATTTTGACCTGCAAGACAAAAATCAGTATGATCAAAAATCGGTATTGTAGCTCATGTGAGCCATCCACAAAGACATCTTATCTCAACACATGCTTCAGCTGCTCAAAATGAGAATTGTTCTTAAAAAATACCACCAAAATCCACAGCAAAGAAAACTTACTCTGAGCATTCCACAGAATATAGAGAGGCTGCCTCGGATCCTGATGCAATTTCATATTGTCCCACAGCATCTGAATAAGAACGTATTTACTGTCCTCTGACATACAGTTCCGTGGAATCTGAACAGGAGAACGCACAAAAGTATTTTATTACAAAGTCATCACAAAGTAGTTCTGCATTTAACATGTATCTCCACATCCCTAGGTCTCATGGTAAAAAGCTTTGCTATTAAAACTACATACAGGAAGCTAAATCTGAACGAGATCAGTGACATGGCCAATTAGTGTTTTGACTATTTTCTACAGTCCTAAAACCTAAACTTTTTCCTTCTACTGCTTAGCTACTCAAATAGCAGCAAAACTGACTAGCAACTCTATCCTCCTTGAAACTGAGGCTCACAAATTGCAGGGGGATGAGTAAGAGCTGAACACCAGCCCCGCACAGGGACTGCTGAGCACGTGTTCCAGAGTTTTAAATATCTCCCCTCAGCTGACACATTCTTCACCAAGTCAGGACTGGGCTCAGCATAGTGCAGGACACATTTCTAAGAGTTACTGAATCATGTAATGGTTTCCTATAATGGAAAACAACCATTCCTCACATGTCAGTGTTTCCTATCAGATCCCATACCTTGGAGTTCTTATTGCAGTGCTCAGAAGAAAGTATTAATCCTGGTAAGTTGCTGGGCAAGTCCAAGCGCCTGAAATACCACACCAAATTCCAGAAGACGATGGGATGATGATCTACAAAGTCTGCCACTGTTATTGCATGATCCCCTTCATTTTCAAGTAAGCTTTCAAGCTCTTTCCATACCACGAGAGGACTGAGGTAAGGAACTGTTATAGGATCAGGACTAGGCAAGCGCCATTCCAGGCCCAAGGAATCCTGCAGCAGAGAAAAAACACCATTAATTGTAACTAATTAAACGAATGTAACTGTCTTTACAAGGTCTTATAAATGCTTTTGTTCCTATTGACACACACCAACATCTAAAAGCTACAACTAGCATTAGTTTGAATAATACAACCTAGCATTTACTCTTAATTTAGGAAGGTTAATGCTGTTACACATATCTCTAATTTATGGCAAACGTGAAAAAAAGACTTTTAAGGTAGAAAAACTACACACTGTTGGTCCTTGCAAAGTAGCAGGCAGGCTACCAGTAGGAATGATATGGCTCATCTTCTGGTTTTCCTTCTCATCTTCCTCCAAAGGACCAAAAGTACTGATGCTCCTTGCTATGGGGTGACTTGTACATTCTGACCCAGAGGCATTTTGTCTTCTTCCTGAGGGGATCTGGATACTTCTGGCATAAACATTGTCATTCTGCTTAGATTTGCTAGAGGAGAGGGGAAAAAAAGAAGAAAAAAGAATCTCAGCTTTCTGTTTTACTCTGAGTGCTCCAACATGTACACAGCCAGAAATAAACTGGAAATAATGGACCTGACAGTTTGAATTCTGCTTTGTCAGTCACCATGCTCATTCATGTTACAGTGCAAGATTTATCCTCCCTTGCACTCATGATGAACACAAACATCCTCACCAGATTTCATAAAACTTGCAGAATTACAAATACCAACATGAATTTTTATATTAGGGATGAAATGGTGCGTATCAGGCAGAGAAGGCATGATGAGGCCAGCTGAGAGATAAGGGAGAGGCAGCAGAGAGATCCTCTCTTAAATCAGTCTCTCCTTGTCAAAGAATAGAATATAAATTTATTTCAGTTGATTAAAATCCATGCATATGCAGAGAGAAGCTGAGGAATTTCTAGGCAGGAAATGCATGTTTACCGATTTGAACTGATATCCTCTTGGACAGACATCAGGGATGTAGTGAGGCCAACAGTGGCTGCGGTGTTACAGGACTTCCCACTCTGATTGGAGAAAAGGGATGGGAACTGCATATTTTCTGCAGATGGGCTGGACTTCAGAAAATACCTGCAGGGAAAGCAAAAGCTTAATATTATCCAAAAAAATCCCCCCCCAAAAATCTAAATGCCAAACAAAAAGCACATCCCAATATCAGCATTTAAAACTGAGGAAGATTCAGATATTGTTATTACCGTCCAGGCCGCCGAAGATCTCGGATTTCTATGCTTAAAAAAGGCAGAAATAAATTGCCACAGAAGGGACACGTGGTATTGAGATTTGAATCATCTGCTGTCCAGCCTGCCATGATTTCTTCATCGTGAACCAAACAGTCACAAGTCCGACACCGAGAACAGCTCGAGATGAGGACCTGCACAGGGCAGGAACAGAACGCACTAGAACATGCTCCCAAAGCTACTTTTGTGTCACAAAGCACTTAAAAATACACCCCAAATCTTTGCCCTTTGATGAACATTCCTCCCACTTGCATTCAAGTTCAGCCTCTTATTGCTTCTCAAATGAAAAAAAAAAAAACCCCGATCGGTTCTTTAATAATATTTCTATTAACAATGACACATTATCTGTAATCTGGAAGCATAAAAGTAAAGGAATATTTATGCAGCTGCATAAATTATGATTAGAATTTAAACACACTTTTGTAGTGACTGTCAGCATTACAGAAATGGGAAAAAAAGATGCAAATGAACAGTCATTAACCTAAATCCAGTGGGAGGGGGGAAGCAAAGAAAATAATGAAGAGCCACCCAAACCAGCCTAAAAGTGAAAAGAAAAACGATCTTGCTAGAAGTTACACCAAAAACTAGGCAGTTGTCTCCTCTGTATTTTTAAACATCCAGTGCTACTTCAGACTTGGTATTTTCACTTTGAACAAGTTTATCTCCACAAGGGATTTAGATGCCTGAATTGAATTGCATCCAATAGCAAACTCTTGAGAACTGAGGCTTTAAGGACCAAAAAGATGTGACTGAAATAAAGACCTTCCTAGAGAAGGATTTAAAATTAAACCTACTTTGTGACAGAAATACCCATCTGTCATTCAGTGTTTTGGTTTGAAGCTTTGAACTTTACCAGAGATACAGAAAATATTTAAAGACAAATGCTCCAAGTCCATCAGTTAAATCAGTAAATCATCCTGTACCTCCATGGCATAGTTCTGGAACACGCTGGTACTGCTGGTGCTGCAGGAAGACACCAACTCTGATTTGTCAGGTAAAGGGAACTTGGAAAGAGAACCTGTTAACAGAAGAAACCCAAAGTACCAGTTATTCAGAAAAAACCCATTTTTAGCACCCTGTTCTTCTGCTCGAACAATACTGCAGTTATAATAAAATGTGTGATGGGAGATGCAACAAATGAGATACACTGGTACAGAACTGTGGGGTGTGAGGCTGCCATCTGCCCAGCACCAACCAAGGCAAAAATAAAAGCTACCAACAAACAATTTCCGTATGTTCACTTTCCTTTGTTAAAAACAGATGGTAGCTTGGAAACAAGTTTTAAGTAATTCATAGCCACACTTTCTGTGTGGACAAAAACTAGAAGGAAGGACAAGAGGTGCTGTTTGTACCCCAAATGACATCAGAAAGTGATACAACAGTCATGATCCAGCCCAGATTATAAAAAATCTACATTCTGTCTGATAATCAGCTTCAACAGTGGCATCTAGAAAATGATAACAGATCTTTAAAAAGTATTTTTACTACTTTCAGAAAGTAGAACCAGACCAATGAAGTTACCATTACAATGTTCTCATGGATGTTTTCTGGAGCTGTATAACTTAAAAAATTAAGGTATTTACATGAATATTCAAGGACTGAAAGGGTTTCATATTTGAGTAAAAGTTTTCAGGTAGTAAAAGAAAATTTACTTCTTCCACAAAAAGGACCAATGACTAGGGTGGTCCTAAACTGAGACTTATGAAAGAATAACATTTAAAACTGGAATGTTTTTGTTCAGATTGATGAATGCCATGCAAAAGCTGTCTCTTACCACACTGGTCAAATTGCTTAGCTGAGCTGTCATGGGAAGCTGAACTTTCCAGGCTTGTCTTGCTGATGCTAATTCCCTTAATCTCTGAGGTGGTGTTCTCCTGAGGAGAAGCACTTTCAAAATCATTGCAGGCATCTTCATCAGTGAGAGAAGTAGATTCTGAGTCCAGAGCTCCAAGTGATGAAACACTTGCTCGGTCTGAATTTTGATCCTGAGAAAAGAAAAGAAGGTCCAGTGAGAAAATGTAAGGAAAGCAAAAATATTTCCAAAAAAATGGGCAGTAAATTCCAGGCATGACCCTCCCACCTTTGAGGATCACACACCGGTGTTCTGAACTGATGCAAGACAAGGCAAGTCCCACTCTGGGTTAAACAGCTACACCAGGATTCTTTTTTAGATTCTCCTAACAAAAATAATTAAGTGAAACCATAACCATTTTAATCCTGTAACTTCTTCACCCCATTGCTACAAAAATTATCAGCAGCTGTAGAAATACATTAGGATGGACAAGGCAAGTGTCTCTTCATTCCCAAGGACTGGGAACAAAAGCAGTTTTGGTTTGACTTGGTAGCAGCAAGCAACATTTTATCAAATGACCTCAGATCAAAACTAGCTTTCAACTATTTTGGCAACCAATACAACCAGATTTCCTCTTACTCGTAAAAGCAATAAAGACTTCAAAGCCAGTATTTGTTTCTTTAAGAGTTTCTTCTTTAGGTTAAAAAGAGAAGCCAAGGCAGTCTTTGTTCTGTCAACATGCTTATGTTCTCCCATTAAGTATGTTCAGAACCCAAGCTAGACTAAAATTTTATTCAGGATATTAAAATTAGGGTTCTGCTATATCAAACATGATTAAAACAACTTAATACATGTCTACAATGTACATAGTCTACAATGACACATGTCATGCAAGGGATTCATCATATGTGATTCAGTAATTAAACCTTTAGAAAATTTTTTCCTTCATTTATAGCTTCTTAATAAACATTTACCTTTGCAGATGCAGCATACATTGCAAATTTGGAGTACCACTTGCTTGCTTTCTCTGCAACCCCTTTTCCAGCAGAGAACATGCTGCTTTTCAGCACATCAAACTTGGGAGTGAGCAGCGTGTCCAAGTTGAACGACGGTGATGACACCAGTGTCAACGCACTGGCTGTGTCCTGGGGCTGCTCCTTGGCTGGGCTGTTTGGGGAATAAGCTGGGGAAGACCAAAGCCTGTCCCTTGGCCTTTCTTCGTTTTTTGGATGGTAGCTCTTGGATTTGGTAAGACTGGGGGGCCTTGGGGAGTTTGGGGGAAGGCTGGACCTCCTACAAGGCTGGATGATGGTTGGGCTCCTTTTATTCGCATTTCTGTCATCGAAGGGTTTCTGCAGCTCAATGCTTGGGGCACGACTGGACAAAGGGCTGCTCATGTTGTTCATGTACATGACTATTTCTTCAGCTAAATCTCTTCTTGCAGATGGAGTAGAAACACTTCTGTCATCATCCTCCTCCTCCTCCTCTTTCTGCTGCTCTGTCTCAGCAACCAGCAGAGACAACGGATCAAATCCAGTTTCAACATCTGTTTTTTCAACTGGTTTTACTGGAAAGCTGCTCTTTCTTTGCAACCTTTTAGATTTTTCACTGGAAGTCTTCACTGCTGTAGGTGTTTCAGGTTCTGCATCCAGGTCTTCCAGATCAAAGATAACAGGAGACTCTGTTTTATCGGTAAAACTGCAATCAAAGGCTGCATCTTCATCGCTGGATTCTTTCTCCAGGCTTTCTCTCTTAGAGTCTAAAGAGGAAGATCTGATATTAAGAGTTTTTGGCCTTATACTTTTCTGTAATGCACTGGATAGAATTTTGGCATCAGCTCCCAGTTTTTCAACGATTTCTCCAGGGTTGGCTTCCTGGTTGATCCTGTTTATCATGAGTCCCACTAAGCCATCTCCACTCAGGTTCCGGTTCCTGCTTTCCCACGGCATCTCCCTTAAGTCAGCTTCCACTGCACTTTTATGTCTTTTCCTTAAAGATTTACTTTTTATAACTTCTGCTTCGTTGGCATCCTCAAAAGATGACGTAAACAGCAATCCCACAGAACTCTCTGAAAAACAGATGGAACAAGGTGCTTTATTTGTTGCTGTACAAGAAAACTAAACGAAAGTACAAAAGAATGCAAATTTGTCTCATCTTCCAAACATTTTACAATACAGAGATGGAATTCACTGTGTTGTGCTAGAGGTTGAAATGTTGAGCTGACTATGGTCATAACTTTCAGGAAGGGACAGACAGTAAAACAATTAAAAGGGAGTAAAATCATACATCCTGAAGAGCATTTTGAGACATCATCAAGTCTCAGCTGTATTTACTACCCTCTTTTGGAGGCATTACTACAGGGTCTGAAAGCTAAGGATAGCACAGGTATAGAGAAAATTGCAAAAAAAGCATGACTTTCTAACTTAATGATTTAGAACAGAGGCAACAAAAGGAATTATTGTCAGAGAAATCTCCAGTGTTTTGCCAGAGCATAAAGATGCAGGCTTTAAAGTATATTACAGTATTTCAAGCATAGCTGACAGCATTATAATAACCAGATCTGACATTACTAAAGACTCATGAAAATGTCTGAAAGCGTCCTTTCAATTTTACTGCACAGAAACTCCTCGACCATCCTGAAAGAAATTATTCCTTGCTGGAGATTACAAATATTGGTGTTTTGTAAGCAAATGTTAACTACAGCAAAAAAAAATTAGAACAAACAAGAAAAAAATCTGGAAATGCAGAATATTCCCATGCATCTTCCTGACGCAGCATATGCTGACTCCAACCTAAACTCCCTCCCCCGCTTTTCATCAGCCACTGCTATTACAGCAATAAAATACTGCAAGTTCAGTGGACATCAGAACTTAGGAACAGAACTCATTAGTAACAAATCAGATCTGTATTTTCCCTGCACTCACCCCTGCTCCCTTGTGCCACGGCATCGTCAACGGTGCCATTGAGCCGCACGATGCTGGAAGCGGCTTTGTCGCTCCTGGAGCTCTGGTAATTCAGTTTGGGCAGGCAGTCCCCACTCCCTTTAGTGCTCTCCACTTCAGACACTGCAGGCAGAGATGGGCAGAGTTGTGTAGAATCCAAGGAGCAGCCCTTAAACCTCCAGCCCCCATGACCTACTGGACACCTCACACAGGGTTAAGTGACACCGCGCTGTCCCCATCCCATGAGGCACAGGCTGACATCTGCCTGGGCAGAGGTTTTCACTGTGGGAATTGAACTGCCAGCATTACTTCTGCAATGTTCCAAAAGCTAGAAATTCCACAAGCTTCTCCACACAGAGCCCAAAAATCACTCCAAAATACGTGGTGGTCATGAAGATTAAGACCACCCTTGTTCACTTGCATAGAAGAGGTGTAAGAGTGTTTTTCTTCTGCCTTTGCAAGAGCTCAGCTTCACAGAGATCTCATTTCCCCCAGGACTACACAGGAGAAATGAAGTAAATGTGAATATTCATATACAACTCTTTTACCCAAAATAGAGAATCACTTCTTTAAGGGATTTTAGGCAACTTTAATATTATCAAGTTGTTTTCAAAAGTGCAAAATGTTTTAGCACATCATACTATTATTGAGAGCCACATTTGTCTTAATTATGGCCAAAAATAACAAGTTAGGCAGAATTCATTTTCTGCATCCTCAAAAGCTTTGTTAAACATAAAATACTTGGTCTGTAATCTTACATGTATGTCCTCATGATCATAGTTAAGACACCTTTTCAGAAAACTGAAGAAGTGCTGGAAGGAAGATTGTGGTGAAAACACTGAAGCAACTTAACTAATTCCATATTTTCTCAGACTTTTAAATGACTTGACAATGGGATAGTTAACCCAAATAGCAGTAGAAAGGCCACTGAAAAATTTAAACAATTATATTATTAGGGAAACATTTACTAAGAGGGGTATTTTCCATGAATATACATGGGAATCTGTAGTGCTTGTAAGATTTTACTACACAATCTCATCTTCTATGTTCTTGCATGAAGTTGATGCTGCTCAACTGCAGTGGAAGGAAACAAGAGCAGCAGATGCAAAACCTGAAGAAAAAAACCCGTCCCATTCTGATGCATCTCCCAAACTGAGAATTCCAAGGAGCTGGGTAATTTAGACCTCTCTAAGACTTGCAAAATTTCAGCTGCTCTCCTCTTACAGGATTTATAAAGAAACCAGACTGGTGGAAAAGGCTTTTCTGTAGATTATGCCTGTGAGGCAATTTCATTTTTTTAAAAGCCAAAAACATTAGGCTATAATTATCATTAAGCCTTTATGTTCCCATTATCACTTATTTGAAACAGGAGAGAAAAAAAAGAACTGTAATTTCCCAAATGAAACCATTAGACATCCAGAAAATTACACTTAGAGAAAGAACTTTAGGCATAAACTGGCATTATCACACACACTCACTGTGAGGAATCAGCTGTCCCACTTAGCTTTTGCCGGAATCCTTATTTATCCCCAGTGAACCAGATATCTGTATTCACAAGATACGTACAAGAACTGGAGTCACTCTCTCTCTTGTCCTCCTTTTGTTCTTGGATGTCTTGAAGACAAGTTTTTCCTTGCTTGGCTTCTTCTTTGAGTGATGTGTTATTGGCAGCGTCTGAAAGTCCCCCTATCAGTGCAGAGCAACGTCAGAATAAAGACAGTTATGGTATTTAATAGTGGAACATTGTTCAGGGGGGTAAATTGAATGCCAACAGTAATTCAAAGGCCTCTTATCAAGAACATTCCAATTAACAGTGAACATTTTACCACCAAAAAAAGAAAAAGAAAAGAAAGAAGATTAGCTTATTATAGCATAAACACTGAAGTGATGCTTTAGAGGATGAAATTAAAGGGGTAATGAGCAACATTTCTTTTTAAATACTAAACTAAAAGCACTGTTTGACTTTAATTCTGTTGCCTGGTTTATTTGATCAAAAGGTCACATCTTTTCAAGAACTCCAAGGGGCATGTAAACATGGCTTCATTTTAGGGTAAAATGTTTCTCAGAAAGATTAATGTTAACAGAAGTGTTAATGCATGTGATTCTCCTGGTTTTACTCTAGAAAGTAAAGAAATTTAAACAATGCAGCAGCAAACATGAGTTTGTCTGCAAAACTAGATTAAAATAAAAACAACCAACATCACCCCAAACCCCCCTGCAAATATTCAAGCCACTTATCGGGTCACTGTCAAACCAAAACACTGCCCAGGAGTAATTAATAGCCCAATATAATTGAAAGTTTCTTTCCCTCTTTTCCCTAAAGAGGCTGCACTGAATGGCTACAGACAGGGTAAGAATGGTAAAGTTAAGAAAATATTCTGGAATTTATGGGAGTTTTTTTTTATTTCCTGAGGAGTTAGCACACATTCCAGCTAAGAGGTTTCATGCAAAGTAATCTTGAAAAATCAGGTGATGTCAAAAGCAAATGCTATTAATTATATAAGTGACAGTCATTTCATTAAGGATTATTTACACTTCCTTAGTTTACATGGTCTGAGTTGCAACCAACATTGCTAAGCTCTTGTACAGTGCTTTGCATGGCTGGCTTTCAATGAAGTGCTTTATCAGGAAGCTCAGCTCCATGAAGAACAGGCAGAAAATAAAGCAAAATTGTTCAAGGCCATCCATAGGTTAATGACAGAGCCAGAAGTGGGACTGGAGTCTCTGGGGCCCAGAGAAAGAACCCAGCCATTAGGCCATCATATATGTTCTGTTTGTCAGGGCAAAGATTTATTTGTGCACATTTGGAATCACAGAACAGCCCTAGCTGGAAGGACTTTGAAAGTTGAGTCAGATGACCCACATACATTTATAAAAGTATGTTATAAAGGTCTTCCAAGGTCAGCCTGAACTAAACTAAACTGCGTTGCTTCATTGCATTTACAAGGTACTATCGTGCTTTACGACCAGGAAGTTATAAATACCATGGAAAGTAGTACCTTTAAAAAATATCAATTACAGGCATGGCCATAGGACCATTTGATATTCACATTATCTAAGTCTTTACTGGAGGGAAAAAAAAAAAAAAAAGGAAGCCCAGAATTTAAAGCCTCACATATTTTACTTATATTCTAGATAAAAACAAACGTGATCATTGCAGGGAGTATTCAGAACCTGCAATCAGTACTGTGAACTCAAGGACTAGTTCCAGTTGCCTCTTAGCTAACATTAAAAAAAAGGGGAAAATAAAAAAAGGCAATGCTGGACAAAAGTTTCTGCCAATCATAAGACTGGTTACTGGATGAACCAGGATAATTATCACAAATTTCAGGTTCATATTCTGTGTCCATTTGTCTCTTGAATAGCTGATACAATGAATGAATAGCAGACTATTTCAGACAAAGGCAAGAAGAGACTGCTGTTTAAAAATTTTGCAGGATCTAGTGGGTTTTCTCCTCTAAAACAGTCTTATTGAACTCACAAAAGACAGACTTTTGAAGTAACTTTCTCATCAGCATGAATATATATTAAAAAAAAATGTGAATACTCTACCAGGAGCAGATGTATGTGCAGTACTTGCTGGCAGCTTTTTCAACGCTTTTTTAAACTGCGCTACTCCTAAGACAACATTTCGTATTTTCATCCAGAGGAAATAGCCACCTCGATTGCTTGAAGGCCAGGTGCTTTCCAAAACAGCCTGTTTTGGAAATATCAAAATCAAGCGGTCATCTTCAGGAACAGTCAGGTGCAAAAACAGCAGCTTAAATTTCAGACTGAGCTACACTGGCAGTAACACAATAGACTTCTAAACCAACAAAACCAAAACCCACGAAATGATTCTGTTTTGTGTTTCTTCCACTTACAAGAAACGACAGGATCACGCCTGAACTGCTCCGTTAGTTTTCTCCCTTCTATTTGCCTGGATAAAATCTCCTTTTTGTCCCCCCCATCCCGTTTACAAGGTACCTTGTTGTAGTAGCCGTAGGTGATGGCGTTGGGGTCGATGCCGGCCTTCTGCATTTCGAAGAGCACCCTGACTGCCAGCACGGGCTGCCCGTACTGCCCGCACAGCTGCATCAGCACCCTGTAGCACACCTGCAAACGCACACCTGTGAGCCCTGGGCTCCCCCGGCGCTGCTCCCCCTCGCACCCACCGGCTCCTGGGGGACTCGGGGATTGTTGTACCTCGTCAGGTGGGTCAATTTTCTTGGTGTGCATTTTCTGGAGCACGTCGTAGGCGGTTCTCAGAGCCCTGACTTTGGAGTGGCAGACTTTGACATAGGCGGGGAGGCAGATGAACCAAAGGCCGTAGCAGTGACGCAGCAAACACCTGGACCACATCTGGGGGATGGAGGAGTACTTCTTCGCAATTTTGTGGGCAGATTTGATTTCCTGGAAAGAAACACGGAGATGATTTGTGTGTGTTCATATCTACGTCACACAAAGGTACGTGTTAAAAGCTGAACATGTACCATTATATCTATGGAAAGTTCAGCGGTAATATTAACAATATAAAAAAGTGGGAAGGAATATGAATGCAGTGAGAGTGATACCAAAATCAGTCGTTGTGCCATATTCCACTGCTAAAACCTTGCATTTCTTTAAATCTCTATTACTTTGAAAGTTAGAGTCCCTCAAAGGCCTGGGCAGTGAAAAGCAATCAAAAGTGGATGTGGAAAATTCATGGAGAACAGTAAGAAGAAAGGGGAAGGGACAGCAGAGCAAGCAACGACCGGTACAAGGGGGCCTTGTAGGATTGGTGCAGGCAAGCAGCACATCCAAAGAACAACACAGTGACCCTACAGTCACCAGATCAGTAAGAACTGAAGACCATCAGGCTGCAGCCACTGCCAGCCAGGCTTTACAGCCAAACTCAAGCTGTCCCCTTCCAAAGCACCTCACCCTCCAAGAACACCAGCAGTTACCTGTTTAGTTCTTCTGAACATTGGTGATGGGCTGTTGGGGCTACTGGCTTTTGAGGACAGTTTGTTATTTGGTGCTGTGAGAAATCCTTCAGGTCGTTCAAACAATTCTAGCTTTAATACTGGAAATCCATTATAGCTGTAAGAGAAATGTGTCAATTCTGGTAAGTCAGCTCCAAAGCAAACACGTCACATAATAGCAAAGGAAATCAACTACACACTCGCACCAGAGGCTCCCCGGGAAATAAACACAAAAGTAAACCTTTAGTGACATCGCTGACAAAGTGGTTCACTAATCCCTCAGCATGGGCTCATATGCCTGCACAAACAGTGTCAACCTGTTATTCAGGTAAGCAACTTAAACTGATAAATGTATTTACTGTCATAGGGTTTTCTTTAATTAATGTGTCAAATGCATTAGTATTGATCCTAGTTAATAAAAGAAAATAATCAGTGTGGCTTAGTCCGCAGTGAGCATCACATGACTGAGGTTTATGAAAATCAATAGGAACAATATCAAGCTACCTAAAAGATTAAATCAGATTAGATACAAAAACATTTCTCAGAATTAATGAAGAAACCAACAAACTTATCAGACAGAATTACCAAATTAGTAACACTAGTTTTTAGTAGATTCTTTCACATGTACTCTGTCTTTCCAGAGAGTATCTGCAGTTTGTATCATTATTACTAACAGCAGCAGGACAACAGACTGGGTCCACTCATTTCCACTTTAGGCTTCAAAGGTGTCAACAGCCAGCACAATGTCATGTGATCACTACCAGCTTTATTAAGTATTATTGCTTCTGTGTGTACACACACAGAATGAAACTTGGAAAGAACTGCACGACTGCCCCTTCCCACACCTTTTCCTTGAGCAACATAAAGGGACAGGAAAAATCTGTACTGCCTGACTCTGACAAGAACCTACAAGGGCAGCTGTCAGGATTTTGGCATGCTGCTGTGCCCTTAGCTACCTGTATTGCAGAGGGTGCTCTTCCCCGTTTGGCAGATGAGGGATCTCAGGGGGTGTTATGAAAACCGTGTGCTCGCTCTTGTAGGACTCATCCAGCTCTATGAGTCGTGTTTCCCCAGTTTTGTCCATATCTACCTGGAGGAGGAAGTTGAAGAAAAAGTAGTTACCAGGGGCATTGTATTTTCCGCTGTATGATTGACAGGACAGTCTGCATCGGCTTCAAAGAACATCTTAAAATGCAAGGGCATCTTGCAAAGTTATAATGACAATTATAAGTGTTGCATTGGTTTTGTGAACTTCACCTCAACCCAATAATCAGTGCTTAATGGTATAGTCTGAATTGTCTGTTTTCAAGTAAATATTTTCAGTAGTATGTAGAGATTAATCCTTATGAACACAACCACTTCTAGAACTACGTTTCCAACCGCAGCAGTAACGTGAAATTTATTTTTAAATAAAATGAGAGCTATTTCCCCCCTCTTTAACCACAGAAAACAATATTAAGCTTTATCAAATTGTCTGATGCATACAGAAGGTGCTACCAGCACCATCCACAACTACAGTCTCTTACACAGCAATTAATGTCTTGATAGTTTGCAGAGTCTGCAGAAACACACGTGATGCACTCCAAGAGAAGGGAATAGAAATCTGTGACCTTACTGAAGTTAAAGGGAGACAGGCATAGCTTTGTTTTTCTAATTTAAATTGCTTAAAGGGTTTAAATGGCAACCAAATGACAGCCAAATGGTAGAATACTTCAAAGAAATGAATAAGCAACCTGTGGAACCCAAGAATACATGGTTTTTATGTCTTAAGAGTTTGGCAACAGAGAGTTAATGTATAAAAAGAAGCATATTCCACAGTTCTCTCCCTCCAGTGAGGTGCAAATATATCAAGTAGTTTCAGTAAAATTCTTGAATATTTAAAGTTTGATAAATATACAAAGAGGTGTCCTTAATTACACATTTTGCTGCACGAGACAGATGGAAAGCATTAGCAAATTGAACCAGCCAAGTAGCAAGAACATATGGCTCCTGAGAAGCAGCAGTAAACGAAACCTTACTTGCAATTTAAATACTTCTAAGGATGTAAAAATCCCACAGCTACAAGTATTACCAGTGAAATATAATAAAGCCAGTAGCTTAAGTGTGTGTCAAATTGAGGTAATTTTTGAATTCCTGGAAAAATGAAAACTTGTGAGACAATTACACTATATCTTTCAGTTGATATGGGTAATCAATTACAATCTGCTGCTGCTCTCTAGGACAAAGTAACACAGAAGAGATTCCTCTTCATCTTCAACTATTCTCACCAATTATTCAAGGCAGGGCTTAGTTGATATTTTATAGATAACTAATTTCACAGTACATAAAATTTGTCTCAAGCCAGCAGTCTGTAACTACCCAGAAGAAAGCACTGAATCACCTTTCAACTCATGACATCACTCTCTCTTCCAAAACCCTGTCAGGTACTGGTTCACCTAATAAAAGATTGAAGTACAAATATTGGCTTTACAGGAACAATTCAGTTTTGATGTCTGGTCCTGGCTACAGCTCTACTTGGTACAGCAGTCCTTGGTATACCTCCATATTTTGACTCTGTAGGTTACTGGTAAGAACAGTATCAGAAATAAGGAGAAATCAGGGAAGAGAAGCAGAAGAGATGAGGTAAATGTATCACTGTGCAAGGAAATCCTACACAGGAACCTGCTCCCTCATGTCAGTGAGTCGGTCATTTCACAAGCAACTCTAAAGCCACAGCAAATCCTAAAAGCATTGCAATGCCAGTGCCTCAGTTTCCCCACCGTTATCCCTAGCACAGAAGGAGCTGTCCCATTAATAAACCTGAATAAAATCCTCACTGCCAGGAATGGAAGTTGGAGAAGTGTACGTGCATCCTGGAAAATTTGTTCTCACCAAACTGTCATGAGCATTTTTTATAGTGGAAAGAAGCTGTCCAGGGCACCAAGCAGCAAAATACCTGGCACTAGAACAGACAAGTCTCTGTTTCAGCTGTATAAATGGCTACTTAACCTTTTCTAAAAGGTGAAAGCTCCAACAGCTCCACAGATTATGTGCAGTCTCACAGTGACATCAGCAACCTAAGCATGACTTTTATTGAAAGAGATGTGTGAATTCCTAGACAAGATAACTTTAGTTTAGGACATCAACTTCAGCACCCTCTTGAACCATTCTAATAAAATGAAATGGCAACAGATGGAATTTGACACTTACACAGTCACTGCATTCTGAATAAACATCCTTTTTAACATCAGCCAGAGAACTAAACTGCAGCACAGAAGAAAGCAAGTGCTGCTCAGCAGTTCAGTCACTGGGGTCTATTTCTGTCTAGGAGAGCTCCTGTTTCAAGCACAAACTGGAACATGGCAAAGCAAGCACTACCTGTTGAAAGGTTTCTAATAGTGCTACGTGATTGAGTCAGCATTACAGAAATGTTTGTAATTAATTCAATTTACAAGCCATGAATACCTGCAAGTCATGCTATAGAACTGGGAAGCAGAGTTTTGAAAACGGTTACCACTAAAATATTGAGACTAGCAAAAGCTACAAAGAGCATTAATATCATTAAATATCATTATACCATGCTTTTATTTTTCTCTCAAACTTCACTGTTTTCAGACTTCTTTTCAAAACAGCTCCTTTTAGCTCTTCTGCTCTTCCATGGGAAAAAGAGTCATAAATAGGAACTGTAAACAGCAGTTATCAGTCTTCAGTATTAATTCCCATGGAACAAACAGCAGGTGACCTACTTTCCAGGAAATCCCAGACAACTGCACCCTGCTTAAGCAGCACTGTCCCAGAACAGAGGGGTACAGGCAGCCAATAAGATGACAACAAGGTGAGGAATTTCTTATAATATTCATAGAAATAGGGATGTAAGATTCTGGGTTTCAGTTCAGTCCTTCTTGCACTTCTCACAACAGGCCAGTATTTCAGAAGTTTACATACCAGTGAAAATTAGCACCTCTAATTTGTTCTCGTTATGTTTTATTTGCATTCAAGAATTTGAAGCAAAAGATGGAATGAAGCCCAACAAAAAAAGGTAACAGAAGGCTAAAATGATGAGAAAATAGGAAAGTAAAAGCAAAAACTAACTTGCATTTCAAATACATCCTGGCTGTACTTTATCAGGTAAGGCAGACAACAGCAGAAGTTAAACACTGTATGCACACCAAGACTGGCTTACTTTATCCACACAGTCATCAAAGAAGGCAAGGCTGGCATCCTTGTCACTGACAAAGGAACATTCCTCAATGAAGCGAATGAACATCTGGGTTTTGGTCATCAGAGTGTAAAACTTCTGATGGGAACGGTCTCTGCTCTTCAGGAACCCTGCAAAGTGCAATCAGCAGCATTGTCACAACACCCAGAATGGAAAAGCCCTCACCAGAACTCAGTGGAGGTTCTATTTATGTGCAAAAAGCTTCCTGCAATTTTCCTAGCGTGCAATTTTGTCTGCACTTACATTTCCCCCATCATTTACAACACTAACATGCAAATGTTTATATTCTGTAGATAAAAGAGAATAAAAAACAATATATTAATACACACAAAACAAGTTTATAACTTTTCACCTTGTAGTTCAAAGAGAGAACTTGCATCTGTGGCTGTTTCAGAGGGCGCCTCCGTTATTGGCCTGAGATAAGACCTGTAACCTTTCAGGATTGAAGCCATGAAACAGAGAAATGCCTCCTGGATCTCCAAATCTAACAGATGCAATTTCTTCCCAGAGTTAAAATCATAATCATTCATCGCCAATTCCATTAATGCATCTTCTCTCGGTCGCTGTTGCACTGTGAACAAAACAACATTATAGTGTTTTACTTTTCTTCCCCTCAATACTGGCCAAAAATATTCTCTTTATCTTACTAGATTCAGTGATTACTGCACTCCATCACATTTGAAATAGGTTAAAATAAAACAAAATGGATTCAGCTTGACCTTCTGTACCTCATGCATCTGTGGCTAACACCAAAGCCAGCATGCACTGGCCTGGTCAGCACAGGAATTACTACAGTAACTGAGAACCAGTGTGGACAGAGCTTTTAAAAGCCCTCAAAGAAAGCTGTTTGTAAAACCATGTGAAAATTTAGACAGGAGCTGATTAAAGAAGCATTTTCAGGACAAACACATAGATGGGATGTATTTTTTTTTTTTTTTCATTTCCAAAAGCAGACAACACACATTAAATACAGACCTAGACAGAAAATCACCACTTAGAGGCAAAGCCGAGCCATTCAAACACAACGCTGCAAGATCCTGCTACAGACAAAATGTGGCTCTAGCAAAACCTGTATTCTTTATTTAAGTACGTGTACCAACACTTTAAAACATCAAAACTCCAGCTGAGACTTCACTGCTACACAGAGAGTTTGGTAACATTCTAATAATGTCTCAGGAAAGTGAAAGGATGCTTTCATCACTGTCTTTCCACACCGTGTAATTACAGCCAACCTTACCTCGATATCATTTTTAAGCACCCTACTCTGTAATAAGATTTGAGTTCACTACCGCTCTATTTTTACATACAGAACGTAAGGTTTAGAATTTTTTCTAACAAAATTCTGAAGCATCAGATAATTTTCAGCACCCATCAGCTAGACACTTCTTTGTGCAGCACATCCCAATAAACTTCTGTTTCTGTACATTCTAATCAGGACACAAAATCTCATGACCTCAATAGCCAGGGATGTGTAAACAGCCTTTTAAAAAAAAGTGCTTTGTTTTATTCAATTTCACTAAAACCACCCCAATCTATTTTTCTCACGTCAATGTTCAATATAGCTTGCTCTGCAATATTTGAGGATTCTATCAACAACTGATTTTTTACTTAAGAGATGTCCAGTAATTGGGCCTTACATTTAAACTCTTATTGTTTAAAAAACACTTATTTCCATCTTAATTTTTTAGGTGAGGTACTATTAGCTTGAGTGTCAAAGTTATTCCAATTTCAACTGCCAAGACATCAGCAAAGTTTGAGCAGATTTTGAAGATGGAAAAAAAAAAGTCTTTCTTAGGTCCTGGCCTACTCTTTGCTTTGCTATTCCCTTCTCATAGAAACTCTGCTCTTTTATTTTTTTCTGGATGAGGCTAACATTAATAGGAAAGGATTATCTATTGTACTGCCTTCATATATATGGGAAGTCTCCTCTGTCCAGAAAGTTCCCACATAGTTTCTAATCTCTGGATTAAAAGCACAGATTTTCCCATTCTGTAAAAATAATGTTTAGTGGGACTGATAACTTTGGAACGTATTTAATTTGCTACATTTATCTGTTTTTTGTGGCACAGTGTGCTCAGTGTAAAGCTGACTATGTACTTTCCCACTCACATTCTGCCAGTTGCTGATATAAAGTATTTAAAGTGTTCATCAGATTTTTACAAGGTTTCTTTGGTAAGATCTTCCATGCAATAGCTTTCTTGTCTCCAGTTCTGGAAAGGAGAAAAAAAAAATAAATAAACATACACTGGAAGGTGTTCAGAGGATGTTCCACCCCACCAGAGAAAGAGGTTTCACTCCATTAGAACTGGACTGAGAAGGATTGCAAACCAACTAACAAAGTCAAATTTGATTTACTGTGTGGAGGTCTGATCAGAGCCATCCAACCAGTGCCCCATATTTCAGGGTGATGATTACACTGCCACACTCTTCAGCACTGAAATCAATCCACTTACAGCTCACCAGAGATGGATTAATGGTATTAAGCACCTGTTATTGCACCAGCAACCACCGCTCATGCCATGTTCTGAGCTCTAATTACTTAGGTAATTAATTACATGCTCTAAAAACTGGCATGGACAGAAGCAAAAGAAATTGAAAGAAAAACTAAAATACCCCTCCAAGTTTTGCCAAAAAGCCAGTTTTTGCTTTTGAAAACGGGAAGCAGAAAAAAATTAACAGAGAAGAAAAACTGCTGATAAAAAACTTACTGAGAAATGGTGTTGGTATCCAGGTCAACACAGCTGACATCGGGTGGAGGGTCATAGAGATCGAAGTATCTGGAATCAATCCCCACTATGAACGGGCACGGGGCACTCAGCACATCTGCCAGCGCCAAGGGACAGAGAGGAATATAGGGGCAAGGCCAGTGGAAGGGAAAGATCATCTTGGAAAAGATGCAGAGACAAAAACACGGGTTAAACACGTGCAACACAGCCTGTGCAAGACTAAACCACGCTTCACTGACTTCAACATTATTTAACGTGGCAGATTGTTATTACTGAGGATCTAGATGTAGGTTATTAATTAAAATCCGCAATAATTTCTCTAAAATTCAGTCTGCAGGAAAAACATCTTCAGAATCACAGACTGCACATAGCAGACAATGCTCAGTGATGACAGGCAGGGAAAAAATCATGCATTTAGAATTCCAGAGGAATAGATACAGTGCTAGTTGGGAAAATCAGGAACTCTTATTTAATGCACTGTGATGATCAAACACTTATTTACAATATTTACACAAAGAATCAACAATTTATCTTCTATCTTCAGAGCATATCATTACAACAATGATTTTTCTCTCTAGTAATCTTTACTTTAATTCTTATTTTTAAGTAACCTTTAAGTTTAACAGCACTAATGCTAAATCTCGATTTTTATCTCAGAAGCATTCTTTCAGTCCTTTTACAGCTGTATGACTAAAAGCTGGTACTTACAGAGACCAAAGCCTCTGTCACGCTCGTGAGGACAGAAGGTCGCAGCGAGTGGATGAGGATTTTATGTTCTGTCACAGCAAACACCAGCAGAGTTACTGCATTTTCAGGTCCTAAATTCTGAAGTAGTGTAGAAAACTTGCCACCACTGTTACAGGACATAAACACACCAGTGAGTTACAAGGGACAGTAAAAAAAAGAAACGTTCAATAATAAAATAAATGGAAATCTGCAAATCTTTTTTTAGAGAAGATTACTTGGTAGAACACTTGGCACACTTCACTGTCCAGTGAGGAATGGTTATTTCCCAACAGTAACCATGATTCCTTGAGACTTGACTCAGTCTAGACTATTTTCAGGACACAGGCATGACAGTTCTTTTTGAGAAGCAATTTACAGGGAGACAACATGTGTTTCCTTAATCAGTCTCCTGCACTGAGACATGGAAATCAAGGCAGTAACAGAACTCTTTCAACTCCCTTCCAAAAACTATCTTGGGAGCCCAGGGATCAGCTCCTAGAAAGGGGACCTAATAATCTATATTCTTCCTCAGGAAGTACTAAAATGATTTTAACCCCCCCAAATACATTGTTAATTAAGTGTGTATCCTTATCAGGGAGCAGGTCTAATCACATTAATAAACTTGAGAAACTTCCAAAGGCACCAGACAAGGTGAGCAATAATTTACACAACTGCAACTCCAAATACCAAATCTTCTCTATAACACAAATCACAGTATATCTCACAATTAACAAGGTACTGCTACTTGCCTCAGTGGGAGCGGTGATGACACAGGCTGGCTAAGAATCAGGTTATCATGCGGAGATAGCTGGGGAAAAGATTTTAAAAGAAATGATTTTTATTCTGAACTTTGCGAATATTTATTAGAAATTACATAACTGCAACAAAGAACACTCAAAAATAATTCAAATTAAGCCGAATCTTGTATAACCCAGTTGTGTATCACTCTACAAAGTGCTGTGCAATGACAGGCATCAGGATCTTTTAGTAAAAACTGGGCAAAGCAGGATCTTCCTTTCTTGGCCAGAACTAAATGCATTGCATATTCATAAAGATGACTTTAAACTAGCTAATGCTGCAAAAAATTGAATATATTAACTGCTGAAAAATGAAGCCTTCTGTACTTGAAGAGCTGTGAGAACCCATAGCTCTTACACAGTTTTCAGGAGCTGGGGGAAGTTCTTTCTGGATTTAGGGGCAAAGAGAGGGATAAAAATTCATGAAGGGGAGAGATGGCAGGTCATAATGTAAAGCCACATTTTCTTCCAGAGACATATGAGAATGAGGCTCTTGGCTGGTAGAAACCGCTCAGCTCTGATAGAATCTTTAAAATTTGCATTAGTTGAAGATGCGAAAAGATCATATTAAACCACATTTCTTTCTTACAGTGACATGGCATCATGCAAATCATTCACATATTCAGCATGAACAGGAAGGCTCAGGTAAGCACAAGAACAGCAATGGACAATCAGTTTATCAAAGCTCAGCTGATGTTTTCAGCCGTGGTAAATCCAGGCTAACAAGATAGCAGCTGGCTTAATCCTGCCTGCATCTTCTGTTGTATAAAAGCAGTAGTAACTCAGCCACAGCAACTTTCTGAGTGTGTTTCACCTTAGATCCACTGCAGGTGACCAGGTAATAGAGGGCAGAAGATAAGACTGATGACTTAGAAACACAAAGTCACCTAATGCTGTGCCTGGAGACTCCCCAAACACGGGGAATTAAGGAGAGTCTGCAGCGCTGTTTCCCTGCACGTCTCACATCCACTTCCCTGACAAATGTGGATGGCCACACCACAGGCTGGATTTGTCAAGCAAGTCACCTTGGGACCACCAGCACCATTAGCTTGCTCAGTGGAAGAATTCAGAGGACTCATTTTTTCAGCCCGAGGCAAACCTTCATAAACCACCCTCTGAAAGGAAGCATCAGCCTGATGTCCTCCGATTTCTGTGCCTCAGCAGAAGCACATAAACACAATTAAGCATCTATTCAAGGGGCACATCTCCCTCAGGCAGAAGGGGCACTTATTACCCCCAGTCCCCAGAGGGAGAAACATCACTCCACGTGCTCTTGAAGTTTGCAGGTTGTGATGCATTAGCACAGCACCCTCTGTGCAATGAGGGGATGGAAGACACAGTCCAGCAGATCTCAGGTCACAAGGAAACCAAAACACTGGCAGCTGGAAGCTGGCAAATGGGAACATTCTGGAGCCTTTTACTAATGGCTATCATTTCTTTGAGACTTAAAAGTTTAATTGCCTAGCAAAAGACTACCACGTTTTCCATTAGTAGGCTTCAGAGAGAAATGGATTCCTGAAAGTTTGCCATTTTCAATGCAGGCATTTCCCACACTAATTCTGAGGAAAAGTCTAAGGTAAAATCACCTGTGATTTTATTCGGTGCGGTTTCAAACACAACTTAAGTCCCTGGGAGCAGCTGGAAAGAAGAATTTATTCACACATCTCAATTACCACTGCCTACTGTAAAAGCAGTGTTTTCTCCATCTGTACTATCAGCTCCTAGAGCTGTAGTAATTTAATGCACAAAACATTTTGAAAATAAAGTATAACAGACATAATTTTCACATCACTTATATCTAAATCTTTAGACTTTGTTCCAAGATATAAGCCCATACATGCTTTGACAAAATTCCCTAAAATTTCAGACTAAAAACATTAAATGCTTTTCCCTGAACTCAATTACTATCTCTGTAAATAGGTATTTAGTGTTTCCTAGCACAAATATTTTATTGAATATGATTTTAAAAAACCTCTAAAATAAGACGCAAAAATGCAGGGTTTTGAATTGAACTTTAAAATCATAAGAAAAATGACAGAAGTGCCAGATACAGTTTCAGTACAACTGTTCTCTAAATCCCTTTCCAGTAACAGTAATAAGTGTCACTCCTTTAGAATACACTAAAGAAGACCTTCAATATTCAGCACATGTCATAAAGACATAACCCAGGATTGTATTTGCAGTGAAAAGACTTCACTACCATATGGGCCACACAATTAAGGCTCAGAACTGCACAGGGCTGTCCATATTTCATGTTATACAAGTAATAACAGAATAGCCTCATTTTGTAACCATCGAATCAAAACCACAATTGGTGCAATACTCTGACTGCACAGAGCTCTCTTTTTTCTGCAATAAAGATTCTAACACATCTCCACCTATTTCACCTCTTTAGGAGGAAATAAAAAGATTTAATAACACTTCAGATGTCTCTGAGACCAGGATTTTTTTCTCTCCTACCGACAGGGCTGAAATCTCCCAGAGCAGGGAGCAATCCCTGCAATTCTTTCACTCCCACACAGCTGCAGGTAGCACAGAGCAAGGGGCAGCTCTGATAAAGGGGCTGTTACTGGGTGTGGCTCTTGCAGTTCTCACCGAGAGCACAAAGCCTTTGGGAATTCATGGATATACATTTCACATCTGGGTTGAGTTTTAGTTATTTTACACTCAGCCTTAACGCAGTAGTAAGAAAACAGTTCAAAAGTCAGATCAGATGCTGACTTGGAGTAGTCTTTCATTAATTTCCATATACTCTGAAAAATAATTAAGTTCTAAGCTCTTTAAACAGCTTCCTGTAATAATTCACTGAAGTCATTAACTAAACTGGCAACAGAACTTTTACAGATTTCTCACATTATATGTAGGAATTTAGGAAAAAGAAATCCTGAGCAAAAACAATTTGAGAACACAAATTATATCTTCCATTTATTAACCTGTTTTATCTTCACCTTAGATGCAGTTATTAAAGAAAATCACACTTACCTGCACTAGAATTCTTGGCCTCTGAGGGGATGGAAAAGGTACTTTATGCATGAAATGGGAAATGTGTCTAGAGGAAAAGAAAAATATTGATATAGTAAAAATTAAGCTTAAACTACTCAAGACAAAATTTTTGACAGTAAGAGAAATTATTATATAAAAATGGCACATACTTATTCAGAAAACAGAGCAAAAAATCCCAGCACCTAAACCCTACTGGGATAAGGATATCCCTTGAAAACCCATTTTTCTACTGGTCACAAGAAAATGGGAGAGCAGATTCTCTTTCAGAATACAAACTCTGCTTGTGAGATTGAAAAATTACAAACAGATTTTTTTATTATTATTATTATTTGTAAGGTAGAAATATTGATGTTTGAACATCGCAATCTCATTTTATAATCCTGCTTCTGACAGAGTTTGAAATAGCACTAAACCTCAGAGACTAGAACTGGTTAGCTGCAAAAAAATATTCATGGCTGAATATCAAGGAGAATCATTAAGCTCATCCATTTTCTTCAGTTCTAAATACAAAATGTGATAAAATTGCTGATGAAAAAGCTTTAAAGTTTTTTCACATACTACAAATACAGAAAAATGCTTTTACAATTTGACAAAGTTCTCAGTTTCATGAACTGACAAGTCTAGAAGTGTAATTTTACACAACAGACACTTTCACATTAAAAGAAGCTATATGAGGTCAGTAAAAACCCATGAGAAACGGAAATTCCAGCCTAAACTCCACCTTACAGCACACAGTGTACCAGGATTTCTACAAATGTTACCAGGACTATGACACAGGCAACTCCATTTGGAAGAAATTCAGATAAGGCCACAAATAAGCATTGATTTGGGTTTTGTTTTATTACCAGTGTATGAAGACAGTAGCCAAAGCATGGAACATGTCACACAAGAAGGGAAAGCTGCTGTTTGCAGCACCTGGGCTGGCTGAAAATGTTCAGGTACATGGATGGCACAGACAAACCTTCATCATCATTAAAACAGCCAAAGGAACTAGGCTGGGTACTGCATTAGAATCCTGCATTTAAATTAACCACAGTAAACTGACCAGTTTACAAATCAGAGAAATTAGAATAAACCTACAAAATCCAAATTGATAAAGCATTTCTCATATCTGCTTATTTTATTCATTCCCAGGAGTTAAAATACCAAACCCCTGAGCTTAAAAACAAAACAGTGTTTTTATCATTTTAAGTTTACACTATCAGAATTTTCAAACAAGTTCAGTGACAGGAACTGTAATAAGGGGATAAACAATCACAAGAAATACTTCATGCACAAAGTCAAAGTCTCATGAAAGTTAAATATTAAGTTGAAGCAGGAAAAAAACCTGATGTGTAATAAAATAGAAAAGTAAATAGTGTATTTGAAATCTGCTGCATTAAAAGATTACATTAGCCTAGAAATGTTACATACTATTACGTAGCAATTACAGGCATCGACCATTTCTTGGTGTAAGGATTTCCTCTGCATTTTACAATGTGAAATTCTTTATGTGAGAAATAAATTAAGTTTATTTATCACAAATAGAAGGTAATTACTAGTGCAAAATATTCAATCTGCTTTATCATCTCTCATTACACTACAAATAGGCATTCGAAAAAATGCAAATCTACTCATTTAATTCTCCTAACTTGAAGTGTGCAAGATTAAGAAAGGATTTATAATCTTGCTCTTTCTAATCACGATGGCTAAAGGGTGCAAAGCTAATTAAAACAGCTTTCAGAGACCTTTGCAGGCACTTAAATCACAAATAAAAATCTAGACTTTTTCAGGAAGTAGGTAAATATACGTTTATCAAAGCAGAGAAGTGCAGCCATTATATTTAATGTTTGATGAGTAAGGCAAAAAGGATGTTACAGGAAATTTAGAACAACAAAAAACCCCCTCCTCTTTCAACTGAAATTACTGTTATAAATTTTGGAAGTTACTTACTTCTCAATGGGGAGGACATGCGGCCCAGAAATGGAATAACGATACAGAAAGGTAAGAAACTTCTTGAAAGCATCAAAGAAAGGCCAGTGAGAGAGCAGACAGATGCATTTATTTGTCTGCACTGTTCTGCACGTGTCTTTTCCCTCGACAGCAGCTGCTAATCCCAGCTGAGATTTTTGTTTCTCTGTGAGGTTCTCTTCGGGATACAGTTCATAAAACTGAATAGCAGCACCATATACCTGCAAACACATCGTGGGTGGCAAGTCAGTAATTCTGCCTCGATCTTCAAAGCAATCTAAGAAACCCCAAACACACTGAAAATCAAGTCTGTGTCACTGTTTGACAAGACATGTGAATGCATCATCTTTTGAAGCAATCCATTCTGGGATATTCTTATGGCTGTGAAAATCCAGACTGTTATTTATTTAAAACACTTAATGTCATATGAGAAAGAGCAATTTACAAAACAATTTGTTTGAGAGAAAAATAATGATTATAAAGAGTACAACTGCAGCCAATTGCTCCTCCAATTGCCTTTAAAGCTATTTTAGGAATCCTCGATACACAACTTAAAGCCATATCCCCCTGACATCCAATTTACGTTTTAGAACAAGTATGTACATGCAAGGTCGTTTCCCTGCTTGCAATAAAAATAGCATTATTTGCATGTATATGCAGGCCAATTCTACAGCTCTCCAGCTTCACAGGCTAACAGGAAAGCAGAAGAGCACAGGTTTATGATCAACTGAATATACTGCAAGTCACTCTTCAAAGCAGGCTTGGAATCAAGCCCAAGAGAACAGATTCAAGCTTATCTACGAAAACATTCATTATCATCATCCTGAACAGATAAACGACTGAATTTTTTCTATTAAATTAATAACATTTTTTTTCAAGGTTTCAAAATACCTTTTCTGCAGAAGCTCCAGTTAGTACAAACGTAGAAAAAACTGGGAGAGGGTATTTACTGTTAGATGGCCAACATTCAATCGTTGCACCCATAGGGAGACAAAAAAGAGGCACAGATTCTGGTAATGGGAATGATTCATAATCTTCTTCAGGATATCTGCATATTAAACCTATAAATAGAACGAGCAAAGAGGCAGTTATAGAAAAGCCAGCAGAAACAGATTTGTAATAGCTCATTCCATAAGATAATCGCCAGAAATTTCATGTATGAGCACACAGTAACTTCAGAAGATGAGGGGAGGTGTAAACAGTCAGGCACAGGGAATAGCTGGAAGGGGCAGATGCTCCCACGACCTAAGGAGAAATCACCTGACTAAAGCATTACACCGAAATCCTACCTTCCATTCTAGAAACTATTCATAACTGATTTATCTTTCCCTGTTTTCAGGCTGTGTGCATCTCACCTGCTATTATATAACAGCTCACATTCATCAGGAGTATGAGCAAAGATTTAAAATCTAGGTTAAAAAAAGGTAATGTGAATAACTGAGAAATAAGACGGATGCTTTCAACTATGCCACCAATTAATTCCGGCCAACAAACGTTCCCTGAAAAATATCTGTGAGATATTAGATAGTTTTTAATACCAATAGAATCAAATTAATTATGCTGATCCATCTCAGCTGAGGATTCAGCTCTTGTGCTGTCAGGCCAATGTGTTTAGACTTATTTTAAACACAGCTGTAAAACATGAAGATGTGAAACAGAGGCTTTCAGCACACAGGTCCTCAGTTACATCAGAGGCTGGAGCAATCCATCCTGTCTGATTGCCAGCCCAGGGGACTCCACACTGACAACAGAGAGCACATGAAAGGATTTAGGATTTCTCTGTTAGACAGCACAATCACTACGCGCTTTTCTAACAGAAAGGGGAATGTTAATAAGCAATAAAAGCTTTTAACCAAAAAGGGCAGTGGATCCCCTCATGCCAAGAATCAAAATTTCGTGCAAGCTACCACCAGATGTGGGGCCTTTAAAATTTTTTATTTGTTTACAAATGTACTGTCCACCTTTTGGTACGTCCTGAACTCCTGTTTACACAGAACAGCCTCTAAAAGGCATGTAAGTGGATTAAAGCTTAAGTGTGAATCATGCTCATGACTTGTATGCCAAACAAAATCAGGGTTTAAAAAAAAAAAACCAACAACAAATGCAAAGCCAACACGTTTCATCAGTCATAGCAAATCTAATTCTGTCTTATAAATAAAACAATAAAATAAAGATGATACATGATTCCAAAAATACTTAAAGAGCTCAGTGCCAATGATGCTCGAGGCAGTGAGGAAGTCTGCAGGATTCTTCAAACTGTTTCTTAAAGAAAGTGATCATGAAAATGCATCAAATAATTTCTGTGGTATTTTCTTCTGCATATACACACACACCCTTCAGAGACAGTTACCAGTAACACAAACAGAGGTGGGAGACACCCAGGTTTGTAGAAACTTATCAAAACACAGCTGAGCTTCCCCACTGAACACAAATTTTAAAACAGCATGGTCACGACACCCCAGTTCTGAGGCCTCTTTTCTGACATGATTTTAAAAGAATTCTTTAGGTCCTTTTTGGATAATGGCAAGACAGTGTCAATTCTTTAGTGCAAAATGTATTACATTACAAATGAACATGGACATCCTGAACTGAAGATAAAAAAAAGCTACACAGTAGTTACATACCAGCTTTATATGATATGGTGTTGGTTTTTGCCACAGACTTTTTATAACATAAATATACTGCTGAGCCCCACTGTAAAATAAAAGAAATTATTGGATTAAGTAATCAAGTATAACAAATGGACATAACAGAACATAATTAATAAGAATGTTGATAATTTTAAGTATTTAAATTCTCCGTTTCTGGAGATGAGAATAAAGAACAGAGAAAGCCACAGAACAGAAAAGAGCAGCACCCATAGAGGGAACACAGAGCTTTTACAGAAGGGAGAAAAGTGTAACAACTTCCATAAGACAGCACTCCCATAACACAGTCAATATGGGGACTAGCAGAACTGAAAAATCCATTGGTTAATGCCTACAGGCATTTATTTAAAAACAAGCACAAATCAATTCCCATGATCTTTTTGACATGATCCCACTTGCAGAGCAGTCAGCATCCTCCTCAGCACACTGACTTCTGAGGACCCTGCAAGAGCCAGCACAAGGGGCTGCAGATTTAACCAGGAAACACTTAAATATTCAGTTCTGCAAATCAAAGTGCTGTGAAACCTGTGTATTTTAGCAAGTCAGGCTTTGGAACTGTAATAAACATTTAAATGCGCTTACACTCAACAGCTTCCAACATCACTCACGTACAACCTTAAATAAGAAGTTTGTGAAACTACTGAGGAGAAAAACATTTATAAAATAGCATTGTAAGTAAAGGGAGGAGCTGGAAAACAAAACAGAAGCTGGTTGCTAGATGTGGAATTCCCACAACAGTAAAAGCAGTGTCAGAAACAGCCACATCTGTAAAACCTCCAGTTACACACACGTACACAACAAGTTCTAAAGGATCAATCCAAAGATGCTGGAGTCAGCACTAAAAAAAACCCCAAACATTTGCTCTAAGGCTTCCAGAAAGACTTTGCTCCCAGGAGGAACAAAGGAATGCAATCCTCCAACCCTTTCAATATTTGATTTATCTCTGGAGACCTCTTATGAAGATTTTTCACCAGGTACTCCAAGCGCTGCCACAAGTACTCCACAAACATCACATCGGTGAGTACCAAGCGTTCAAAGCCCAGCTTTCGAATCTTACCATGCTGTTATTGAGATTCTTGTCCACCTTGCAGAAGGTGTGTGGAGGAGTCTCCCCTTTGCTGGGGACGATGATGCAGATGTCTGTGACAGCCAGGGTGTTCTGGGTCATGTTCTCGGAGGCCCTGCGGTAGGTGATGTACACCCGCTGCGACGAGGCGTTGCCGCTGATGTTGGCAGGCCGCCCATACGGGGTGCTCTGAATGATTTCACAGCCTTGCTTTACTCTTTCCTTCCCATCATATAAAACCCTAGTTAAAAAGGGGATGGAAGAAAAGTCAGAGGCATGTTTTTAAAACACTGAGTTTTAATAACACCTCTTGTCTCACCTCCGAACAAAACATTTTTACTGACAAGTTCAGGTCACGTTATCTCCAACTGTATTCTAACAGAAAAGCTTCGTGATGAAACTATACTAGTTTTCCTCATATATAATTGCTTTTAAGCATTTTGTTTACTGCAAAACAGTGTTATTTTCAGTTCTATTAAAAATTCATTCCTAAGAACGTCATAACTTATCTCTTTCCAATCTGAGCTAAATAGGTGAAGCATCTTATCCCAATCTAAACATATACATTAAAAATTATAAATGGCTTTAAAAACTCCAAAATGGGAAGGATTAAACTTGTCATTAAAATCTACTCAGCATGCATTTCCCCTTCCATACTGCGTTACAGCATGCTCAAGTCAACAAATATCTTCCTGTTTAGAGTTTTGACTTGTATTTAACAAGTATGGCATTTCCGTAGACCTGCCTTATCTGCCCCTTAGTTAAATTAAACTGAAAAATCACCCACTGGAACAGGGCAAGGACTCACCCCAAATCAGTGAGCGGAGGCTTATCCCTCCCTCGGCGATAACAAAGGTACATCTGCGGTCCTACAAGGCTGCCGTTATTGAGGTCAGCAGACAGGCCCGAGGGAGTGACATCTATGCATTTATAGCCCTGAGGAACCTCCTCCCCTAGGGATTTATTAAGGACTGTCACGTCTGTGATGGGTTCTTTTGGTTTGGCCATTTTGTGGCAGGCATCGTTGAAGTGGATCTCCTCCTCCAGCGGCTTTGAGATATCCGTCAGTCCTGCGACAACAAAGTAATCGGCAACACGGGCCCCTTTGTCTTCCATCTTCCATCACAAGGTGTTACAGCTTCTGAGAAAGAAAGAAAGGTCAGAAATGATAAAATTATGGGTATTTTTTAAAAAGAGAAAATCATAGCCTGCAAATAAAGAAAATGCTTTCTGCTCTCGCATGGAACATTGAGAAACAGGCTAAAAATGTTTTTCCAAGTCACCCACATGCGCTGGATTCTTGTTAGAGTAGCTTCAGGAAGTTTACTGTCATCAAGTTCCAGACTTTTTAAACCAGACAAACTATTCAAGACTCCCTTTTGTTGAATTAATTTTGTTTGGGTGCAAAATTTTATTGCAAGAGAAACTGTTACCACACAGGAGTTTCTGACATTCCAAAACTGAACAACCAGAATTTAAAACAGTTTGAATGGTTGGTACAAGACTTCAGTTTTCATGTAACTTTTATTCCCATTGCTTTATCTCCCTTTACTTCTTGCTCTAGGTAGCAAGTATTAAGCCTTATCAAACTTCTTGCCACCATGATTCTTGGATTTGACCAAGATTTTTGTTAAAACATAATAAATTTAGACATTTCTTACTGGTAACTTGGAAAATTATGTCCCAGTTTGGTAATGTGCATTTAATCAAATTGTTCCAAGCTGGCCTCAGACTTCCAGCAGCAGCCCCTGCTCAAGCAGGAAGAATGTCAGGCTGTGCCTGGTCACCCCTACCAACCTCATCCACCAGCACAAGAGAGGCAATGCCCTCCTCTTGCTCTTATTTTGTAGGTTGGTTGTGTTCTGCTGGATTGGCTTAAGAAGCTTCTAAAGCTGCAAGGAAATGAGTAAAGGGTTTTTATTTTATGCTTATTTACATTGTTCTAAAAAATGGAAAAATGGAAACCAAGGAGAAACCCCAAATTATCTAACTTTTATTTTTCTATATGGCTAATAAGCACTAGGGGACTCTTTAGCAAACATGATTACTGGCAAGCAATCATCAATATATAGGAGAGCAACAGCTTGAAAATATCTTCAGCTTGTGTTTGAAGAGAGAACGCAGTTACAGAACTGAGCTTAGCTTAACCTACATTCAGTTATTCCAAAAACATCTGGAATATGTTACTCAGCATATGTATGAAAGTAATAACTACAAATTCAAACTCCTCCCTGAGTGATATATTCAAAGACACATAAACTCAACCTCTGCATATGCTGCCTATTATCTCTGCCCATCAGGCTCCAGCAAACCCAGGCAGGCTGGGAACAAATGCATGCAGAGAAGGAGATGTTTGACAAAGTATCCTCAAACTCTGGCATAAGACCAAACACTGACATCTTGCAGCTAATATGACTGAAGTTGTAGGTATTTTGTTACATTAACAATTTTCTGTGACACTACATTATAGCTATTGTAACATTGAGGGTTTTTTCCTTGTCTCACCAGCATAATTTCCCAGACCTACGCTGATTTCTGGAGTGATTCATGAGGCCTTTTAGAATGAAATGAAACTAACACTTTAGTAATCAAAAATTATACAAATGACGGCTGTTAAAATTGCAAGCAAGAGTTATAACTCCAGTGTATTAACAGCACTACTCCAGTTTAATCAGCCAAGACAGCATTACAAATAAACATGATGTGTGCATATATATATTATACTGAAGAATCATACCTTTACATTATTTAAACCTTACCATTATTCCATATAAATTTCATACCAAAAGTCTTAAATTCAAACATTCATTTATTCCCAAAAGCACTTTCAAGAAAAACTGGGACAAGCTTTCCTCATTTAGAGGCAGTTAAAATTAGAATCCCCTACATACAAACACCTGCTAGCACATAAATTTGCCTCCTAAGGTTATAGCACATAATACACAAGTCAGCAAGACCTTCATAATTTAATGCAGATTTTACAGGAGAGAGGAAAAAAAAAAAAAGGCCTGGCTGATGATGTATTATCCCTTCATGTTTACTCCATCCCTGCCTATGGCAGGAGTGGCATGAAAATCTTTAAGGTCCCTTCCAACCCAAACCGTTCAAGGATTCTACAAGGGGTTTATAATTTTTGTCCTTTGATACAAAGGCTTACAGCTAAAAATGGGATAAAAAAGATAAACTGCAGTGGCATTTTAGTCTAAGACTGACTAAGACTTTACTAGAGCTACTGTGATACTCAGATTTTCAACATCAGGTTACTGGCAGGGCAGATCTACGCAAACTTTATGTTAACAGACCCCAGAAAGAAGGTATAAATTGTGAGCTAGCTCAGTGACACATAATCATTCTGTGAAAAGCATTTCAAATAAAATGAGGAAGAATTTCTGTAGAAACTCCTACCATGAAGCCATTCCACACTGACTTTACTCGTATCTTACTCAGTGAGTAGTGGTTGTCCCTTGAGGGCGTGAAGTTCAGGTTTTTGTGAACCTCTGCAGGGGTTTCAACACAGCCTGGCCATGGGGTCTCCATTCACCCCCTTGGATTGTGTTGTGGGGGAGGTCAGGAAAGCTGCCCATGCTCCATCCAGGGAGCAGCAGATTTTTCCCTACAACTTCCACACTGTAATCTTTTTACCCTCACTCATCTCCCTACAACATCTCACCATACTGCTAGTCATCCTCGAAGGCAAAAACACCCCCAAACCAAACAAACGTGAAAAACACAGCGGAAAAAGTCATACTGCACAGGAGGGTTGCTTGAGGCAGCTGGTTCCAGATGAAATTCAACATTAAGAGTGCCAGAAGAGAAGCTTCCACTGCTTCTCTACACTTCAGTGACCTGGGGACAAAAGGCTGCATTTTGAAGGCAATGCCATGGGATCATAACCTCTTACAAAAGTGCCCGGAAATAACTGCAATATATGGTCTTTGAGCCACCTCATGATAGTGATTATTAATGGCTGTCATATAATTAACACAACTATAAACTAAACGCCATAAAGATCAGAAAGAATCAAAGGATCCTTGCAAATAACAAAGTCACATGTAAAAAAAATATTAACCACACATGCTAAATCGTGACTACATAGATAAGAGAGCTTTTTGTAATATCTAGAAATATGGGAACAGGGGAAACAACCAGATCATCTCTCAGATCCACAAACTATTAGCTTGATTACTTTGCTGAAAGACAAATGGTAAACACAGTTTCACTGTTTATTCAATGTAGTTTTCTAACATCCTATTTTTTCATAAACATTTAGGAAATACTAATTAAGGATTTTTGCTGCTTGTCACCACTGTTGTAATTCATTCAGTGTCCAAGCTTTTTGAACAGATCACATTTCTCTTTCAAATACTATAAGAGGAAAGCACACATCAGCTTTTCCCCATCATGTGACCAGAACTGATGTGGATGAGCCATATATTCCATCTGTGCAGCAGGAACAGGCACGATGCTTCACAAAGTACACTTTACTACAGATGCGCTACAACACTTGCAAGGAAAAAAATACTGATCTGATCCCTACAACCTGCTCCTGCCCAGAGAATTTTGCAGAGATAACTTGGCTGCAGACCAGAAGAGTTGCTCCAGCCGTGCCAGTTTCTTTCCAGGAGCCAGCTTTTCCAGACTGCAGTAAGGACCATCTGACCCCAATCAAAGAGTTTCTGCCAGTCCACTTCTGGCAGACAAATGCAACAACTGCCTTGTAATCTTCTAATCTGCCTTGTTGTCATTCTCATTCCTTCCTGCATTTTTCTTTGAAAATATTAAATTGCTTATTAATTTGAGTTCCTTATTAGATCCATTTGCTGTCTAAACCAGGTGATATTTCACTTTGTCAGCCTGACTCCAAAAATGTTCCATGTGTAAAAAAAGCAATGAATGTCTCCTAGAGCAGGCTGGAAAACAGTGCAGGACAACCTTTTTTAAAAGAGTTCAAAGCTGGTGATTTATTATTTTTTTTAAATATTCATCATACAATAACATTCCAAGAACTTACTTCCTTTGAAGGAACATGAAGAGCAGATGAACAAAGACAAATCAGAGGCTAATTATTAAAACTTGCCAGCAAAGTTCTAACAGCCCCCAGCATCTCACATGTGTACTACTACATTAGCCTGCTGAAGTAACCAACCCACAGAGATGTGTCAGCTGGGCATGCAAGAGCAAAGTGAAGTTAACTGGATCAGTCAGTCCTGCCCGGGCTACTCAGAACCACTTCTCAGACTTAACACCACGCAAATCACATGGGAGTTCAACAGTCTCAAGACATGGGAGTAACTACAGGAAAATACTTCACCCCATCTCTGTACTGCCAAAATCGCCTGCCAAAGTTGCCAGACAAGCCTTTTTCCCCTCAATATTTTCTTCACAGCAAGCAACCAATGCCAAGTACAAAGCAGAAGCCCTCTAATTTCACAGGAATTCCCAAGGCAGAACACCAGCCTTTTGCCCACTCTCCCAATGTGTTCCCTACCTTTTCATCAGGGCATTGCTTCTATACTTTTCCTCTCTTGCTGTCAGCCAGGCTTTAACATAGACTTCTTGTTAAAGTCTCATTCCCTATAGAAACAGTAAAAATAAGAATCAAACAATGAACACATTTGTCGAAACTTACTTTCTGCACACTTCACTGCACCAGTCACATGAAGTGAACACTGTGGCTTGCTGTAGGACTCCTTGCTAAGATAAGGTTACATATCATTTCACTAAAAAAGTAAATGAAACCAGACTTTAAAGCTAAGAAAGAAAATATCAAGTTTTATGCTGCATTGATATTTCAAGAATGCAAACACTTAATGCTTTAAACCAAAATAAATTCAAGAAGAGATGAGCCAGCCACTTCAAATTACTTCACCTCTTCCATTATTTTCTGACGATCAATACCTCCTGTGTCCATTCCTAGTATTAGCCAGCTATCAGAGTGCTCTCTCAGCTCAAAAGCCTTTCAAAATCTACTTCAAACCATTTTTCTTTGCAAGAGTCGGATATTTAAGCACACCCTTCTTACTCAACAATCCGCATCTTTCATCCAGCCACCTTACTCCAATTCCTCTTGCTGAGGGTGACAGTTTTCTTACCCTTTACTGCCACAATTTATAATTTTTCTTCAGACCTGGTGAACACCAGCATGGCCACTTTTAAACATTGGTATCACCACAGACAGTTTCAGCTTGTGTTTTACACTGAGGAACTTGCAAGCCCAGAAGTCTGTGCTACGCTGAAGCATTTTGAAGCAGCAGTTTTGCATCACAGGACTGAGAATTGCACCTCACTGGAGACACTGAGACTCTGGGCTCCCACAACACCTCATCAGCACCAGCAAGGCTGTAGTCAAAAGTGAACTTTGTTTAAAGGAAGCTATTCCCCAAGACTTGTAGTCAGAAGATTACTGTGAGAAGACTGCAGCAAACAAAGTGTAACATAAGAGAGGCTGGGAAGAAACACATCTCAGGAGGGCTGATGCAAACCAGGAAAGATTTGCTTCCATTCCTGAAGCGGAAAAATCTCGATTTCTTTCTAGTAGAAGAACCTAGATGGATTAAATTATCAGACTTGTATTTTTGGGATCACAAAGTTCAAGGTTCTGTTCATAACCCAAATGTACAAGGCCATTTCTTTGAGATCTCACAGCAATCAGCACTGTTAGTTCGTTACTGACAGCCCAGAGAGTGAATCCAGCCCCAGTGATCTCTCAAACCCACACAGCACCACGGACCTGCAACACTTACACCCAGACACCTGCCAGCATCTGACTCTGAACATTTTCACACAAGACTACAAAGAGAGGATGCAGCAGTAGCACAACATAATTTTCTCCAAATACAAGATCGTTAATGTCAAGCTTACATGAGTGCCAGGAATTCTAAATCTTGGGATCACCTGCAGACCTCAAGCACAGCTGAAAAAGGTCCAAGAATCAGGCAGCATTAACACATGATTAATTTCCCCACGGACACTTCAAAAAGCTCCTTGGAAAACCAGTGAGGAGACTTAAATGAAAACAAAACACAGAGATTTAGGCATCACAAGGAGCAAAGCCAGAACTGCTGCCAGTGTACTTGCAGCTCTATTTTGTAATACTTGCAGAACTTATTTACAATTCGTTTCTTGTCCTCTACGTATCAAGTAAAGGATCTACTTTTTCAAGAAACAAGAATGCAAAGGACTTACATCATTACCCAAATACAAACTGAATTTCTCACAGCATTTTCATTTTTAGTAGGACATCACTGGTACTTCTTCTTCCCATTTCCTACTACAGTTACACAAACAACAGCAACAGAGAAAACTGGGCTAAAGTGATAAATGGCATTTCTTTTCAGACCCTACTGCACACATCTGCGCTCAGTGATGTTAGACAACACAATAACTCACAGGAAGCCATCAGCCTGCACTAAGCTCCCTTTGACACTGCATCAATTTTTATTAAAAAAGAAGAAAATCAACAATAACCCAAGAGAAAACCTAAGACTTTTTTGCCCTGCGTCACTGGACTGGAAATGCTACCAAGTGTTTTGCAGGCCCGTTCACAAGTCATGGTTTACATCTCTGATCCAAACAGCTGAGGAGATAATCAAGAGAGCTCAGGAAACTTGGCAACAAAGGATCTCTAAGAGGTGCCGGGAAATGGAAAAGTGCTGGATAAAAGCACAGGGACAAAACAAAAGACCATGAATTTGGGAGAAGAAAATAGGAATGTAGCAAAGAACTAAGGGACAAGCAGACTTGTTTAGCAATGCTAAAAAAGAGAGATTGGGCCTAAATTCAGAGGCTAATCTAGATTCAGCAGGATGAGTACAGCAAATCGAGCAGGAACTGGTCATCTACAGCATCAAAGCTTAGAGGAGGAAGCAGAATAAGTGGCAGAGAGAAGGCAGGAAGGAATAGACTTCACCCTGAGGGCGAGATCAGGCATATCCCACATCTTCTACACATCTCTCCCTCACTCACCAAGTGAGTTTCTATTTGTTTGTTTTTCAGTGTTGCTTGTGGTCTCAATGAAATCAAAGCATTTACTAAGAGGGTCTAACAAGGCACAGGCTGCTTAGGTGATCATTCCAGTTGTGCCAAAGCAAAACCCCTTGAAATTCAAGCTTGCATACAAAAACTCAGGGAAGGGATGTTCAAATATCCCACAAGATTCATGACAGAGACAAATCCCAGTAAGGCCAGATTGAAAACTCCCACTTTTCTTTCTGGATTACAGTATTTATGGCCAAAAGGAGCCACCAAAGAATGGAAAGGATTTCTGAAATACAACTGTGCTTGTAGGGAGGGATGCAGAAAACAAATTGTGGCAAATCAGGGGGAGGAAAGCCAAAATAAGCACTATAAAATGTAAATATTACTTCATCCAAAGCACAGTTCAGGAGAGCAGCTTGTCCATGTTTCTGTACAACTATTTACTATACAGCAACTTTTTAAAAGGAGAAGTCCCCCAAACAGAATGTTCTATTTTTCTTAGCACAGTAGATAAAGGCAAATGAAAATAGAAAATCTGCCAATATTGAGCTTCAAGCCCAAAATCTCTAACTGAAAATGTTAAAGTGCATCAACCAAGAGTGACAGAAGTGACCTGCCTTCACCCTGCCACATTTGGACACACATGCCAGCCTCAGCTTTGTTTTGAAACCGTTCGCTACCCAAATTAAATTCTGAATTCATGGTGCAATAGAAGATAGGCGGGGATTGTTTCTGACACTTTTTGCTACATTTAAAAACACACTTTGAGACTTAGAACATTTTATATGTTTTGTTTTTTTTTTTTTTTCCTTTGGCCAGCAAAAACGTTCCATAACATGAGAAAACAAGACCCAACCACACTGTAAATTATAGACGGGGACAGCCACGCACAGAGTGCATCTGCAGGGCTGTAACTGCTGCCTGCAGATCATTTACACCCCACTGGAAAGGTTTGATGGAGGGAAATCACTCACTAATACCTCCCTCATCCAGCAAATCTCTACATCCACTTACCAAAATGTTCAGCATCTATTCCACAGAAAAATAAGTGTGCAAGTACCACTACCAGCTCAGCTACAAATAAATACATCAGCTACCACGTACTGCTGGGACAGTTTCCCAGCCAGCAAAGCCATAAGAAACAACATTAGGGTCTCCTCCCAAAAATCACCATAAATTACCTGAAGAGCAATGATATGCCAAGGTTACTACTCTTGAACCTGATGAGTTAGGAATTTTGAGAATAATTCCACAGGCCCCCAGGTTTTGTCTGAAGCTCAAGTCAAAACCAAAACTCAAGAGTCCAGCCCACAAAACCCTTCTCCGTGTTTGCATAAAGCTTGCACACAAGGTGGAGGCTTTCTCTTGGGATTTTTTTTATTTACATACATGTACTTATAACTCATACATCGCACTTACTGCCTGTTCACTTTCATTTCAGACAGCCAAACTGAAATAACTTTATTAATTAGCATTAATGATTTTCCTGACCCAGATTTTAAAGTCAAGATTTACAGTAAATATTAAACAGGGAGGACATAACTGGCTAACTTAGTTCTAAACATGCTCCTTATTCTTCTCACCCCATTTTTAGACCACAGTTCCTCCTCCTTTCACTCCCCTTCCATTATCACTTAGTTCACTCTATTTCAGCCTCTACAGTAACCATTATCTAATATATCCATTAGACACATATACATAGTTCATATATATATTAGATACTGCAATATATCTTATATCCTATATATTGAAAAGGTAAAAATACACCATTTAAAACAGTCAGGCCAGCCAACACTTTCTGAAGTCTTTCATTTCCACTTCTCAATTTCCTCCGGGTACTGTTTCTGAGCTCTTTAGGGAACTACCAGCGACTAGTTCTGCATCACAGACTGCTACTGAAATGAGTGTTATAGATCAAACCTCTGGGCACCACTGCCCTGCACGGTTTAATTTTGACTCTGGAGTCTATGGGAACGCTTAATAAGCATCAGCAGCCTATTTTCAGAGCATCCACAGACCAAACTTTCAGACCAGGCATAGACTAAACCTGAAGTGAAGGACAGCAGAAAACACCCAAGGATTATTATGCCATATAGCAAAGAACTTCATTCACCTCAAGTAATTAATTGGTCAGTACCAATGTTAGAAACAGCTGATTTTTAACAACAGTTGAACAGTGGTGATGCATTCACAGTTTACACAAATTCATCCTGTACCTGTTGGCAATCCCTCAAATAAAATGAGGCACAGCTGGCTTTAGCTTCCACGGGACTTGCCGCTCTAAGTATGGCAAAAAGTTATATCATGATTTGTGTCTGCAAATATTATTTACATACAGATATTATTTACATACAGAATTGATAAGTAAGTGAAGAGACCAAGGGAATTTTCTGTGCTCTTGTCACCATCCAGTGAAGCTACAGCAGAAGGACAAGGGACAGGTAATCTCTGCCCACCACACCTGCATGAGGGCAAGCTCAACCTAAACTTTCTTTAAAGGTCCTACATTTTACAGGTTGGTTTTGGAGGGGGATTGCAAAGTGGGGAGCGAATAGCATGATTTGGATTTGGGGCTTTTTCTGTTTGCGTTTTTTTTAATGAGTCACCTTAACAAAAGTTTGAAATTTGAATACAGAGAGAAGTCTGACTAAAATACTGTAACAAGCAAAATAGGCATACTGGAAATACACAAATCACTATAAATTACATCATGCTTTGATAAGGCACTTGTACAGATTTTTTTTTTTTCTCCTTTCATTATTAGTATTATTCAGTATTACAGCTCTTTCCAGGAAACTTCAGAAAAAGTACCTTGGTTTTACAGCAACACGTGTATCAAAACCTTTACCGCTGGAACCCCGTGACACAGCAACATAGTTGGAAGTCACCAATACCCCACACATACATTTGAACAACATTACAAGGTTTTATTTACTTTTTAATTTTTAATCCAACATAAACAGGGCAACGATTGGCCTCCAAATCTCTGGTCATGCCAACACCGTATTTAAAAACTCAGGTCAAAGTTGAGGAAAGGACAAAAAACGGAAAGAAGGCTTCCTGCAAGTCTTCATTTCAGGAGATAAATTTAAGATTGAGAAAGCTTTTGTCTAAGTACCTATTGTACTATTCCCATTCCAACCTGCCTCTGCTTGGCCAGGAAGCACAAGTGTTTCTGCAGCCACTGTTATAAAAAGCATTTCAGCCTACTATGACTTGCAAAACTAACAGCAACTCAGCTGCTAGGGAACATGATGGAAATAAAAAAGGATGTTGAATGTCTAAGTGACGCTGCAAATTTCTCGTTCCCGTATTAAAACCTCAAGGTTACCAAATGCTATTATCATTCAGCCTGGCCTAGGAGCTGTCTTCTTCTCTGAAGAGTCACAAGACAGTTTTCTCCAGCTACCACAGACTACAGCAGGAATTAACCTAGAAATTAGTAAACCCTCAATGCAAAATCCTGCAGATTAAAAACTGACAGACTGGCTTCTGGCAGTGGTGGTGCCCACAACTCTTCTTTAGGAGTCACACAGAACAGCTGTATTAGTTACAACCTCACTCCCTTTAGGGACCAGCTGGCTTTACTTTCTACCTTCCTACTTTCCCTTTCAAGTACATATTTGAAATAGAAGCAGATTATTGACATTGTTTCTAAGGCTTGACCTGCATCAAGCTCCATAGTGTGTGCCAGGCTATGTCAATATTTGTGCTTTTTCTAACTAATAATTAACTCTGGCCATATTAACTAGATAACTGCTAATATTGCCATTAACACATATAGTAATTCCATTAAGAAACATACCGGGGTTATGTCATATAGAACAAGCTGCTCACCAGAAACACAAACCTGCAACCATATGGCTACAAAAAATATGAATACTCAGAGGTATGAAAATCTCAAATACTGGGAAAACATTTTTAAGTAAGTCCCTCTTTAAAGAAAATAGACCAGGGGCTTTTTGTCTTACTGCTTGCAGAAGCAGATCTTATATTTTGTGGTTCTTTCTAATAAATTCACTTTTTAGAAGAGGTCATTGAGTAACGCCTGCTCCAAACGAGCAGAAGCCACTCAAACTTGAGGAAAGTACTCATCCAGCTGGAGCCCAGCATTTCCAGAAGAAAAAACTTGCACATTGCAGAAGCTCTTAAGGCTGTAGAGAAGCTTAATCTTTTTTGTTGTGTCTTTAAGGCTCCATGCAATTTTCCCCTTCCTCAAGCTAACCACAGAAACTCTAATGCTCTATTTTTGATAATTAAATGACTTCAATGCCAAGTCACAATAGCCCCTAAAAACAGCTCCCTTTACCAGAGTTCACTTTAATGCTCCCTTTAAATAAACTTACAGACTCTACAATACTCTAAAAGCCAGATGAAGTTTCTCCAATATTCTAAATATATGACTTTATATAAAAAGATGAGAAAAGCAAGAGACTCTCACAAAGTAAGACTTGCATGCTAGACACACAAACCAGAAACAATCCATTTACTCCCCCTCGACCTTCCTCGGCTAGACTAACTCAATTAGTTTCCCTAAACCACCAGACACTTGCCAGGATAACATATTTGTGTTTAATCATTCAAAAAGTGAAATACTATGCACTGTAATGTAACACTTTTTACGGAAACCTTCAGTTGAGCAACAGTTCCAGAAAAAAATTGTGAAATGAAGTAAAAAGCTGTCCAGAACACCATACTTCCACTCAGTTAATTCAAAAAAAAAAAAAAAAAAAAAAAAAAAAAAAAAAAAAAAAAAAAAAAAGAAGTTTCAGAACTAGGCAGAAAGTCAAGACCTCGTTTTTTAGCAAAGGAGAAGTGGCACATTTATAAACGCAGCCTGTTTGAAATAACTTCGGAATAACAACCATCACTGGGAAGTTATTGAATACCATCATGCCCTGGCCAGCAACTTGTGCTACACGCAGACCTCATGACAGAACGACGATAAAAATGCCAGGGCTAATTTCAACCACCGTGCCCAGCGCGCCGCATTAATCCAGGTATAGGGTAACCCAGGCTGCCGAAGGGAAAGTCGGGACAGAAACACGCACCGTGGGGCTGAGCACCACTGGGCAATTCCGGCTGACGCAGCGGTGCTGCGCGGAAAATCCGCACATGGATTTGGGGGACGCGCACACACACACGCGGATCGGGGCAAGGCGCACACTCGGGGGTCTGCGGAACGCACAGCCGCGGATCCAGCAGCGCGCACACACACAGGGATTTGGGGAACGCGCACACACCGCGGATGCGGGGACACGCACACACCCCGGCCCGCCGGCGTGCAGCCCGTACAACATGGCAGGTCGGCGGCGACGGCTCGGCCGGCCCCGCGGCCCGGGGAGCCCCTCGGGCCCGGCCGGGGCTGGCGGGAGCCTCGAGGCGACGGGCACAAGGAGAAAAAGAGAAAGTTTTCCCCCCTCCCACCGCGGCCCAGCGGAAAGTTACCGCTGCCCCCGCGCCGCCTCAGCCCCCGGCCCGCCAGCGCCGGCCTCCCCGCCCCCGCTGACAGCCCCGCGCCCCTTCCCCGCCGGCCGCGGAACGCGGCAGCGCCCGACCCGCGGCATCGCCTCGGAGACCCCCCGGGCCCGCGCCCCGCGGCGGTGACAGCCCCGCCGCCCTCACCTCAGGCAGGGACCGCGCTCCCCGGGGCGAGGAGCGGGCGGTGAAGGGGTTCGGGGGACAGCGCGCTCGGTGCCCGCGCCCTTATCTCATCCCAGCGGAGCGCGGCTCGCCCCCGCCGCCTCCCGCCGTGTGGGCGGCTCAGGCGGGATCCCCCCTCCCCTCCGCCGCCATCTTGGCTGTCACGGGGCGGGGGAGGCGGGCGGCGACCCGTGATCGCGGCGGGGCGGGCGCGGGACGGCGCCCGCCGGGTCCCGCGGCTCCTGAGGGGGAGCGGCCGTGCCCCGCCGCCCACCGGCTCCCTTCTGAGCGCTCCCCTCGCAGCGCGGGTCCGCCGCTCCCGCCTTTCCCCTCACGGAACGCGGCCCCTCCGCTCCCGCCTTCCCCCTCACGGAACGCGGCGCCGGCGGCTCCGAGCCGTGAAGGGGGGAGCGGGGCGCCCTGAGTGAAAGCGCCTAAAACACAGCGCGCAGACCATGGGCTCGGCTCTGCCTCTCCCCCACCTCAGCGTTTTAACCCGTACAGCATCTTTAATTTAAACAGGAATTAATCTCCGGCCCAAATAGGCCGGGATTTGGCTCACCTGCGGCGCCCGTCGCCTGGACCCGGAGGAGGTACTGGCTGTCTGGAAAACAAGGGATGAGAAAACCGAGGGATTTTCTGTAGGCTTGATGTAACCCGCAGCAGGCTGTTGCATCAAAGACTAGAAAAAGAACCCGAGACAAAAATAATCTTTTAAGAGCGTGCAGCTAAGATTAGTGCAGCGTGTCAAGATGTTGCTGAGCGCAACAGAACGAGTCCTCCTGCATGTACCCACACAGAAATAAATACTACTTTTCTGGCACCTCGTCCACTGCAACCCTGAATTTCCAAATATTATACCCAAGGTTCCGACCATACAATTTTGAGTTTGAATTCAGGCTTACCTCAATTCTGGATGTTCGGCTTGAGGGTTTAGATGTGGCTCGTTATAAAAGACATAAAATTCATTTGAAGTTCTGAATTTGTAAATACTGTGAATTTATCAAAACTGAACTGTAAATACTCAGATACGTTCAGACCCGCTCTCTTACTTTACCTCATCCCTCTGAAAATCTGACCAAATAGGAGGATATAAAAGCAAAAAATTATAAAATGGCACTGTTTCCCCCCCCATGTGCCTTTATTAATTAAATTGTTTATAGCAGAAATGCTGCTGCTCTTACCCGCCATGTAGGGAATGTGGTGGCTGACACAAGCCAGTGTCTACCTAGGCAGGAGCACCCATGTGCAAGCCTGCACATGCAGGCACAGCTCTGCGCTGCCAGGGTTGATGTTTGGGAGCTGAGTCTGTCTTGTTTTATTTATTTTTTATTTTTTTTTTCTCAACAGGCAGCAAACCGAGAAAGGAATGTGTCAGGGACTGTGAGAACCTTGCCCATTCCTTGTGTTTCTGCGTGAAATGCATTTCTAGCCACACCCGTAAAGAACTTGTCTCTCCCGACAATACAGAGTGGGGTAAGTGAGAGACCAGGAACCAGAATGTCACTTCACTACAGCAGGATGCTCTGTGTTGAGTAGCGTGTCCTTAAATTTTTTTGGTGTCTTGGTGGAGACTTTTCTAAATCAATTTCCGATTTTTTTAATCCTGGAAATGCTTTTCAAATAAATAGCAATACTGAAGTCCATCTTCTGGATAGTGTTAGTCATTTTTGATGTGCAAACTGTTCTGTGCTCTCTGCCTTTGCTCATTTTTCAGGTAGGCATAAATTTTAGGCTTCAGTGTTAACATTCATGATTAATGAGTCTGTTCCTACTTCTAAGAGTATTGTTACAGCTGCCTGTATACTGAGCAAAATCCCTGCACTAATGTATGAATAGCTTACTTTGCAGGGTATAAGTTCATAACCATTAAAATATTCTGGACTATTTCTAATGGAAACTCATTTTGAAGAAACAGAATTCTTAAATATTCCCTGGCACTTTTCATACTTTTCAGGTCTTTTATACGTAAAACGTTGTGTAGATGCCTTTGTTTTGCTGTTAATTTGTTTCCCTCCCCCATTTCTGTCCTTCTAGGACTATCTGCATTTAATTACACATTGTGTCAATGTCAACAAATTGCGGTCAGGGACGGGATTCTGTCTCTGCAAGGCCTGATACAAACACCGAAGCAGTTTCTGCCCCATACTGCTATCACAGCTAACAGTGCTTATCTCTGTCCTGTCTTTCTTGTTCTTACGTTTCCCCCTCCTTCCCACCCTGTTCCATCAAGCCTCTGCTGCATTCTCTCCCTGACCTACCTGCTGCTCATGCTCTTGGCTGTGGCACACTTTCTTCCCCACCAGCACATTTAATTGCAATGTTCCATTTCATTATTAGCTTGTCACCACCTTTATCAAGTCACCTTTCCTAACAAATCTCACTGCGAAGCTTTCCCGTGTAGCTCATCATCAATTTTCCACTTTAACGCTCTTCCAAAGCCAAGTGCAAAAGGGCCTATGAAAAATCCTGACTGTAGTTCTGTATTTATTTGTGAATCAAGAGCAGCATCAGTGAATAGTGCTACTGTACAGGCAGAGACAGATTTACTGTGTGCCCAGCTCCTGCCAGGCTCATTGCACAGAGATGTGTCTATGTGTCAGTCAGACAAAGCCTTTCCCTTCCCAGGGATTTTCGGGATCTCCGAGCAAGGATCTCTACTTGCACATGAAGACCCGAGCCCAAGATCATTAAGTCGCTGAAGTCTCCTTACTAATTCCAGTCAGTGTTGGATCAGATTCTTGTTGTGCATAGTAAGCTAATTACTCAAGTTAACAACTGCGTGTAGTGCAGGTGGGCAGGCACCAAGCACGATTAATGTGGGATTCTGCTGCCTCTCAAGTGCAGGGTGGAGCCCTGGCAGCCAGATTTAGCTTCCCCCATAGTGCAGCCAGAGAGACACGCAGGCTCAGCAACCACAGAACGATTTTTTTCCATGTTACAACCCCAAATTTCTAGCTTGTGGCACTGAAGTAATTTTCAAAGTCTGGTTTAGCTTATTTTAAGTACATTTTACACATGGGAAAACTCAAGCAAAGCAGAGGACAAGTGGCAGATGGTCAGTGACAGAGCCAGGAATAGAATGGAGAACTCTGCTGTCCCAGGACATGATTTTAAGAGACTTTGTCCCAGGACTGTGAGTTGACAATTTATAATTCATGGGGTTTCAGAAGTGCTTTAAAAAAAACTTTAAAAATGCAGCTATCACTATTCCCAGTTTTTCCTGGCAGAGGGTGGCTTCCATAAGCAAAACAATTTTAGTTCAGTTCCTTAAGTGTGCAGTTTGAGACTTAATCTGTTCACTTTCTCACCAGTTTTATGCCTTTTGAACTCGCTTGCCTATGCTGTGTGCACTGCTCATTTACCTCCACAGGGGAAGAATGAACCTCCAAGAGAACCCAACAATACCTTTCAAATACACCTATCTGTAACCTTGGTAAAAATAACTATGGGGGTAATGATAATGGATAATTATGAACTCCATAACTGGCAAAACAAGACTCTGCATTTCCGAAGATGAATTGCCTTACCCCGTCCAGTAACCCACTTTACGGTGCAGTAATGGATCTGCATCCGGGGGTTGTGCAATGAAATGGAGCCTTTGGCAAGCTGGAATCACGCTGGAAACGAAGCAACATCTTTGTGGGTTTTCTCATACATGCATATTTGTAAATCTGGAACTTATCCCTTTTGACATAAAGACACTGTCCCTGCTTGGAACGATTCAATTCTAGGACAGATTATGAAATAATAACGCATTTAAATATTATGGTGCAGTAGTACAACAGCACAATCACCCTTCCTGTTACTGATTCAAGTATAGTATCTCTGAAAAGCTTTTTGCACTCCAGAGAAACTACTGACTATGCATTATGAAACAGGAAATAGAATGTCATATATGTATTAAAAAAAAAAAAAGATTTTTCAGACCTTTCTGAAGGTAAAGTAATTACCGAAGCAGCTAAAAATATGGGGAAATTAAGCAAATATAGGCCCTGATCCAAAGGCCAATGAACTCAGCAGAAGCACTGGATTCTTGTGTGTCATGAATTACAATTCACAAAAGGAAATAAAGGATATTACTGTCTATGTGTAAGGATAAAGCCCAATTGTCTTGTTGCAGTATCTAGGCATTCCACTTGGATTAAATGAGATCTTTTTCTCCAGCAGGTAGAGTTTCTCAGCCAGCACATACTGCCAATATTTATGGGACAGTTTGTGGTCCCAAAAGCACAGAAATGCCGGGAAACAAAAAGGAAAGAAAATGTACCCAAGGAGGAGATCCAGCTGCTTCCAAGTCATTTCTATAAATAAAAATCTGATGCAAACTCATTATCATTTCCCTTTCCAGCACCGATTTGCTTCCTTAAGATTTCAGAGTGTGCATCTGAGGACTTCGGCTGCGCGACGTAAAGTTTCCCTCGGCAGCTGCTAAAATTATTCACAAGGCACTGCAGCATGGCAGCAGCTATCAGCTTTGGAATGGTGAGAGGGGCAGGGGCTGGCCTTTGCTGTGAGTCGGGGAGAAAACAGTGAAGCTTTGCTTGGCTGTGTTGCTTCGGGCTGAGGTGTCAAGCAAGTGATGCCATCCATACCTCTTGTCCTGTCGTTAGCGGGCAATCAGCGTGTACAGCTGGAGCGCATTTCTGGAATGGCTCTTCCCGTAGACTCTGGAATCTCCCAGACAAATATTTGCAGCCCATTTTGTGAGCACGGGACAGCAGAAGGGTTGCTTGAGGATGGCCCAAATCCTAATGCATCTACCGAAGCCAGCTTGCTGTCTGTGCCAGCACTAACCTGGTTTAAGTATTGCTGTCATCAGTAATGCCAGATAACAAAAGCTGCTCTTTGTGGAGTAATATCAGGAAGGAAATTGTGCATGCAGATTCGCCAGCAAAAATAACAGTCTGGGGCTGTAAATGTACACACTGATACTGCTGGTTTGTTGCTATTTTCAGCAGCTCCTGTTCCCTCAGGGGTGAGAGGACTTAACTGCTATCCCTGCTGTTCATGCATCAGCCTTAAAGGTTCCATGTGGATGGATGCCTGCTCTTTGGCCCATCTGGGGGTGATTTCTGCAAATAGCCGTTTTCCTTTGAATCACTGTTCAATTCATCACCAGAGCCACACCACATGATACTGTGGGGCCGTAGAAAACCACTTTCCTTCACTAGAGATTTCTAGTGAAGATTTCTTTATTATTTGCACTTTTATTCACCTTCAAATCGTGCCAAGGCCAAGCAATTGTATTCCATGTAGCTAAACCTTCCCCACAGTTTTGCCTGATGGGGGTACTTCAGGCTCTAAACTCCTGTGTAGTCCTGCTGTTTAAAGTTTTTGTATTTTGTTCTAGAGATTGCTTATATTGTGGTGGGTGAAGTATATCTATCACTTAACCACTTCTCAGGAGTACTATTAGGCTTAATTAATGTTTGTAGAACACTACTGAGATTCTCGAGAGAAGCAGCTATAGAAGTGCAAAGGATTATAATTAATTTAAAACTAATTTTTGAGTAAACGGCTAACAACACTTAAGCTGAGATTCTCCAAGTAAAACTTATTTATTTGATTCTTAGACAAAAACATTCAGAAGTCTGGGTTCTACTTACTACTACCAGTGTATGATGCATTTTGATTTTTATTATCCTTCAGTATCCTTTGATATATCCAGGCACACAGTACACCTTGTTTTAGTTCAGGAAATACTGCCCAACACATGTAAGTCAAGTTAAAATCAAACTAACAAGGTAACTAAATTAATAAACTCAGAGACAATCCCCAGCACCATTTGCCTTTAGTATAGTAAGTGTTTGAACCATAAAGCATGTAATGAATATTATGGAATAATTTCCATATTTATTTATAAGACATCTCATTTACATAAATAGTCATTATCTGGAAATGAAATCAGATCATTAAAATTCTGAAAACTGATTGAGATCAGTCAAGATGTGCCAAAGAGATTTGCTAAACTCCCTGTTTGAAACTGTTCTGAGACAAAATCTCTTCTCCCAAACAAGCTTAAACAGGACTGTGCTGTGGAAATCCAAGCAGTGCTTCATGCACATGACATCATCACACAGAACGGTTATTTTGTACGGTGAGAAAACATTGGGTCACTCTTCTCACTAACTGTCATGGAGAGTTTCCAAGGGACTGCATCTGACACATCTGCACTGAAAATCTGACCCAGATTGTAGCTGAAGTTCTCATAACACAGATTTCTGCATTTCTGAGATTCTGTAGCACGTCAAAATTATCATTTCTTTCAAAATACTTTTAATGCTTACAGTATCTTTAATACTTTCAAAGTTTTGCATCTAGTTAGAGAATACTCCATGCAGAAAAAAAGAGAAGAAATGGCACTCTTGTGGCACTATTTGCAAGCTGGCTTGACCACTCCTCAGTTATTAGTTAGTTACAGATATTAAAAATGATGTCCTGTGTGTCACAAAGAATACAAATACATCTCTGGTCCTGCTGTCAGTGCTTTTGCCTTTCAAGGCCCAGAGTGCTCTCTGTTTGATTCTTTTTAGATAGAAATAAACTCGCTTTTTTTATTTTTTTAAAGCTACAACTACAGAAGGTATTTTTAAAAATTTGCAATTGTCCTGAAAAGTCAGACCTGAGTATGACATTTTTCAGTGTGAGATACATCTTTGAAGTGCAAGTGTAAGCCCAGAGTAAGGCAACACACCACGACCTACCCTGTTTGGATGATTCCCTTACTAATTCCTAGAGAATGGAAGTTGGCTCGAGTACTGAGTCATGAGGATTTCATCTCAATACAGATATTTTTAGTATCTGTTATTTTATCTTGGGTACTTTTGAAATCTGTATCACTGCCCAACTCCTCTCCTAATTATCTGAAATTCTTTTCTTCGGTAACAGCTTTGGAATGTGCCCTTCTACTATTACAAATACTGGCTGCATGCGATTGGGTCCGAACTGCTCATCCATCGATTGGGTCAGGTAAGAGTGCTCTTGTTTAAAGCCTCAGCAGCTGCTGAGAAACCAGCAAACAGAGGAGCAACACTGACTCTCACGGTGAGTCACTGTGAATATAGGTCAGCCCAGGCTCTGCCCGTTGCTGAGCTCTCAGAGGGTTGGCTCCAGGTTACTTGAAGGAGCCCCAACCTCAGCAGCTCTCCCCAGAAAATTCTGTTTGTGTTCCTTTGCCATACAGCACTGCCATTTCCATGGGGGACTTCAGGGCAGATGAACACTTTCTTAGCATCTGAGCCAAAACCAAGAGCTGAGGAAGGACGGGAGGGAAAACACAAATCACCTTGAGAGTAAAATACACAACCTGTTTAACCCAATTTGTGCCAAATAACGTTATAGATCCACTCAATCTCAGCCACTTGAGGTCCAAAATCAATGTGCTAGGAGCAGAAGAGGGAGGGTGATGTATCTGCTCTGATTCGTACCTGGGGGAGGCCCTCTCCTGCAACAGTCAGGGGCTCTAAATAATGAGGTAGGCAGAGAGAACTGTGAATTGATTATTAATTAAACTGCTTGATCACCTCCTTGGAAAATGCATGACCAAATGTTGATGCACAGAAAGTAATTTACATAACCAAGTTTGAATTTGACTCATAATACAGTACAAAAGTACCTTAATAAATGGCAAATTTAAAAAATCACACTCTGACTCTTGATACAAATAAAAGAGTACTTCCAGTATAAATAATGAGATGGGAGGAAATGTCCTTGGCAAGTCAATTTGTTCCATGCTGCTGATGGTTCCTGTTAGTGACAAGGATTTTTTTTTTTCAAGAAGGAAACAATGGAAAACAAATGCAAAAGCATTTACCAGAAGGCCAAGCAATGGCAGCTTTTCCAAAATGTCAAGTGTGCAGAATAGAGTCAATTTAAAAGAGAATTAATTATTTAAACTGAATTAATGTGACTACAATGAAGCCCTGTTAAGCCATCTCATCCATCCCGCTCCCAACTGTGCTACCCCTCACAGTCCAAGTCTAAATACTGTGACCTCAATTTTCAAACACTTCGAACAAAAACTATCTTACCCAGTCATAGTAACAACAGGTTGCTTTTTTAATGCATTAACTGTATCTCTTCCAGGACCTCACCCACAGAATTGTGCTCACCTTCTCCAAATTCCCAACTCATATGAATTTGACTTCTGGGTCCCCTTTTCCCCTCTTTTCCTCTTTCATCTTCATACTTCTTGTGTTTTCCTAGATGCTTCAAGCATTTTCTATCACTGCATTCTTCAGATCATCCTTTGCCTGCAAGTCTGCCCTTTGCGTAATATCTTAATTCCAACAATTATTCTCTTTTGATTCATGCATTGCTTTGTCCTTGCGTGTCTTTGGGGACAGGAAGGTGACTGAATTTTAGGTCTCCAGCTTTCATATGTAGGCTCATTTTCTCAAAAGAATGTCCACACCTACTTCCCCTGGAACCAAGTGTCCCAAAGGGCTCCAGTTCCTCCTGGACTATGATGTTGCAATACACTGAATGTCACCTCTGGAAGGAATACTCTGTGCCCACCGTTTGCATTTTCCAGGTCAATGTGAATTTGCAATGCTATGGACAATTTAAAAGTGCAATGATTATCACCCAGTGCTCTTCTTCCTGGATAGTGTTACATGAAATGTGGCCACTGTTCCTCTTTTGTATCCCACAGGAATATCTATAACCATGTCTACCAGTGATAAGTCAAAGCTGTAACTTTTTGTTTCCAGTTTCAACATGGGCAAAGGAGCCACTCCCAAATCCATCCTATTCCGCTACCCTTTAAAGCAAAACATCTGGGCTAGAATTTACATAAAATAATTCCCTTATTTCTTATCTTTCATGGAGGAAAAGAACTCCCATCTAAAAAGTAATGAACTTAATTGCCCTGGGTCTTGACTCTATTGGGAATGCATATTAATTTAAATGCATCAATGTAAAAATCAGTCTCATTAAACTATCTCAAAGCCCTAGAATAGATGGAGCACTCCATTAACACTTGCATGTAATCACTCATATTAAAGTTATAATTTGCAGGAGCTCATAATGAATATAAACAGGAATTAAAACTGAGCTGAGGTGTAAGAAAAAGGATTAGTGGCAGTGATATTTAAATTGAAAGTTAAAAACTCTTCTGGAGCATTTACAAGGCCTTGGAAAAACACAGTTGGCTGGATATACTATTCTTTATTTCATGGTGTATTAGAAACAATGTATAAAACATGAGCACACCAAGGCCAAATGAACATCTTCACTGCAGAAATGTATTTATTAAGTTATTTTATACGCTGTCATTTTCGTGTCGTGCGAGGGGAACGACTGATGTACATATGGAAAATTTTGAGCGGGTTCTTAGAAACCATAATATTTTCTTGATCATTCATAACCAAATACATAAAGAACTCTTCAGCGTATCACTACGGCACGGCTTGTACAAGATCTCCATAGCTACCCTTGGCACAACAAGCACAAAGCCAAGAGCCTTTGCAGGGCAGATAAGCAGACAGGAAGCGAGTGAACATCTGCTACAGCTTTAGATGGTTTTGCCTTCAGCAACCACTGAAAAACGTCAGGCTCTGCATTCCATGTCCTGCTCGCTTGGCCTTTGACACCACCAGCTGTTGGACAGGAGATGTAAAATGTTATACCTACAGAAAGGGAGGTGCATTATTTTCTAAAGGACCTTTGGGATATTTAATGGCATTTTTTTTCTTTCCATTCTCTGATGACTGGAAACACTGGATAGCAGAATCTGCATGTGGAGTTACTTCCTGAAAGTCAACCACTTCCTATTTAACAACTATTTTTTTTTTTTCTAAGGTTCTGTTTTCCTTTCCAAACCTGCTTTGTTTTATTTTGTTTTGTTCTGTTTTAAACACCAAAACAATTGCCCCATATACTGAATAGTAATTATATTCATCATAATCATTGTAAGGAAGCCATGTGCTTCCCTGGATCGGGGCTGGGGCTTCCAGCCCAGGCAATCTGTCTTCTTGGAGCATAGCAACATTTCTATAACATGGACAGCCAAGGAACAGTTACACAAAATAAATATCAAACAATTTAGTGCAAACCCTTTCTTTGTTTAAAGCAAGAGCTGTCGAACATGATGTTTTATAAAGGAGCTCAGCCAAATAAGGCAGATTCTCTCCTCATGTGTGTGGAGAAAATCTCTGCTCCAGATAGTTCAGCAATTCTCCACCACAATGGTATTTTCATTTGCATGGAAAACTACTAACAGAGAACAACTGACAGCAGCATATTTTTAGGATATTGCGGCCCCTGCATCTTTATGTACTTCCTCTGAGATTGTAATTTTGTCTAGGAGATTTCAACAGTTGTGATGAAATCGGATTTAGCCATGTATGGTAGATCCTGCAGCTCTGACACAATGACATGAAAAGGGGGTTCAGAGTAACTACAAGAAAGAGGAAGACACTACTCCAGAGTTATGTAAATGCAACTGAGAAGAGAATTTTGCCCAGAAATTCTATGTTCTGTGCTTTGGAGTTCTATACATTTTTTATATGTTCTATTCTTAAACTGCAGATGGATGCTGTTTTGCCAGAAAATACTTGAAACACAAAGATGACTTCAAATATTTGGAGGAGTCATGTTGCCACTCAAAATACAGAAGCATCAAGTAACTGTCCTGGTGAGATCATAAAAGCAGACACAGAGTGATCAAAGAAGAGAATACAGGACTCTTACTCCATTCCTAATACAAGCTATTTCTCTTTTTAGGACCAGGAGCTTACCTGGCACAGAGATATTCCGATGGTCTACAAGTACAGTAGCTGAGTACCTGAGGGGACTACTTTGTCAGCATTTATTTACTTAAATATAGGAATAGTCATAAAGACAGTGGATTTAACCCTTGAGACTGACAAATGATTGATTTACATTATTATTGTATAATGGAATCATAGAACCCCAGTATGGTTTGGGTTGGAAGGGACCTTAAAGATCATCCAGATTGAACCCCCTGCCATGGGCAGGGGCACCTTCCACTACCTCAGGTTGTTCCAAGCCCCATCCAGCCTGGCCTTGGATCCTTTCAGGGATCCAGGGTTGGCCACAGCTTCTCTGAGCACCCTGTGCCAGGACCTCCCCACCCTCGCAGGGAACAATTCCTGCCCAATATCCCATCTACCCCTGCCCTCTGGCTGTGGGAAGCCATTCCGCCTTGTCCTCTGCCTCCAGGCCTTTGTACAAAGTCCTTCTCTAGCTCTCTTGGAGCCCCTTTAGACACTGGAAGGGGCTCTAAGTCTCCCCAGAGTCTTCTTCATACTGAACATTCCCATCTCTCCCAGTCTGGCTCCAGAGCAGAGGGGCTCCAGCCTTTGCAGCATCTCTGTGGCCTCCTCTGGACTTGCTCCAGCAGCTCCAAATCCTTCTGCTGTTGTTCCCCAGGGCTGGAGGCAGCTCTGCAGGTGGGGGCTCACCTGAGTGGGGCAGAAGGGCAGAATCCCCCCTCACCTGCTGCCCTCACTGTGGGATGAACTCAGGACATAGTGCCCTTCTAGGCTGCTCTCTTTTTACCTTCTGCATTTTGCAGGGAACAGAATTTTTTAAACTATATTATTATTAGAATAATTAAATAGCTGTCTTGAACTGTGTGCACATTGCATTTAACCAGCTTGAAAGCAAGCCAAAGCTTGAAGGAATTTTTAGAAGAATTGTAGAATCAATACATCAATTCCCATTAATTTGGTGTCAGAGGAAACAAATGCGTACCTGTCTGAAACGTGTGCGTTCCCTGCAGAGAGGTACTAAAATAGGCATCTTCTGTCTCCCTGCCTTCCCTGTGCCCTCCAAACATCAGAAAACAGGATCAGAAAGAGGGAAACCCAGACTGGCTGCAAAATACAATGAAAACACTTTTATTAACCCAGTGTCCTGGACAAGTTATGCACTCTGCCACATCGAAGCCGTCGCAAGCTCTACCCCATCCACTGCACTGAGTTCCTTCTTTCTCCCCTGATGCTCCAGTCCTTCCCAAATATATTTCCTTTCCAGGGCTGAGAATATCTAGGCAAGCTGAGGTGAAACTCCATTCAGTCCGTCACAGCCATAAGATGTAATTCTGCACTGCAGTGAGGCAATATTAGTGACTAATCCCATTTGAGAGCGCATTTTAAACCAGCCAAAGTTCTGGATCAGTCCAAGCTCTGGAAAATGTGCTGTGCTGCAAGCATCTTGCACATCTTGCTCACTGCACAGCTGGTTGCTGAGCAAATTCTTGTCTCAGGAGGTTTGCTCAAGCACATGAAACATATTTTTAGCATCCCTAAGGTGTGAGTACTCCCAGAGCTGAGAGTGCAACCTGGCTGACAGAAGGTTTCCAGAGGAAGGTGCAGGAAAGAGGCAATGGGTGATGAGATTACCCCCCACAGAAGGAGACTTCTGCTAGGAATATCAACACATCTTTTCAGTCTCTCATTGTGACTGTTTGTGCTTTCATCAGATTTTCCATTTGCTCCTTCAGCTGGGACCAGATGGCTCCCACACATTATGCCGTGAATCATGGCAAGGCTCGAGGTGTTTGTTGTGTGTCACAGCAAACACAGGCGCCGGACCAGGTTAAACTCCCTCACAGCCAGCATATGGTGCACCCTGCACAGGGGTGGGACTGCAGCAGGAACCTGCAGATACACGCCGTGGAAGATCTGAGCATCCTTTTCTTGCAGGAAAATGACCGCCCTACCTTGAGCCCAGAGAGCGGGGAAGGGAGGCAGTGCAGTGACACATGGCAGGGGACAGATGCTCGGCACTTCCCGTGATGCGCAATGCCTGACGGCAAGGAGTCCTGGTGGGCCAAGGACAAGAGGCTCTTCTTCCCCCTCTGATTTCCCCTTGCAGTTTGTGATTAAACTGTTGCTGACACCTTGCCCAGTGCCTGTTTGCAGAGCCAATAGCCCTGAGCAGGACTTCTGGCCATGAAACACCTACTGGAAAAAGAGACAATCTCATTGTTTGAGAGCGTCGCTGCCTCTGGCATTTGTTAAATAGAAAACAAAACAGATTTTCTCCTCACTTGCCTCGCACAGATCTGGGGTAGATTCAAGCTGTGGCAGCCCTGTGAAATTAGAGTGAACAGGAGGAGTGTTTGCAAATGCAATGGCCCCTGTTTGGGAGGGCAAGGCTGGGAGGATTACACAGAATGTGATTTGTGCTGCAGTTACAAGACCATAAAAATCACCCTGCAGTTCTCTCTCACTGAAATACTGCATTTCTGAACACCAAAAACCACTGGAATAATGGAAGATGCTTTTTCAATACCTAGGAGATATCTGGAGCTCAGTGCAAGTAACAAACCTGGAGGCAGAGGAGGAATGTCCTGGATAGCACATACAGTATGTACTCTCCAGATCACACCATGGAGGAGCAGCCAAGCAGCTGGAGACTGTCCAATAGCCACACTCCACCTCAAGTATTTTCTGAGATGAGAAAATCACCCCTTGGCTGTTTTTCAGCTTGTTTTTCTTGGTATTATTTTCATGCCCCCCGTGCTGGGAGTGACGAGGCACCTTGTGAGCGTGTGCTGTGCTGGCCTTTGCTGACAATCAGGGGACACCTGTCAGGGATGGGGACAGCCACCAGGAATGTCACAATCACAGCCTGTGCCGAGCAGCTCCCAGGAAGGTTAACACGTGTCGCCACCACCTTTGAGGTCAGCGTTGGCCTCGCTTTAGCAGTCCTAAAAATAGATGCCCAAGGTTGACTGAAAAGAGGATTTGGCTCGGCTGGATCTTGTTTAGCATTCCCAGGAGAGGAAGGCAGATTCTTTTCCCTTTTTCTCTTCCAGCCTGTAACCTTGAGTTGGTCTCTGTGGGAAACATTTGTGGCATTTGTCAAAAGCGCTGCCGCTGTGAGCCGGATGTCCTGCTGTGTCACACAAACCACACGTACACGTCTCTTCAACCTGCAAACCCAGACCTAATTCCACTAAAGCCTCCAACTAATTCCTGACTGGCAAAACTAGGGAAAAACCCAAACAAACCTTGAGCCTAATTGCTTGAAAACAGTAGGACACCTAGTGGCTTTATAAGGAATATCTTTGGGATTATCAGCAACATTTTGTCATTTTCTTGGCAAAACCAGCTGTGAATATATTTATAGAGGAATCACTGAAATATCAGGGTTTCTATTTGATAAATTAATCTTGTTATAGCTGTTACAGCCTTCAGTTTTCCCGAAGAAGCTATTGCAAGCTATAGAAAACCCGAAGAGCATTGCTTGAATGACCTGAAGAAAAATTATTGTGGAAAGCTGGATGGTTCCCAAGGTCTGGGAACAGGAGGAAGGATATTCTGCCAGATCAAAGCCATCCCAGTTGTTCCATCTGACAGCTCTCTAATGATCTTAATGAGCAAAGTTTTACAGTCTCAGTCTGGCTCCCAGTACAATCGTGCAGCTCCACAACAACGTGGCCATGCTGAGCGCAGCCAGCCGGCCCCGCTGGTTGTTTCAGCAGAGAATGACTTGGCCACAGAACCCAAAGTGCTTCTTCATTCCCCAGGGCTGATCTTTTGAATCCAAATTAGAAGATGATGGGCCACATAACGCCTGCGCTGCTGTCGCTGCGTTTCCCTGGTACCGACTCCAACATCAAGCGAATTTTGACCCTAGGTAGGGAATAAACCCCTCTGGCAGGGTGTGCAAGAGGAAGAGGATTTTGAGTGATGATTCTATGAAATTATATCTTGGCCTGCAATTATCCTGGGGCTGCCAGGGTTATCTTGCTAGTGTCTCTGGAGGCAGCAGACACAGACAAAGACATGAGTGTTGAGTCCAAAACGGATTCAGGAAACTGATGACTTCATTTTGACAGTCATCACAAGGAATGCCAAGTCATTGAGTCTTGCATTCAATTCTTGTTCCCAAAACACACTGAAAATTTTCTTTCCTTTCTGCTTACCATAATATTGTCTTAGTGAAAAATGTCTCCAGAAGATAGTTAATTTTTCTGTTGCCTTCCCACTCTTTCTGCAGTGCTGCAGGGATTCCTAAAGAACAGCAAAACCAGAATGAGATTTGATTTCGGATAAAAGATCTGTTCAGATGCAGGCCTTTTTTTTTTTTATTCCAAGTTCAAGGTTAGGAAAAGAAAGGCTGATTTAGAAATGAATTTTGATTTGGTCTATTTCTTTTTATACCTTTTCTTCTTAGACCTGTAGAAATCAGATAGGACATACAGGTGATGGAATGCAAATGAGTTATCAACAGAAAAATTCATATTATCTCCATGTATTTTCATTATACATGTGGCATAGAATTACGTGAAAAATAGAGTCCTTGTATGTTGTAAACCTTTTAAATTGGTCTAGGGTTTTTAAAAAGAATTGGTGGTGGTGTGTTGTTGTTTTTTTTTTTTTTTTTTTTTTTTTTAATTTCTGTGGATGGGCTTTATATTTGAAGGGGTTTTTTTCTGACTGACATGTCAAACTGGGGATAGTGCATGCTAAGAGCACACTTTCCTCTAATTTAGCAGCTGGATTGTTAGGAAATTGCAAAGTATTGATTGAATTTTCCCCTTAGGAAATATTTCTCCTCTGATAAAACACAGTTCTGTGGCTTTGGTTTTGTCCTTCCTGCTTTCTGCCGTGGGGAAGCCAGGGGCTGCTTTTATCCAGGAAATGGGAATTTGGGTCAACAGCCCTTCAAGGACAATTTTGAATTACTGTGATTTCCAATTCCAAATCTTCTCTGAGCTTTGAAAAGAGATGGATTTGCAAAGTCTGAACAGGGATTTCAGAGCCAGAAAAGATTTTTTTTTTTTTTTCCCTGGGATCAGCAGCAAATACTGGCCATGGCCATCCCTGTTTCGCATTCTGCCATTACCACCAGTGTGCTCTGCAAAGACACCTTGACCTTGTTGTGGGAATGCCACAACCGTCAAAGATGGTGGTGAATTTTCCACTTCATTAGGCCAGGATTACTCTGGGGGATCTCAGGAGTTGGTGGGAAGAGGGAAGTGGAGAGTGAAGTGAGAATTGGGTGCAGGGAGAGCTTGATGCACAGCGCCTGGGGCTGAGAGCTGAGAGCTGAGAGCCCTGACACACATCTGCACGTTAATGGTGCTGGGCCCTTATTGGCAGCTGCTCTATGAATTTCCAGAACAGACCCATAAATACGCAGTTATGACTGTGACCTCTGCTTCTTTTCTTCGCTAAATTGAACATCCAAGGCCCAGCTGAGTATCATTCCTTGTCTCTGCTCCAGTTGCTTGGGACGTGCTGCCTCTGCAAATGGTTCTGCCTAAGTTAAGGAGTTATGGGAGCGCGCTAATTCAAGGTTTGCCGTGAATTTAGTGCTCCCGCAAGGATGACACTAATGGCAATTAATGCAGCAGAAGTGCCAGTGCTGAGTGACTGTTCTCACATTAAAAGCTGTCAGTTGGAAAGCACACAGTCTCTGTTATTCCAGGCCTGACCTCTGCTTTCTGGCTGTGTTTCCTGCACACGGCAGGTGTCCCAGGACATCCCATCACTGCAGGGAAGGAGCAGAGCAGCCCAAACCAGCCTGTGCTGACAGTGACATTTCCTGAGGGTTTGGATATTTTCCTCTGGGGCTTGAGCAGCAACAAAATTAACCCAGGACTGAACAGGATATAAGACTTTAATTTCTGCAGTTCCTTGCTAGTTCAATGCTCTCCTCATGTCCTGCCCTATTGATTCCTGTTTAGACACAGCTTTTTTCTACTGTTTCAGTTTTCACCATGAAGAATCTGATTTTAAATGATCAATTGCATTTAAACACGTTTAGCTAGAAGTAGTCCCTGCTGCTGCTCAACTCCGTAGCAATCTGCACAACTTCTCACATTTTGGTAAAAATCATCAGTAAAAATGCTTTTGCTTTATAATGGCTGAAGTTCAACAAGTGACAGTGGTGCAGCAATGTGGGGGATTGTGGTTTTTTACCTCATCCAGAACAGACACTGTCCTCACCCTATGCCCTCAAGTCTTGCATAGGGTCAGTTCCAGATGAGGAACATCTGCAATGTGGTGCAAGAGGAAGTAATGCTTGTGCACATGAAAGATGTAAATAAAGGGTGTTTCTAGGCTCACAAATACAATCCAAGGTGTGAAAAGAACAGCTCTTACCAGAGGATAACTAAAAGTACTTAATCGGTGTTATTTTAAGGGGCTTTAGCACTAACAACAGTTCTGGAGGATGAAACCATGTCTGAGAAACATCAAGTGAAAATTAACAGCTTTTTAACATCAAAGTTCAATGGACAAGTGCAAATAGGATATGAGATGGAAACCTGAGCTCCTGAATTATAAATATACCCAGCCTCCACACAGACAAGTATCTGTTATCCATTTGACGTACTACTCAATACCAGAGGATTGAGAAAGGTGGCAGGAGCAGGATGAGCATTTTCAGGCTCAAGATTTTGTGTATTCTGGGTTTTGCTGGAGATAAAAAGGATCAATCCAAAGACAACACAGATTCTTATAGACCTCACCACTGCACTACCCCCTGTGAGGAGCTGGAGGTGCAGGGCACATCAGAGGCTGGCAGCAGGATGTGGGCGAGCACAGACCGCGATGCTCCAATGTCACACGATGCTCCTGGAGAGCCTCTGTACTCCTGTGCTGGGACACACTGTGCTCACACATCAGGTGTCTTTGTTACCAATGTTTTGTTTTCCTCACTGGAAGCTCTGAGGCAGCATGAACTATTTCTCTTTAAATGCAGAGGATCACGTCCTGGTTCATTATGGTGCCAGCAACGGTAACTGATGCTCAGCACTGCTGTGGTGCCTGGGGGTTACTTTCTTCACACAGGAATGATGGCACAGCAGTGATGGCAAACATGCTGCTGCTGAGGGCAGGCTGGTGGGAAAAGAGCAGTTTTAAGGGATTCAGTTTAATCATCTGGACACCAGCGCTATTTTTATCCTCTGTTGTTTAGATCTCAAGCCTGCACCAGGAGAAGCTGATGGCAAAGTTGGCGTCTCCCATGGTGCAGGGACAGACAAAGGGGAACCGGACAACCTTTTGGGAAGGGAGAAGCAGGGTGGCCACTGGGAAAGGGGCCTGTGCTCGTGGCTTCTTTGTACCTCATGAGCTGAAAGGGCTCGTTGGCTTCTCGATCCCTCCACCACAAACTCGTATGCCCCTTTCAGCTCAGTTCACAGGAGGGATCTGTGAGATTTTGAAGGGCTTCCCACCAACCCACCCCAAACTCCTCTGTGCTTGTGGGTGGCTTTGGGGCGAGGCCAGTGCCTGCCCATGGAGGCAGGAGAAGGGCACCCACCCCGTGATGGGGGTTAAAGGCAAGAGGTGAGGTGGGATTGTCACAGTGTGTGAAGAGAGGAGGAGCATGCCCATCCATCACTCGGGCACCGGAGTCCGGGGAGCTCAGTGTGCTCATCCATCCCTTGGGCACAGGGACTCACCTGGGCACTCCAGAGAATGCCCGGGCATCGGTTGGGCTCACAAAGCCGAAAAGAAAAAAACGAAACGAGGGAAGAAAAGGTTCAGGTTCCACCGAGATTTGAACTCGGATCGCTGGATTCAGAGTCCAGAGTGCTAACCATTACACCATGGAACCACTCTGCCACCAGCCCCTCCCGGCCGCCTTTAGTCCCTTCCACCGCTGCCCCGTCGCAGTGCGGCCGCTCTCTCTGGGAGTGCCGGAGGCGGTAGCTGTGTCGGTGCTCGGTGGCCCGCGGGGGCCGGGCGGGACCCCCGCCGCTTCAACCCCGCTGAGGGCGCGGCCGCGGCGCTGCCCCGGGCGCGGTCGTGCGGCGGCGCCGCTGCCCCGGAAGCGCCTGTGGGCGGGCGGGCGGAGCGCGGAGGGCGGAAGCGCTGCGGCGGCTGCAGGGAGGGTCCGGGTCCGGCCCCGCTCCGCTCCGCTCCCGGTCCCGCTCCTCCGCCACCCGCCATGGGCACCCGCGACGACGAGTACGATTATCTCTTCAAAGGTGAGGCGGGCAGGCCCCGGCGGGCGGGCGGGAGAGCAGCAGGGCCCGCGGGCGGGGCCGGGGCCGCTCCCTGACGCGGGGCTCGGCGCGCTGGGGGAGCGCTCCGGGCATCGCCGGGCCCCGCTGGGGTGTCCCTCCCTCACCCCGAAATGTCAGCTTTGGGCAGGGGTTGGCAGCGGGGATTTGGTGTCAGCGCCGGTCCGAGGCTGCCCCGGGCACAGGCTGAGGCGGCGGCCGGTCTGCGGGGCGGCGAGTAAAGATCGCCAGGAAAGATGCCCAGGGCTGATAAGGACTCGTCAAGGTTGATAAGAACCCTCTCCAGCTGTTAAATGGAGGTATAGAGTGGGTGAGATATACTCAGCGTTGGTAGATGATGCGCTAATTTAATCAAGTAGCGCGAATTGGTGCCTTCTGTGTTCAGAGCCCTTGAGGAGTGGAATGTCCCTGCTGTTCCACACCCAGAGATCATAAAATCCTCATGGAACCGTGGAATGGTTTGGGTGGGAAGGAACCTTAAAGATCCTGCCGTGGGCAGGAACACCTTTCACTATCCCAGGTTGCTCCAACCTGGCCTTCATCTCTGCTGGCTCCCACAGGGAAGGGCAGGAATACCTTGTTTTCCAGGGCTGATATCCCTCCAGTCTGCAAGTTGGATTAAAACGTTCTAGGTTGTGCTTAAATACTCAATTTTCACTCTCTGCAGAGTAAACCACCAGCCTGCCGGACAGGTTCAATGTAGCCCGCTGTGAAATGTGTACAGAAGTGCCAATGTTTTGAAAGTTCACTATCCAGTTTTTTAAATCGCACTGAAAAAGCAAGCAAAGTAGTTTAAAAAAAGTAGTTGTTTATTGTGATATGTATTGTAAATTTGAATTTAGGGTTAAGAGCATTGCTTGTTGTGTTGTAATGATGCTTGTTGTCGTGAAGGTAAAGCAAGACATTGACTTTTTTTTCTTGTACTCTTAAGCTCCTGTAATAACTTTGAGGAAATTACCTTATTTTTATTGTTGGCTGTTTTATCCAATTGTGTGTGGAAAGTGACATTATTTCTCCTTATAAATCAGTCACCTGTACTGCTGTGGAAGTCAAATCAGGAAGTTCCAGGACAGGCTCTTTTCTCTGCTTGCACTGGCAAGGACCTTGCTGACCACTGGTTTAATGGCATCAGGCAGTGTTATTTTAGATATTTGTGTGCAGGTTATCAAAGCCATTGAATTTCTCTTGTTCATGCAGTTCTGTCAGTGGGCTTGTAATTAATGTTTTAGCTGTGAAAGCCCTGGGAATATCCGTAACACAGGGTTTGTTGGGAGAGCTCCTATCTTTCATTTGGCCTGCTTCCTTTTATAGTTGAGAAAAAAATAAAGTTGGCATCTAGCTATAGGGAGAAGTGCAAAGCTGATTTAATTGATTGCCTTTGCTAAAGCTTTTTCTGTTTAGCTTGGTTTATAGAAGCTGTTGGGAGTACAGGGAATGCTGTGAAAATGCTGTGAAAGATAAATGATTTGGGTTTTTCCAGGCTAAAATGGACTGCAGGAAGTTGATGCAATGTCACTTAACTGGGATTGATGTGGCAGCTGAAATAACACAAAAATGCAGAGTAATAAAATCGTGGAAACTTTCATAACTTCCCAGAGGTGATGGTGGTTCTAAACAAGCTCTCACCACTCTGGAATGATCTGGAAATTATTGCAAGTAGGTCTCTGAACCAAATGTCTCCTTGCCAGGCACAGGTCAAAAAGGCAAGGGGTAGGTAAATCTTCTGGAAAAGGAAATGGGAACTCGGGGATGATGTTAAGTCAGTGTTTGAATTTGAGACGTGAGTGTGTTGGGAATTGAGGTGAAATGTAGGCATGACAGACATAGCCATTTTGAAAGGGATGTTGTAGAATTAAAAAGGTGGAGAAAGGCATCAAAATAATCAGAAAAGAGACTTAATGGTTCATAGCCTTTATACTGAATTGATGTACAGCTCGATCAAAATTTAAATGGTGAGTGATAAGGGAAAAGAGGGAAAGTATCTCCTGTTTGTTGTAATTTCTCTGGATATCTGTAATGCTTCTTTTATTGGGCAGCGGGTGAAAGCAAAAGGACAAAGTCCCTCAGGTGTGTATGCAAATTTTGGAGTGGTGCATTGCCATGCATATTATAAATGGATTTGAAAGGCTGCACGAATTCACAGAAGCAAAAAAAAATCCTGTTTGGGGCATGTCAGTGTGACGGTTACAATGGCAAGTCTGAAAGCATTGCTTATTTGAAGATGCAGGGGCTGCCTAGGGCAGAGATTGGCCTGTTTGTTGTGATACACGGGGTGGGTTTTGAACATCAGTTGTTTGGAGTCAGACTCTGTGTTGGTCTGTCAGGACACTTCATCCAGCAGCACATTCTGGCTTTATGAAGGGACTGCATAGGTAGGTTGGTGGGACTGAGGTCAGAGTTTGACCTGGTTAAAACAACTGTGTGAAGTTCTCTAGTCAGGCTGTCTTTTACAGCTCCTGGGCTGAACTGCCACGTTTCTGTTTGTGAGACCTCTGGTTTTGTGCTGTCAGCCCCTGACAGCAGCTGCGTGATGAAATCTGGCTGACTCTGCTGCTGGGTGTAAGCTGAGCCCACCTGTGCTGCTGTACAATAAAATCCAGGAACCTGTTACAAAATACACTTCTGGCTATGTTGCAACACTTGAGCACATAGGAAAGACTAAGCTTAGATTGAAAAAAAAGTTTCTGTTAAATTCTTACTTCTTGTCCAGCCTCCTTGTATTCTTCCACACTTCGGGGTCTGGCTGGGAGCAGTGCCTGCTGTTCCCAGAATGGCCCCTGAGGAAACACAAGGCCTATGAGGTCCAGTTCATAGAAATCTTGCTCTAATTTTAGTAGGAAGAAAATATAACAATGATATAAAGATATTACTTTATTACTTAATGAATTAAGCCTGGCTTTGGTACAGGAACCTTTTGCTCTTTTTGATTGATGGGCTTGCAATAGATGAGCAGTTATCAAAGGAACCCTCACTTGCAGAGGATGTTTTCTGTGGACAAAGCTCAGGAGGATTATGTCTGCACCTTTACCATCTGAGACTCTGGATTTGGGGCAGTCTCATGTCATGGACCTGAATGTGACATTCAGCTTACTGCTAGGAAAAGCTCCAGTTTCAGATCTCTGCTTCTTTGCATCATGTTCATTTCTCCATCTTCTCCCTTCGATATTGAGGAGATGCTCTGAAACTGAACCAGCTTGCTGGTTTGGGGTTTAGAAGCCACATTTTTACTTGTGTGTTTAGGTACCTGTGTGGTTGCGTGACACCTGTTGGTTTGACAGTGGTAGAAGCCCTTGGCTTTCACTGCCTCGGATGTGGAGGCACTTTGGTGCTGCAACAAACCTGGCGCATTTACTGCAGAGGTGTTGGGAGGTGCTACTGGATGTTTGGACAGGTAATCCCTGCCCCAAAGGCCTCTGGGGTGCCAGCTCTCTTTGTGACAGAAACAGAGTGGACAAAATGGGGCACAGCTGAGGAGGGAGATTAAGATAAGTCATGACCGTGTTGGGTTTTTGACCAGCTGTGATGTGTAGGATCGAGTCATTTTTTTCACACGCCCTTCAAACTCCAGCTGAAGTGGGCAGGGAGAGGTATTCATCAGCAGCTTCTTCTGGGGGTTATGAAGACATGTCCAAGCTTTTAATTGATATGTCTCTCTTAACAGCAGAGCTCAGTGCAGAGGTGAGTTTTAGACATGGTGATTTCCTTGTGCTGGTGTACTTGTCCTAGATGTAATATGTGACTTGTGCAATAACTTTTGCCAGAGACAACACCAGCTAGTGCTGCTGGACTCTGTTTTCAACCTGACCTCATATTTAATGAGATAATTAAAATATTTTCTGAAAATTTAAACTAAGAGGTTTTACAGAAATAAAATTTGTGTGAGTGAGCTGGAATGTTGGTGAAAAATTAATAACCCTTTCTTGACATAGTTCTCTAAATTGCTTCTCATGCAGCTTTGGAAATTGAATTCTTATTTTGGTCTTCTGCAGAAATAAATCTGGAATTACAGAGTGAAATTTATACAGTACTGTGAACTTCGTGCTTCTCTTTTTTTTTTTTTTTTTTTTTTTTCCCTTCTTCTTCTTCTTCTCTCTCCACTGAATGCTTGTATGCTTAAATGTTTGGGCTTTTAAATGCTGTAAAAAGTCAAATGCATCGATTGAAAGCACGTGGTTGCAAGTATTGAACTGTCCCACCGCTAAATCAGTCACTTGGGGCTGGGAGATCATTTCCATGACTTTCAGATGTGCAATTTTCCTTGGTCGTGCAACTTCCTAAGGTGCTGCTCCTGTGAGGGAGGTGCTGCTTCACAGCTGGTTATTGATTAAAATTTCAGGACTGGATCTTGTGGCTGAACTTGATAAAATGTTTCGTCCAGACCTTCCACCTTCCAGTGCTGATGCAGAAAAGGAATTTGTGGATGATGCAAGCTGGGTGGGACAGGGGAAGTGGGAGTGTGGCACTGAAAGAGCTGCGTGCTGATGAGGACTGTGGTCCTCCAGATGAGCTGGGATTTAGGATGTAAGGGTTTATCCCTGAGGACTTGGACTCTGGTAAAGTAAAAGTTGGCCAGCCTAAAGCTGAACAATTAGGTCTGACGACAGGCAGAATGAGCTGTCAAGGTGAAATGGTCAGGAGAAATAATTTCAGCTCCAGGTGTGCCTAGCAGAGACGGAAATACTGAAATTCTTGTCTGCATCACAGGGAGATCTCACTAAGAATTGAGGTGTGCAGTTCTCAGTGCACTGAAAAGAAATTGAAAAACTTGTAGGGGAGGTGTTTGGGGAAATGAACAATGTGTTTATAAGGAAGCATTTGACAAGTTTTTGTATTTAGCAAATACAGCAGAGCCCAGACAAGATGTGTTTGCTTTCTGTAAATACCCCAGCCTAAACACCACTGGGAGAAGAGCTAATAAGCTAATGGAGAATGCTGGCACTTGGACACCACTGTCAGCTGATCACTAATTCCTTCTGAAAATCAGAAGGCAATTTCTAACCATTAGGAGTGAGTTTTCTGGGAGAAAAGCCCAATGAAAGGGACACTGTGCAGGAACAATTAGCTTTATCATGGCCTAGATAACGTCATTTCCCTTCTAGAAACTGTTTGCTTGGGGTGTTTAGTTTGGGACATGGCTGTCCAGGTTCATTCCTACTGCATTTCTATGCTAAGAATGTAATACATGGGAACACTGCATAGTATAAAATATCAAAATATGGTGGCTTGATAAGGAAAGCAAAACTGAAATTAATAACACAATCTGAGTGGCTGTTAAAGCTGTTTCAGTTTATAATTTGATTTAAAGAGTGATACTTGCCCAGACTGGCAGAAATGCAGAAGGTGTGAGGAGTCTTAGGCGCCTGCTGACATTCCAGGCTGTTCTTGTGTCCGTGTTCAAGAGGAGCTGCAGTGGCCCAATTAAGTAGAGGAAATAGCTGATTTCAAGGAGGAAGGTATTATTTTCCCCTTATAATTGGGACACATTAATCTGGTGCTGGAAACCATTCAGAACATAAGCAGTGTGGGATTCAGACAAGGTAAGGAAAAAATCTGGCAGAGGAATTAAAGGGATCCCTCTGTTGTTAAATAACTTAAAGGTGGGCTTTACACTGAACTACAAACACAGGTGTGAGGGAATACTTAACAGGTATTATGTGGTGTATCCTGCTGGAAAAAGGAAATGGTGAATGTGGATTGCTTTTCTTGCTTGGAGAAGCTTCTGGCCATGGCTGGGTGATAGCAGGACTGAGCTGTGCAAAGGGAGCTGTTGGCTTTTTCCTCCTAGGAACTTGTTGTGTGTCCCAGTGATGTCATCTAATCATGATGTCATCATCTAAAGCCATGGTCCAAACCTGCCAAAACAGCGTTGAAGAAGTGACTTGCCAGGGGCAGAGGAAAGCTGTGGCTGTTTGCCAGGGGTGGTGACCCAAGCGGTGCCCTGTCCCCTGCACTGGGTTTATCAGGCTGCAGCATCTCTGTGCCAGCAGAGCTGTTCAGCAGTGACCCCGCACGTAGGAGAGCAGACTGCTGTTTGCATTCAGCGCGGGGCCTTGCCACCGACCTGCCCTTGTGATCTTCCTACACAGGAGAGGTTAACAGAGGGTGCTTTCTGCAACTTGTGTGCTTGGCCGGCTGTGTGCTGAGTCAGCTGGCACGGGCAGCTGGGAAGATGTTTATTTTGATGAAGTATTCTGCACAAGGCCGTGCTTGAAGCCAGCATTTACAGCAATTTTCGTTTATGGAGGGAGTTTAAAAGGTGTTGCTCTGTCCTTCCAGTCAGAGCAAAGTCCCATCTGCCAGAATTGCTCTGCATTATTTAAACAGAAGCTGCAGAGAGCTGCAGCAGCATAGGGGAGTGTTTCTGCTGCTAGACTGAGCTCCACGGGGGGGTTGTGTCATTGAGCACGTTTGGTGCACTCATTGCTTTGTTGTACCACACAGAATCTTTAACGCTGTCTTGTGGTGTCTTAACAGTTAATGATGTGTGTTACTGAGCAAGTAATTGGTTTTTTTCTAAATAAACAAAACCACAATGGTTTTTGTCACCTGAGTGGGCACTTTTTTTTGCTTGGACTGGTGTTGGTTCACTGCTGAGCTTCATTATTGGCCTTTCTTCTCAAGGATTTTATCTTGGTTTTCTTCCCTTTCCTTCACTACTGATTTGGAACCTTATCATCCTTAAGGCCATAGGATCACCCCAAGAGGCTCCTGTTCATGTCACTCTGGTTGTGAACACATTTCATCCACTGTTCTGCCTCTTGGTACTGAGTTTTAAGTTACACTTAAACTTGCACCTTTCAACTCAGCGTTACAAGATATTGCAGCGAATCCTCGTGATGCTGTTTTTCCTCAGGAACTGGACTTAGAACCTTCAGTCAATCTCTTGTCAAGCATAGCTGAATCCTTCCAATTAGTTTGCTTGGCACTGGTGCTGGGATGAGTCAAACTGAGCCAGGGAATGGTGGAGCCAGCTCTGAGGCTCAGCGATCCCCTGGCAGCATTGTTGAGCAGTTTCAGGCTCTGGCCTGATGTGTCCAGGAGTCAGAGCAGCACTGGGGACTGCAGAAGGGCAGAGAGCTGTGGCTCAGCAAACATTTCAAACTGGCTGGCAGGGAGATGGTGGCCTTGGGGGCTCTTTGGTTTGGTTCTCTTTTCATTCACTGATTTTTCTGCCCCAGTGGGGAACCTCTCTTCTGCAAAGGCATGAGAAGTGTAAGGTGAAAGCAGAGTCTGCTGCTTGCCCTGTGTTTTGGGCAAGCAGTGTGTGTGTTCTTCAGCGAAGCAGATTTCAGCTGTGTGGTTGTAGGGTTGGTGTTTTGTTTTTTAGTTCTAGTGTTGTTCAGGGAAATATTACTGGTCACCAATGTTTGCAGTGACAGCCATATATATTCATCCTAAAAGAGGAATGTTTTTCCATCCTAGGCAGAGGAGGCTGAAATATAACCAATAAAAGTCAAGTCTAACATCTGTTCAGAATGCTGGTGAATGTGGCAGCTCTGGTTTTCCCGAAACGTTGAGACTTGGACAGCAAATCCATGACAAGGATGGTGCTCTTGCCATTCTTTTTCTTCATGCTTCATTCTTTAAAATAAATATTTCTTGCATGTGATTTTCAATGTGTCATCTACATCTGGAGTCTGATTCTGATATCATTTTTGTCTTGCAGTTGTACTTATTGGAGACTCTGGAGTGGGCAAGAGCAACCTTCTGTCTCGATTCACTCGCAATGAGTTTAACTTGGAAAGCAAAAGCACCATTGGAGTGGAGTTTGCAACGAGGAGCATCCAGGTGGATGGGAAGACAATAAAGGCTCAGATCTGGGACACAGCGGGACAGGAGCGATACCGAGCCATAACCTCAGCGTAAGTGGAGCCTAGGTGGCTGAGGACAAGCTTTGGCTGAGGAGGGCGATTTTGGGCCCTTCCAGTTCCTCACCAACTGCAAACAAGGGTGATTGTGTTTTATCTGGTGATACCCACAACCTTTGCTGGTGGGAAGGTTAAATATTATTCAGCCAAGAAACTCGATCTGGTGTGTTCCTGCACAGACTGATTTACTTTGCAGTGCTCTCATGGCACGTAACTGGGGGCATTTCAAGTTTAGAATGCAAGAGCTTTGAGAGACTCATTTCTGTGGAAGTGAATGATAAAGGAATATCAGTGTTCCTGGCTGTTTTATCAGTGGTAACCTAAGAGCTGAAACCTTCCTGTAGCAGCCAGGAAAGACTGCTCACTTGTGTGCTTGTTTAATTGTTAAAAGCCAGCATAGCAAAAGCTGGATTTCAGTAGAGCTGGAGGGAATTGTGGGGTGGGAGAGCACAGCCTGTTTCCTTTTGAATGCATTGCTGTGGCTCTCACTCAAAAGGAGCTGTGGCCTTTGGTAAAGGGAAGAGATCATGCTGACATTTTTATGACCCAGTGAGTCACTCGACAGTCTCCTTATCTCTCTGGGCCGTGCCTGTGCTGCGCCCACAGTGATGGGTGGGGAGAGTTTTCGGCAGTGGATCAGAGGTGGAAGGTGACAGCAGCTTCCCACAGGCACAGGGTTTCATGTCTGGGATGCAGGTTTTGCACACAGACATGGGGCTCGCCTTGTTCTCCTCGCCAGGAACACACAATGCCCGGGAATTGCCCCGGGCATTGTGTGCATGGCTGGCCAGCCCAGCCAGAGCTGTTCCCTCTGCACAGCCTCCTGTAACCTCACCGTGCCTGCTGGCTGTCCCCTGTCCCCAGGTACTACCGTGGGGCCGTGGGGGCACTGCTGGTGTACGACATTGCCAAGCACCTCACCTACGAGAACGTGGAGCGGTGGCTGAAGGAGCTGCGGGACCACGCTGACAGCAACATCGTCATCATGCTGGTGGGCAACAAGAGCGACCTGCGCCACCTCCGAGCCGTCCCCACGGACGAGGCCAGGGCTTTCGCAGGTTGGGGAACTCAGGAGCTTCCTGCTGCTCTCTGGGGTCTGGGGCCAGGCTTGGGGAGGGTGTGAGGAGGAGGAAAAAACCTGCGGCTGGTCACGCCCCTCAGGGTCACACGTCACAGAAAGGAGACCTTGTAGAACGTGCATGTTGTTTCAAGAATCAGCCAGAGGCACCTGAACATTTTAAACCAGATTTATTCTCTTGCCTGGGCACTGTTTGGCTTTAGGTTTGAGTTTCTTGTGTGATGGTGGCTTTGCCTTCTGTGTCCCAACTGATCTGCAGCCTTACACAGGTGCCTGTGGCTGAGCACTTTCATTAAACTGGCTCTCCGACTTTTGTTACATAATTAAGATCTGTGAGCAGTAGTTCTAGTTTCTTTAAGCCTCGTTTAGGCCCGGTTCCTCACATTAAAGTTTGCTGTAGCTCCACTGGCAGAGTTTATGGCCAGTGAGGATCCCTGCCTGCAGCTGGAGGAGTGTCATTCCCCCTGCTGCCCTATTCCTGTAAAATAAACTGCTGTGATGTATTAGCAGGTGGGAGGTGGAGAAAGTTGATGAAGTTGAAGAAATTCTGGGAAACTTTCTCACACAGAAACTGCAACAGATTATCCCTTTCATTGATGCAGGAAAATGTGCCTTAAAGTAACACAGCACTGTACTAGTACCTGTGCTTGGGAGTGGGTGGAAATTCTAATGTTGGTGTTGGGTGGTGTCACTTTGCCATCACTTAAGGGGGAAAACCCCACAACTTGTTTAACTTTCTCTTGATACCTGGGTGTCTCATCAGGAGCACTACAAATGTTACCTGGTACAGAAGCTTTTCCAGATGGGAAACAGAGATGTGCTGTACCTCTCTAATTATAGTATTTTTGTCCACGCAGAGAAGAATGGTTTGTCATTTATTGAGACGTCTGCTTTAGACTCTACAAATGTGGAAGCAGCTTTCCAGACTATTCTGACAGGTGAGTCATCCAGGGCTTTGTGCTTCAAGGGGGAAGGGCAGAAGGCTGCTCAGATATGATGCAAATAGGCATTTCTTTGCCTATAAAGTGTTTAAAATGTTGCTATTTAATCATTCTTCATTAGCCATAAGGTTTGGAGTCCAGTTTCAAAGTGTTACAGTTGAAAGGCCAGCCTTGAACTCGGGAATGAATCCTTGTTCACTTTGATCTGCCCCAGGTTTCTTGTCAGCCTGGTTTGTGTTTCAGTTTCCATCTCCCATTACAGGGAGTGCCCACGGGAGGGAATTGTCTCATTCAAGTGAGAACAGCCATTGTTCATCAAGGAGAAGTCAGTCCAGTTTGTTTCCATCTTTAATGGTGACCGTAGCAGTTGCCAAGAAAAAAGGGATGAAAGAGCAGAGATCCTTCCTTTGAGGCACAGTGACTCCTGAGCTGCAGGAGTTGCTGTTGTTGCATTTAATTGTCCTGCCCGGACTTTTGGCCTGTGTTAACATGTGACAGCAGTCAGTGCTGCATTTTTATGCTCTGTGAATAAAGTACTTCCTTTTTGTTTAAAGCCTTGTTTAGTTAGGCAAAGCTTTTTAAAGCCAAGACACTCAATTTGGGGAACCTTAACCCTGGCTTGTAAAGGTGGGGTAGGAATTCACTAATTGGTGTGGAAGTCACTCGCTGTCATGAGACTTCTGCATTTCTGTGCAGCCTGTCAGCTGCAGCCAGGGCACAGTGGGACACTGTGGCCTCTGGTTTTGGAGCTTTCATCATTCCCAGCTTTGGCAAATGCTCGAGTCTGTGTTTTCAAAACATCTGAGGTGTTCCTCTATTTGCTATGTCCCTGTTCTAGGTGTGCCAGGCAGTCTCTTGCTTTCTCCAGCTCCTTCCAACATGTTTTCCAGTTGCAAATTTAAATTCCCTCCTTCCCAGTGTAGCATGTACCAGGCTATATTGATGTGCTCGGTATGAGCAGTGGCCCCACTTCTAAACTGTCTGTAGATCAGATCTTGTTGCTCTGGCATTGACACCTAGTTAGTTCTGAACTTTTTTCCTCTTTGCCACCTAATTTAGACATTCCTTTAGAAACACACCAGAAGGGTCCTGGTAGCCACGCTGGAAACATGCATGTGAGGATAGAACTAGGAGGTTTTTTATTGTAGTAAAAGTATAAATCCTGTAGCATTTCTTCAGTTGTTTGAAATGCTTTATGGACAGCCTGGCAGTGGAGAGGGGTGTGGGGTGCTGGGGTTTTAGCTGCCTGTGTCCATCTGTTGTTTCATCCTGAGTTTTAAGAGGCCTCTGACAGTTTTGACTATTGTGTTCTTACCCTGGGTTCCTAAGCAGTAGTGCTCCTGTGCAGATACCAGCTCAGCGTGTTTGTGTTAGCTGAATAAAGAACTATTTTTCCTTTTTGACTGAACCACGTGGTTCCCTTTTAACTTCAGTGTAGTCATTCAGTTGTAATTCCAACATTGCACGAATTTGTTTCATAAAGAAAGAAGTTCTGTTAGCTCACACATTTGTTCCCTACATGACAAACTGCCAATGCCATCAGAGGGTGGATGACTAAGGAGTGGCTGAATGCAGAGGTGTTGGGATGCCTGCTGCATTTCCTCTTTTCTTCACATGCCTAAAGGCAGTCCTGTCAAAAGTGCACATGAATTTGGGCATGGATTTTTCTAGGGGAAAGACATTTCTCGCTTGTCAGTGCCAAAACCTGAGACTTCTTCCTTTATGCCCATGTCCTTGGTGGTGTTTCTCTCAGGAACACCTTGACTTTGAGGTCAGGTTTGGCCAGATGTGCTGTGTGTCCTGTAGAACAAGCAGCCTTGCTGCTCCCACTTTCTGTTTGCAGAGGGCTCAGGACCCTCAGATGCAGATTAGTGAATTAACTTTCATACACCAGCACTAATAAAACAACATCAGCTATATCAGGCAGTGTTTACTCCCTCCTGAGGTGGCTGTCGGGCTGTCAGAGCCACTATAGACTGGTCACGTCACAGTCCCCCTCCTGCTGGCCTGCTGTGCTTTCTAAGTGACACTGGAGAGGGGGGAAGTTTCCTGTGTGCCCTGGGCTTCCTTGTGATGCTGCAAGGATGCACTGCTGTTGCCATGGGCAGCACCTCACCTCTCAGGCACAGGCTGGCCTCTCTTTATCTCTCCTCACATGCTTCCCACAGTAGCTTTTATTCTAGAAATGAGCTTGGATTCTAATCCATAGAGGTTTGATTTTTTTTTTTTTTCCTGGTGTAGTATGTCTGTAAGCAGAGCTGTCTGTAATGGGAGAACAGGTGATAAAACTTGCTCATGGTGAGCTCTGACAGGTTCTTAAGGCTGTCAGTGTTGCCTGCATGTTGCTGTGACAGTGTTTGGAGTGAAGAGCTCTTGAGTTTGTGAGCAGGATCCTTGTGATCCTTGTTCAGGAGGGGTCAGTTCAGCTGTGCTGGAGGAAACACTTGTGCTTCGTGGGCCTGTGCTCTCTCCAGACAGGAGCTCCTGTGTGGGGGAGATAAAGGTGCAGTAAACAGTGCCTGAGCAGCAGGTCGGCTCCAGCTGGGCTGTGACTGGCACGCTAAGGAGAGCTGTTCTGGAGCTCACTTCACAGCTGCCTTTTTCTCTTAATGACTTGCTTTGGAGGGAAGAGGGGGGCAGTCATCTGAGGAATGTGGTTTTTGGAGTCACCCCGCAGAATCCTGGCTGCTGTGCGTTTGGCAGGGCTGCCTCCCAGCTCGGTGCCTGTGGGTGGAATGCTGGCTGTCCTCGGGAGCAGGAAGCTGGGGAAGGCCGCAGGCAGAGCAGGCTGACAGAAGGGGCAGGATGAGCTGCTGCACCAGCCCTGCTGGTATTTGCAGTGCTGGGAACTGCACCTCAGACACCCCAGGCTGCTCAGAGCTTTCCCCCAGCTGCTGGGATTTCTCCTGAACAGGGTGTTGTGACCAAGGTCTGCAGCGACCCCCCGTTTCTTTCCAGCCCTCCTGAAGCTGGTCTGGTTGGGACAGTGATGGAAGTTGGTGAAGGTGCTTCCCTTGGAGGTGTAGCAGGGTCCCTGTTAAACTTCTCCACACCTGGATTCTCAGATCAAGCACTTTGAATAGACGGCTTTGGCCATGGGAAATACGAATCCAGCCTGAGTATGTGATCTGTTGCTACAGGTGGAATAAGGGATAAAAGCTCTTCTTTCTTCTCCCATAGAGGACTTCTAGAGGGGGTGGTGGGCTTCCTGTCCTGCTGTGGATTCCAGATGAGGTTTTGAGGACTTTTCCCATCTGTGACTCAGAGTAATGGTCCCTATCCAAATTCTTCTGTTTCAAGATGTCTAGACTGCCAGGACTGATTGTTGTGCACACAAAGCTGCTTTGTATCATCTGGCAAATAAGAGAGGCTGGTGTTATGATCCCAGCCACCCTGAGCATTCACAGCAGGATAAAGCATCCTTAAGTAAACGGGAGTCTGCCTCCCTTCCCTGCCTGACTCTCTACTGTCTCTGTTCCCACACCGCATTCTGCAGTGTTTCATCTCTAAGGAATCCCATCACCAAGGAAACAACATCAGAGAATTAACATCAAAAAAAAATCGAGGGATTTCCTCTTTTGTTGTCTCTGTACACCTGAAAATGAATGGAGCCCCAGTGCAGGCTGAGCAGCCGAGGCCTGGCCCAGCTCCTGCTGGGCAGCAGTGTCGCTTTTTCCCAGCTCACACAGTGCAAGGCCTGTCTCACAGTTCCCCATTATGCAGTGATGCATTCTGCTGAATGTGCCCTTGATAAGGTCTCATTGAGCTCCTGAGCAGAGCCCAGAGTGCTGCATCTTCATTAAGAAGGGCACATCTTCATTAGCCCAGCGCTCTCTGGGCACAGCAGTTGCGGTGCAGGCTTGGCTGCTGGGCAGTTTGCCCCAGGGAGAGCAGGTTTGGGCTGTTCCCCCTCCCCTGCCACAGCAGCAGAGCCCCGTGTGCTGAGTGTGCAGCTCACCAGGGAAGGACAGGTTTTAGCATTTAGGCTGTGGCTGCACCAAGCTTTGCCCTGCAGAGGAGAGAGAAGCAACAGGGAGCAGCAAATTTGGGGCTGTTGACAGTGGATTCACTTGCAGGGCTGCTGGGGAGGTTGTGGAAGTGAAGATCATGGGAAGATGTTCCCAGAGTCAGGAGTAGATTCATTATCAGCAAGGGAATTGGTGCTGCTAAGATTATTTTTGAGGCTTTGGGGCTGTTTGCTGAAGATCTTTGCTGTCAGGTGAGGCTGTTCCACAGAGGACGCCCTCTGTGAGTCCTGGCTGATGGGCTGGAGGAAGTGTGTGATAATGTCAGGACTTGTGTGAACTTGTTCAGGAGATTCTCTGTGCAACTGAGAATTGTTGATGCTGAAGGTGCTGCCAGAGAATTCCCAGCAACAAAGGTGGCCAGAGGCTTTTCCTGTTGCTGGGAAGAGGCATTGTTCTGCACTGGGACTGAACTGGCTGCCAGCCCTGAGCACTAACTTGTCCTGAAGGTGCAGAGCAGATTTCTCCAGCTCTGCTCCTCCCACCCCACACAGAAGCTCTGCAGGGCGCTGCCGCGGGGCCAAGCTGAACCCTGTCTGCACATTCACACACCGGGCTGCAGGTGGCTTTAAAGGTCTGGCTTCATGGGTTTCATTTAACCTGTGAGGTTGTTCATGTGTAAGATGGTTGGAAGGAAGAGCAAGCTTGAGAAAGGGTGAGATCAGAAAATCCTTTAACCTGTTCAGCTCTTGTTTAGTTGCCTCAATGGCTTGATCTGTACCTGACTGCACATGAAAAAGCCATTTTAATGTACGGTTTGTCCCTGTCTGAGTCTGAGCTGGGGCTTTTTGTAGAACTGAGCTTTAGCAAGCTTTTATTTTTTTAATGGTTTTCAAATTCAAATTTGCAAGTGAGCTCTCCACGTTCTATTTTTGGTGTCCTGTATTTCCTTTCTGGGGGTGAAGTGCTACACACGCTTTACTCTCTCTGTGCAGCTGAAGTGCTGCTGTAGCTGCTCTGAGTTTTTGTGCAGCACCATCAGCCACGGCAAGCCCCAGGAGCAGGGCAGGGTGCAGGTATTTATCCCATGCTGATTCCTCTCTGTTCAGAATCTCTTCATCTGGAGCCCGTATTTCTCACACAGGGCATTTTGTAAAGGGGTTCTGTGCTGCTGAAGGGGCTGAGTCTCCCCTTTGGGGCCCAAATCAACCTTTTCTGAAGATTTAACACTGCTTGGTGATGGGTGTGCTCAGCAAGAAGAGTTTGCCCTTGCAGTCCTATCAGGGAGAGAAATCTGGAATGGTTCCCTTTAATCCTCTTTGTGGATACATCAGCAAACCTGTGACCACCGTCCTTGGAGCCTTAAGAACCTTCAGAAGGAATGGATGGGCGCACAGTTTCTCATTCAGAGCATGGAGATTTGTGAATTCTGTCCATTTTCTGACTCTCTTCTCAAGGGAAGTAAAACAGTTGTTAAAAAAGTCATTTCTGTTGCAAAAAAATGTTTTATTTCTGTATCTGGAAAACACCACACTTGAACTTTGTGTGGAAGCTTCGGTGCATTCCTTATGTAATTCCAAAGCTACGCCTGCTTTCCCCCAGGTTTAACTCTTCAATGGCATTTTGCTGGTGTGCACACATTGATCAGCTCTTTCTCCTCTTCCAGAGATCTATCGGATTGTTTCCCAGAAGCAGATGTCTGACAGACGTGAGAATGACATGTCCCCAAGCAACAACGTGGTTCCCATCCACGTCCCTCCAACCACTGAAAACAAACCAAAGATGCAGTGCTGTCAGAATATATAACTTGTCCATTCTTTCCTAAAAGGCTGTGTATATTCCCCAGGTCCAAGATTTAAATATATTTGTAATTCTCGTGGTTACATTCTTGTGTTTAGTTACTGCTTATTCCTTCTCCATGAATTTCTCCATGTCTTAAACACTTTGATTTCAGTGTTTATCAATCTCTTACTTGGATGTGGCTGCAGTATTTTCCCAAGGCCGACCTGTCGCTTTGGGCTCAGTAAATTGTTTGGAACTCAGCTGATCCCTTTCCCAACATGATGCCCGCTAGTCAGAGCACTGACACCTTTGGAGAGCACTTGAAGACGTTATCCTGCTCCTCACAAAGCAATTACTGTCAGGTTAACGAGGAAAATCTCTCTGGGCAGGATAATCTTTCCTTGTCTTAAGGTGTTGTATTCTGCATCTAAAGCTCGGCGAAGCTCTGAAGTGCAATTTTATTGTAAGTTAAATGTTTGTGGCTACATCTTCAGATTGTCAAGTGAAGTTTTATAGGATATTACGGGGGAGAAAAGAGAATTTCTCGCGAACAAGCAGCAGTTAGCAGCAGTTCTGGCTACCTGTGAGCGAGGTGCTGTGGTCTGGCACCTGCTGCAGAGGAGGTTGATGTGAGGCAGAGCTGCTGGGACCTCAGAGGTGCCCCTTGTGAGGGAAGTGAGTGCAGGAGCCGTGTCCCTGAGGAAAAGTCACTCCAGCTCTGGAACTTGCAGCGTCTTTCTGCTGCCGGGGGCTTGGCCTCCACAGTGCTGGTGGCATCAGGATTTGAGGATGCCTTTTTCTCTTTCCTGGGACTCAGACTTGGAGGGTGTTGGCACGTATTACATATCACATCTACTAATGCATGCCACATATATTAATATATTCAAGTGCTTGAGTTGATGAATGAATAACTTCCACTACCTGGCCTTAGTTTTCAGTTCTGGTTGATCCAGTATTTTTAAATTATTCCAGTGGTTCGCTGTATGTTCTTCTGGAGTAGTTTTCTGACTGGATGTGTTCCTCCTGTGGTGTGTTGCTCCGTTCCGATCCAGTCCAATCTGCTTGTTCAGGGATACATGAACTGTGCCTTCTGTCGCTGCACGTCACTCGCTCTGTGCCGTTCCTAAACACGGGGGCCACAGCCACTGCATTCCGCAGGGTTTAAAGGAACTCTCTGTTGTGTAAATGCCTGCAGTTATTTATACCATTACAGGGAAGTAACTGATTGTAGGGGACGTTTCTCAGACTCTGGTATGACCCACTTGGAAGATCCAGATGTGGTCGGCACTTCCAGCCGTGTTCTGTTCCCAACCTTTCTGTCTCGCGGTGCTCATGATGTGTGAGGCACACGGAAGGCATTGCTGTAGTCGGTCACTTCTTGTTTTTTTTACTCCATTTCTCCTCCTGATATTAGTTCTGAAGATGCTACTTTGATCTGTTTGTAAATTACTTCGTATTTTATGCATGTACTGTACTTTGATTCGTTATTTTTTTAGATTGATTTAAAATATATTCATCCATGATTCTAATAAAGAATTACAGGGGACGACTCACTGTGGTGTTGGTGCACTTCTTGGGAGAATTGGGATTTGCCCTGAAGGTTTTTACTTATGAGCTTCTTGGAAGAGGCAGTGAGAAGACACTGGAGTGGCAGTGTCCCTGGAAAAGGAGCTGAAAGGGTTGTGTAGCACAGCTGCCTTCCCTGAGAGCAGCTCTGAGCTTCCTGGGGCTGTTGTAGTTTGTAGCAGGGCACTTTGGCAGCTCCAGGAAGCTTTGAAGCTTAGAAAATTCCGTGGGTTCACTGCTCTCAAACCTCTGAATAACTTTTACAAACCTGGTTTTTTTTTCCCCCTGTGTTGCCACGAGGAAGAAAATCCGGTGGGAGGTGAACTCCTGCCTTCTGCAGCAAATGGTGGAAGCTTTGGATCCTGCTGCGGTGTCCTGGTGAAGAGATGCCCATGAGCACCAATGGGGCAGCACTGGGGATGGCTCTGAGGGTGAGGTGTGAGCCCAGCCCCACACTCACTGCAGGAGCTGTTCTTGCAGCACATTCTCTGCCCATACTGGAGCAGACTTTGGAATTAATCAATTTCCTGTGGCAGCCAAGTTCTAAATTTGTCAGCTGGAAATGCAGGATGAGTTCCACTCTGCTTCCTTTTCTCATTCCTATAAGCAGGTGACTCCACTCTGCTGTCACATCAATCTGGATTTTGTGTGGTTTTAGGCAAAACTCTTCCTGCTGCAGCAGATGGAATTGCAGTGCAGATGGTGGGAGCACAAACCACTGTGGGAGGCTGAGGACTTCTAAAGCAAAATCCAGTGGGGTCTGTACAGAAAAGGAACTTCTCACCTGGGAAATCCTTTGCCTCCTCTGGGGGTCTGTGCTGTGTTTTCCTAAGGATCTGGCAGCAGATCCTGGGTGACACTCCTGGGACAGGAGAGGTGCTTCCCGAGGTGTTTTGGGAGAGACAATGCAAGTCGTTATTCCATCTGAGTGCTTCCCAATGGGGGATTGTCCTGTTCAGCTGCTGATGAATCATTCCGTTCTGTAATTGGCACTGCTTGTGTACTGAAGTGTCTCCTCCCTGCTAATGGGAGACACCCGATGGTAACAGACACTGCTCTGGGCCCTGGAAAGGAGCTTTCTGAGATTCTGGGAATTCCATATAATGCTTCAAAAATGGGCTTTGCTTGCCAGAAATTTTTGCTGTCATCTACATATTTGAAAGCCCCAACTTCTAACAATTATTCAGTGAGCATCAGCGGTTCCTGTCTTTGATGGGAGTTGAGGTTCTGACTCTTAAGCAGAAAGGACATGGAATTGTTCTGATTTAAAGACATTTTTCTATTAAGCTAGAATTACTTACTCTATAAATTCAGACCTGATGAATTCCCATCTTAAATAGCTTATTGAGTGTGGCTTGTCAAATAAGAAGATTACACGCTGGGCTTTAGTTAACAAGATTTTTAGACATATGAAGCACAAATATTGAAAAGCTCCAACACGCAGCAGTGACTGCATTGCCTGGGAGTCATTAACTCTGAAGGTGTTCTGCTGCAGATCTGTGCTCCTGATTTATTCAGTGGGATCCCTGGGAGCTGCTGGGCTGCCCCGTGTCCTGTCCCATCGCTGCTGGGGACCGTGGGTGCCCACCCAAAGGCCTGGGAGCCTGTGAGGCTGGGGGTGTGCAGGGGCTCTTCCAGCTGGGGTTGTGCATTCCCAGGAGTCTCACTGAGGTCAGACTGCCGAGGAACTGGGAGAAGGATGTGCAGAGCCACTTACCTCTGGCTTACTCCAACTGGGAATGGCAGCACTGGGTGCTCTCAGTTCTGTCCCAGCCTGGTTTTAGGGTTTTGACCGAGGGGAGCAGCCACATCACCCGGAGAGCTCGGATCTGTGCAGGGCTGGAAGTTTTGCTCTGCAAATGAGTACGTTGGAGAACTACACACTGAGAGAAATTCAATTTATTTTGTACAAGGTAGGCTACCTTTGCGCAGTGAACAAATATATTACAAATCTGTCTTGCCTTAAAAAAGTATTGCCATTTTGGTGCCTGTTTCCTAAGCTAACGCTGATATACAAGAAGGTATTTTTTTGTTGTGGGTTTTGTTGTTTTGTGTTTTTTTTCCTGTTAAGCTCTATGCACATCATTGCATTTGGTTTCAAAATCCTGCTTTGAAAAAAACCCAAACAACCGAGCACAACTCTGCTCTCTGGAGTCTCATTGCAAACTACAGCAACACACAAACGTGGGTCAGGCCAGCAGCTCAGGCTGCTTGTGCTGGGTGCCAAGGTGGGTCTTAACGAGAATATTCCTTATCCAACTGCCTTTCTCTTGATATTTTTGAGGTAAGTCCTTCCATTCGTGTATGTAAAATATGTTCCTACTGGGCCTACAAAATAATTGTTTCCTTACGTGTCAAATAAGGCTTTCCTGGAAAACAAAATTGCTACTGCTGATCAGCCACGGCCCCCGTGCACACGTGCAGCAGTTGGGAAACCTCGTGGGCAGGATCCTGCTCCGGGAGCCTGGGGGTGTCCAGGCTCAGCCTGGGGGCTCAGAGCCAGCCTGACCCGTCCTGGCTCCAGGGGCGGAGTGCCAGAGCCAGGGGCTGTGATCCCACGTGTGGGGACACGGCTGGGCCCCAGCACGGTGCTCCAAGGATCCAGGAGTGTTCCCAGAGCTGGATCCAGCTGCTGCCCCTGAGCCCAGCAGGTCACACCTGGGATGGTGCTGTGAGCAAACCCACGGGGCTGCTGTCGTCCTCTGCTGCTTCCATCAGACTGGTGAATGTGCAACAGAATCTTTTTTTATATTTAGAAGGCAATCAACTCGCTACTTCCACGTTTGCCTAATGAAATTACATACTTAGAGTCAATACTACTTCATGCTCAAAATCTACAAGGAACTAACGGCAAGTACTCTACTTTCTAGGCCAATAGAGATTATAAATTAAAAAAAAAAAATCATGGTGGCTCAGTCCAAAATTTTCCCATGGGTCAGACCCTTGATAATTACTTCACAAACAGCTGCTGAAAAAGAAAACCCGGGTTCAGCTCCATTTAATGACTTTTCAGGTAGAATCATCAATGGATAAAGTTGCACTACATGGTAATGCACATCAGATTAAGAGGTGTCATCAGTGGCATGCTGACAGTGAATCGTGAGGAGATGGTTTGGGAAGATGGGAGAGAGAAGCCGATGTGGCTCAGCTTTGAGAGAGGAAATGAAACCAGGGCTGGTCTGTGCAAACCTGCAGCGTCCCGAGGCAGGAATTGGAGGGGCAGCACTTTAAACTGCCTGACAGATCTGCTGGATTTAGCTATCAAAAGAGAAGCTGCATAAGGAAAATCAAAGCCTACCTGTGCCAATCAATGTTAAAAGTGTGGTAAGATGGGTGTGGGACTCATTGTGGAAACTCCATTCATTAGCAAAGATCAGGGGATGTTTGGAAAGGTACTAAAAACTGCACAGAAAGTGTCTGTGTTAATGTTCCTCAACTCAAGTTCTCTGGTACTGAATACAGAGATGACAATCTCAGTGCTAATTGCCAAGCATGAGCTGCACAGGTTGCACATGGTGATGGCAGTAAATGAGCTTTCCAGACAGTGAAATGACAAATTTCCCTGCTCTCCTTCAGAAAAATGTCCATTCCCATGACAAAGATGAAAATTAATTCCAGCGTATTCCTAGTCACCTTGTTCTAACAGTAAAAGGTTTCTCGATGCAGTCGGTAGAAATGTACATCCTGAAGTCCTACTTTAGCATGTTTTTGTGGTTTATTTTACAGCAAAGCCAGGGTTAGAACACGCCACGCAGAGTTTTTGCCTGGAGCATGAAGACACCTCCCTGGTGTGATGTGCTCCAGTCCCACGTGGAGGAGGCTCTCGTTAGTTCCAGGTACCCATACAAAAATGTCTTTATAAATAACATCATGCAGCAGCAGTTGGCCCAAGCTGATGTCGTGTCAGGTCCTTGCCAGTGCTCAGGAAAGGAAGGAACGGCTTCTCCTCTGCTTCCTCACAGTCTGTGCTGGCAGCACGGTGCCCAGTGAAGTCCATCCCTCTAAGACTGCTTGTCCCAAGAAGGGCCGTGCGTGGGGCTGTGCCGCACGGGGAGCAGGTCGTAGTGACCAGGAATGTGACTGTTCCTGGGCAGGTCATACGGATTCTGAAGGTAACTGGCACTGCGACTGCGGGCGTCTTGGACTATGCTGACAGTGGGCTCTGGGGGAGCAAGGAGAACGGGGTTGTGGTCACCAGCAGCAGTCCCAAAACTCCTGATCCTCCTGGGTCCCTTCCAGCTCAGCACATCTCCCACTGTGGCTCAGCTCCCCAGACCAACGCTCAGGCCTTCCCCCCGCCACACCGAGCCCAGGACCCCCAGGACAGGGGAAAACCAGCAACCCCCTGTGCCACCCGCTGCTTACCAACTTCGTAGATGTTTTTATTGGCTGTTGATGAAGTTGGCATTTCGGAATACGGGGACTCCCTGTGACCAGGTGATTTCATTTCCACGTAGCTGCTCTCGGAGTGTTTGCAGGTTATAATGGGGGGGTCTTTAATGGTGGCGTATGGATTTTCACTGCTGTTCAGGGAACAAGTGCTGGAGCTGCACACAGATTCCTTCATATAATCTGCAAAACAAGAGTGGAGTGGGTGCGTTAGGGTCGTTAGCTTAATTAGGTGCATTACAACCGAGCCTCTGCAGGAAGGCTGGGGGGGACAAGGGGGGGCAGGGGATAAGGAAGATCCTTGGAGCCTCCAGCACAGACACCTGGCGCTTGTGCTCTGGGTGTTCCAGACCACTGCATCCAACACTCACTAGCAGGAAAGAAATGAAAACCTGCTCGGTACTGAAGGTTTTCCTGTGAAAGGTTCTAGCTGTCATTTACTGCAATATTTAATTTGAGGTGGCAATCCTTTCCCTCCCCCCTGTAATTCCTGCGGAGCCGTGCTCATCCCGCTCCGCCCGCCCCGCAGAGCCAGGCGCGGCCGCGGGCAGTCGGCTCTGCAGGCAGGACCTGCTGCTGGGACCTGGCTGCTCTGCCAGCCTCAGGGACACTCCCGGGGCCTTGGTGACATCCAGTGCCCTGCTGGAGTGCACGACATTGCCACAGGCTTCCAACTGCACCGGTGCAGCCCCTGCCGGTTTTGGGGTTACCCAGCATCCTGCAATCGGGGCATGCTTGGGTTTCCACAGAGGGGGACAAGCCTCCATCTGAGCCTCGCTTTTGCTCTGCTTTTTCCCCCTCTTTACTGTAGACATGTCCTGCTCCTCTCCCCTAGAGAGGAGGTGACAGGGGCACTACAGGGGGAGAACAAGGTTGGCATGAGACCTGCCCGGTCGGTGAGCCTGGCTGGGACAGGCCAGCCTGCTGCAAAGTACAGTGCCAGTCTTGCTTTAAAAATAAAAAACAATAGAGAATAAATAGGTCTTAACATTGACATTCAAGAACGTGCCATTGCTGCTGTGTGCATCCTGCTGGGCAGTGCCAGTAATTTAGAATTAGAGCGATGCAATGAAAGATGAGGCATTTTCTTGTGCTGGGTTACAGTACAAAGGCAGATCCTGGTATATATGAAATACTCCCGGTGAAATAGGGGGACTTGCAAAATAGCTGCAATCCCAGCTGCCCCCGCTGTCTAGTATGGGAGACAAAAAGAGAAATTCAGGTTAAGAAATAGACAGACAACACGACATCGCTTCTCCGCTCCAAACCTCGGCTCTGAGCCTGCCAGCCCCGTCCTGCTCCCTCACGTGCCAGCTTTGCTCCACTGTGAGTGACTGTCCCTCCTTCGGCTCTGCGGTGTGTCTGTGTGTTCACCACCCCTGGCCAGGTGCCCCTGGTCCTGGTTGAGCCCCGAGGGAGGTGCCAGGTCGTGCTCTGCCACCTGCAGCCAGGTGTTGCCTTTCTGGGCTCTGGTTTCAGTGGTACCCACAAGTCTGGAGAGCCCTCAGCTCCCAGGGCCAGTGACAGCAGCTCGCTGGGGAGCTCCAGTGCACACCAGCAGCTGGGACCATCAGGGGTGGGGAGGCTGGCAGAGGCCTGGCACCAGTGCAGTGTTTATTTAATTAGAAAACTTGGAAACTCCTTGTCTGACATCAGCCTGGGTGAGATGAGCAGTGCCTTTGCTTCCAGGTGAAACGCGCCTGGTTTGTACCTGACAGGCGATGGGAACCAAAGCAAGCCCGACGTTCCCTGGCTGCTGGCTGCAGCGTTTGTCCCTCCAGTGTCACCAACCCCAGCCCAGTCCAAGTCAGTGGAAAACTGCCCCATCCCATCCTTCTGCAGAGAGAACCCTGTGAGACCAAAGGCTTCTGCCCATGCGTGAGCTCAATGTTGGCTTTTGCTGTGGGTGTGACTTAAACCCAGGTGCCACAGTCTGGGATCTGTTGGTGTTAGAGGTGAGGAAACCACAGACAAATGAAAGGCTCAGCTGCACCTGCCAGCACGTTACAGCTCCTGGTGGCTACTGCAGGAACACAGAGCTCGTTAGGAGAGCCTGGGCAGCCTTTAATGAGCCAGCTCTGCATTTTGGGGTGAGGGATGTGAAGATTATCATAAATTTGCTTCTCCATTCCAAGCAGTGCTGCTGAGCAGATGCTCAGAGGGTGAAAAGCAGGATTCTCTCTGTGCCCCAAGGGTCCCCTGCAAAGCGTTCCCTGTCAGCACCACGGCTGGGAGGGAACAAATCACACCAGAGCTGGGTGTACGTTCAGGAAATGTTGATTATAAAGGACAGCTGGCTGCTACAGCAAAAAAGAGCAGAGTGAGAATTCCTCCTCCTGCAGAGCTGCAGGTAAATAGCTGTGTGGTTTGTTTGTGGAATCGGGCACATTGGAGCTGGCAAAGGCAAAAATCCCAACACATCAGCTGTTTTATTTCATCCAGCTCAGCTACTTTTATCTGCCTAAGCTAAAATTCACCTGCACTGCAGTTAGGGCTGACATTACCTCCCAGGCAGGTGTCCCTCAGCCTTTCCCTTCCCTTCCCAGCACCAGTTGGAAGAGACCAGTGAATACCACTCGGGCTGCCCAGGCTTGTCTGGCCTCTCCCAGGAATTGCCTTTTCCCAGGAGATGTTGAGAAACAACGTGCCTGAGGGCCCAGAGAGCCCAAGGAGCCCAGGGAGCCCGTTCCTGCTGACGTAAACAGAGCTCTGTGTCTGCCTGGGATCAGACCTTTGCTTTGGACACAATATATTTCATGGAGCACCACTGGATGTTTGGGATTCTGGTACACCAGGGAGTCATTAGCCCTCAAGAAACATGTGCAAGATCACGGAGGGTTTAACTCTAAAGGCTGTAGAAGCAGCTGAGTTACTTTGTCATTAAGGTAATTTGGGGATAATTAAGAAATCTGGCATAAATGGTCAGATTTTGTTTCTTGAATGAATTTAAGCAGAACAAACGTATTTAGAGATTCTCAGCCCTTGGTGCTGCAGGTATTTAGAGATTCTCAGCCCTTGGTGCTGCAGGCCATGTGTGAGCCCTGGCTGTGCTGCCTCCTCATCCCTCCCTGTCCTCATGGAGGTGGAAGCTCTGCCCCACAGTGCTGGGACTCACTGGAAGCACTCAATCAGCTGGACTTCCAGAGAAATATTGGGAATACGCTCTAATTTTGAAGTCCCTGCCTTGTGTGTTGCCTGGATACCGATCACCAGACCTTTGGAGGGTTTATTTTTATTAGCAGGGACTGGAAATGTCCCTCCCACAGCCTGGGTTCCTCCCTTCTGCCCTGAATTTCCCCTGGCACTGCTGACAAGCCTCGGGTCCCACAGCCGAGGTGGGAGCGCTGAGGAGAGGTGCTGTGCACGGCTACAAGGTGCTGTCCTGCTCTTTAACCCTTCCTGTGCTGGCTGCTGTCCCTACCCTGGCCAGCCTCAGCTGCTGCAGGGACAGTGACACAGCCAGGGCCCATTGCTGCTGCTGAGGGACACAGGAGTGGGGACACATCCTGTGCAACAACCAGGGGAGCCACTCTGAGCCCAGCCCTGCATCCCTGGCATCAGTGCTTCTCTCTGCTGGCATTTTCCTGGCTCTCCTGCAAAGCGTGGCTATTTTTCCTCAAAATGGTCGTGCCTGAGGTCACACCATTCCATCAGTGCAATATTTCTTTTAAAAACCCAACCTCTAAAAACCAAAGGACTCAGTTGAAAGGAGAAGTTCAGGAATGGTATCACTGAGCACCATGCACAGGAGAGAAACAGCTCAGAAACCTGCTCTGAAAACCCTGGCGAGCCCCTGTCACCACAGGGCTCACTGTGACACCCTCTGTGCTGCTGGCAGTGCCAGATCTCTGTGCGCGACCCCTGGAGCTCCACAGCACCCCTGGGTGCCAGGCTGGACCCCCTCTGCTGGTGCCCTGCTCCGGGCACTGCCCCCAGCTCTGGTCTCTCCAGGTTCAGCACAGCCTGGCCTCAGCCTCAAGCCCCTGTGTGGTCCAGGGGCACCAGAGATCAGTTCCAGCTGCAGGACAGGCCGTCCCCAGTTAGACCCCACTGGTGGTTTAAAAGCGGATGAAAGTAGATAAAAACCAGGCACCCGCCTGCTGAGCCTTTTATTGACAGAATCCAATTGTTTGGGACTGGGAGTTTCTTCCTCTCAGTTTTCTGAGGAATGTGGTGAGTCAGGGCCTGGCAGGGCAAGGAGAGCTGCTCTGAGCACTGGGCACATTCCCAGCTCCTCCTGGGAGGAGATTCCCCTGGGACTGGGGGTGCCACGGAGCCCTGGGGCTGCCTGAGCCCAGGAATTCACCTTCAGAGGGGCCTTGGGAACCTTCAGTCAGCCAGGGGCAGCTGCTCCTGAGAGCCCTCAGCTCCTGAGTGCCTGCAGATGAGCTCCCAAACATACCTGAGAAACCAGGTGTGTCCCCATGTCCCAGCGCCCTGCCAGTGCCAGCCCTGCCCGTCTGGGGCAGCTGAGCAGCCACAAAGAATTCCAGCTGTGGATCCTGAGCCTGATTTTTCAATTTACAAAGAGAGAAACATGTAAAGGAAATGGTTCAGATCCTAAAAATTAAGGAAAATGTAGCAACTGGAAACATATTTCACAGTTTGCTGTCTCTGTGATTCTTCTTCTCTGCCCCCACTGGTCCCCCTCTGTGTGACTGTGCCGGTGGATGGGAGTTCCTGCTGCATGTGCTTAAGGTACTTTTAAACTTTGTGAACACAGGAATTTAATCTAAACTAATGAAGTTAACAGCTCCATGTAAAGAGAACAACTAGCTCTATTATAATAAGATTTTTCTTTTGAAAAAAGGGAATCACTGAAGTAGCTGAAACCAGTGGATGGAGTATTTTGTAGATCATAAATCATATATATTATTATATGCATACATAATCCATTTGATATTTTTACTTTAGCTTTCTCAACAAAGAGTTGGTCATGGCTCCTTGGTTTCCTTTGGTGACTGTGGTAAGGTGATGTCCTAGCAAATACTACATCCCTATATTTTGAAAACAAAGTGAATATTGATCTCTAGGCCTGGCTCTAAACTGGTGAATTCATTTATGTGGAAGTTGTGACCAAGGTGTGGCTCTGGCAGAGCTCGGCCGTGGCAGGGCAGGGCTGTGACAGGGCTGTGACGGAGCTCTGCTGTCACAGGCAGCACGGCCGAGGGCTCTGCAGGAAGAGCCCGTGTGGGATTCCCTCCTCAGCTCCCTGAGGGACATTCCAGGGGAACAGCCTTGGATCCACATCAAGGATCTCAGCCTGAAAGCTGCCTCTTCCTCAGGAGACAGATCCCTTGCTCCATCTTCTGGAGCACAAGCTCAGCGAGTTAAACCCCGGCCCGGTCTGCCAGGAGCTGAGGGAACCTCTGTGCCGAGTGTTCCCGCGCTCCAGACGTATCTGGAATGTTTAGAAGGTAAACGTAGAGAAAAGTGAAATGTGAAAGCACCGGGCCCTGCGCTCACGGCTCATCTGAGCTCCTGTTTTAGACCTGCCCTGGGGTCAGTGCCCACAGCTGGTGCCAGCGGGAGGGAAGCTCCACCTCAGGGAGGGCTCTTCCCCAGCTCTGCTCTAAATCCCTCAGCTAAGGGCACCAGCAGGGCCGGTTTCTCTCCTAGGGGCTTTCTGTAAGCTCAGCACGGCCAAGAGCAGGGAACACGGCCCTGCCAGCAGCAGCAGCAGCTCCCCCAGAGCCCGTGTGGCTGGCCCGTGGCTCCTCTCTGTGTGCCCTGGCCAGCTCCAGCTGCCCCTCCTGCCCGGAGCTGAGCCCTCCCTTGCTCCCTGTGCTGCAGAGCCCGCGGCCCTGGGGAGTTTTGCATCCACAATTCACGGCCCGGGAGTGCTGGGAGCCAGGCAGGCAGCTGGTGGGGGTGGTGGCTCTGTCCCTCCCTGCCTCTGCCGGGCTCCTATCTCACCTCTTCTAGGACACCCTCCTCACACCTGGGCAGGGTTCTGCAGCTCTGGATACCATACCTTTGAAGCTTTTTTCCATTATGTATGTGTTCTGACGTCTATCCATCCCACAAGCACCTGCATAAAAATGATATATAATGGAAAACAAATAAATATTTATGTAAATTGGATTGCTTTGACTGCTGAGCAGCATATATTCTTCTCTCTAAATTGTACATCAAGGCCTTCATTTAAGGGAGGCTCTTAAGCGCATCCTCAGCTGTAAGCGCACACTCGGCTCCGGTGGGGAGCCTGTGCACGCCTGGAATTATGTGCTTAAGAGTTTCCCTGCACGGGAGAGCTCTCTGCAGCAGGGTTACCACGAACTGCCATCCATCAGGAGATCAGGGTAAGAACCATCTGCTGAGACATTCATTACTGGAATGGTGTGAAAGAAGCCTAGAACACGCCCTTTCAAATCCGAGTCTGCAGGTTGCGTTGTAGCACTCCGTGACTAATTTTAGGCTTTGTTTTGTTTGTGGAGAGTGTGTGATTTAACTCACAGCCTTAGACTCTAAGGTGTGTACAACCTTCTGAAATTACCTACTATCACTTTGCTCGTGAATTTACCCAGTTCAGTGACCGATGTGACACCAGTCCTTAAGTGACCGCTGTGCTCTGAGCGCAGCACCAGGAGCAGAGCTGACAGCAAACAATTCTGCCTTGTGCAGCTCCAGAGGAACTCGCTGTTCCTCACAGAAGCTGAGACAGAAGGGGATGGGGACCTTTTCCATTTTCACTCCTGCAAATTACCCTAGATATCAATCAAAAGGAAAATCTAATGTAAGCCTTTAAATCTTTTTAGCTATAGAGTCTGGTATTTCCTATTGACTGGGACAATCAATACAAATTTGGTTACTGAGAAAAGTCCTTGTGGCTTATGGGATTCCCAGCCGTGTAACTCAGTTACCCTGGAAAAAGAGCCCCACAAACAGCGTGTCCTTGTGTGTCCTCTGGTCTCTGCAGAAAAGTTGTCATGGCCATGGGCAATGCTGTACCAGCTCTTTTTTTTTTTTTTTTTTTTTTTTCCTTTTCTTTTTTTCTTTCCTAAATAAGGGAAATGGCTAAATTAGACAATAAATGTGTAACTGGCACATCAAAGACAAACCAACCCTTTGTTTTGGTTCTCACTGCCCATCCCTGAGCACAGGAAAGGGGCTGGTGGCACCCAGTGGATCTCTGTGATGGGGCTCTTGGGGCCACCAGTGACACCCAAGCCATTCAAGCACCTTTGGCTTCATTTTGCACCACGAGCCAACTCCCAGACTCATCCTGCTGCAGAGGGCAAGGGAGACTGGGAGGTTTGGGCAGCTCTGTCCCAGAGCAGGATGAGCTCTGTGCTCTGTCCCACAGCAGTATGAGCTCTGTGCCCTGTCCCAGGGCAGGATGAGCTCTGTGCCCTGTCCCAGAGCAGGATGAGCTCTGTGCCCTGTCCCAGAGCAGGATGAGCTCTGTGCTGTGTCCCAGAGCAGGATGAGCTCTGTACTGTGTCCCAGAGCAGGATGAGCTCTGTGCTGTGTCCCAGAGCAGGATGAGCTCTGTGCTGTGTCCCAGAGCAGGATGAGCTCTGTGCCCTGTCCCACAGCAGGATGAGCTCTGTGCTGTGTCCCAGGGCAGGATGAGCTCTGTGCTGTGTCCCAGAGCAGGATGAGCTCTGTGCTGTGTCCCAGAGCAGGATGAGCTCTGTGCTGTGTCCCAGAGCAGGATGAGCTCTGTGCTCTGTCCCACAGCAGTATGAGCTCTGTGCCCTGTCCCAGGGCAGGATGAGCTCTGTGCCCTGTCCCAGAGCAGGATGAGCTCTGTGCCCTGTCCCAGAGCAGGATGAGCTCTGTGCTGTGTCCCAGAGCAGGATGAGCTCTGTACTGTGTCCCAGAGCAGGATGAGCTCTGTGCTGTGTCCCAGAGCAGGATGAGCTCTGTGCTGTGTCCCAGAGCAGGATGAGCTCTGTGCCCTGTCCCACAGCAGGATGAGCTCTGTGCTGTGTCCCAGGGCAGGATGAGCTCTGTGCTGTGTCCCAGAGCAGGATGAGCTCTGTGCCCTGTCCCAGAGCAGGATGAGCTCTGTGCCCTGTCCCAGAGCAGGATGAGCTCTGTGCCCTGTCCCAGGGCAGTTATGAGCTCTGTGCCCTGTCCCAGGGCAGGATGAGCTCTGTGCCCTGTCCCAGAGCAGGATGAGCTCTGTGCTGTGTCCCAGGGCAGGATGAGCTCTGTGCTGTGTCCCAGAGCAGGATGAGCTCTGTGCCCTGTCCCAGAGCAGGATGAGCTCTGTGCTGTGTCCCAGGGCAGGATGAGCTCTGTGCTGTGTCCCAGAGCAGGATGAGCTCTGTGCCCTGTCCCAGGGCAGGATGAGCTCTGTGCTGTGTCCCAGGGCAGGATGAGCTCTGTGCTGTGTCCCAGGGCAGTATGAGCTCTGTGCCCTGTCCCAGAGCAGGATGAGCTCTGTGCCCTGTCCCACAGCAGGATGAGCTCTGTGCTGTGTCCCAGAGCAGGATGAGCTCTGTGCTGTGTCCCAGGGCAGTATGAGCTCTGTGCCCTGTGCCAGAGCAGGATGAGCTCTGTGCCCTGTCCCAGAGCAGGATGAGCTCTGTGCCCTGTCCCAGAGCAGGATGAGCTCTGTGCCCTGTCCCAGAGCAGGATGAGCTCTGTGCTGTGTCCCAGAGCAGGATGAGCTCTGTGCTGTGTCCCAGGGCAGGATGAGCTCTGTGCCCTGTCCCAGGGCAGGATGAGCTCTGTGCCCTGTCCCACAGCAGGATGAGCTCTGTGCCCTGTCCCAGAGGAGGATGAGCTCTGTGCTGTGTCCCAGGGCAGTATGAGCTCTGTGCTGTGTCCCAGGGCAGGATGAGCTCTGTGCCCTGTCCCAGAGCAGGATGAGCTCTGTGCCCTGTCCCAGAGCAGGATGAGCTCTGTGCCCTGTCCCAGAGCAGGATGAGCTCTGTGCCCTGTCCCAGGGCAGTTATGAGCTCTGTGCCCTGTCCCAGAGCAGGATGAGCTCTGTGCTGTGTCCCAGGGCAGTTATGAGCTCTGTGCCCTGTCCCAGAGCAGGATGAGCTCTGTGCCCTGTCCCAGAGCAGGATGAGCTCTGTGCCCTGTCCCAGAGCAGGATGAGCTCTGTGCCCTGTCCCAGGGCAGGATGAGCTCTGTGCTGTGTCCCAGGGCAGGATGAGCTCTGTGCCCTGTCCCAGAGCAGGATGAGCTCTGTGCTGTGTCCCAGGGCAGGATGAGCTCTGTGCCCTGTCCCAGAGCAGGATGAGCTCTGTGCTGTGTCCCAGAGCAGGATGAGCTCTGTGCCCTGTCCCAGAGCAGGATGAGCTCTGTGCCCTGTCCCAGAGCAGGATGAGCTCTGTGCTGTGTCCCAGAGCAGGATGAGCTCTGTGCCCTGTCCCAGGGCAGGATGAGCTCTGTGCCCTGTCCCAGGGCAGGATGAGCTCTGTGCCCTGTCCCAGAGCAGGATGAGCTCTGTACTGTGTCCCAGAGCAGGATGAGCTCTGTGCTGTGTCCCAGAGCAGGATGAGCTCTGTGCCCTGTCCCAGGGCAGGATGAGCTCTGTGCCCTGTCCCAGAGCAGGATGAGCTCTGTGCTGTGTCCCAGGGCAGGATGAGCTCTGTGCCCTGTCCCAGAGCAGGATGAGCTCTGTGCTGTGTCCCAGGGCAGGATGAGCTCTGTGCCCTGTCCCAGAGCAGGATGAGCTCTGTGCCCTGTCCCAGGGCAGGATGAGCTCTGTGCCCTGTCCCAGGGCAGGATGAGCTCTGTGCTGTGTCCCAGAGCAGGATGAGCTCTGTGCTGTGTCCCACAGCAGGATGAGGTCTGTGCTGTGTCCCAGAGCAGGATGAGCTCTGTGCCCTGTCCCAGGGCAGGATGAGCTCTGTGCCCTGTCCCACAGCAGGATGAGCTCTGTGCTGTGTCCCAGAGCAGGATGAGCTCTGTGCCCTGTCCCAGGGCAGGATGAGCTCTGTGCTGTGTCCCAGGGCAGGATGAGCTCTGTGCTGTGTCCCAGGGCAGGATGAGCTCTGTGCTGTGTCCCAGGGCAGGATGAGCTCTGTGCCCTGTCCCAGAGCAGGATGAGCTCTGTGCCCTGTCCCAGAGCAGGATGAGCTCTGTGCCCTGTCCCAGAGCAGGATGAGCTCTGTGCCCTGTCCCAGAGCAGGATGAGCTCGGTGCTGTGTCCCAGGGCAGGATGAGCTCTGTGCCCTGTCCCGGGGCAGTTATGAGCTCTGTGCCCTGTCCCAGGGCAGGATGAGCTCTGTGCTGTGTCCCAGGGCAGGATGAGCTCTGTGCCCTGTCCCAGAGCAGGATGAGCTCTGTGCTGTGTCCCAGGGCAGGATGAGCTCTGTGCCCTGTCCCAGGGCAGGATGAGCTCTGTGCCCTGTCCCACAGCAGGATGATCTCAGTGCTCTTTCCCTGCTCTGTTCTGCTCTGGCAGAGTCAGAGTGAGGAGGATGGAGCCAATTCATCCCCTGGCCCATGGCCACAGGGCTGGGGCTCCCCAAGGCCATCCCTGGGGATCACACCTCTTCCTCCTGCCAGGGCTGAGCAATACTCCAAGGGCAGCAGTGTCCAAGCAGCATTTGGGGCTCACCCCACAGAGCAAGGCTGGGAGCAGCAGCTGCAGAGCTCCCAGCTGGGGTCCCCAGGGGAAGGGGCTGCACCCATCAGAGGCAGTGGCAGGGACAAAGGGGACCCAGGCTGACCCATGGGGAGGTGCATTGCCCTTGGGAGGGCCACACAACCCCACAAAGCTCAAATTCCCTCTGTTTCTGCCTTTAGTTTTCTCTTTTATCTGTTATAAAACTGTGGGTTTATGACCCATTTTTTTGTATTCACTGAGTTCCTTGGGAGGTGGAATGCATAGTAGATACATTATTTTTTAAACTGCGAAAGTAGTTATTGTGGAAAAGTCCTAAACAGGCCAGGGATCTGGCACTTTACTAAAGTCCAGGTTTAGGTTTGAAGCTAAATTATCTGCTGGGGTGAAATCAGAGTCTCAGCTGGAAATAGTTTTCCACACCTTTTGGCTTTGAGAAAAAAAGTGAAGTCAGCTGTGAACCAAACTTATAGTCTTTGGTCTTCTGGAATAAATGCAGCTTTGAGTCACTTGTGATGTGCTGCAAATCCCACTTTAGTGTCTACATCCAGGACTGCTGTTAGAAAAACATCACAGATAAACCCAGCCCTGCCAGCTGTGGCCAGCGCTCCAGATAATGACACAAGAACCTTGCCTGAGCTCAGGTCAGTGCTTTGGGAGTTTTGACCTGCTTGGGATGAGAGCTGCAAGCTGGGCTCTGCCACTGCTCAGTGCAGGCTGGACTAGAGCAAGAGGGATTTCTCACAGGGCAAACAATTCCAGCCGTGCAGCACAAGCCAGGGAAAATGCAAGGACAGGGCATTCCCTGAAAGAAGGAGCAGGGTGCCTTGGGCAGGCAGTGACACAGGAAGGGGACAAAGCCACCTCTTCTTGGCACCACTGAGTCCCCAAACTCCAATGTCGCAAGGCCACGTCCATGGGGATTATTTGTGCTCCTCCCCAGACTGCACTGAACACAATCAGCTCTCTGAAAACCTGGAATATGAAGCGCAGTAGCAAACGTGCAGCAGTAAAAGTCCAGGCTTTGTCCTTGCATTTCCCACTTGGAAAGAACGGGAACCTGGCAAACAAAGCCCTGCAAAACAGGTAAAACACCTGCAGTCCGGTGAGCTCCGCTGCAATTAAGAAAATCCTTATCACTGCAGGTTTTCGGAGACGAGTGTTGAAGTTAATTTTGGTGTGGATATTCTCACAGTTTCCTTTCCCCAGCTCTAATCCACCTTTAGGACACCTGCAGTTTGTAACAGGGCTGCAGACATTTCTGGGAGCCTGGTGCTCCTCATCTGCTGGGTCCCATCCTTTGGGATCCCCGGAGGAGTCGCTGGCTGAGGAACCAGTGGAGAGTTTCCATCCATCCCAAATTCCTCTCCCATTTCTCTTCCATTTCCCTCTCTCTTCTTGGCTCACTCCCATGTCTGCCCTCTGTGACAATTCATGGGGTCACAGCAGAGGAGTTGGGCAGTTGTCCACTGCTATTTTTAACTGAATTTTATTATATTTTAACTGAATCTTGCCCTGCCCAAGGCTTGGCTGCTCTTCCAACACGTGAGTTGGAGCATTTATGTTATGAAAATAAGGCTGATCATGGGATCAGAAAGTGGAACACGTTATTAACTGTGGTTCTTCTGTGCTTGATCAAGTTTGAAAGTCAAGATTCCCCGTGTGTCCTTATTAGACTTTTATTTTATGTTTATAATTCAAAGTCGAAGATTTTAACTCTCTCCTGAAATTTTCATGAGAGGAACCTACAGCTTTTATTGCACAACAGTATAATACCAAGAAATGAGAACTTTTTATTTTCATGTAAAAACACCCTTGATCTGAGCAAGGATTCAACATTATGAAAGTTAGCATGAGCAGGCATTAATTCTGGTACTGAAAAGAAAGAAAGAAAAAAATCTAATTTTCATCCATTAGTTTGAAAAAAGAAAGAAAAAGTTATCTTGGATGCTATAGGAAAAAACCTGAGAGTTTTGCTGGAGGCCCCTTATCTACATTTATCACTTTTAGATCATTCTTGCTGCAGAAGCATTTAGCATCATTTCTGCTGGTAAAATAAAATGCATGAATGCAGAACAGGGGTGGCACATGGGGAGCTCAGGACAGCGCAAGTTAAACACAAATAAAGCAAAGACTGTGCAAAAAAAGAAGCAAAATGGAAAATTAATGTGGTTTGAGAAGCATTTGGAAACCCTCACACACAGCCCCCTCTGTGTCACGTACAGGTAAGCACCACAGTGGTTCTGCAGCTTATTGCACAGAAAACATTGATGGTGTTAAGGATGGAAAAAGATTTTGCACTGAAGCTTGAGAGGTTTGTGATTTTCCTGATGCAGGGAAGAGTCTTTGGGGCGAGGAACAGTGTGGGCCCAGGGGCAGTGGCGGGAGGTGATGCCTGGTGCTGCCCTAAGTTCATTCCTTTGCCACGTGAGCTGGGAGAGAGTTGACCTTAAAAATCCCATAATACTCCGTAATGCTGCACTTTCCCTCCTCCTGCATATTTTCAGTGAGATGTTACTAATGCCAGCAAAGGAAAGGGCAAATGCTTTTGGCCACTGATGAGCCAAACTCTGAGTGCTCAAATAGGAAAACAAATATCATCCAAAGCACTCAATCTGGGCAGGATTTGAGCTAAGAGCTGCTAAAAACCCAGTGAAAGCTCAAGCCAGGAAGAATAAACTCAGAACAGGCAATTAAACTTCACTCTTGGCTTGGTTGCAGTGGCTGGTGGTTCAGAATTGCCACGGAATGATTTACGGGGAGATAATGGAGCATTGCACACCCCAGCTCCCACAGAGGCTCCACACCTTCATCAAGATGCCAGCATTTAGTACTAAGCTTTATTAAGCATGAAAGGGGAGAAAAAAAACAACAAAAAAAAGCCAAATTTGAATTTTTAATGCCCTGAGTTAGTCCTTAAAAAAAATATTTATAGAGTAGATGATAATGATTCAACAGAGCAACCTTGGAAGGGAGTCTAAAATGAATATTGACTTTGCTTTGCCAGTCTGTGGTTTGTGGTAAAGGAAACAATTTTTAATTCTCCATCTTTCACCACTGGAAAATCTGATTGTGAGATAAAGACCACACCAATATTGCTCATTATTGTTAATGCCTTTGTGAAAGGCTGATTTGGAAATGCTCTAAAGTCTACTAAAGTGATTAAAGTGTTTAAAAATTACTGACCTAGTTCATTCAGATAGCTGTAGGGTCTCCAGTCTGCAGTTTCTCTGTCAAGGATTTTGTTACTGAGCTGTTCGAAAAGTATGATAATGGGTTAATGCTGGAAGAGACAGACAGTTCCCACCCCAGACTACAGCCCAAGGATGTCAGGAACAAAAATGGGAGGTGGGCCTGCCTTGGCCTCACCATCTCAGCCCTTTATCTGTGTGAGGTGCACAGCTGTTCACTGGCATTCGGGAAAATCACAAAGGAAAGTCACTTCACCGAGCCACGAACACAAACGTGCTGGAAAACACAGGATTTCCTTTGGACCACGACTGGGATACCTGTGGAGATGGATGGATCAAAACCCCTGGAGCAGCATGCACGGAGGGGCTGCCTGCAGCTACGGGATCTGCTGGGGCAGCTGAGGGGGCACTGACAGGAGATGCAGGGGGACACGAGTTCTCTCAGTTCAAGGAAAATTGGCAATGATGGAGCACCAAGGCCCCTGTGGATCTGCCAGCGGAGAGGAGAGTCCGGAGCTGCCCTGGGACAGCACCTCCCAGAGCCTGCAGTGAGAGGAGAGGGGCCTCAGCTTTGGGAGCACGGCCCCACCGGGCTGGGACAGAGCACAAGGGGCTCCACAGGTGAGTGGTCACCGGCTGGGGGGTCTGGGAATCGCTGAGATTTCCTCCTCACAGCATTCCCTTGAAAGCCACAGCTGCTGGAATGCAGCTGGTCCTGAGGAAGGGTCAATTCAAGAGCAAATCCCAGCCTTGTTTCTGAGAAGCTGTGAAGCCATCTCTGCCCTCCTGTGTCTGCTTCCAGACTGGAAAGTCTCCTGCTGTGTTTGGAAGCATGCAGCTCTGCTATTTTACTGTATTTACAAGAAAATGCTTAACAAAAAGGAGGTTAAAATTGAAAGAGGGTATTCAAAATTACCACAGCATTTCATTTTTCCTGATCTACCATTCCTTTTTGCTTAGCTGTCTCAGTATGTTTTCAGACCTGGAACAAAACCCCTCACTGATGTATCGAAGCCTGATGGGATATTAAATCCCAGCTGGGGTCCTGCCCCGCATTCCAAAGGCATTTCCCCCCCTCCACTGTCCATTCCAACAGCCTCAGTGCTCCTGCCACCCCACCTCGGGGTCCAGCATCCCTGTGTTGTCCCCGTGCCCACAGTGCTGCCGCTGTCCATGGGCACTGAGGAAGCTCTGCAGGAAGCCTGGAGAGCCCAGGAGACATTTCATGATCATCCAGCAGCTCCCTGTGCTTCCCCAAACTGGGAATGGAAACAGAGACAGCACAGGCAGGGGTGGATGGATCCATGGGTGGATAGAGGGATGGATGGATGGATCCATGGATGGATGGATGATGGATCAATGATGAATGAAGGAAGGATGGACCCATGGATGGATGGATGAAGGATGGATGGCTCCATGGATCCATGGATGGATGGATGAAAGATGGATGGATGATGGATGGATGGATCCATGGATGGATGGATGGATCCATGGATGGATAGAGGGATGGATGGACAGATCCATGGATGGATGGATGAAGGATGGATGGCTCCATGGATCCATGGATAGATGGATGGGTGGGTGGGCAGTTGTACAGTCCAGCAGGGGCAGGAGGATGAAGAGCAGATCCATTTGGAAAGTGGTCACTGGGAGGAATTTGACCCTTGGCACCATCAGTTCCCCTAAGCAGAGCCCACAGCTTTGTTCTTCTCTTCAAAACTTGCAGCCAGAACACAAATGCTGATTTTTCAACCCAGCTGCACCACTCAGAGCACATTTATTAAAGTCTTGGGGTTTCTATTAAAAGCTGTGGGTTTGCAGGATTTATAAATCAGCTCACAGACCTAAAATTTGGCATGAAGAGCTACAGGCTAGAATTGATTTTTTTTAATGAAATGATTTGGGGACATTTCTAAGTTTTTCTGAATGCATTTTTTTAAAATGTGATTATAGCTGTCTCTTTGTGCTACTATCATTTCTTAACACACTATAATTTGTTAACTTTTTTTTTTCTTTTTTTCTTTTTTTTTTTTAAGATGGAAAATACTTCAATTTTTACTGTGAAGCAAAATTGCTTTTCTGGAGGAAGAAATCCTTCATAGTAAATTTATCCATTAAAATTCCAGGCTGGTAACTTTAGCAATTTGGTTAAAACTACCTCATATCTGGCAACTTTTCCTTTAAGATCAACGAGATACCAGCCTGAGTAAAGCAAAGCCATTATCTGCCTGTCTGAAATAGCTGGATAGATGACAGTGGCCACTTGATCACCACCAGCCATTTGTCAATGCCCAGGTTTTTAAGTCCATGGCGATTAGGCAAAGGAGTTCTGGCAGGAATTCCATCATACCTTTATCTTCCAGGAGAGCAATCAATAATTTGACATTTATTTCCCTAACTACTGACTTCAGATCTGCCTGGTCCAAGCTTGGTGCTGCTCCGTTTTAGGTGCCCATCCTGAACGTTCTGCAGCCATTCTGTATTTGCAGTCCCTCCTTTTTCTTGGGCAAGTTTTAGTCAAAGGTGCTTAAATGCTGCTTTCTGTACTGAATTCCTTTTTATTGGCTGCGTGACATCCAGTCAGACCATTTCCAGTGACCTCTGTTTTGCAGTTTCTAATTTTATGTGAAGTCTTTGGTAGAATTTAGAACTTCCTTTGAAAGATGTGAAGCTGCTGGCTCTAAAAATTCAGCACATCTAATAGCAATTGATTTTTATGATGTCTGCAGAAACCAACACCTGGACTTTTGCTGTGATGCAGGAAGGGAATGAAGGTGGAATTATGGGCTTTGCAAAAGCTCAAGGTGAAAATCCTCCATTTGCTAGCGACCAGTGCAGCAGCCTCATCCTTCACACAGAGAATTCTTCACAAACTTTGCAGAACTTGGTAAAAGTGAGATTTGTTTTCGCGTCATGCACAACTCAAAAACTCGAAGCTGGCATCGAAGCCCTGAGAGTGGTTCTGTGAGTGGTCCTGCCAAACGCTCTCTGAGCAACACAGATGCTCAGGAGGATCTGTGGCTCAGCAGTGAGAGCTCTGATGTGAAGACACAGCTATGGAGGTAAGTAATCTCTATTTATGTGCTTTGGAAATTTTTGGTGCGGTAATTCCGTGGCAAAAGTTCATCTGAGTTCGTGTCTGATACTCCTCGGTAACTTGCAGGTTCATGACTAGTTGGTGTCATGAGAAAAAAGGCCAAACCTACTTGTACGAGCTCATAAACAAAGGTCAAGGTTTGGCTTCACTTAAACTCACAGTAAAATATCCCAGCGTTTTCCTGAGCTGACTTGCTGAGCTCTCTCCCGTGGGAAGAGCAGTTACTTGTGGCAAAGTGCTGGGAGTTAAAGCCTGCGCTGAGATGCTGGAGCCTCCTTCTGAACCTCAGAGCTGCAGATCCGTTCTCAGGGACCTTGCACAGAGATGAAGCTCAGCCCTGCAAGCTCCTGCTGGCAGCTGGCACAGGCTTGGGGACAGGACTGGAAGGGCTTGGATCCCCCAGCCCCTGTGTCCAGCTGCCTTTTACTGCAAACACTCGGGCACATCCCTCAGAGAGAGCTGATCAAGCTCCATTTTAGCAGTAATCAGATTTCTTTGTCCCATTAGTCTTCCTGGGAAGCTATTCCAAAATCCCACTGATCTGATGGTAGAAATCTAATTTCCAGCTTCGATGCATTCATGGCCAGTTCATCCTCATTTGTTCTCGAGCCAGCTCTGTCATTTCACTTCAATAGCTCTCCTCCCTCCTCGTGTTTACCTTGCTGTATTATAGATGGCAATCATGCTCCCCCTCAGCGTTCGTTTTGCCAGATAAAAGCAGCCAGGCCTTTTTTCAGTCTTTTCTCAAAGGCTCCCCCTCATCCTCCCACTTGTTTTCCTCCTGCCTGTGCTCCACTGGCACAACTCCCCAGCCCCAAACACACTGGGGAGGGTTTAATCCTCCACTGGTGCTTTTCTCTCAGCAGCTTCAATGGTTCCCCCCAGGACCTGAGCACTGGCCAAATGTCTGTGTGGCACAGGGGCAGTGAGGAGGTGACATCCTTGCCCCTGCCAAAGCCTGGCCCTGCTCCCACCCTGTGCAGACACAGCCGTGTCACCAAGCGTCCCCAGGGCAGTGCTGGGCCCTTGAGCTCCTGCTAAAGCCCCACCACCTCCTTCCCTCCAGAGGTGCCACCCTGGGAGCTGCAGCAGGGTCGGTACAACAGTGCTGGGAGCCCCCAGCCACGGATCCTGGAGGGGAGAGGGATGGGAGAGCAGAGCAGGAAGGAAATGGGAATTATATGTGTAGAGCTGGGGGAGAAAAGAGACTAGGGAAAGGGACAGGAGAAATAAAAAATAGAGAAGGGCAGGGAAGCACAGGGGAGCAAACTCTCCTCAACCCTCCTCAAACTGGAGCAGGGCTCCCAGCTGTCCTGCCTTGGTGCTTTGCCCAGGTCTGAGAGAGGAATGGCTCCAGGCCTGATCTCCTTGGAGCACAGGGATAACACATCCCAGCCTCTGGCTCAGCGCTTCAGACATTCCTCTGCCTTTTTTTTTTTTTTTTTTTTCTTCCTCATTTTGCATCTGTGCTGGTTCCTTTGTGACCCCAGCTGGCACTATAAAGAAATGAATCCTCCAAGTACAACTTGTGCACATTTCTCTGCAGAAAGTGAGAATGGCACCAGGCAAACTGATTTGGAAATGAACTCGTTAAGGCAGCTATTAGAGCTTTATTTGCTCCTTTGTCTTACTTGGCTGCAGAGCTGCAGACAGACAAAGTGGATTTTTGGCCATCCTCAGCTATTCAGCACTGCAAAGCATTCTCATTAATAAGTGAGATGCTGGGAGATCTAAAGGAAATATCAGGCCATATATTCTGATAAATACCCTGAAAATACCAGTTCTATTCCAGGTCTTTCAGTGATTATCAGGACAACCTGACTGACTACAATGGCCAGAGCTGCAGTGGAGGAGCAGCTTCCAGGCAAGTCCCAAAGCACCACTTGGGGATTAAACCTTTCCAGCAGCTTCATTTCTGAGGTAGTTCTGTGAGAACTGCAGGCTGGGAATCCAGGATAGGTGCTGGCTTTGACCTTTCCTGAATTCATTTCAATTTCTGCAAAAGGATTAGTGGTCCAGATGGACACTCATCCTAAATTCGACATTATGAGCGTTTGCACTTTCAATTTGGGGAGCAAAAATTCATGATGCAAGGGGACCATCTACATCAAAAGCCATATTTACACATCTGTCTAAACATTTCTCTGAGAAATCTCTGTAGCCAGCCCTTTTATTACATTTTAATGAGATTTTCTTTTAACAACCAAGAAATTACTTACAGGAGCACATGTAGAGATATTTTTGCCCGTCCTGTACAATACTGTCTTTTTTGCATTAATCTTGTTTGTGTGGCATCCCAATGAATAGTTACATTTGGATTAAGGTGACACAGCCTGAAATACCATCATTTTTAAAGCTGACAACCTTGATGAAATCAATTGCATTTCCTTTTCCCCCTGCTCCCTCTGCTTTGCCCCACCTGGGCTTATTTAATGCTCCAAAGGCAGAGCTGTTTTACCATTTGCCGTATCTAAGTTTACTGCTGAAGTGCTGAACTGAGTCACAGAGTTGTTCATGAATGGTCTGAGGGAATCAGTTGCAACAAATGAGAAGGAAGGTGCTCCTGGATGTTCCAGTGACAGGGTTGGAATGGCTCTGCTGGAGAGGCAGGAGTGACAGCAGAGCTCCCAGAACGTCCCTGGATGAGTCAGGACAGTCCCCAAAATCACCCCTGGTACCTTCTTGCATCTTTCTGCCTGTCTGTGTCAGCAGGGAATTTGTGTGTGTGATGTGGGAAAGAAGAAAACAGCAAAGTGAGATTACTGATTAATGCTTCATTGATTTACTGGTGGTGTCTTCACGGATAATTATACTCATTGAGTTATTTATCTCTTCTGAGAGGCAAACATACCTCAGAGTTGCTAAGACACCAAGCCTTGCTGACCCAGACAGGCATGAGACTCCAGTTCCCATTCCCAGAGATTGGGAAATCCAACCTTCGAGTGCCTGGGATGTCAGGAATGCTACCCTGGAGTTTGAAATAACGCTGGCAGACACCAGGGCCCCAGAGACATTGCTTGGGCTGATTTCCTTGAACTGATAAGAACATTGCTGCAGTGGGGTGGGGTGATATCTACCTTACAGGAGCTGTTTCCATCCAGATTACTGGGAAAGAAGCGTGAAGTCACCCCACATGAGAGAGTGTGGTAGCTTGGATTGGAAAAACAATGAACACTGCTGCTACCTTGGGATATATCTGGGAAGAAAACAAGTCATCACAAAATACTTTGGAAGCCACAACAGTTCTTGAGAAACTGAAAACAAGGTAGAGACAATCTAGTTTAGAAATCTTTGTTGGAGTACTGGGTGTTCTAAAACATCTGCAGATGCAATCTATCCTGCATTATGGTGTGAAGCTCTTGACTATTAGCATTAAATATGAGAGAAAAAAAGCAAAATATTTAAATAATACGGTGTTATCTTCTTGGAGATGTTAATGAAGTCATTCCTGACAGTCCAGCTGCTTTGCAGGTGAGGGGAGGGAGGTAAAACTCGGGAAATGCATGGGCTGCAACACAGCTGCCTCCTTGGTTTAACCTGTGGAAGAGCCCCTGAGCAGCCTTGCAGGTGAAAAAATGAAACCTTTGTCACAAAAGCAGGAGTAATGTTAGAAATCAAGGTGCTATAACCGTACCAAGGAGTCCAAAACAATTTCCATTGTGTGCAAAGGCTTTTTAAAAACCAAAGCTGAAAGGCAAACCTGGGCAGTTACATTGCATGCTCAGAGACATTTTATCTATTTCCTCAGCTGAAGTTATAAACACATTTACCAAACAGAGTAATTTACCAAGAAAGGCATCATATTTATACCGGCAGTTCGAATGAAAACATCAATCCCATTCTGGTTCCAGCTGCAGAACAAATGGATGCACATTTCAGAGCACCATCAGGAGAAGGGATGGGAAATTTCAACTGGAGCAGCATCGTTTAAACAACGAGGCCCTGTAAGGAGCAGGTGAGTGGGCTTTAATAAAGCATGGACTCAAACTGCAGGAGAGAGGTTTGTTGTGGGGAGCACCTCCACATCAAAGGGTGATGAAGTGGCTGCTTGAGCCCATCACCACCTTCCCTGGAGGCTGGCAGCGATGGGTGGGGAAGGACAGGGACCTGGCTGGCACTGGGGTCCCCAGCCACTGTCACCCTCCTCTCCTTGCCCTCTGCATTCACCTCACACTGAACATGCACTCTGCTTTGCTGACATCTTGTGGAGATCTAGACTGAGCTTAACTGACTGCAGAAGGTCCTGTTTCCAAGAAGGGTTTCTCTGCAGGGTGTCTCTGAGCAGTGGCTCAGGGCTCGGGGAAAGCTGCTCCTGCACGGGCAGCTCTGACCGAGCACCTCTCTTCCGCTGAAATGTGCAAAGGGATTTTCGAGATCAGCTCGATTTTGTGGTAAGTGTAGAGCTTTTGAGTCCCAGCTGTTTTCCAGAGCTGCTGCTAACAAATGATCTGAGATCAGGCTGCGATTCCAGAGCTGAACTCTTTGCATTGAACATCTGTCAGCCAGGCTGAATGGGCTCTGCCGTCCCCCCCAGCTACAGCTCTGTGACATTTTCAATCAAACCTACAGGAAGCACATCTCTCTTGGGGTGTTCCAGTGGGAACTGGGGCTGGAACCCACCCCTGATGTCCGTGTGTGCCCCTCACCAATGCAGCTGCTCTCCCACAGCCTTGAGCCTGTTCAGGGTTTGGCCCGAGGACCTCGCTGCCCCAACCCACGGTCCCAGTTAAACACGGCCACTTGGACCTGTGTCCTTGTGTTCTGAAAGTGTTGCTGGAGTCAGCTCTGCCTTCCCCCTTCCCTCACCCACTGGCTGTGGGCAAGGAGCAGCTGGAAGGAAGAGCCAGGACCCTCTGGCCCTGCTGTGGGGTTCGAGGTGTGCCACGATGTCACCTGAGACACCGCGAGTCCTCCCCCAGCTCAGCCGGCTGGAGCTTGTTTTCTGCACCCAAAATGAGCCAAAATAAAACTCTACCAGAGTGCTCTACTACTTAGCACGATGTTGAATTAATGACCCTGAGCTTGTACACATCCCCCAAAATTCTTTTCTTCCCCCCCCGAACTCAGAATTACTCCTTCTGCACAGTTCCCTTTGGTCGATACTTAAGCAGCCACCCAGGCTGATTTACCTTGATAGCACAGTCCATTTTCTACACATTTATTCATGAAGCTCTTGTAACTGCTGGCTGGAAATACATCAAATTCAAATCTAATGCTATCCCTGTTTAAAAAAAAAAAAAAAAAAACCAACAAAAAAAAAAAAAAAAAACCCCAGCCCACAAAAAAAATCTTTCTCTTCCCAAAGGTGAGAATTTTATTCTGGTCTGAACAGCAAGGAAAGACTTAAATGCCTAAAGGAAAGGGACTTAGACTGAGCTCCTGCTCTGAGCCTGGGCTGTGGGGTGCCACAGAGAGCATCGGTCCCCATCCTGCAGGACAGTACTGAGGAAACTGGGCACCAGCCCAGCCACAAAACCAGGGAATAAGTGAGCACTCTGCAGTAATTACAAACCCAGACTTCTCAACTGCTAAATGGAACTGCTGCCTTCTCTGTGTGTGGGTCTTCTCTGCCCACAGGGTGTCAGTGGGACGGCTGAAGGCTCCAAACAGGGGGGTTCACTCTGCCACCTCCCACCACCCATCATCTGCAGATCATTTCTGGAAGTGTCTTGTCTAGGCTTCAGGATCCACGATGCTTTATTTGTGGCAAGCTTTGCTTAGCTCTTGGCTCTCAGCAGAGCATCCACCCATTTCAGAAAGTTTGCTAAGCCCTTGATAAGACCTCAAACATCACTTCAGCCCATAGCAAAGTCTTTGTGAAAGTCCCACTAAGAAATCTCTGCTCTCTCCAGCACTACCACACCGTTTTCCCTTCTGGTTCCATCTCCTTGAACTAAACAACCTGCATTTTAAAATCTTTCGGAGCACCATTTTGATTTCAGGCTCATTTGGGAAAGTTTGCTCTCAGATCCATGTGCTGTGGATAAGCCCTCCCAGCACAGGTGGCTTTCCTCTCCTCTGGCTGCAGGACAAAGTGTGTTTCGCTGCCACATCCTTCATCCACAAATGCCGAAGGATCCAAGGGCTGCCCAGGGGCTTCCTCGTCCTCATAATCTCTCTCACACATATGCACGGATTATCAGCCTCACAAGAGCTGAGGACGTAAAGACCAAAAATATCCTCCAGAAATAAATGTGCTGGAAGAAATCGCTGCCTCCAGGAGCTAGGGATCTGTGCACGTGACTCTATTCAGAAGCAACACCACCATTACCCAAAGGAGAGTAAACAGACAAAATAAACACTGGAGATTCAGGAGAGCCGTAATGTTACAACCACAGAGGGCTGGATGCTGCTGCCGTCCAGGTGGAATTCCTGCCAAACCACGTGGGTTTACATGGGATTCTGTCCTTTGGACAGGCACATCTTCATGGTATTCTGCCCTTAATCCACAAGCAAACCTGCAGGTGAAGGTTGGAATCCCTGTTCCCTCTGTGCAGCATTGCTGCTGTCCTCCAGCAGCCTCTGTAACACACGTGTGTGCACACCTGCCCTCAGACACACACACGTTGTCTCGCCAGCCACATATTCCTTTTCTGTGAGCTTCTCTCAGTGTCCACCTCTCCACTTTCTGCAGAGGAAGGTGCACATCAGCACCTTTTCCTGCCTCTCTGCTCTGTGGAAGAGAAGCAGCCTTGGTAAGGCCAAAGTTGGGGCGGTTACTGAAAGTCTCAATAGGGGAAAGTGCTGGAGGACAGTCAGGACTTGGCACGGAGTTTTCAGAAGCTCTCGTCTAGAATTTGTAAATGCCCTTCTAAAAAGGGCAAAACCCAAAACTTGAAACAATGCTGGTACCTGCAGGCAGTTTTTAACGAGCTGAAGATGGAGCAGTGTGTTTCTATCTTCTTAATCTTCCTCTGCAAGCTCAGATGGCAGAGTTTTCCAAGGGGGAGGAGGAAGGAAAGTGTCCTTGTGACCTCCAGAAAGAGACGCCTGACCCCACTGCACTGCAGCTCCCTGGGTGATACAATTTCTACTGCTGAAGGACTGCACAAAGAAAATAGAGGAAAGAAAAGGCCCAGTGTCTGCATCCCCATCACCAACTGAGATGAACAGGAAAGAACCGTTATCCAATTTTTTTTCTGGAGGAAGTCCCCTGACCTGGTGCTGTTGGAGTTTGGGGGGAACTGGTATTCAGAGGCTTTACAAACTGACCTGACACAGCAGCAATGCCACAAGGGCCAGAGCTAAACTCCCAGCCCAAGAACCAAAAGAGATCCCCCAGGTTCAGTGCAGATAAGGGATGTGACCCCTCAGCTATTTAGGATGTATGCAGGAATTCAGCCATCTCCGAAAGACTTCTGTTCCTCATGTACTTAAGTATCATGTGGCATCAGGAGCTCTGGGAAGGGTGGCTGCACCCGAGAGAAATGTGAAGAACATGTTTCTCACCCATAATGGGCAGCTTGAGCAAGAGCCAGCAAAGCTGAAATCCAAAAAATAAGAAGGAATGAAAGGAGCTCCATGAGGATTTCTCCCCCTAGCTGTAACTATCCGAAGAAGGAATGCTCTGCTTGGTGGTGTAGGTATGAATGCGGTCAGTGGTGCTCAGCAGAGAGCCCATGATGTGGACACCCCCTGGCAGGACAATGTCCCTGGCACGAGGACTGAAGCCACCGTGCCATGAGAAGCTCTGGGATGAGGTTCCAGGTGTAGCCAGGCATTGCTATCATTGGCTTCATGGGACAGGCTCCTTCCAGGCACATCCTTGGCAGGGAAGTCCATAAAGATCTTGCAGCTGTGCCAGCCTGAGACAGCAGAGAACCAAGGGGCCTCGTGCATTTCGAGCAGAAAGCAGCAAGAAGAAGGCACTGCAGGCCTGGGGAAGCAGAGCTGCTGGGCCAACCTCTGCCCGCCCCAGGGGCTGGTATTCACTTGGGCTTGGAGTTTCAGCCATTTCTAAGGAACAGAGGGAGTCAGAGAGCAGTAAACTTGAGACAGAGGGGAAACCAGGAGGAAGTAAAGCCATCTCCTGCCTGGCATTGTCCCTGATATTGGCCTCAAAGGAATGAAAAGGAATGACAGCATTGAAAAGGAGATCACATCCCCCCAAATTTGGACAGTCTGTCAAGAAAAGCTGTCCTCCACAGCAGTTAGCGGAGGATTGAAAGAGGGAAGAATGCTTTGATCCTGAAGAGCTTTCCTCTTCCTCTCTCCTGCTTTCCTCAGCTCCTGGGAAGATGGATCCCACCAGCTGGGACAAGGACTGATGTGCACAGAGCAGTGACAACAAATAGACACCTCAAATCACAAACTGCAACACAGACAAAACCAAAACCTTGACTGACCCAGCCAATCCCATTCCTCAAACAAAAAAAAGGCTTCCCAAGGTTTCACAAAGGAAAACATCTCTGCACTGCAACAGGAATGCACATGACTCAAAATTCCATGCAGCATATTTCCTGCCTAGGTATATCCCATATCAACTTCCACACAGAAAGCAGCTTAAATCAGTTTTATATTTGCTTTCCTGTCCCATTTATGTGTTTAAAGATCACGGCATTCTGAAGAAGAATGGAAGTGTCGTTATTTTTGAGGCTCAACAAAAAGTCACACATCACAGAAACTTGTATTTCCCCAACAGACAGGAATATGAGTCTGGATTTGATTAACATAAAAAGACCCTTACCAGAAAGTGAGTAATCTGTATTAGTCATCCTCATGGCTGGAGTGTAAGATACACTTGGCATGTCATGGCCCTTCTCCTTCTGTTTCCGTCGATACCACACAAAGAGTGCCAGCAAGACCATAATAATTAGAAGGAGAATAATAATTCCAATGATTGCTCCCACTGAGTGCCTCTCTGATCCAAGAGCAGGGCTAATTTTAGTATAGGGGTTTAATTCTTCCATCATAAGAGCCGCTGTTAAAATAATTCATAACACACTGTAAATCGAATCGTGCATTTCATTCTTGAAACACTGTGTTTTTTTAAAGGCAAGCACATCATTGGAGAGGGGGAGAGAGAGGGATTTTCTAGAGAGAATTCCACTGTACCTTGATCACATCGGATTCCCTTGAAGCCGGGACTGCAGTAGCAAGTGCCTGTGACGTGGTCACACGTTGCATTGTTCATGCACTCACACAGCTGCTTGCAACCATAACCAAATGTTCCTGGAGAGCATTCTGGGGAGCCAAAGAAAAACACTGGGAAGAATTCTACTGGTTTTGGGAATGGGAACAACACTTGCCATGGGAAATTCCGTAGAGAAGTCTCCCTGGTTTTGGGATCTCTGGGATAGCACCCTACTGTGAAATTATTATTAGTCTAAAGCAGAAGCTAAATGTATTCTAGGTGCAGTTTGTTACTTATTAAGTTGTAACTTTCTGGAAAATTCATAGAATGAAATCAAGATAGGTACAAAGGCTTTAGAAGACTTGATGTGTATTGCAAATGTTCAGAGTTTAACAGAGCTTGAGCTCAGAAGCTGTAGACAGCAGAGCTCTGTGTTCTTCCCCAACCTACCTGGTTTTTATTTCATGGGAGGAGTTGCAAAGAGAAGTTTTACTGAACCTTTATATGAACCCAACAGCCTTTACCAAATAAGCCCCACATGCTTTCCCACTCGTCCCTGCCAGTGGCAGGAGGTGAATAGAACACTGCAGGTGCAATTTCAGAGCTGAGCATCTGAACTGTTTGATTTGCTCTGCTTTGGTGTCAGGATTCCCAATACAGAAGGAATTTCTGTCCTGTCTTTGTGCTTCTATCAAAAACAAAATGATTGAATGTCCAGCTGAGAAATTTACCCCTACAATTGCCATGATGGGCTATTACAATAAATCTGTAGGCAGCTTACTGTACTTCTGGAAGCACAATTCAAGAATAAATTGAAAGAAACAATGTCTGTCACATCCCACTTATTTCCCTGGAGAAGCTGCATTACTGAAAACATGCACCCTTGCTCTGATCCTGTGGAATTTATTGTTCAAGATGTGACTCCTCGTGTGTCACTGCGAATGTTTCTCTTTGTGTGACAACACCTCCCCAGTGTCAGTCTCAAAGTAGCTGCTGGTAGCCAAAATTTAATATTAAGTAGAGAACCATAGCCAGTATCTATTGATTTGCAGTGTGTATTAAAATAGCATCTTTAATCTGTTGGTACTCAAAACAAAGAAAAAATAAAATCATTACAATTAATGCTCATTCTTTTATTAGCCTGCAGCCTACTTAAAATGAATAAGGCCTAAATTTTGGGACTGCACCACAGAAATGATGCCTGCAATTAAGCATTTCATCTGCAATGCAGTGTGACTGCCCATTCAGCAGGATTTGGAGAAGGAAGGAGCCTTAATGAAGAGATTCTTTTAGATTAAACAGTAGAAAAACAAGTAAATAAATACATTTGCAGTTTGAATAGAAAAGAAAGCCTCAGGCTTTATACAGGGGTCAAATCATAAAGCAGCTCCTTGTATAAAACCTGCTATTGTGCAGTTCTTTGTGGGATTGGCCTCTTACAGAGTTACAGGGGTGCCATGTGCAGACCCCCACGAGCACACAAATTTGGCCCTGAGATATTCACTTTGCTGAATGCAAGTGTGTGCAAAAACATTATTTATGAATTCAGTTACGTGCACAAACATTTCCATGAAGATCCACTGTAGCAAGCTACAGTTAAAAAGCCTTCTCTTGCAAATCTGGCAGAAATGTTACTGAATTACTTTACTGCCAAAAAAAGTCAGGGAACCCTGTGGAATTAATGCCTTGGGAAGATGAGGTGAGTTTCACCTGTGTTTAGAATCCCAGTAAGTGTGTGAGAATTTCCTGGTGAATTACTGCACTGGAAAAACAAGTAATTACCCAGTTACAGCACGTCCCTTTTCCAGGACCCTCATTCCATGTTCTTTAAAGAAGCCGTTTGGCACAGCCTGCTAAATATTCCAGTGGGACATGGACAATTCCAGCAAGACATTCCAGATCCCTTGCAAGGGAATTGAGGTTCATTGGGAAACACTGGCTGCTCAAGCTGAACACAGACCCTCCCAAAATGGCAAACAACCTTATTTCCCTTGATCTGCTTTCATTGTAAAGGTGAATTTTTATCTGGTCCATTTCTACTGGTCCGTAATTCCTGTGGGAAAGCCTCATATCCCCAATATTCTTTGGAAGGCAGAGAGCAGAAAGGAAATTCTCTTTAACCCTTCTGTCTCCATGCACTGGGAAACCTGGGGCTGCTGCTCTCGGCAGCATTCCCAGGGCCCGAGGCAGCTGTAGGGCTGGCTGTGTATTCACAGGGACAAGCTTTTTGGGAAGGCCCCTTGCAGTCAGCACTGAGAGCAGAGATTTGCTTCCTCTCACCCAATTTTAGCCTGGGAACTAAAGGCCCAGTTTGCAGGGATTCACTGAATTTCTTTATGCCTACACTGCCCAGTTCTCCAGAGGTGCTCTCTCCTCCCTGTGGATTGTATCAGGTGCCTGGGGACATCGTCCTGCTGACATCACCACCTCATTTAAGAGCCTGTCTGTGCAAGAATTCTGGAACAGCCCCCTGTCTGGAGCAGGAGAGGGCTGGGGTCGCTGGTACTCACTCTGCTCACACTGTTTGCCTGTAAATCCCGTCCTGCACGTGCACTGCCCGGTGATGTGGTCACAGTCGGCTCCGTTCTGGCACTGGCACACGTTGGCACAGTTCTTTCCATAAAAAGCAGCTGGGCAACCTTTCAGCAGTCAGAACAAGGAAAGAGGAAGAAATAAGCTGAGACCAAACTCAGATGTGTTATCAGCGCAAAGTGTGTGGGCTTATAAATCTATGGATTTTCAGCCTCTGTATATTTAATGACATTTATTTGATGGTCTGAATGCAGAGATACTGTGACAACCAATTTTCTTGAAGTAATGTTTCTCATCTTTACAGAATTGCCTCTTAAGTTTTTCAGAAGAATGAAAACTTGACCCATCTATACAAACTACATTTTCAGGAAATGAAAGAAGATGCTAAACAGAAAGGCTCTGGAAGACCAGGGATCAATCAATTACTTGCAAGTGAAAGAACCTTCTTAAAAGGCTCACCGGAATTGGATCTCCTCTTTCATACCGGTAATTTGGCACTAGGGTGAGAAATCTCTAACGTTTTCCTAAATCAGACCACAAACACCGGGGCATTAAAAAGCAGCGACACTGACTGTGCAAATTCTAACAATGAATCAATAATTTAAACGATTTCCCCTCCTTTACCGAGCGCCAAAGGCATCAAAAACCTCGAAAAGCTTCAGGACTCTTTTCTCAGGGGTGATGTGAGGTTAGCAGGAGTAAGGAGCTGTGTGGTTTTCCAGGGAACACTGCAATACTGGGAAGAGACACGAGGTAGCAGCACACACTTTGACAGATTCCCTGTCCCTGAAAGGCTTACGCTGAGTGCAGTAGAGCCCCGTCCAACCATGGGTACATCTACATTCTCCATCGTAGGGGCTGCACAGTGCTCCGTTGTGGCAGTTGCATGAATGAAAGCAATCAGGGCCCCAAAACCCAGTGGGACAAGCTATGAAAATAAAAAACATTTGTCAGCTGACAAAAGAGAAAGCAATGATACTGTGTTAGTGCTGGGGAGGAGCAACAAATAAAGGGAGAACCTGGGAGACACCAGCAAAGGCAGAACCTCACACTGCTGAGCTTGGCAGTGACTCCTGCACAGTGACCAGTCCCTTTTGCACAGTGACCAGTCCCTTTTTCACAGTGACCAGTCCTCCCTGCACAGTGACCAGTCCTTCCTGCACAGTGACCAGTCCTCTCTGCACAGTGACCAGTCCTTCCTGGACAGTGACCAGTCCCTTTTGCACAGTGACCAGTCCCTTTTGCACAGTGACCAGTCCTCTCTGCACAGTGACCAGTCCTCCCTGCACAGTGACCAGTCCTCTCTGCACAGTGACCAGTCCTCCCTGCACAGTGACCAGTCCCTTTTGCACAGTGACCAGTCCTCTCTGCACAGTGACCAGTCCCTTTTTCACAGTGACCAGTCCTCTCTGCACAGTGACCAGTCCCTTCCTGCACAGTGACCAGTCCTCCCTGCACAGTGACCAGTCCTCTCTGCACAGTGACCAGTCCTCCCTGCACAGTGACCAGTCCTCCCTGCACAGTGACCAGTCCTCTCTGCACAGTGACCAGTCCTCCCTGCACAGTGACCAGTCCTCCCTGCACAGTGACCAGTCCCTCTCTGCACAGTGACCAGTCCCTCCTGCACAGTGACCAGTCCCTCCTGCACAGTGACCAGTCCTCCCTGCACAGTGACCAGTCCCTTTTTCACAGTGACCAGTCCCTTTTGCACAGTGACCAGTCCTTCCTGCACAGTGACCAGTCCTCCCTGCACAGTGACCAGTCCCTCTCTGCACAGTGACCAGTCCCTCTCTGCACAGTGACCAGTCCTCTCTGCACAGTGACCAGTCCCTCTCTGCACAGTGACCAGTCCCTCTCTGCACAGTGACCAGTCCCTCTCTGCACAGTGACCAGTCCCTCTCTGCACAGTGACCAGTCCTCTCTGCACAGTGACCAGTCCCTCCTGCACAGTGACCAGTCCCTCTCTGCACAGTGACCAGTCCCTCTCTGCACAGTGACCAGTCCCTCTCTGCACAGTGACCAGTCCCTCTCTGCACAGTGACCAGTCCTCTCTGCACAGTGACCAGTCCTCCCTGCACAGTGACCAGTCCCTCCTGCACAGTGACCAGTCCTCTCTGCACAGTGACCAGTCCTCCCTGCACAGTGACCAGTCCTCCCTGCACAGTGACCAGTCCTCCCTGCACAGTGACCAGTCCCTTTTTCACAGTGACCAGTCCCTTTTGCACAGTGACCAGTCCTCTCTGCACAGTGACCAGTCCTCTCTGCACAGTGACCAGTCCTCTCTGCACAGTGACCAGTCCCTCTCTGCACAGTGACCAGTCCCTCTCTGCACAGTGACCAGTCCTCTCTGCACAGTGACCAGTCCTCCCTGCACAGTGACCAGTCCCTTTTGCACAGTGACCAGTCCTCTCTGCACAGTGACCAGTCCAGCCCAAAGCATTGCAGGATTCTGTGATTCCATGTTCCCTGTGCAGGGCAGAGGCAGGGTCAGCTCTTTGCTGCAGTGACCCAGGAGAGGACCCCGCTCTGGGCTGTGGCCACGCTCGCTGCCTCGCTGGCATTATCTGTGAGGACAATTTAGGCAGGGTTGCAAGGTATGGAGGTAATTTGATTTTCTTTTTGACACGCTGGAATTCTTGCATAATAAAACCCAGCTATTCAGGTTTACTTTGCTATGCAATCAACCACTAAAATTACCACATTCATTTGAAGCACAGAGTGCTACTCCAATCATGTAAAAATGTAAAGAAAACTTCTTCCAGTATGAATTGCCATCCACAAATTCAGATTGCTTTTGTTGTTGGGGGCTAATATTAAATTAAAATCTCCGGGTCTATTTTATATTTCAACAAGTACAATATTAATACATTTTTTAAAAAGTTATTTTAAGCCTCCCTCCAAAAATGAATGCAGTAAGTTACTGTTATTAGTGCCAGACTAAAAGATTCGAAATTATGATAGCCCTTCAATATAACAACTATATTTTTGCTTTAAAAAGCACTTTCCATTGCTTCCTGCTAAAGACATGAATTAATAAGGCAGGGTTCCCAGGAAACCTGAAAGTACAGAGACCAGGCCTTTTTCCATGGATGCCAATGGCTCCATGGATGATAACTGGAAGTTTCTGCCATTGGACAGACACCTCTGAAACCGGAAGGGATGGCCAAAAAAACCCTGGCGTGACATAAATCAAACAAAAGGTCACTGGACTCACACAAAGTAAAGCTGAGCAGGATTTGGCCTGAAGTGTTTGTGCTATAAGCAACCAGAAATATTCTTCCAATGTCTCTCTACGGCAGAGCTGCAGGGGCTGTTAGTGAATCCAGGACTGGCTCTGGAGTGGAGCTGAAATTATCTCCTGTGCAGCTCCAAGGTTCGTTCCAGGTTATCAGGAGCACAGGGCTGGAAACAGCCTGGGAGGAGAGGCCAGGGGAGCCTGGAGTGGGACGGGGTCACCTTGGCAGAGGTTCCCTTCGTGTGCAAGGAGTGAGGGAGCCAAGGGCCACGTCCCCCTCTGCTCATCCAGACACAGAGCTCCTGCACCTGAACTGGTCCTGCTGACCCGGCCTCTAAGGAAAACCATCCTTATCAAGGTTAACACACACTAACAGACATTTCCCAATTAGATGGCTAAATATAATGAGGAATATATGCAACTTTCTGTCTTTTTTTTCCTTTTTTTTTTTTCCCCTGCTGTTTTTGAGTGACAGCAATATTCTGCCTGTGGAAGACACACAATAAAAGCAAAATTACAGCTGTCTGTTTTTATCCGATTCCTGCTTTATCACTTGGAGTTTAATATATTTTACTCTGGAATGCTGTCTAATATGCTAGTTGTATCCTGAATATGAAGTAACATTTCTGAATGGTCGGATATTGCCTCCCTCTGTGATCTAGCTTCAATTAAGGGATGCTCTCAGGAAATGACACTTTGGGATCAGCAAATGCCAATCTTCTACCTGGGCAATTTTCAGAAAGAAATCCTTCATCCCTACAAGGCCGCATTGACTTTTACAATTAAATTACATTTAACAGAAATATTTCAGCTGCTCAATTTCTCAATTCTAGGGACTTGGTACATGAAAACATTTAGTGGTTAATAATGTCTACATGTAATAGCCGAAAGAAAATGATTTAAAAAAAAGAATAAATAAAAGGAATCCAGCTAGAAATTAAAAGGGAAGCACGGAGCTTTCTTTTCCGATAAGAGCTTGTGACCTCCCTTTCCCGGAATTAAAAAACCAATCACGCCTTCTGCAAACTCTAAACGCAGAAACGAACTCCATCCAAACGGACTTCGATTAATTAAAAGAAATCAGCTTTAAAGAGAGCGAGGCAGTGGCTGTAATACAGCAGGGACGTCCCCAAATCTGCCTTTGACTCTGAGGAGGCACTGAACAAACCCAGCTGGGCTGTGTGAAGGCGGGAGGCGCTTACTCTGCGAGCAGTCGGTGCCGATCCAGCCCGGGAAGCACTGGCACGATCCGTCCGTGGGGTTGCAGGTGCCGTTCTCGGTGCACTGGCACAGCTCGGCGCAGTCCTTCCCGAACCTCCCGCTGGGACACGCTGAAACACAGGGCAGGCTCTTCAGCACAGCGCCAGCAAACATTTAGAGGTTAGAGATAAAATTAATTACACCACTTTGGTGGGGTTTTGGTTTTTGGTTTTTTTTTTTTCCTTCGATGAAGCAAAATTCTGCTGGAAAGCAGGAAAAGGCAGGAAGCATTCGAGCCTGGTTTTGCTCGCATCCCAGGAGTAAAAAGAATAGGGAAGTCATATGAAAATCTAATTTTTTTCTGCTGGAAAACGAAGCTAATATGGTCAGAAGATTGCAGGGCAATTGAATATTGAAGGGCAGTATGGAGGAGAAGAAGGGTCATTAGGAGAAGAAGAGAACAAGAAAAAATCAGGAGAATTTTGAGTGGCTGGGACTGCTCTGGTTTCCAAGGATTTTTTCTACTTATATGTTCATGTATGTTATGTATCTGTTTGACTGAGAGCTATTTAACAGACGTGCTGCATCCCAACAAAATCAGCACCTCTCCCTGTGTGCCCACCTAAGTGAAGCTGGAAGAAAAGAAACTCTGAATTTTTTCCAGAGTCATCTTCTCACATGCTAAGCACAGAGACAGGAAACTAATAGACACGGAGATCTTCAGCCTCCCACCAAATTATTGGAAATCTTTAAAGTTAAAGTTGATGGAAAGCTCTGCTCAGTAACGAATGAAATGTTTCATTTCTGGGCTCTTATTGGCTGTGTTCCCTGACAAAAACAGATGTATTTTCAAAACAAGATAAAACATACAGTCCACCTTTGCAAAGAGTGTAACAAATGGAACTGGACTCGTATCCTGGTAAATAATAGCGATGTCAAAAAAGTGATTAAGGCACTTCCCTGAATTATGCAGCTGTTTTACCACTTCAGCTTCTCTCACTTTCTCAGAAGGAGTCTCTGCAGGTGACCTCAATCTATCCTGACTGTGAATCAGCCACAGATTGAAACCCTGAGCTGTGATTCATTGGCTTTTATATAATGTACCATCTTCTGCTCTTACTACAGCAGAGTATTGTTTTCTGCTTGTGTTTCTATAGACTGTGGACTTATCTGTAGGAGTGGATAAAGTTGGGTTTGGCTTTCACACTGTTCTGTGCTAAACAGAACAGTTCCTAAGCAAAAAGAGATAAAACTAAACACAATACACAGCCAGGATGGAGAGAATACACAAAGAGAGAAGGAAAGCAGAGCTCTCCTATCACAGACAGCAAAAACTGATCTGATCTGTCAGCCCAGGCTCTGGGAAAGGCCACACCAGCACTCCCTTCCAGCTCCAGGCACTGTTTTATGGCACCTTTGAGATGGAGATGGGCAACACCACCTCCATGAAGGCTGGGGTTTGTATGTAAAAATGTAATCCTCAAAGGACTTCCTTAGAGGAGGAGCTGGTTTGTTCTGCACTGACGGATCAGGGCAAGGTCTGTGATCCAAACAGAGCTCTGCAAAGGGTCCAGGTCACACCTGGGCGCACACGGGCAGGGCTGGCACAGGGGGTCCCTGCCCAGCACCTCCTCTTGTCTCCGGGAACTGGGACGATGCCCTGGGCAATGCCAGCACAGAGGGATGACAAAATGCTTGCTCTCCCTAATTTAAACAACCTTGTTTTAATCCAAACAACCTAATTGAAACAACAAACCCTGTTTTGGACTGACAGAGTGACTCTCGTGAAGACGTGAGATCCAAATCCAAGCACTTTTTAAATGTCTCAATCGTTTTGAGAGAGCTGTAGAAGGAGGCCTAACGCTGCTTTCTTCAGCAGCAGCCTGACTGTACAACACAGATTGGGCAGTTAATTAGCTCAAAAAGCTCTGAAGTGGGACTCCCAAAGCCCCTGTGGGATGTCAGGTGTGTTCTAGCAGTGATAACAAGTTGTTATCAGCCCAGCTCGCTCTGTGATTGTGAAAGAGATTCACGAAACAGCTGTTTAGGTGTTTGCAGCTCGGGATCCTTGGCACAACCTGTGCGGTTTTGGGGCTTACACAGCTCCTGGTGAGCACATAACTGCTGCTGGAAGAATGTTCCTGCTGCCAAAGGCACGGGGGGGATGAAAATTCCAAAGTGAAATCTTCATTTCACGTTTGTCTAATGGAAAATTAATTAGCATTTTTCTTTCTAGAAAATAAAGTTACATGTTAACTCATTATGACAAACTGCAACACAAATTGATTTTAATTAGGACATGAATATTTTAAGATTCATTTGCTGGATAGATCAACATTTCAAAGTAAAACCAGAAGTGCTGAACATCTGAGCAAAAATAAAATAGTTTTCTTAAGAGGATAATTAGACCTGCTTATGCTTTGAAATCCGGCTAACGTTTCACATAAAATGGACAAATTCACTGAAATACGTTCATTTTAATAAATTAATTGGTGGAATGTTTAGTTGACTATACAGCACAGGAAAAAAAAAATCAATCCCACGGTTATACTTAATCTATGTTTAATGATTTTGGGTAACTGCTGCCTGCAATCCCAACTTACTGAAAAGCAGGTCATTGAAAGTGTCATTCAATTTTGGCAGGGATGGTGACTTCACAGGGACAGTGGCTGCTACAAATCACTTCTTTTAAATACCTGTGTAGAAAATATCCTCTGCAGTACGCGGTGCAGTGCGAGTGCAGAAGGCTCAGTGATTCTCTGGGTATTTTCAGGGTGAAAATGAAACCTGGAGTTCAGTGTGGAACTTTCAAAGGTACAGAAAGGTGATGGGCATTTGGGGGAGCTGAAGTTCCCCTTCAGCTGTGAAAATGAACTCTCTTCTCTGCCTCACTGCAAACTTTCCTGTCTCCTGCCCGTGTGCTATTTAGTTTTAGCTATTCCCAGACAGGTCCTGCACGGTGTCAGTGAGGTTTTGTGCACAACTGGGTGTTTGGGATTGTCCCCCTGAGCTGGCCTTTTCCTCCACGGGTACCTGCTGCAAAGATCACACGAAGCTGCTCTCAACGCTCAGCTGAGGACGGGCTGAGCAGCAGGAAAAATGGAGCCATTGGGTGCTGCTGAATTTCCAGCAGGTCTCATTCCAGTCATTTCTAGCCAGGGTGAGGTGTCTCATTTCAGTCATCTCTAGCCAGGGTGAGGTGTCTCATTTCAGTCATCTCTAGCCAGGGTGGCAGACCTGGTTTATTGATGAAACCGGGAGCGCGTTGTATTTACAAGAGGGTGACTGAGGCCCGGTTTGATCTTCCCTCTGAAGTTAAGATTTCCTTGGGCTCTAAACTGCTGAAACAAGGGGAAAAGGCAGGGGCCGTGGGACGGGGCTGGCAGCATTCCCTCAGGAAGGGAGGTGGCCCTGGGGTGGTACCTTGGTTGCAGAGAGGGCCGGAGAATCCGGGCAGGCAGTCGCAGTGTCCGGACACGTGGTGACAGGGACCATTGCTGTGCACGCACTGGGGACACGGCTGGCTGCAGTGGTGGCCGTAAAACCCCGGGGGGCAGACTGAAAACACAACAAAGCGAGCTGTCACGGGTTATCCAACGTTTTCTCATCACTGAGAGATCCAGAATTCTCCGTCTGTCTTAATCTCAAACCAGTATTTGTTAATTTATCCACCACAGTTTTGTGGACAGCTGAAATGATGGAGCCTGGTGGATTGTTCCATGTCTAATAAAGTGCAGGCTCCAGGTAAAACTGGCTATTTAATACCACAGAGGAGTTCTCAGCAGCCTCTCTCTCTCTCTTGGGACACTCATTTGAGCCTCTCTCACCTGAACTCTTTGACAAAACAAGAATTCAAGATGTTTGAGACCTCACAGTCCGCTGCAGATATGGTTAACAACACACCTTCCAAAGATCTTAGGATAGGTAGGAAAAGAAACACAGACAACAGAAACTCAGAAGGAAATGGAAATTGAGTCAAGAAATCAGAGAAGGTGTATTAGGAAACAATATTTTATGTCAAAACAGCTATGCCAAAAGCTGTCTGGTGCAATGCTGCGCGAAGCTGGGGCAGTCATTTAAACGTTTCATGGCAGGAGCAACAGCCATCAAGTGATGAACAGAATCTATTAGTGGTAATTATGTAACACCAGACAGAATCACCTGGCTTGCATCAGTAATCACACCAGAGAGCTGAGTAAACTTGTCAATGAACTGTGTGCTTATTTTGCCTAAAACCTGGATTGAAATTATTACGGAATTTGTACATCAGGTGTAGAGTCAGGATTACGGCTCAGTATCTCTTCTGAAAGCAGATTTTTGCTTTAAGAGCATGTAGAGTGAAAAAGCATCCACTGTCCAAACACTCACTGCAATAGATAACACAAGGAAATGTTAAATTGCAGTAAGTGACAGTAAAAATAACTTTATATGTTTTTATTTTTACTCCTGCGATTCTCTGTTCTATAGTTCTGGCTCAGCGGTTACTAAATCATGTCTGTTCTATTTTTCCAGCAAATGAGAATTTTCTCTTGGACTGTATGTTCTCAGAGGGTGTCAGGCTCTTACCCCACTGCACATTTCCAGCTGGAGCTTAGCTGACAGGTTGCTTGATGATGCAGTAGCTATAAAACAACCTGGATCATTCCTGGAGACATTTCTGCAGGCTTAAGAGCACTAAACCATCCCAGTGTCTCATGTAATCCTGATTACACAGACAGAACAACTTGGCTGAGTATCATCTTCAGTATCATCCTCAGCTCTGCCTTGTATAGCCTCAATTCTGTTGCTAAATGATTTTCTAAGAGAAAAATGTGGATGATTTTGAGAACAAGCTTAGCAAGGCCTCCTGTTCACCAGGCACTCTTGATCTGAATCCCACAGAAGAGGTGGAAACAAGCTGAATTCCCAGGCCATACACCCACAGAGGCAACAGCAGAAACATCCACAGGATCCCTCTGCTGTCACCCCAGTGGGGGAAAAAAAAATTCCTCCCCATCCTATCCTTAAACAAAGATCCTCAGGGAGCAGCCTGACCGCAAACTGGGCACAAGGTTTGCTCTTGCAGCCTGCGTGCCAACAGCTGATAGAACTAAGCTGGGGCTTTTTCATCTCAGAAAGGTCAGAAACTATTAACTTCTGGAAGTTTTGCACTCTTTAAGGTTTGGAATTTGTAAAACATTTTCTTCCTCATCTCCCTGAAGCTCTGAGCACCACGTTTTGGCCTTGGAGAGGGGTTTTACAGCTACACAGATATGCTGAAGCACCTGGAAATGGGGGTTTATAATGGAAATGCTTATAGGCCATTAACTACAGCAGTGCTAGAGGTCACTGTTATAATGGCTTTAAATAAAAACTGTCAGCAGCAAATTATTTTTAGAGATGAGTATGTTCTAGTGTCAAGTGTAACTGGTGAAATCAAAGGGGATGTATGAACTGGGCATGCAGAATGTCTTACAGGGAGAAGGAGAAGAAGAAGAAGAAGAAGAAGAAGAAGAAGAAGAAGAAGAAGAAGAAGAAGAAGAAGAAGAAATGCTGAGCAGAAAAGACAAATCCACTCCTTGTTTACCTGGGAATATGGCTGGTGTAGTTTGTAGTGAATTAGGGTCCCTATGGGGCAAATGCAGCTTCCCAGACAAAGCAAATGAGAGGATTTTTATCTGCTTGGTGCATTTTAATATGTAGCAGCAGAGCATCAAACAGGAGCTATTTCAGGCTGCTGTGTTTCCTTTTCTGGCATATAAGAAAACATTGCTTTGTTATTTGGATGCCGGCGCTCATCCACTTGTCATTATGTGATGGGTGGTGGCTGACTCTGTTTAATGGGTCTGACTTCACTGCAAACCTGTGTCCTGCCAGCTCTGGTTTGTAAAGGTGCTGCTCCTCCTTTCAGGTCACCTGTGACCTCCAGGTACAGATCAGAAGATACACAAGGCACGGCTCAGTGCAGGAGAGCCTTGCCTTCTTGCTGAAGGAGCATTTTCCAGGCTCCTCTGCCCTTAGGAAGTCATGAGCTAAAGCAGCTGGTGTCATAAAAACATTTCTCCCTTGCCTTGCTTCTGCCAGCTATGGAAAATTGCGGATAAGCAATTGGTTTTCAATCTTACTTCTCTGGCACAAGGGTCCTCTGTAGCCCGGGGCACAGTCACAGGTTCCATCCTCAGGGGAGCAGGATCCCCCGTTCTCACAGCTGCAGGAGATGGAGCAGTTGGGTCCCCAGCGGCCCTGGGAGCAGATGTTGTCACAGTGGATGCCTAGGGACATAAAGCCACACGTCAGGCTTCCCACAACTTTTACTCAGCTCATTGATCAAAGAAATGCTTGGCTGGACTGATGCCTCACAGTCCCTCAGAGCCAGCGAGGGAGGCTGGGAAGGAAACAGCTCCTCTTTTATCTGCTTAATAAAGTGAAAATTAAGAAAATGCCAGAGAGGTGAATTCTGTAGGTGTTAGTGGGTGCCTGTTCCGTCCTCAGCACCATGAAAGGAACTCTGCATGTCATCCAAGAGATGAAGGTCAGGAATTGCTTTAAAGTCACAAAATAGCTCAAATAACCGGTCTGGAAATAGGCAGTTGATTGAAGCCTGATTACTTACCTGTTGTGAATTGGAAGGCCATAAAAAGAAAAATCGGGATTTTGCAAAAACATGTTCAGTATTTGGATTCTTGAACACAAGGACATTCAGCTCTATTTTGTGCTCTGTTCCCTTCCTGGCTTAAACCCCCGTGCTCTGGTGTTTTGTGCACACACCCCACATCCACCCAGGGCTCCCCAGTTGTGTGTGAATGAACTGAGATCTGATCCAGCAAGTGGCCATATGTGAGCACAGGCTGAGCATTTGCATGTTAAATGGAGACTGAGACCTGCCAATCCAGCTCCCAGTGCTTCCCAGACTGCTTGTTTGATATTTATTATTATGAAGAGCAAAGCTTGGAAACACTGAAAGGAGCACAGAGCCAGGAAACTTAACACGAGGCTTCTGGCATGGTTTCAACTGGTTTTGTTTAAACTGGTGCCTTTTAAAAACAACCTTGTGCCATGGCTTGTCACATCTAAATGTGATTGAAGGAGCTGATCCTGCACAGCGCGTCTGAGAGGCTCTCACTCCACTGGGATAAGGCAATACCTGCAATTAGCAGGGTGATTTGCATGATCAAGGGCTCCTTGGATGGGTTTGCAGGCTCAGGAGCTAAGAGGGACATTGAGCAGTGCCAGCTGCAGGGAGTGGCACTGGCAGGAGCACAGATAACACGGCAAAAATGGAGCAGAAACTGGGCTGGAAATTTTCCTGAGAACAGGACCCCAGTGGGAGCCTGGCCCTGAGACTGGGGGGTACCCACACACCCCAGCTGGGCTTCCCACCCTGAGATGTTCTCTGTCATCCCCACCCTGAGATGTTCTCTATCATCCTCACACTGAGATGTTCTCTATCATCCCACCCTGAGATGTTCTCTATCATCCTCACACTGAGATGTTCTCTATCATCCCCACCTGAGATGTTCTCTATCATCCCAACCTGAGATGTTCTCTGTCATCCTCACACTGAGATGTTCTCTATCATCCTCACCCTGAGATGTTCTCTATCAACCCCACCCTGAGATGTTCTCTATCAACCCCACCCTGAGATGTTCTCTATCAACCCCACCCTGAGATGTTCTCTGTCATCCTCACACTGAGATGTTCTCTGTCATCCCCACCTGAGATGTTCTCTATCATCCCCACCCTGAGATGTTCTCTATCATCCTCACACTGAGATGTTCTCTATCATCCCCACCCTGAGATGTTCTCTATCATCCTCACACTGAGATGTTCTCTATCATCCCCACCCTGAGATGTTCTCTATCATCCTCACACTGAGATGTTCTCTATCATCCTCACACTGAGATGTTCTCTGTCATCCCCACCTGAGATGTTCTCTGTCATCCTCACACTGAGATGTTCTCTATCATCCCCACCCTGAGATGTTCTCTATCATCTCCAACCCTGAGATGTTCTCTATCATCTCCAACCCTGAGATGTTCTCTATCATCCCCACCCTGAGATGTTCTCTATCATCTCCAACCCTGAGATGTTCTCTGTCATCCCCACCTGAGATGTTCTCTATCATCTCCAACCCTGAGATGTTCTCTGTCATCCCCACCTGAGATGTTCTCTATCATCCCCCACCTGAGATGTTCTCTATCATCTCCAACCCTGAGATGTTCTCTATCATCCCCACCTGAGATGTTCTCTATCATCTCCAACCCTGAGATGTTCTCTATCATCCTCACCCTGAGATGTTCTCTGTCATCCCCACCCTGAGATGTTCTCTATTATCCTCACACTGAGATGTTCTCTATCATCCTTACCCTGAGATGTTCTCTATCACCCGTGCACACGTCCCACTGCACAATGGGGTCAGAGCAGCCCAGGGCTTGGATTAGTGTGGTGCTCTGCAGAAACACAATCCCAATCATTTCCTCCACCTCTGATAACTTCATCTGGATGCTTGAGGTAATGCATTGCATTTGGGGAGCTGTGATCTGTACCGCCACCAAACTTTGAGGATTATTAAATCAGCTAAAAGTCATTATAAACACACTTACAGTGCAGTTTCGAGTTGGTTTTATAAATCTCTGAAGTTAACGCAGTAAGAAATACTGCAGAGCCAAAATTTCCCTTTTCTGAAGATTAATCACACAATTATATTGTCCCTTCCTAGAAAATCTTAACCAAGTCTGGCAAAACTACGGTTTGAAATGTGATTTCTAGTAATACACGATCTTAGCTTTATTTATAAAGAGGCATGGGCCATTCTGTACAGCTTGATAAAAACCACATTAAAAAACAGTAAAAACTTAATACGAGCTCAATTCCTTCATATCCAAGTAAATAAATCTGGAAAAAAGGGACTGTGAAAAGAGACAAGGAACATTTGTATTAGTAAAATGAAGAAAAACAATTATTTTAAACGGTCTTCCCTGCTCCCTTTGAAATCAAATATATCCTTGGATTACTTAAACAAGTGCTTTGCGTGTGTATTTATGTATTGTACCCACAGTGCTCTGTAATTAAAAAGTCAGACAATAAATTGTTAAGAAATAAATGTGGTTTGTGTTTATAAATACATGTGTATGATCGTTTGTAGCCTCGAGCCTCAGTGTGAGCTCCCTGAACTGAAATTCAGACGCGAACACAGAAAATTGTGCATTTTTCCCCTGATTGCAGCATTAAAATTACAATCCTGTCACTGTGGACGGGCTATTTATAAACAGGGACCATTAAACAGCATTTTCTCGTCTCTTTTTGACAAAGTTTGGGGCAGAACGACACTGCCTCTGTTCTTGTGGAAGGTACCTGAATCAGAATGCCAGGGCTGCTCCCTGCAGCAGCAAAGTCCTTCCTTTGGTACGGAGCGATGAGGGATGTCTTCCCTCTCCTAACGAGGGCAAGGAGTCATTGTGGAGCTGATTGTTGTAGCAACATGGAAAAGGGGGAAAAGGAAACTTTCCAGAAGCCACTGCCACCCATCCCAGCCCTTATTTATTTGTACTTTTCCAGGAGACAACCGAGGTGGTGCCGCAATCAGGTTTTATTGCTTTTTATTACTCTACGTTAATTCTCATGGAAGACTTCTTTTTTGAAGGCTCCTACACGCATTGAATTGCAAATATAAATGAGAAGTTAAAATTGCATCTGGACGTGCAAGTTCAATGGAATTGTGCTGGAAAAAGCACTTTAATTTTACAATTCCCTAACCTGACAGCGTGTAAAGGGGGAGTCCATCCCTCCCAGCCGCTTCACAGTCAGTCAGTGAAGCAGCAAGATTCTGTAATGCAAAACTTTAATATTTATTTAGGAACTTGCTGATGAACATTTCTGATAAGCAATTAGTTTTCAATTTCCAGAAGTACAAAAACTGCTGAAGTTGACACACCTCTGTATTACCTCGTGTTACAACCACAGATTCCTGATCCATGAACAAAGTCCTGGCTTCACATGCACGGAGCAGAAATTAGAAAGACAACTATCAGAAGTCCTCAAAGCTGCAGGAAGCAGTTCTATACATAAACTCTATTGCCTGGATACCAGGGAATTATCTGCAAGCCCGAGGCTGTGGTTCACAATTGCAGGCACTGGTATAAAATGACACTTCTAAGACCCTTCTAAACAATGTTCTGGGGGTGAATTGTAAATGAAATCCACATAACTTCTCAAAAATTGGAGTCATCCACTGGACATGGGCAGAAGATCTGCAGCTTTGCAGCAAGGCAGAGCCCAGGTAAGAGCAGAGCCCACGGTGGCTTTAATTCAGTCTGTGAAACAGCAGCCACAAACTCTCCATGGCCCAGCAGGGATTTGGGGATTTCTGTAAACATTGGCTGTTCTCCAGTGGGATTCCCTTTGGGACTGAGACAGTCCCAGGAGTGGCTTCAGTCCCTTTCCCCACACCAACCTCCTTTGCACACAGGGTGGGGAGGAAAACCAGCCCCAAGGGCCTGAATTCCTGTGGAAAACACAAACTGGGCTGAACTGAGCCCACCAGAGCAGTGAGTGCACTGATGTGAGGGACAGCCACAGGGGAGACTGCTCCAAACTCCTGCCCCTCCAGGACAATTCCCTACCAGCTGCTGTCTGGGATGTGGGGAATATCTGGGGTAACTCAGCCCAGACTTGCCAAGGGGGAAGCCATTTGCTTGGGCAGGGATCTCCCAATGTGGAGCTGCAGATAACCCTGATAAAGGAAAGCAGCAGGGAGAGAGGAGGAGAATCACAGGGTCCCAGAATGGTTTGGGTGGGAAGGGGCCTTAAATCCCACCCAGTGCCACCCCAGCCATGGCAGGGACACCTCCCCCTGTCCCAGGCTGCTCCCAGCCCCAATGTCCAACCTGGCCTTGGGCACTGCCAGGGGTCCAGGGGCAGCCACAGCTTCTCTGCCAGGGCCTTCACCCTCCCGGGAACAATTCCTTCCCGATATCCCATCCAGCCCTGCCCCCTGGCAGAGGAAAGCTGCTGACAGAAACCCGTGTCTGTCTTACATGGAGCAGCTTCAAGTTTGATCAGATGAAGTCAGTCCTTGTATTCAAACTTACAAATCAAGCTGTGATGGATTAATCCATCATTAAGCATCAGGAAAAAGAGCAAGTAAAAGAAGAGGGAAAAAAATTCCCCAGGCCATACAACTGGGATGTGAGCCATCTACTGAAGAGCTCCTTCACAGGCTGCTTCCATTAATAATCTTCAGTGGCTTTAAGAAAGTTTGTCAAAGTAACGCAGATCTAGTGCTGCCCATAACTACATCACGCTGAAGGACTTTGGAGGATAAATTCCTGAAAGCCAGACATAAGCAGAATTCCCTTTTTTCCCTCTCCAGCTCCTGCAATTGCACTTGTGCTTGGGGATTACGTCTCTGGCTCTTAATAAAGCTGCCATTGTTTCTGTGCTGTGTCTCTGGATAGCTGGAAACTAATACTCCAAACACAATAAAAGAGCAAAACTGGATGGAATAAATGAGAACCAGTGGCCTGGTTTTGACCACTGCTATCCCCCTGACAGTAGCCTCTACAGCAGTGCCCAGCATCTAATTATTTTTCAGGGATGTAGGAATTTGATAAATTATAGGATGTAGTTCCCTTCCCCCCACATACTTTAATTTTATATCTACCAGTGTATAACTGTAATTATTTCTCTGAATAAGATCTTCAGCTTTTTTTTTTTTTTTCTTCCCTCAATAGTCCCAATCTAAAGACAGATGCAACATCAATTAGGAATGACAGGAATGATTTCAGCAGACATTTGAATCCAACACAAACACTGTGCTCTCCTCCACCTGTCTTTCAACATGACATGAAGTCATAATAATCTCTTATTTCTGGCATTTGAATAGCTTTGGAAAGAACTGCTTTTTATGCAAAAATAGGCACTGGATTTATGCAGGCGATGCCGTGGAGGCCTGAGGTTTGGTGAGTCAGGCTGGTGGCTGGAGTCTGGGGCAGGATGGACCCCAGGGAGGTTTGTGGCTGCTGAAGGGAGATGGGGAGTGCTGGTGGCTGGAGTCTGGGGCAGGATGGACCCCAGGGAGGTTTGTGGCTGCTGAAGGGAGATGGGGAGTGCTGGTGGCTGGAGTCTGGGGCAGGATGAACCCCAGGGAGGTTTGTACCTGCTGAAGGGAGATGGGGAGTGCTGGTGGCTGGAGTCTGGGGCAGGATGAACCCCAGGGAGGTTTGTGGCTGCTGAAGGGAGATGGGGAGTGCTGGTGGCTGGAGTCTGGGGCAGGATGGACCCCAGGGAGGTTTGTAGCTGCTGAAGGGAGATGGGGAGTGCTGGTGGCTGGAGTCTGGGGCAGGATGGACCCCAGGGAGGTTTGTACCTGCTGAAGGGAGATGGGGAGTGCTGGTGGCTGGAGTCTGGGGCAGGATGAACCCCAGGGAGGTTTGTGGCTGCTGAAGGGAGCCCAGAGCAGAGCAAACACCTCCAGAGGCTGCAGGGCTGGCTGTGGGCAGGGGTTGAAGGCAGTGGGAACAGGTCTGGGGTGTCTCAGGATGTCACCTCTGGAATGGGCTGTGCTGGTCTCTGTGCCACCTGCAGTGACCCCTCTGGCAGAATCCCCCACCCAGCCCAGGTGACCCTGGATGCTGCCCTGGCCCCCTGATTTCTGCATTTATTCCTGATAATGATTTCTATAACCACACAGTTTTCTTTAACCTTATTCTCCTGCCTTTCCCTGATGCTCTCATGGCTGTTACACTTCTGTTGTGCCTCTAAATTCTATTTAAATTCTATTTGAGATCAGGTCTATGTGCTTTCCTAAGCAGAGGCTCTTCTGCTGCTTCATTCTCTAAAAGACAACTCAGTCAGAACACAGGAAAGAACTGTCCAAGCTGTGGCTCAGCTGCTCAGAGGGGTATCACAGAGCACCAACAGGAGTTCAAAAAGAATTCTTGATGCTTTTCTATCCGTTTTTGGATCTTTATCCTTATCTGAGGCAAACCCTGAAGTATTTGACTCAGAGCCAGTCTGAAGCACCACAGCACAATTCCTGACAGCTCAGCATTTAAGAATGCTGAAGAATGAGAAAAATCAGTGTGGGGAGGGCAGCAGATAGAAGAAAACATAAAGGGATCTCTCATAAAATTAAATGGAAACATTAAGAATTGATGGCTGCTCATCTGGTCTGCAAATAAGCTATTTTTGTTTTTCTATAGTGAAACTACTCAGCAGAGGAAACAGCAGCCACACTCACATTATCTATCAACTTCTCTGCTGGTCTCAAATGCTTTTTTTCACTGATTTTTTTTGTCCCAAATTGGTGTCATGGAGCTCTTCCTTCTCTTGCTGAGCATCATTCACCAGTGGATTCAGAGGGGCAGCTCCTGAGTGCAACAGCCCATCAGTCTAAGTGAAAGCTCCATGATCTGGCCCTAAATAATGAAGAAGAAGCCCTTCCCCGCAGCCAGTGAAAAATTCTAAATCGTCCCTTCTCTCATCTGCGCAGGGGCGATTTATGCACCCATTAATGTAAGTGTTTTTCTGCAAGTAATACACTTAGAGCCTAATGCACCTCTGTGGAGCTCTAATCCTACCCCTATTTTCAATTATCTGGAGAAATCTCCAGGTATGAATCACCCAACGCGGGGAATTTATGCAATAAAAGCTTTGGAGGCAAGAGATGTACCTCACAAGAAATTAGCCAAGTCAAAATGTTTGCTGAGATCCAGGAGGATGTGGTTCCCTTTGCTGCAGGCTTTTCTCCACCCTTGCAGGAGAGGAGTTGCCCTGAGCAGACAGGGCAGACCTGCAGGAAACGGGGCTAAAAGGGGTCAAGCCCTGCACAGCCCTGCTCCATCTTTAGAGCTTGCCTGTTTCTCAAATGCTGGGAAGAGTTTCAGGCCAGGAGGGAAGAGAAAGCTGGGAAAGATCCAAGCAGAGCATCAGCAGGCAAACAGGAGGAACTGGTAACGGGGAAAACCTGGATTGTTTTCCTGCTGGAAATGTTCAAGCTCCTGAACGAAACCATGAGTGAAGGAGACCTGAGAAGAGCTGGAGCACAGCCAAAGCCTTGTGTGGTCACTGATAGTGAAATTCCACCACTTCCTTGGTGTGGAAGGGGCAGGAAGCTGTTTAAAACACTTTTCACAGCAAACTCCTTCACGAACAACATAATGTATCACAGAACTGTGGAATGGTTTGTGCTGGAAGAGACATTGAAGATGGGGCAGGGACAGGTCCCACTGTCCCAGGCTGCTCCAAGCCCTGTCCAGGGACACTTCCAGGGATCCAGGAGCAGCCAGAGCTCCTCTGTGCCAGGGCCTCACCCTCGCAGGCAGGGCAGTATAAAGAATATTTCTGCTTTTTCTAACATCCAGTCTAACCCTGCTCTCTGACACTGTGAAGCCATTCCCCCTGACCTGTCACTGCCTGCTCTTGTAAGTAGTCTCTCTCCACTATATAAATCTATAAATCTATGCACACACACCTCATTTTAGCTTGCAGGCTGTTTGCTGAGCGCTCTTCCCTCTCCTCCTTTCACACCCAGCACGCCAACAAGCCAGGATTTAGTCTGCTGAAATGTGCACAAATAATTTTTCCCCCGCTTCTCGCCCACGTTTATTTATAGGTGACTATTGTACACACAGCCAGGCTTATATATAGAATGTCTCCATATTAAAATGGAAAAGGGTTGGGTACCTCTAGCATCAAGTCTCGTGGTTTTAGAGCCCTTTAAATCAGCATCACCCAGGATGCCACCCAAGCCCCATCTTCCCTCAGAAATTTAAAAGCTGCCCTTTATTAAGCAAAATTAAACCCCCAAATAAATACAAAGATGAAGAGACCCTGTGTATCTTCTGTGTTTATGAGATTGTTACTGCAGTGATTTGCATCCACGCTGAAGTTTTGCAGTAGCCTTACTGCAGCTGCTAATTATAGTCTGAGGGTCTGATCCAACTCCCACTGAAGGAGTGGCAAAAATCCAACCGATTTCACCAAAGGTGAAATATATACAAAATCTGGCACAGGACAAACACAACTAAAGCTCGCTCAGATGAAAATCAGGAGCCCCCCCAGGTACCTGCCAAGGAAGACACAGGCATAATTAATGTCAGGACATCAATGAAATCTTTGATATAGCTTCCTAATTCATATTTTTGAAAATTTGCCCTGTACCAGCAGGAACCATCCTTAAAGGTTCCTGTCAAAGAGAGAATTTTTAAGCACTGCCTGACATTAAAATCTTATCAACTCACTTGAAATTAAGTCAATGAAAAATTAAAGCTAATTTCTAATAAGCTTATCTTACATTCATAGACTAAAGGGCACTTGTGGAATCCGGAGAGTAAGCACACCTTTCATCTGGAAAGGATTTTCACACTGGAAAGGCAGAGACCAGGAGAGAGGCTAAAATGCATCATTTCAGACTGACTCTAGAAATTTTTAGCTTTCCTGTCCATTTAAAGCTAATGTAAGGATACAGAATAATCACAGAAATAAATTATTAATTTAAAAATCTGGGATAAGACTGCCAGAAGTGATAAATGCAAAATCTGGTGTAGATAATGGGATAAGACATCTAGGAAATGCATGTTTAATAGGCACTTACTATTGCTCTATCCTGGTATTTTAGGCTCTGCCTTACAAACCCATGGTATGAAACAATCTGATGGGAGAAAAAAAACCTCAACCCATGACATTGTGAATTCTAAACCACTCTGGATCTTTAACTAAAAAGCTGCAAGTGCATGAAACAAATCCTATTTTTTTTTCTGGTTTTAAATAGGCACGGAAAACCAGCTCCCAGTTTTATCACCACACAGGTGAGGTTGATCTGCTAATGACCAGGGAATTATTTAGGCTTCAACCCAGTGGAGCTGAGGACAGGATCTGGCCCTAAGATTATAAATTGGATACAGCTGCAAGGGAAGAAAAGCCAAATTAGTACAAACAAAATGCATTTTATGGAAAGGGTGGTTTGGTTTTTTTTTTTTTTCCTTCAAGGATTTTTCACCTCCTTGCAAAGTACTCAGAGAAAAGTGAAGTTAAAAATACCTTAGAGCTCCCCATCAAAGTGGTCACTGTCGCTTTAAAATTCATAAAGGCCTTCCCTTGAGTAACAGCCTTATCAGTTTTCCTGAATTAATGCGTCCACAGGAGGCAAGAGCCATGTTCCTGGGCTGAGTGACAGCGCAGGCGGCACTGCCAGCCTGCAAATGCTCCCTGGCCTCGGAGCTCCCGCTCCGTGCCCGGGGCTGACCCCATCCCTCCCCAGCCCACCCGTGGCAATCCTGCAGCTCTGCACAGCAGGACACAGCCAGGGCGTGTGTGGCTGCAGTGTGGGAAAGTTCTCGGGGCTGTGAAGGACAGCGGAATCTCTGTTCTGATTTCCTGCCCAGCAGCACAGAGGGACGCTGCTCTCGGGAGCCGGGAACGAAGCCCCAAGGTGTGAAGCACCAAGGTCATGAAATGACAAGATGTTCCTCAGCAGAGTGCATCGTTTGATACCTGTGTTTGCCATCCCCATTAATTAAGGAAAATCTATATGGGCTTCTTTTATGATTAACTATGGGATGCACACTTTTATGTTTTCCATCTCATCTCTACAGCGCCGGGCTGATTTTCCCCCCCACATCTTTGGGATGTTAAAATCCAGCGGATAAACTTTGGCTTTGGATACTGAGAGAAGCCTCAGGGTACCCCAGCTCGGTGGGGAGCTGAGATACCATCACCACGGCAGCTCTGCAAAACCAGAGCACCAGACGAGAAAAAAGGCAGAACAAGATGCAGATAAGACAGCATTTCAGATTAAAGGAATCCAGATAAACAGGATTTTAACTGACCTTAGCATTTAGAGGAGTGGAATATATCCCCCTGCAGATCACTCCCCATTTAATCCCAGTGTGGGAGCTGAAAGGAACAAAGCACACCCTGCCACAATTAACCTGGAGCACATTGGCTCAGCCCAGGGAGCAGCAGAGATCAGCGTGAGGCAGCCAGGCTGTGGCTTTCCTTCTGTCATCAGTCTGGGAGAAGGAAAATGGATGGATTTGGGTCCTGGGGGCAGGAGGGGCAATACCTGGGTCTGTCTTCCCAGGGAGTCTTACCTGGCTCTGATCAAGCACCTCCAGAAATCAGAGGACAGGCAAGCAGCTCTAATTTAATTGAGGGATCACTGAGGGAAGCAGCTAAAGGCTGCACAGTTCTCACCAGCTGCAATCTGTGATGAAGCCATTTCTGGTACAAAACCCGCTGCCAGCAGCTGCCTGAGGTGGGACCAAGCTGAGGGGGTTTGAAGTTCATCCTGCATCCCCACAGGGCTCGGCTGGAGCTGTCACCTCCAGAGCACAGCTTTACACCTGGCACAGGAGCACGCTCATCCTGCTCACCCAGCCAGGCCACCAGGGCAGCTGGTCCTCTCCTGCCCACTTTCAGGTGACGTAGTAATTAAAATAAACCTAAGTGAAATTTATAACCTTGTCACTGGCACTTGAGCATCCAGGAGAGGAGACTCATCCTGCTTCACCAGGACTTGTTTGCTTGCAAAGGGCTTCCAGGAGCTGCTCTACCACACAGCATTTCTGTGTTTCCATTCCCTCTGTGGGTTCAGTGTGTGCAGGACTCCTAATTAACCAAATGTAATTAGCACTGAGCGTTTTCACTTCAACCTGAGTGTACTTAAAGTAACACCTCTCCCACAAATCCCTGGTGTGATGGAGCTCGAAGGGACCTGTGCACACAGAGCTGCAAGCACAGACGTGTCTGTACCTCAAATGCAGAGCAAAGGTGGAGAAAGATCCTTATTAATCCTTAAAAACCAGCCTGAGCAATCAAGATTTGATCTTTTGAGAGCAAGACTTTCCCTTTTTAAGCCAGCACTAGATATGAGCACGTCTTGTTTGCGTTTCCAGGGTACATTTCTGTTTGTAGACATGAGGTTACACGTGCCCAAGCTGGAGAGCTCCATCCAGTGCAAGGCTGAGCCCTCAGTGTCATCACTGCATCCCACATTTCCTTCCTGCAGGGGGAAATGCAGCTCTGCACGGCATCAGCGGGTCACAGATCTGATTTTGGCCAACATTTCAGCAAGTTTCCCTTTGATTTTACCACATGAGAGCGTTTTCCCAACGCTTCTGTTCCTGCTGCGCTATCTCCAAGGCCATTGGTGACACCACGTGCCCGAGTACTTGGCTGGGTGGTTTGCACAGTAACACCAGGTACAGGTGAGCAACAAATCTAAGGAACAAACCCTTGACTTTGCCCATCAGACGCGGATCTAAGTGATCAGCTCCTGCTGGGAGGCCTGACAACACGTATGTGGAAAGAAAAGCCGTAGGGACTCACCATTTGTTGATATCTCTCAACCAGCCTGAAAACACAATTGACAACTGCATAGAAACAAATGCTGGGGTTCAGTCACTTCCCTGCCTGCTCTAGGACACACCATCTACACGAGAGCCACGTCCAGAGCTGCTCCAGCTCCTGCCTCTGGCTGCACACGTGCAATCTGTGAATTGTGGGAATATTCTCCGTGCATTCCCCGCGGAGCCCGACGGGAAGGGGATGTGCACGGCCCGGAGAGCAGCCTGTGGCCTCTGGGCTTATTTACGCACCCAGCTGGTTTGCACAGCTTTGTGATCTCCTGGTACGGGTGTGGGGATCTCTTCATCATCCTCCCATCTGCCAGGGACACTCAGCTCCTGAAAAATTACCTTCCCAAGGCTGGTATCCACAGAAGGTCGTTGTCCTGAATAACAGTCTTGGGTGGCAGTCATGACATAATAGAAGGATGGCAGAGTGCCATCCTGACATCGCCTGCTGCTCTGCACAGGACTTTTTCCTTCTTTTGCCAGTCCTCCTCCATGCTCTTACCATCCATCAGTCCCTGAAGGTTTATATCAGTAACATCCTGAAACCACTTTGGAGAAAATGGGTTCAATCTTCCCCTTGATCTTTACATAAAACACAGACATCAAGAGGGAGTCCCACGTCTGGGATGAACATATAGAATATGCTGTTTCAGATGAAGTTTTGTGGCTATTAGGATCAGAAAGCCACGTGAATTCTCTGTCTGGTGTGAGTGGGCAGGAGAACCTTCAGAAGTTCCACAGTCCTGAACTTTTCTGATCTTTTTCAGGCCATGCCTAATTAGTACCAAAATCAGAAAGCAAAAATTTCAGCCTGAATAATTTATCCCCTCGTATTAATAAAATGCACTGCAATACACATCATGGCCCAGTTTACAACAACTGCAGATAAGATTAATCTTTCACTGATGCCATACTCCTTAAGATGAAAACATAATTATCTAGCTGACGAGTTTCTTAAATTACATACTTTCAACCCGGTGTGAGCAGAATTTATCCTTGTGTCTGGTGCCAAGCCAAGTGGAAAAAACATTGGAACAGAATTGACAAAACACGTGTTGGTTCTGTCTATCAACATTTCCACCTTACAGGGCCCTGTCAACATTTCAACTCCAGCCTGGTTTCAAACATGGATATAATATTTTCCTCCCTGAAATGTGATCCTGAAGAGAAGAATTCCAGAACTGCAGGAGCACAATGATGGACAAAGTGCTTCGGCTGCAGCAAATCCCCCCCAGGTTAATACAGACTTACCTTGCCCAATACGGAAATTAAAAGAAGGACATCAGAAATCATTCTTACCTTTAGTGAATTAGTATCTGCATTTGATGCCCATTTCCAGATGGGCATGGGAATAAGCACAAAGTGTTTGCTGCAAATGCCTTTGAGAAAAAGCCACACCTCCAGTTTGCATTGCCTGCAAAGGTCAGTCCCTGCAGCTTCCTCTGGAATGCTACATCCAGAAGATGTGCAATAAACTTTTACAGTAGGTGTATAAAAATAGCTCTCTTCGAATTAACTGTACTTTTAAAAGCCATTTTTTTCCCTCGGAGAAGCTCACAGTGACTACAGGAAAATCCACCAGCTGTTTCTCTGCTGATCATCAATAATGAAAACAGCAGAGTTTTAAAGCCTGATAGATGGATCTATTGATGGCAAGGAGGCTCAGAGACAGGGAAATGCAGCCCAGGCAGTGAGGAAGGCAAGAGAATGAAGGAGGGGATGCAAGTGAGCTTATAAAATGGATTTTCTTGGGGGTAAAATGTTCTTTTCAGGGATACCTGCCCAGTATCTTTGAAAAGCAGCTTTGTTGTACACAAGATGTAGAACTTAGTATTTTTATCTTTTATTTAATTATTTAAGGATTATTCCCATTGTATGTTTTAGGCATAATTTCACTGCTTTTGCTTCACGCCCCTGGGAGCTGGGCTGCTGTGGGATGTCCTCTCCATCAGAAACAGAAGGCAAGCGTTGGTTCAAGGCATAAATCAAAGGTGACAGTATCCCAAATGTTGGCTGCCTGACCAGCCTGCCTTGCTCCATGCATCCTTCCAACTAGCACTTGTTTGAAAAAGGATTAAATTTTCCAAATGACCTGCTGTTAATATAACTGCATTTTGACTGTCGGTGCTACTGGTGGTTCTGCAGTATATGGAACACAACTTTATTTCCACTCAGGGCCTCAGCAGAGAGCACAGAGAGATTAACCAGCATTTTAGGCAGCAAAGTGTGAAATGGTTGGGTCAATAACTTGCCCCCTACTGCTGTCAAAAGCTGGCAAAGAGCATATCAGTGTGGAGTCAAGTGCAGGTCTAATTGTACTGGGAACTCCAGCCCGGACTCTCCAGCTTCACTGAATATTCCTCTCTGTTGCAGTGTATTCACAAGAGCTCTGTCAAACCAGCATTAATCTGCTCTCTGCAACCACCCTGTGACAAGAACCATTGGAGAATGGGAAAAACCTGAGTTTTGTACGATGGAGCAGCTGTAATGACTGACCAGAAATGCCCAGGTATGATGGTCCCGGGATTCACAACTACAGCCCTGTGGAAAGGGCAGTTCAAGGAGAAAAACTCTGCAGGATTATGGATGATCTGCATCCCTCCTGAGGATGCTTTTACAGAAGGCTAACATCTGGTTTGGAGCCACCTTCAACGCATCTGAATACAAATTTAATGAATGCCAATTATTGTCACCACCACGAGTCATTTAAATACGGGCAAGTTCAGCTGATCTTGTCTCAATCTATTATTTAGAAGTCTGCAGTCACAATTCCGGGGTTATAACTGATGGAACACCAAAGCAAAACAAACCAACAAAACCCCCCAAATCAACCAAAGCCTGAGGTTTACAGAGGTAATTGCTGATTTTACCTGTCCAGCCTGCGAGGCAGCAGCAGTAGCCGGTGACGGGATCACACCCATCCGCGTGGTTACAGTCACAACGCTCGCTGCAATTAAGGCCATATGTTCCATCCTTCAGAAATATAAATTAAAAAAAAAAAAAAAGCCTCTCAGTGATCAGCTTTTTGTTCTGAAATGTGCAAAAATCATCTGTCACGTCCCTCTTAATGCTGAGTCGCATTTTTTAAATTAACAAACAGAGAAGACAGAAACTCGGTGCCTGCCTGATGTTTCTATACAGAACCAAATGAGGAATCACTTTAAAAAATGACATCCAAGGAAATGCAGATAACACAGCAATAGCTCTGATAAAATACAATGCACAGCATAATACATCCAGTTGACTGCTAGAACCCCAATCTGTTATTTACACTTCATTTCCTTCAGACATCACAGACAAATGGAGATCCTGCCCTGCTCTCTGTTCAGCAGAGCTCTGGGGACTGTGCTTTACAGGGGGTGTAAGAGCACCCCGAATTGCTGCTGGCACTCACAGGACAGGGCTGGTCACAGAAGTCCCCCTGCCATCCCGGGGAGCAGAGGCAGAAGCCATCGGCCGGCCTGCAGGACGCTCCATTGCTGCAGGAACACGTCTGGTTACAGTTCAGGCCCCAGCTCCCGCTGGAACACGGGAGAGAGCAATCCACTCCTTGCCACCCTAAGGAAACGGGAGACAAACAGCAGCTGGGGTCTTTTCATGACAACAGCAAGACAGGCAGCTGGCAAGCTGCAGCTCTTTCTTTCTCGGTGTAAATCAAGATTAACTCGGGGTCAAAGAGTGACCCATTCATTGTGACCTCCCAGCTCCACATCCCAGCATCTCTGCACACAGATGGAGGTATCACTGGCTTGGCTGTAACCAGATTTAGGTGTCTGATGCCTTTCTGGGAACTGCTGGGACAGGCTGGAGACCTTCTGACCTACAGGACTGCAAGAACTTTTCATGTGATGCTGCCTGTTTATTTTTTTTTTTTTTTGAGTATGCTATTTAATATAAAGCAGCTATTACGCCTAAAAAAGGACCAAGGCCATCATTTCTAGCCATTAAGGCTCAAATCTTAACTACCAGGAGCACAATGACTTTCATTACACTGCAGCTCTGTGTCATGGAGCTGAGCAGTAACTCATGGTTTATACACCCTCATTAAATGGGGTTCTACAGTGATCCATTAACTCATGTTTGAAATGCCAGATTTTATTGTTATTTGCCTCACTTCTCTTTTAGGGCTTATGTATGTCATACAGGCACAGCTCACACTGGGATTTTGTGGGAACAGAAGAGCCACCGTGCCATGGAGCAGAGGAGGAGCTCCCAGGATACTGGATCCATGGAATTCTTAGTTACTGGATCCATGGAATTCTCAGTTACTGGATCCATTGGATGTGCTCAGCACCACATCCAGGAGGGAATTATGGACACACGTGTGGGGAGTGGGCAGGGCTGGCAGCTGGGATGACACCAGCCCAAGGTGGAGATGGGCAGGCAGGAGCTGGGGCAGGGCTGCTGGGGATCACCAAAGCCAGGCACAGCCCAGTGCCAGGGGCTGCAGGACACAAGGGCAGGAAGTGCCTTCACCCCTGTGCCCAGTGCCTTCGCAATCTGGGAGAAACAGGGCAGCAAGGGGACAAAAACCCAGCAGCCAGGGGATTGTTCTGCATTTCTCCTGGAGAGGAGCAGTGCCTCTGCCCCCACATTTAGTTCTGTGATGCATTTCAGCAGCAGAGCAGAGAAGTCCGGCCCCTGTTCAGGGCAGAGGCTGAATTTACACTGCAGCCCCTCCTGAGCTGGGATACTTTGGAGCACAAGAAAATAGCGGAGTTCCTGACTGCACAGCTGCGCCGCTTTCAAAGGGGACAGGCATTGATGGCAGGGACTTGTTAAATGTGAGTTTTGTTTACCTTCTTTGCAGTAGCACAGCCCATCCACAGGGGAACAAGTGCCATCGTTCTTGCAGTTACAAACCGAGGAGCAGTTGGTTCCGTAGGTTCCTGCCACGCAGGGAATGGTGCAGTCATCTCCCTGCAACCCAGAGAAGTCAGAGTCAGCTGGAGAAATCCGATGTGCAGGAAATTCCCAGCTCGGCACAGGGAAGCTCTCCCTCTCTGAACAGTGAGCAGAGCGCTGGGAGTTGATTGCTGAGTCTTCGGCACTCGAGCAGTCACCGCTGCTTCCCATGATTATGATGCAATTAGTGCTTTGATTGACTTGGAGGAAAGGGACAAGTTTCTGGCATTCATTCAGCAGGAGGTGGGGAAGTTACAAAAACAAACCTCCTAGAGCAGATGTTAGATCATTAAGCAAAACATCACTTATGAAACACTAATCACAAAATATACAGTCTGAAACCGTGCAGAGATTGCTCTGCGGTTCTTGGAAAATATATTCTAAGAATAGGGTTGTTAAAAACCGAAAGGATCTCGTACACGCTCGTCTTGCCCAGATTGGCAGAGAGGAAAACGACATGGCAGGTGCATCAGACCTTTTTCATGCCTAGCTGGTACCTGCATTTGTTTTCAATTAATTTGCATGAGATTGTGACTTTAGGAAGAAGGCAGAACAGGAGTGATGTGTGCGTCAGAGACAGGAGGCACACAGCAGAACACAGAAACGTGGTCTCTGTCCTATTTCTGCTCTAGGTGTGGGCAAAGGGAGGGAAAGGAGAATGAATGTTTATATTTTACAGGAATACAGAATACTCCACATTCCGGTGTGCTGTATGCACTGATCAGCTTGTGTGGTTGAAAGGAAAGACTCAGTTCTTACTAATACTGTTCATCTGATACAACAAGGGATTCAAATGTGAGCACAATAAGGTTTAAAGCAATTGTGCTTTAACCTCACTAATTGAGGTTTAAGCCTTAGTAAACTTACTGAGTCCCATAGCTGGTTCTACACATTAACATATACAAGGTATTTTTGCTTCCTTTTCCTCTGCGTGTAATCCTGACTTTCACATTGCAAATTAGCTCCTAAATTTACTACTTCAGTGAGTCAAACTTAAATAATTTAGTTCTATGCCAGGGAAAGCGAACCTACTACAAGTTAAAAAGCAACTCCATTGCACAGTGTGACCCTGTAGCTCGGGGGAAAAGATATTGGTCAAAATGTATTTTTGCAGGTGAGAGGCTTCACTGTTTGATAGGAGGATCCATTTATCAGGAGAGAAATGTGCACTGTGTCAGCTTCCCTGTGCTGTGACAAGTACCTCCAGGAGCCTGTATATCACACAGCAGACACCCAGACAGCACCAGGAAATATGAACAGATTTCTGAGCACCACAACCCCCCATCTGCTTTGCTGGAGCAGTTCTGCCTCGCACCACTGTGACTCATCCCATTTTAGACCAAAAACTTTGCTTCAGGGGGGAAAAGGAAGGAAATGGTTAAAATGCACTGCTCACAAGTAAATCCTGCAAGTCTCTGATTTTTGAGTGAAGGCACTGTTTGTAAAAGATGCTATCTTTGACCTTGGTGGAGTAAAACAAGTGCCCCTGATAAGGCCTGGCAGGAAAAGATGCTGCCTTGACAGGCAGCTAATGCAGAGCAGGCTGCCCCTCATTACCCTGCCAGCATGCCTATGGAATGAGCTCCAGGAGCCCGGGCTGGCAGAGGGGCATTCAGTCTCCACGCCTAATCAATCCTCTGCCTTGCTCCTGTGTGTGACAATTAGACAGCCAATTAGTGCCACTTAGGAACCCTTATCCTGTGTGAATGAAACTCCCAACTCATTTCATGTACCACACAGAACTGCTGGTGCTGCTAATAATTTCTATGACAACTGACCTTATCTGGATTTGAACTAGTGATCCAGAAGGAAAAGAAAGTTCCTTTGAAAAGGAAAGGGGAGCAGAGTGATGCAGAGTTAAAATTTCCCTTTGGGAATCACATTAACCAACCACAGACCCACAGAATCATCAGGGTCAGGAGAGACCTTCAAGATCATCCAGTCCAACCACATCCCCATATCCTGACACCTCTAAAACATCACCTGGGCTGGGGCTGGAGGCAGCAGGAGGACTTCCAGTGTCTCAGCTGATGTTCTGTGACCTCAGAGCAGTGTGAGGGGGCAGTGCTCCCTGACCAGGCACAACCCGAGTGGATTCCCCTGGTGGTCTGTAATCACTTGGGATTACCCCAAAGAAAAGGGACACAACTGAAAAAGGGTCGCAGTGAGGTGGCGTCAGTCTCTTCTCTCAGGTAACAAGTGACAGGACAATAAGCTGAGGAAGTGGCCTCAAGTTGCACCAGGGGAGGTTTAGATTGGATGTTAGGGAAAATTTCTTCACTGGAAGGGCTGTCCACCATTGGAACAGGCTGCCCAGGGAAGTGGTGGAATCGCCATTCCTGAGATCTTTAAAGAACGTGTGGATGTGTCACTTGAGGACAAGATTTAGTGGTGAACACAGCGGTGGTGCTGGCTGATGGTTGGACTTGGTGGTCTTTGAGGTCTCTTCCAACCCTAAAGCCTCTGTGATTCTCACAAGCTGAACATCAGGCTGTTTGTTCCAAGCCTTTGAGTTTTGGCATTTACTTTAACGTGCTTGGCTTTATGGACTGACAGAGCTGGGCATCCTGGCTGCCCACCATCCACTCACGTACTGTGCAAACAAACCTTAACTGAAAAAAAAAAAATATCCGGTTTAATGAGATTTCTATCCCCAGGTTTGACAAGCGAGACCTTCAGAGCTCTCTGAGTGACAACTGCCAAATACACTTAACTTCTTAATTACATAAGAGGAAAATGCACTTGAACTGTAGCACTGGCTCTAAGATTTTATTAATTATAAATGCACACCTTGTTATTAACATTTTGAACTTGATTTGGGAGAATGACCTCTGAAATGAAATGCATTCAGGTACTGTCAAAGATATGTAAATTCCACCTCCCTCTCACCACCTGCCTGAGTGGAAAATGCTGCAGTTGTATGCATCCAGCTGTTAATGAGCTATATATTCTAATAAACTGATTTCAGATTGTGTGTATGGAATCTTCACTCTTGCAATATGGTACTTTTTTTTTCTATCCTATTTAGTAAAATTAATCAACAGCTGTGCTCCTTATGTTGGTTATTCTTTTTTGTTCTTTAAAGATCGGGAGGTTAACGACGATAGTGCAATGCCTGGATGTGCTATCCATGCTAGGAAGGAGTAGCTAATTCAATCAAACATATACCCCTGGAAAAGTTAAAGCTATATTAAGAAACTGGGCTATAAATAACTTGGTATTTTCCATCTCCATGTTCCAGATCAGAATGACCCATGTGGATATCACAACCTTTCAAAGGTGCTTCATTTTCAATATTTTCACTTAGAAGGGCCAGCTTATCAAAATATACCCTCGAATCTACCCACTGGATTATTTCTAATTTCAGGGGTCAAATTTGACTTTAACATAAACAATGTTAAAACTCTCTTTAGGGATTGTGGGCTCAGGGCCAGCTGTGGGAAATGCCCTCTCTGTGTGGAGCAGCACATTCCTGCTCTCTGCTCTGCATCACAGCCCCCCAAACTGGGAGAGGACGGGGTGTCCCACACCTCAGAAATTACACCACTGAGCCTCTTCCTGCCTGAAATCCAGACCTGAGGGCACCAAGGTGTCCCACACCTCCCCCCTGCACAGAAATTAACAGCACTGAGCCTCCTCTTGTCTAAAATGCAGACCTGATGGGAGCACCCCAACACGGCAAAGACAGAGGAGGGAATCTCCAGTTCCTGAAAGTCCCCTTTAAATCAGAATGAATGGTGGCAGTGACCCAAGCAGCCCCACCTATGACTTTCCCTGCCTGTGAGTACTTCAGAAACACCCATTTTGGCTGGACCTGAGAGCCCTTCCCAGCACCCCGAGAGCTTTGGCCATCCAGTTCTTGCCATGGTGAATTCTCCCCCCATGGATTGAGGGTGAGGTCCAAGGAACCAAACTCCATTAATAACTCGGGCTGCCAGCTCACATCCATCAGCATCAAATATTAATAGACTCTGAGGGCCAGAGCATCCATCTTTCTGGATGGCAGTCAATAATATGTCTTGTTTCTGTTCAGGGAGAGGGGAAGATTTTCCTCCACCAAAATTATTATTGTTCAATATTAGCAGAGCTTAAAGACACAGCGCTGCCTTAGGTGTTGGCCGTGTTAACAAGCCCTGGCTGCTTCAGAAAGTGTTTTCCCTGGATTATTGTTACCCTAACAGGTTACATTACTTGTTTCTTTTAAAAATGCATTCCTGCTATAAGCACTGATCAACTCCCTTAAAAATCCTTTTCTGGCGATCAATACACAAATTTGTATTTATTCCTGTGCATTTTGGATCAGGACTTCCAGGCTGCGAAATGCATTTTGAAAGGGGGGGAAAAGCGGGTATCCCAGAAGACAAAGGGAGTTAATAACCCAGCAGTGGTCAACAACATCCAGCAAAGTTTGCACCCACACCTAGTCTGTCACAAAGTTTGCTATTTAAGGATGTGAAATTAAGGATTTCAGAAGCAGCTACGATCTACAGGAATACAATTCCCTTGGAGGGCTGAAATCTGGTTCCACGGAACTCAGTGGGAAAACGGAAAATCAATTTTTCAAGGCTTCTGCAATGCAGGAGAGGAACAGGATGTTATTGAACCTGGCCTCGAGTTTGCATGACAAAGACCTGGGTGACAGCTTTGCTCTTGAGGTTTTATCTGCTGAGGTGCTGAAATTCCTCAACTCCCACAGCTTACTGGGGGCGACTGACAGTGCTGAAAGGTAAAATACTGGTGCCTTTGGTAATGTGTGGTGGGACTCCAGCTAATCAGAGATTTCTAGCAGCATCTGCTCCCCTCCCTGACCTGGCTGTGCAGGTGAAGCCGAGGTGCAGCCCCTGGCCGCAGCCCAGGGACGCTCCACGCTCGGTGCCCAGAGCACGGAGTGCAAAGAAGGGCACGGTGCAGAGCCTCCAGTGTGTGCTGATCCACAAATCAGGGACACAAAACGCTGCTGCTCTTCGTACCTGAGGCCTGTGTGTCCAGATAAGCTGCTCAGTATGGATTTAACACCTACAAATGGATATTTCTGTGTACAAACGGCACGTGGGACACGGGTGCGCTGGGACACGGCGGCTGTGCACTGATGCAGATCGCAGATACACTTCTGTATATTTACTTATTTAATTGTGACATTTACAATTAACCCAAAGTAGATCTCCACAAACATTCCCTCGAGGTAAACATATGGTATCCGGCACCACAAACTGTCAGAACAAACGAATTTCCTTAATGGCGTTCCGTGGAAATCACTGCGCTCTTCAGCAGCAGCAGGGGGAAACTTTGTACTTGCGCCGGCCTTGTCCTCCACCCTGGACTCAAACAATTTATTCACGACCTTACTACACAGCATCTTTAGTTTTGCAGACATAATGATGTCCTCTGGCAGAATTCCTTTCCCCTCTGGGTGTTACTAATTACTCCCTGCAGAAGCCATTATTGGTGCTAATGATAAAACGCAGTAAAAAGCTCGGGGACGGCTCCTGTGCCAAGTGCTCTGTGTGCAGGTGATGGCTGTGACTGAGCACTGACAGAAGCTCCTTTTCCCACCTCAAACACGATGTGATGCAGCTGGGGTTTGATGCACATCTGAAAGGACAAAATGAAACCCCCAACGACCTTGTTCAGTCTCTTTTTCCCCCGTGCCCTTTTCATGGGAAAGGATGAGGAAGAGTTTTCTTACACTTAAAGAAGTGACTTTACAGCTCGTGACTCATCCAAAGACAGAACCATGGGCAGCATGAATGCCAGAGTCTTTCACGAAATCTTCAACCCCCCCAAGAGCCATCTGCAAAGCTTCCCCCACTCTGCACCCCGGTGACGCTGGGCAAAACACGGCCACGCCACGCACGGGTCCCTGGGGAGCCAGCACAACTCCCCCTTCACCCCCCGGAACCTCACGAGGACTGACAAACCTTTCCAAATGGATGTCAGCATTTCAGTTCACCTCGGAATTTGTGCTAATATGCTAATTCACACAGTAAATTTCACAGTAAATGCCAAGTTCGGAATTACTCAGCCTGATACTAATTCTTAAATTTGATGATGGATCAGAAGTATTCAGCAGAACGTGCACACAAACAAAATGGAAACTTCATTTGTTATAAAGAGGGAGTAAGCAAAATATTATAAATAATGTCAGTTTTAAGTACCTGCAGTACTTTATTAGATACAATTTAATTTTACTTTACTGATCACAGTCTTTGCTAGCAAAGCTCTGAGCTCAGAGTGAGGGGGGAATAAAAGTTACCACAAAGTAACTGTGGTTGCTATTTTCCAAAGTGCACAAAATCTGGTTCAATTTCATGGATTCCTATTTTATAAACCCCAATATATTTGCTGTGGCCTGTTACTGGCATGGCTCACATCACTCCCTCATTAAGGCCACAGAAGAAGCAGGACCACGTTCTCATTTCTGGTCTCTCAATCCCCAAAACCTCTCACTCCCTGTCTGGGTTATTCTGTTTCTCACTGCACAGCCTCAGAATTGATCTGAGATACATTAACAGTGCATTTGGGTTAGTTTTATTTAGAAAAAAAAAAAAAAAAAGGAAAAAAGAGATTACTCATCCTATGGTCCCAGGGCTACAAGGGGATTCAGAGCAACAATTATCCATCCATCCTCCTCGAAGGGACCTTTCCCCACCCAGGCACCTTGGGAATCCCTTGTCACAGCTTGGGAGAGCCTTTGGACAGGATTTGGCTGCCTGGGAAACAACTTGAACCTATCAAGATGGGAGAACTTGTGCAGTCCCCCAGTCTGGACACTGCATGTGGAAAACCGGAATGAACTGGACAGAGCTCATGGTTTCCAGCAAATCCCAGCTGAGAGGGATTTTTCTGTGGAGGATGCAAAGATCTGTGCATGTCAAGAGTCAGGCACTGCCTGGTAGCTTGGGGTCCTCTCACACTGGGACCCCACAGGAAATTCATCTTTTCCAGTGGAGGGTGCACGGAATCTCACCACTCTCCTGTCCTCCAACAGCTTGGCTCCAACGTGCTCCATAGAGCCAAAAGGAACAATGCCCTGGCACAATAAAACTGATGAACAAAAGCAGCAAATCCTAGCTTTGGGAGGGTTTTTTCTCCTTCCATGAAATCCAGTGAAAACAAACACAAATAAAACCTTCATTTAAAAAATTGGATTTTGCATACTAGAAGTCAGCAAACCCGAGCTGGATTTCTGTCAGCAAGCATTATAATCCCCTCACCACCAGGGAACAGTTTTCTAGTTTGCACTAAAAGTAGGCCCAATACCAGTCAGTTATCTGCAATTAAAAAAATCCATTCCTACAGCACCAGTTACCTAAACATGGTTATTAAAAAAGGAAATAGAATTCAATAAAGAAAGGCAAGGGATCACACCCTCCCTCCCGCTTCCTGTAAATCAGGGCAGCACTTGCTGGCAAAAAAAAAATCTACACTGACTTTACAACACTTGAATATCTGCCTGGTTTAGTATTTAGGCTTAACTGCAGAGCCCTTTAGTGTCAGCAAGGCAATGAATACAGCATCATATAATTAAATGTATTCAGAAGGAAAGTAGTGTGGAGAGTACAAAAGACGATCATCAACCTCTGAACAAGAATATTTTTTTTAATGCAGTCAGCACTTTTCACCTAATAGAATATCACAAAACACATTTAGCCAGGAGGGACCTCTCCAAAACCAGGGGATTGGATTTAGACTGGGTTAACCAGGGGGATTATCAAGGCAGGTAAATCACAGCTGTACCAGAGGGATTTCTCGTGTCCAGTGTGGAGCCAGCTGGGAAACCAAATTCTCTCTGGTTAAAGCAATTTCAACCTGGAATTTAAACCTGGAATTAGGCCACTGCAGATTTATTCAGGTGAGGCAGGGAGCAAACTCTCAGAATATTTTAAACTTAACTCTGGGGAAGCTGTAAAGAGTCAAATATCTGTGGGGCTCTTTGCTGTCCCTGTACCCAGCTTTGATCAGCTGCTGTTTTAAGATGCTCCATTAACACATGGCCAGATCACAATTAAATATCCTCAAAGGCAAAATGGCCCAGTCGCCCTGTGCATTATTTCAACTTAGTGGGAATTATTTCCATCCCTGAGAAGTACATCTCTGGCACATGTGCTCCCCGTAATGTGCCCAATGAGCTACTCGTGTCCAAACTGGGGATGGAAGGTGGCTAAATGTCAGAATACCAAACCACAGTCCTTCAATATACTGGTAAAGATTTTTAAAAAGCTGGGGTTTTTTTCCTTTTTTAAAAGAAGGCATCAAAGTCGGGGTTACCGCTGTGGCTGAGGAAAGACTTCGACACACTGTGTGCAGTTCCATCATTTCCTTGCCCAGGTTTGGGCAGAGCAGAGCTTTGCCAACAGGAGCCATTTGGAAATACAGATCAGCATTTCAGTGCCAGGCAGTGACCTTCAGAGGGGGAACCCAGAGCTGCCTGCCAATTCTGCCCCAGCTATTTCATGGAAAATACCTTTGCTTGGAAATCTGAGATGGTTTCAGCTCTATCCACACAGCCTGAGTGCCACAGTCCAAGATGCACTTTGTAAAACAGCTGTGGCCTCCTGACTTTTTTGCAATAATAAATGGGAGTTCTGGCTGTCAAGTCTGAACAGCTCTGCAAAAAGGACATCAGCTAAAATAGGAAGGAAAAGGCATCGTTTATACCTTCAGCCTCTATGATGTTTCCTGGCAAGGAGATCCACAGTTTAATTATGAATACAAAGGAGAAGAAACATCTTTATCAGCTCCAAACCCACTGCCTGATTTTTAATTGGGAAACTTCTTATACTGTGATAAGTAGCAAGAATGCACTCCTTCTTCCCCTTCCCCCACGGAGTGAGAGACCTCTCACATCCCCACCCTCGGTGACCCCTTCTCAAAGCCAAACCATCCCACTGTTATTCCCATTTTATGGGAGCCATTTCACAACTTCATTACGCGTTCTGTGCAAAGCACTCTCTTTGTTTTTAACCTGCTGCGCAATCATTTAATTGGCTGGCCCTTGTTCCTGTGTTATTAGAAATAGTAAATAAGCATTCCTTGTTCATGTTCTGTGCTCCATCCCCGGTTCCACAGATCTCTATCATCTCCCTCCTCTGCCATCTGTTTTCAGAGCCGAGTTCCCGCTTATCGAGTGACTCTCTATAGAAATCATTCCATATAAAAGATGATCTTTGTCACCATTTCCATTCTAGCCTTTGTAAGCAGGAATCAGCCAAGCTGTGTGCGGTAATTTGAGAATTGGATATATTATGGATTTACACAATACCAAAAAAATGGCTTTTCCATCCTATTTTATTCTCATCCTGATCATTCTAACTATTCTGTCAGGTGCTCTGGATTCATTGGAGTTTTTCAGACTCATTGAGGGGTTGAGTTTTTCAGAAAACCACCCACAATGATTGCCTGATCTCTTTGCCTGAATAGCAGGAATTAAATTAGAACTCATCTTTTGTGTATTTGCTTAACATTATTTTCCTATCATCTATTACTCTGCGTTGTTAAACTCTGAATTTCAACATACCCAGTCACTCACGAACAGGAATCTTTCCCCAAATTTGCTACTGCCCTGACAATCCCAACAGTTCTGCATTATTTACAAACTTTTTTAGGTTTCTTCCACAGCTGTACTGTGCAATCAAGGACAATGTCCAAGCACAGCCTCAAACAGCCCATCAGTGCACACCTGAGCTCATCTCCACACCCCGAAGGACTGAGTCCAGGAGGAGCTAAAAGTGCTGGAAAAAAGCAGGAATTCCCAAGTGACCCCTTGCTTTGAGCACTGGAGCCATGGAAGTAGAAATGTGGATGGAAACCACAAAGGAATGGGGCTGATGCTGCAAACAGCTGTGGTGCAGCTTGGTGCTGAGCTGCAGGATCCACAGGGGAGAGGATCAAAGGAAAAAAAACAGCATCTAAAAAAGAAAAGATGCCAACTCTAAGCTAATGGGTTTTGTGATGTAATTCTGAAAGGCTGGCAAATAACCAGGTGACCACACACAGGCAGAAAAGAGATATCCCCTTCAAACTCTCACAGATATTCCTAAATCAAAACCCTATGGCAAAAGAGCTTGAGATCTGGTAAAATTTCAGTTGCTCTTTGGCATAAAAAAACAAAATCAGGATTTTTCATTTAATACATGTCTGATTGTGAAAGACAAAGTCTTTGACAGTACATTTGCACAGGAAATAAAATGCAAAACTAACCTGTGACTTAACTCCTGTCCTTAGGAGGTTTTAAATGAAGTCAGTTTGCAATCCGAACTACCAGGAGAGTCAGCTACCAAAACTTTCATGCACAGAACCATAGATAATGTGGATGAAGATATATACACTTGGAAGCCTAACAGATGAAAGGAGGCACTGCTAATGGCAAGCAGTCCATCCCTCTGCAAAATTCCGATCAAACAACTCAGTCTGAGCAGAATATTGAGCTCCACTGGTTCTGAATGAGGCTCCAGGAAGGGAAATGCAATTTGACATAGCCACATTGCCAATTAAGGATGAAACACATGAAATATGTCAACTAGCAACAAAGGCAGAGGCTTTCAGACTTTCTGTATCAAGTTGGTTCCTTTGGACCCACTTACAAAAACTTTGGAGTTATTCGGGTAAATAAAACTGCAGCCGAGCCCAGTAAAAGTAAATATGAGAAGAAAGACAAGACCTGGGACTTGCTCAGAGTTCTCATCAAATTACAGACTCTGTGTGAGAGTGAATAAGTTCTCATTAGTAGAGGCAGACACTGAGGGAACCCCCCCTCTTGTGTATCTGGGACAATCCCACTGAAGGCAGCAGTTGTGTTCAGGTAAACTTGGTCTGGCAAAGCAGAATTTGAGCTGTCACAGACAATTTCTGGAGCTTGTGCATTGACAAGAGAGTGAGCAGAGGAAAATGAAATGGAATAGCTCATAAAAGGCTCTGAAAAGTTCCACAGGATTCAAAGAAAGGGCTGCAGTTTGCACAGCTGAGCGGGAGCCACTGTGTCCTGTGTGCTCGGTGACCTTGTTAAACACCGCGGAACAGGAGTTCAGCGGCTCGAAAGCATCCACCAAATGCTCCGAGGTGGGAGCAGAGCCTTTGTTCCTACTCCTGCAGCCAGGTGCTGACAGGGGCACTGCAGGCTGTGGGAAAACACAGGCTCGGGAGCTCCTGCAGAAATCCCTAATTGGTCCAGAGGAGCTCGGGGGGAGAACAGCACCAGGCCTGACTGACAGCACTGATATAAAAACCTCTATAAAGCTGATATAAAACACTGATATCAAAATCAATAGGGGAGCGGCTTGCTCTGAAAGCCTGGAATACACAGGTGGCCTCCCCATAATGATCTTCCCTGTTGGAACTGGAACGGAGATTATCTCCTCCTGTAATTCAGCAGAGCCAGAAGAATCCCTGTGTGAGCTGTTACTGCAATCCTGGCTTAGCCCACATCCAGCTCCCTGCACTGAGGTGATGCCCATTGTTCCCTGAATGACGTGTGGCAGTGCCATCCCATAGCTGGACTGATTTTCCAGCTTCACCTGCCATTTGGGAAAGGGGCAGGACTGATTTTCCAGCTTCACCTGCCATTTGGGAAAGGGGCAGGACTGATTTTCCAGCTTCACCTGCCATTTGGGAAAGGGGCAGGACAAGCTGGGTGGTTCACAGCGCTCACCAGGGGTGCTGCCCCCCAAAAGCTCTCAGTACCTGTGCTCTTTGTCCCCTACAGAGACCTTGAGATGGATCACACAGCCACGTCACCAGGCTCCACCTGAAGCAATGGTTTGTGAAGGGAAAATGGTAAAAAGGCTCAGTGTGCCAGCAAATTTGCTGGTGGCTGCTGCTGGAAACGGGGATTGTGATGTACACACTGATCCACAGGCAGCTGGACTGAGACCAACTCATTCCATGCAGGGCAGTGCACAGCCAAGGGAAGATCATTCTCAGTCTGTACTGATCACACCCAGTAGCTTTGGGATGAAAATTTTTATATCTGTTATTAGCCTCGATGGAATACAAAAAAAATCAAAGCGTGGCCATTGCATACACACAAATATGTTCTTACGTGTGCACTGAGAAGTGGGTAAGAAAATTCAGATGTCATCAATGAAAAGGGACATCAAGACGTGATTCAGAGGCAGTTTTCATCTGCTCTGTGACTGTGCAAAAAATCTTGAGAAGTGCAAATGATCTGTGATCAGCTCTATGTGGCAAATGTACCAAAACATTGTGTGTGAGATGTTTCGATTTATGTTTGTAAACTCAGACCTTCCAACTTGCAGCCCAGATGACAGGAAAACTTCTGTCCAGTGGGAAAGTGTTAGTTCCTTCTCTCAAAAACATCTTCCCAGCTCAGTTTTAGGCTGTATGGAACAGAGAGGTTTTGTAGCTTGCTTGAGATCCACTTCTTGATCCACACCCAGTTGTGAAGCAATTTGTAAGCTTTAAAAACCAATCAGCTGAGCTTTCAGACTTATCCCTATCTAGAAGATACCAAGGAAATGCAAATTCAAAGGAGAGTGCATTCCTCAGAGACCAAAACCAGCAGAGAGGGATCTGGGATGCAGCCAGAGTTAGTGCAGGGGGCCTGGTTGTGTTGCTCTGACTGACTGATTTTTATCTTTATTCAATTTTTAAATACCAGGTGAACAGAACTTTTGACTTCCATAGAGGTTTCCCAGGGCACAGCTACATCTTCCATTTTTTAAGGTTATTTTAGTTGAATTTCCCATATCTCTGCCTTTCACATCACCTCCAGACCTAAACCTGACACTGATACCTGTAATCAAAGAGACTGCATTTCCTTCTTGCTTTGACAAAACCAGCCTCTCAAACCTGCTCAGAACACTTTGAGTCTGCCAGGTCTTTCTGGTGGCTCTTCAGCTGCCCCTTGGTGCTCCCTGCATCCAAGCAGGGACTTTCCCTCTGGAGCTGTTTCTGGGATCACCAGGACACTCCTGCTCGGTTTGGCCTTTCCCCTGTCTTTACTTCAGGGGTAGCTGAGGAATTAGTCAGGGCTACAGTGGGATATTGCCAAATTTCCTAGAATTAACTCTGCTAAGAACTTTTGGATAACTGAGGTGAAACAAAGAAAACAAAACAAAACAAAACACCCAACCAAAACAGGAAAGAGTTCAAAGGCTGGGAGAATGGGAATAAATTTTTTCTATGGCTTGACTTAACACTTGACCTTTGCTCAGGCAAAAGCCTTTTCTTTTTTAGGGAATGTGATCCATGGCACTTTGAACCTGGTTATGCAGCCAGGGGATTGAGTCTGAGGTCCCTGAGCCCACCTGAGTGTCCTGTGCCAGGTAAAGCTCCAAGGGAGACCTGAGAGCATCACTGCAGCGGGGCACGAGAGGCCAGAGGACCGAGGACAGACACCAGTGGCAAACAAAGCTCTTGTAGCTCCACAACTTGTAAGACAACCTGTTTTACTTTTATTATCAATTAATAATTCATGCCCTGCCGGCTGCAGGCCACGCTCACACCCACCTGCACAGCCAGGGCGCCTCTCCTCGCCCTTCTCTGCGGGTTTGGGACCTTGGGTCAGGGACACAAATGGGAAACCGGAGAGGGGAAAATGCATCTTCCCCCTGCCCCCGGGTAATTCATGAAACAAGACCCTGCAAACCATTCCTGTTGCCTGTGATACTCCAGTTAATTGGACAACTGCTGTGCCAGAAAACCTCTCCCCCACCTACAGCAAGTAAAATTTATACTGGTGGCTGGTAACAAGAACATCTTGATAAAATGGTTGAATTTATTTTATACCTAGAAATGAAAAGAGCTCTTAACAAAGGGGGGTAACTGATATGCTCGGTAAATCAAGGATAAAAGGACACAGGCTCTATTGAAGATTTTTTTTCCCCTCTTCTTTTCTTTTGAAACCTTTTGATGAGGTGCCCTGTTGCTCTGCGATGAGTTTCCACTGAAGTACTTTTGGAATGATCTCAAAGAGAAATGGATCATTTAAATGAGTTAAAGCCCCCAAACCAGATCCGCTATCTCCGGCATTACGTTCATTTTTTATATTAAGAATTTTGTGAAATTTATAAAATAATTTTACTACCCAACCACGGGCTCATAACACAAAGAACTCTCATCCATATTTTCCCCCGCTTCCTTGTGAAGTGGTGAAGAATGACACATTTAGAATAAAGATGAAAGTTAATATGCAGAAGAGAGGGAATACTCTGATAAATTTGTACCTTGTGTGTTTAGAAAACACCTACAGGCAATCATGCTTCAAATTTCTCCAGACCTACCTGGGACTTGGGTCCTTCAGGGAAAATTCAACTCAAGATAAGATAAGGTGCTCCTCTCTATTTACTCTGTTTTTTTCTTTTAGACAACAGAGAGAATTTTAAAGGTGTAGGACAGGAGAACTTACACTTTTCTTAATATAAAGATTGTTTTTCTCGCCTGTATGTTTTTTTTTTCAAGGAACAAGAGATATGTTAGGTGCCAGAAGGAAGCCAGTTATGGCTGGAATATTCAACACTCTGGACCTCTAGGTGTTTATGACCTCTAAAGCACCATAATCATGCTCCTTCTCATTCTGTGGAACAGTAAATTGGTCATTTTACTCAGTGAGTAGGCACAGAGCAGGCTAAGGCTGGTCTGAGTCCGTGTGTGGGTGTTTGTACTGACCAAGAGATTATCCATTCCAAAACCTGGTGTGCATTTGCTGCGCATTTGAATAGCTTTAGAGCACTATAATTTATTCTTATTTTTACTAAGTGTTCGAGCTACTGTTCATTGTGTGCTACCAGGGCTGACTTTTACTCAATGTGCAGGTAGGTTGTATAGTTTTACTCTGATGTAAGCCCTGGGAGCAATTTGTACCCCTGTGGTAGAGGAAGCATTATGTTGAGAAATTCAGGCATGCCAGACAAAATTACGGACTTACAGACCCAAATGAAGCCCGTGTTTCAGGGCTTTAGTGCCCAGATTCCCACTGAGCCCAGCCAGAGTTCCATGCACATAAACACCTCTGTAAGGACACATTTGAAAGGCATTAATTGTGCTTTTAAAATGCAATTTTGATACAATGCCTACAGAAGATGCAAATAGCTACAGATGCACAGCACTGGGATAAATCTTGGAAAGCTTTAGGGAATCCAAGAGCTATTCCAAAAGCTGAAAAAACTTCTAGTAAGAGATCACCACTGCTGTAGTTCCCAGACTTTGCAGCATGTGATTGGCTTGTGTGGGATCTACCAATATAGTGAAGAAATAGAGAAATGTCAAAATGGATTCTTTCATTTTGGTGATGAAGTGCTTGCTCTGCTTGCCAGCACGCAGGGTTCAATAAAAGCAGACAGGTCTTCAAAAAATAGCAGCATAAATAGATGAACTCTTTAAAGTAATATAAGTTCTGTCATCTGGATGTGAAATATAGACCTAAGTGCCCGCTGAAGTAAAAGCTGACCACACATTCCACAGAGAAGTGTTAAAAGTTTTCTCGGAGTGTCTTGGGCTGAGAAATGTTTTAACTACATCTCTCCTTGCCACAACACACGGAATGGAAGCGCTTCAAGTTAAATCCATTTTTCAAAAGAAGAAAACAAAGCATCCATAAAGAAACAAGGGCACAGCACGGGATGAGGTCTCTAGATAGCCACTGCTTTCAGGGAAGCTGCAATTAGCTGTGCAACGGAGAAGGGGAACTTAGCTGTATCTCAATAGCATTTATAATGATTTCAGCAGCTAAAATGCTGATAGGTACGTGCAGGGGGTTGTTTTCAAGATTTCCTTGTGAGACACAAGGTCAGGATTCCTGTGGTCTCCTGTCATATTTAATTCATATCCTCTGGCCTTCTCTACCATGTTTATTGAATTACAGGAATAAAATTCAATGAACCAAAACCAAAAGAAAAGAGAGAGGACATGGCAAACCCCGCTTTCTTTTAGGTCTCTCCTGCACACCTGGGTTCACTGGACTTACAGGAGAACATGTTGGAGCAGAATTTGGAAGGAGGGGGAGGTACAAGTTCCTATAATCCCTCTCACCATCTCCATAATTGCACCCAGATAATTTATTGCAAGCAGCGGCCACTTCCACGTGGGAGGGAGGATCCAATTTCCACCAGCCAAGACTCTCCCCTGGTGCTATTGAGGGCTGATCTGTGCACTCCCTGTGCGTTTGCCAGGTTCCTTCTGGTCACAAACGAGATGGCAGCAGAACAGCTTTACAAAGCCATCCTTCAGAAGAGCATTCTGGCAATTCATCACTTCAGTGCTAAGAGGAAACCCTCAAATATGTTAAAAGTCCCAGTTGGAGGGAAGTGCCCTCTTGGCGTGCTTGTATTGATGATTCCCTGCAATCATCTGAGTTAAACTGACACAGCCTCTAGCCTCCTTTACAAGTGGGATGTAGGAAGGAAAGCATTGCCAACGGGCCTGTGGAGCAATGGGGGTAGGTCTGGGATTCTGGGGAGGATTTTGTTGTGTCTCCTCTACTCTGATCCTGTTCTCACTGCCCTGTGTGCTGCCCCCAAGAACTGCCTGCTTTGGGTTGTGGATCCCTCGCTCAAACCCACGCCCAGCAACCTGCCGAGGTAAAACAGAGCCATTCCTCCATGGGATGAGAGTCACAGAGCACCTCACACAAATACCCTGATACCCAACAAAACCTTACATCATTTGGGTTTAGAGCCAGACATATGCAAATCTGGCTCTTGAGTCTGACCCAAAACATTCACAGAAAAAAGAAAACAGAAAATGTTTTGAAGCTCTATCCTAAACTGCAAGCTCACCACTATTTAGCTTTGGCATTTTAATATTTGGAAATGTCACTGCTGATAAATAATGTGGTTTCTTTAAGCTACCATATACATTTTTATTTTACAACTTGAATCTTCTTAAATTTCCAAAAATTAAGCGCTCTGCTCACGTAGATGGCAGCGTACATGATGGCTGCCTTTTCACTTAATACATTTAATAAAGGTGACCAGATGCTTTGTGTTCTTAATGGCTTGTTCTGCATCCCAACAAAATGTTCCTGTTTTGGCTGCGAGCAGCAGATGATTCATCCTGAAACCCAGCCCAGCTGCCCTGACACAGGCAGGGTGAGTTAAAAACCCACCATCTGTGCTGGAGGAGTGCTTTGTCAGGAAAACACTGTCCTTCCTTGGGCACTGCATCCTCCAGCAGCCTGTAATCCCAAAGTCCTGTGGGTCCAACCTCTCTGCCTTTGCAGATAAATTCTGCAGTTATATCCCATCTCCCACCATCTTCTCTTCCTTCCCCCTTCCCGAGAAGCCTCTCGGGCTGCTCTGCCCTAGGATCGCGCGCAGATCAAACATTGCTGTAAAATGTAAGATGTTGCTCCTGGTTTTGTTCTTTCCAATTATGTGGCAAAATCCCTTGCCTCAGCCAAGCCTCATCCTCAAAATAGCAAGAGGGATTCATTTCTGGCTTTTGTGAACAATTAGCTCTGCCAGAGGACACATCCTGAGCTCGGAACCGGCGCTCGTGGCCTCGCCCAGCTCGGGGACAAAGCTCGACCCCCAGGCAGAGCTGCCCTGCTCCCCCAGCAAGAGCCAGGCAGGAACACCTGAAGGGAGAGCCTGGCTCGGAGCGTGTCACTGGCATAGGGCACTCGCAGCCTGGTGGTGCCCCCACAGCCTCCGCCAGCTCCCGCAGCGCCACGGCCCCGGGGCGGGAGGAGAAGGTTCCCAGCAACTTCTGCGCACAGCCTGCCTTCTGCAGCACTCCAAAGAACCACTGCAGCTCATCTGGCGTGCACACGAATGACAAATATGCTTCAGAGGCAATAAATTAGCAATTTCAAGGCTTTACTTCCCCTCATGGACTAATTGCCAGAGATTATAGTATATTATGTGAGAGCAATGATACTAATGCCTAAATATGCTTCAGTGATTATAGAGCTATCCTCAATAACCAAGCTGTTTAAATGTCAATGCAAGAAAGCTCTTTATTATGAGATTAAATATTATTTTGAAGCAATGCAATAGGAACTTCCCAGGCTTTCTGCCTGCACTAATGCTGCCTTGGGGCAATGTATATTGGATGAGGTGTGCTTTTTTAAAATGTGTACAGTAAAGGGTCCCTAAATGCTTTTGTGCTGCAAATTTGGACAGCATTCCTAATAAGAAGGAGGATCTTGGCATCTTTTTATTCTGTAGTTGTTACTAACATGCTATTGCCTTCAGCCTTCCTCCACTTGTGTATCAACTACTGTAGAGAAAAGACAAATTCTTATTTTCTGTTTGTGGAGTTGGGAATCAAACCTCAAAGACCTTTTATTTTTTTTTTTTTCCCCACCATCTCTAAGTACCATTATCATGCACAGATGCTTTTGAGTCCATCCCCTCACACCTAAATAAATCTGTTCATTCCTGGCATTGAGACAGCCCCTGGAAATCGGTGAAATCCAACTTTCAGGTTCAGCTGCTGACACGAGGCAGAGAACGAAAGTGTCTTTAAGCCACAACTCCAACTGCACAGCTCTGCAGATGCCACTTGGGCATCACAAGCTCAGGTGTGGAATTAGAAGGAAGGGAGGCAAAAAAGTCTTTGGCATCCCTCTAATGTCATCCAGGACCTCCTCACTATGGATTTGTCCCTTGATTTCTAGTAAACACAGTAATTATAACTCCTAATTGTTATAATAGTACAGAAAACATAGACAGGCCTGTGGGGACAGATCGTGTCAAATGAAGGACAGAGAAAGCCAACTTTTTGTGAAGTTTGGTGGAATTCTCTCTTTAAAGTATTTTTTTCCTTTAGGAAGTATTTTTTAAACACAGCCTGCACTTCTCCTCCATGGTGTGCTCCTGAAGGGGAGGAGCTTCATACACAGATAACCAGGGAATTTATTGGCAAGGATTCTGTTCTGCCCAGCCTCAGCAGGACTGGACACCTGGATCCACATCCCAATACTTTCTGCTGCAGCCAGGCAATTGTTTACTCTGAATTTCAGGTGTTTTCATCTTGGCTGGTTTCTTCAGCCATTTTACATCTCACCTATAAAATGCAACGCTTGTTTACCTCAGAATGTCTGAAGCTCTTTCTGATGCTCAGGTAAAAGACACCTGCCACACAGGCTCAGAAAAGACAGCGATCGCTCGATCATTTGTAACATTTTCAAATACCTTCATCTATTAAAATCACAGTGTAACTGACAAGGAACGTGCTGAACGGCCATGAGGATTCTTTCTCTGCTCTTCCAGGCAGACAATAATCTGACACCTTTTTTGTTACGTCTTGCCTTAGAATATACCACAGGAAACCACATCTTTATCCTTATCTTTATAACAGCAATAAACTCAGAAGAGAGATGTTAACCAAACAACCAAAGGACAGCGACGTGCACTCAGCACAGAAAGGGAGAAAATAACCCACATTTGGCTGCTTTTACGCAAATATTATCTCAAACCGGATGAAACCCCTCTTTCATTTTTGCAGCACTCTACGAGCCCCTCCCCAGGCGCAGCCCCACTCACCATGAAGCCTGGGGCGCAGATGCAGCTCCCGGTGACGCTGTCACAGTCGGCGCCGTTGTGGCAGGGACAGGGCGCCCGGCAGCCCTCGCCGTAGTAGCCCACGGGACACGTGTCGTTGCAGTAGAGCCCGGCCCAGCCAGGCTTGCAGCTGCACTCCCCAGACAGAGGATGGCAACTAACGAAGAGACAGGTGTTAGCGAGATGTGGGCAGCGAGGAGAAACACAGCCCAGAACATTCCACGTGTCACACTAAGAACAGGACCAGCCTGGAAGCTCTTTAGGGTGTGGATGTGAGCAGCTGGAAAATTTGGGAAGTGAATGGAGATTCTGTGCTAAATAGCCCAGCATTCCAAACATCTGGGAAGTGCCAAGGCACTGGGGATTTTACACCTTGAGGTTTATGCTCTGCCATTCTCAAATCAATGTGACTGGGATTCCTGACATCAAGCACACCTTAATCCTTACAAGCTGTAGGGCAGCTAAAGATGTTCAGGGATAGGAGAAATTCCAGTGGGTGGAGGAATGCCATCAAGAGAGCTGTGAAGATAAACCTGAGTTCAAGGGCACAGCATTCCTATTCTATTCTATTCTATTCTATTCTATTCTATTCTATTCTATTCTATTCTATTCTATTCTATTCTATTCATTTCATTTCATTTCATTTCATTTCATTTCATTTCATTTCATTTCTATTTCAGCCCAGCCCACTGTCATTTGTGTTTAAAAGTGAGTGCCACCTCAGCAGAACTTTCCAGCAGGCACAGGTAGAAAGGAAAGTGCTTTGGAAGGGAGAACTCTCCTTGGAAGAAGAGTTTTGCAGGGAATATTCAGCCATAGTGACCAGAACTGATCAGCACCTGAAGCCTTGGGATTTCCTCAGGACAGGAGTTAACAGGAGCCCTGGGACTAAGAGCTGTGCAGGGAAATGAGTCCAGCTCCTTTTTGCTGCCTAATGAACAACGTTAATCCTCCAGCTCTCATTTCTATCCAGTCAATCCCACGCTGTTGTGAGAGCACATGGAGAGAAAAGGAGAAAGGAGAACCGAGCCCAGAAGATCAGACAATGCCTGTTCCTTCTGCATCCACAGGTGAACACTCATCCCCCTGCTCCTCCTGCATGACAGTTTATCTTTATCGGGCATTTCTCCCCTGAGGTTTCCTCAGGGCATCACCTTCCCACAGCAGGAGCCTGTGGCTGGGAGAGGAGGGGCAGGAGGGCTGGAGATGTGTTACCTCCTGGTTTGAAGGGATGGAGGTTTCTGGATGCTGGCTGAGCCCAGCTGGGAGTGTGAGGCTGCACCTGAGAGCTCAGCGTGCTCTGTGGCCTCTGCACTGCACAGTAATGGCACTGTTCAGTCCTCAGTGAGAGAGATGAAAAGCAATATCAACAGAAATCTTGTTTTCTTTACTCTCAGAACAAGGAGAATAGATTTCTGCAAGGTGGGATCTCTCTCTCTGGGCCTGTCTCCTGGGGTTTTGAATCCCTGAAACAATTTGTTTCCCTTTATGATTATTTATTGCTACAGTTTAAGATTGTAGACATGACTGAATGTGTTTTTTTACACCTATAAAATTAATATCGTATATGTTAATTTTCAAGGTAACCTCATAAAATGTGATTTCCAACTATGTTCCAGGCAATTTCTGGTAGGAGAGGTCGGTCATACGGTGTTGCAACTAAAAAGGATCAAATTTTCTAAGTGTCAAATGTTTCATCATAAATAGTGTTTTACTGACTAATTAAAACAATTCATCAGCATAACAAACTACCACCCATGTCAAAGCAGTCCCTGAAATTATGGTTTTCCACAAAGCACCTCTTAACATTCAGATGAAAATAATAAAAGCTCAGGTTTCCCCCCTGTGTCTATTAATCATTACCTAATAGGAGCAGAAAGCTCAACATTAAAGAAAGATTTTGAAATGAATTTTTGTGTTTCTCTCTTTCCACTACTACTACATGTATCATGTGCTTCCATGAGAACTGCATCTGATGGGTAAATGGAATATTTCCAAGGTAATACATGACCAGGGCAGTTTAAACCAGTCTATAACAGTTCAGCAGAAAACACTGCACTCACTCAGGATGTTTACTCAGGGTTGGCTCCTTCATCAGCATGGACACGGGATCCAAGCTGATACATGCACTAAAACAAGAATCAAACCCACACGGGCTTTCCAGAACAATCTGCTGGAGACAGGGAACTTGGACTCCAAAACAAAGGCCAGTAGAAGTCTGGGGGTGTATTCTGAGCCACCAAAGCCTTGTCCACATTTGATGGGACTGTGAGCCAGGAGAATCCATGCAGATGTTTGGGTCCCTCCATCCATGTAATCTTCGCGTTCAAGAAAGGAGAATTTTGCTGTCAGCCTGAGCAGATCAGGGTTTTGTTTTTTTCTCCTCACTCCAGAGCACTTGTTTGACAATCCAGGTGCCTGATGCAGCGTTAACTTGAGGAGGGCTGAGATTTAGATGCTTTCCCAAACTGCACAAGGCAGCTGTTCTCTTCCCAATCCTGCCAGGGAATCTTGGCCACCTAACTGACACTTCTGCCTTCATTTTTCCCATTTCTAAATTGATGCCCTTCTTCCTTTAGAAACCCTTTCAAGATCTGCAGTTGACATCACTAAACAGTACAACGTTTTTCTATTCATTCTTTTTTCTCTCGGGTTTGTATGAACTATTCCACTAATTAACGTGAGCAGAGTTACCTGCTAAATATAGTGCAGCTCATGATGTGTGGATGTGTGTGTGTGTTAGGAAGGTTTCTCTTCTGCTGGCATTTTGTACAAGCACATTCTGATCAAATTACGTACCTAGATATAGAACAGAGCCAGGAAATTCAGCTATCACCCATGCAAACATCCATGCATCCAGACTGCCCAGTGAATTAAATGCTGTTTGGACTGAAGCTGAAATTTTTGAGGCAGAACAAAGCCTGAATAGGAAATGCAGCTAGAAATTTTAATAAACATCTGTAGAATTCCTCCCCTCCTGTTCTGAGTGCACCTTCCCAGGCCACGTGTCCATGTAACATTTTGCCAGCGGGGTCACGGTGCGTGTGAGCCCCCAAGAAACTGAAACGAATGAGCACAAACAACTCCTCTGCAGAAGGATCACTGAAGGATGGGTGAGGGAATGGGAGGGCTCCAAAGGGATCCCAAAGGCAAACCCACCAACATCTCCTTCCCAACCCTTGCTGGGAGCAGCAAGGGAGCATCACACTCTTCAAAGAGTTTGGCAGCGTTATCCTTTGGAGTTTGCATTGAATCTTAACAACTTTTATTTCTTCAACTCTCCTGCATCACAGGAAGAAGCAGAGTAGAAACCAGTTGTGAACACAGGCAGCCAAGCGTTCCTGTGGCCCCAGGCCAAGCAGAGGTGGAACAGAGCTGTCCACACACACATCAGGGCTGTCAAGGAAAGGGTTCCAGGGCTCCTGCTGCACTTTGAAAGCTACTGCACAACCCCTGGCTTTTGAGCCACGTTGATGGCAATAAAAGATTTTTAATAAAAATTTTTAAAAATTTTATTAGCTGAACTGAAAAGCATCAAGGCGTTTTTGTCCTTTAAATTTTTTAAGCATCTAATTTTGAGGAAATCTGAGGAAACCAGGTAAATTTCTCAAGGCAAATTAGAAGTGTTTTAGACAGGACAGTCTGTTCCAAATTCTGAATTTGTTCTCCACACATCTTTCAGCCAAAGCAACACCTTCTCAGCGAACGTCCTGATTTTCTGTTTATACAGCAGCACCACCACTCAGCTCATTTTCGTTAGCAGCAGCCTAATCCTTATTTTACGGTATTTTCTGTTTTATGGTGTCCGCACTACATCCAGTCTCCCTTACTAAGATGCCTCTTGCTCTGCAGCAGTGGCCACAGTGAGAGCTGCAGTGAGCTGCAGAGCTGCTCCTTCAGTCCAGCACATCTTCAAAGCCAGCCTTGTGCAGCACATCATTGACTCACACCGCGGCAGAACTTCGTGGAAGCTCCAGGTGGTTGGTGCTCCCCCACTTGGAGGTGTTGAGGCAGTATCTGGAGCCTCTGGAGATGCTCTGCCCATCCCATTTGACTTTGTCCCAGGGGTTTCCTTCCTTCCCACGTCTCTGACCTGGGAAAGAAATGACCAAGGGCACACGTCTCCCCAGGCTGGCCCCACAGCAGTGCTCAGGAGGGGTGGCCAGGACTATTCCAGCTGCTCCCTTCCCTCCCTGCCTGACAGAAGAACAAGCCAGGATTATTCCCCTCCAGCCATCGTAGGCTGTCTCAACGTGGACTGTTTGCAGAGGGGAGTTTTTTACAGGGGTACCCTTTCCTGTGGAAGGACAGCCCAAGTCACCACCACATTCTAAATCACCTAATTGTGGGGTTGTTCAAAGTCCTCTACAAAGTGCCTTTCAGTGTGCTCTGAAGCAGAAATTATTGGATGGTGTCCTTCAGTCATTACCATGCTGGAGGTTAGACTAGATGATCACTCTGATCTCTTCAGACATTAAAATAGATAGATCTATGAAAATGGAAAAGCTGATTGTGTATTTCCTACTGTTCCTCCTCAGCTACTCCTCAAAGCCCTCAGGACTTTCCATCCCAGTCAACGCTCCAATAACCAGATCAAATGAGACAAATCCTGGGACAGGAGTTTTCTTCACCTTCTACAAATGTTTAATGATTATCCTCCACACTTGGGGATCACAACAAGTAGCCAACAGCTTAAACTGCTCCTGGGGAAAATAGATGGCTGTGGGTAAATGAGTCACTTTGGAAGAGCCCAGGTTCAATATGGACAAATTCCTCCCTTCCACTCAGGGAGGAATGGGAAGAGGGGGGTGGGAAGAGAAGTGCACTGTATGGGACTGGTTAAACAATCAGCACAAAGATTTGTTCAGAATATGGAGTGCCTTTGGAAAAGGTCATTTTCCATCAGCGCTGACGCTCCTTGGCTCAGCAATTACCAGCACTCTGCAGAGCTGGTGGAAAAGGGGAGAGCTGAAATCCCATGGATGAATGAAAGAACATTTACTGATCTACAGCTTGCTGATATCTCTTTGTTCCATAACAGCAGCGATAAGATGTAGGAAAAAGGGAGATTTTATCAACAGAGAGACCAGACTCATTTATTAAGGAACCAGAGATACCATCTCAGCAGAGGATGCTGCAAGGGACGCTGACGGAGCAGTGTTGGGAGGGAAGGAATGAAATGTTCCCATCAGACAGCAACTAGGCACAGGCAGGGTGTGGAGGAATGACCACATGCCCAGAAAAGAGCTGGGAGAGGATTCAATCCTCCCCCGTTCTGAGCTCTCACAAACTTCTCTGAGACCTCTTCTTTCCTCACAGCTAGAAGGTGCAAGTCTGTTCTTTCAGGAAAGATCCTCTGGCAAACTCTCAGAGCACCTCACAGGTAGCTCTGAGTCACACAGAGAGAATTCTTTCACTCTCCAACCCACAACCTTACCCCACCTAAGAGACTCTTAATGAATTGAGCACGTAGCTGAGAAATTGCAGCCAAGCCCAGCCTTGCCTGTGGCCTCTGCAGTCCTTCCACTCCATTTCTACCTTTATGGAAACAAACAGGTTTCTGCAGGCTCAGGAGGGGCGAAGACACAAGTGTCAGCTCCTGACCACGAGCATATTCTCACTCTCCTGTATACCTGAAGAGCAGTTCACCCTGAGGAGCAATTCAGCCTGGATTTACCACGGGTGCTGCAGTGATGTGACACAAAGGAATTTATCCTTCAGCTCACTCCGCAGTAACTCCTGAGGCACCCCCCATCCTCAGCACAACCTTTTGTGTATAATGTGCAGCTCGTGCCTCAGGGATGGTATTTTTGCAGTGATTTCATGATACACAACATAATCAGAGACTCTTGTACAGAGCTCCCTGGGAGCCTCAAACCCTTTGGATCCCAGCTGCCAAACCCAGTTGTGCTGGATCTCTTGCTGCACAGGAGTTGTATCACCACAATTACAAGTTTTTAAATATTCCATCGTGAGCTCTGACTTTCAGTTAAGCAAAGCCTCACCACTCACAGCTGAATTCCCGAGGAAAATCACCTGGTTATTTCCAAGACTGAGACAAATAGGGTCTATCTCAAGTGCACAGACAGATTTGCCTGAAGTGTTTGCATGTGTGTGCGTCTGTGTGTGCACACAAATGAGGTGCCATTTCTTGCATACATAATTGAGTTTATGTTTTAGCAGCAGCAAGATGGCAAGGTGGGTTTGTCATCATCAGCAGGACAGTCAGGTCCTCACCTGTCTGCTTCCAAATTGAAGAATGTCTGTATTAAGGGCATTTTTGTCTGGGCGTCAATTATCGCCACCTCCCCCTGAAGCCTACACAACCCTCAATTGGCTCTGCCTGCTGAAGAGGAATGGGCAGAGAAAGGAGGGAGTGCAGCGGGAGCTGAGGAGCTCAGCCCTGTGCAGGTGAGGAAACGTGGCTCCAGAACATCAGGCAGCTCAGGCCAGGGCAGCTTGGCTGTCCAGGCTCCCTTTGCTACAAGACAGGGAGTGAGGATTCACCAAACAGCAATTCCAGCAGCCAGTAAACAAAGCAACGAGTTACTTAAGGTAACAAAGAGGAAAACAGGGTAGAGTCTTAAATTCTTCCTTCTTTTCAAGACTTGGAAAACTTATTCAAGCCTGCAATGGGAAAGTAAATTCAAAGTGCTCAAGTCTGTTTGTGGCTCTGTCTCATAGTAGAGAACCTCAAGAATCAGATCTTTAAAAAAGCAAAAAAGGGAATAAAACATCAAACCCTGACCTTTTAAGTGAGGCTCATTCCATTGTAGGTGTAATTCCCTGATATTTGTTTTCCTGAATATTTTCCTCATACACAAAGAGAAGGAAGAGCAAAACTAGGCTCATGTGAGGAGTCTATTTTGACAATGTCAGCCGTGTTACAGTTCCACAGACTGACTCAGGGATATTGATTTCAGTCTATTTATACATCTGCCTCAAGTGATTCCAACAAGGTAATTTGCCATGAGACATCAGCTGAAGCAAATTAGGTTTCATGTTGAAAGTCCCCTTGCTGTCTATAGATCTAACAAGCAAACCCATGTCATAAAAAAGGGGGAAAGTGGTGGATTTGAGTAAATATGTATCTATTTTTTAAACTTCAGTGGGTTATTATCCACACATATGAGCATCACCTGGCGGTTCTTATGCCTCGAGGATTTACAGGATAAAGCTGTATGTCAGGCTGTTTCAGGTGTTACCAGAACTGTTAACAGATCCATGCTCAGTATCTGGCTGGACTGAGGCTTATGGTTCCAAACCTGAGGTCATTTAAACCAAAATTCTGCAAACCAGAGAAACTCTCAGTGTTTGTACTTAAAACCACAGAGACAAGGACAGTAGGTGTACTTAACCAAATTTTTCCCTGATGCTTTTATTTGCCCTGCACTAGAGTATTTCATGCTGTACATACCTGAGGGTGTTGGTAATATTGCAAGGGCATCTCTTGTTGCACTTGAGGCCATAAAAGCCCTCAGGACACATTCTCTCCTGGCAGTGGATGCCTTTGAAGCCAGGCTGACAGAGGCAGGCGCCGTTGACGTGGTAGCACTTGGCCCCGTTGTGGCAGTCGCAGGTCTGCGCGCACTGGAAGCCGTAGGTGCCGATGGGACACTCCTCCTGACACCTGCCAGGGGATGGGGACATGGGACACAGCCTCAGCAGGACACTGCTCTTACACAGAAGCCTCTTTGTTAATGAATTAACACCAAACAGAGCAATCGTTGCTCTTTTATTTCAGTAGCGAGCTGAACTGACGGTATCGCAGGAGTGATGGGACGAGCTGCTGCAGAGAAACTGCATTCATCCGTGCCCAATTATATCCTGCTAAATTTGCATTAGCTCAGATTACCTTCATTCACAAAACTCCTTCTTCTTCCCCGGACCTTGACAATTGTGTTCATCAATTGTAAGAAATTGATAGGCAGTAAAATCTTTTATTATAAAACCCCTCACCTGTTTGACTCCTCTTTATCACAGGAGGACTCTGCACCTCCCTTGAAAGCACATGGCATTCAGGGTTAAAAGGGAAAGGTTATTTAGCAACACTGAGCAAAATGTTCTCCAGCAATGGTTTCATTTTACTTGCCCTCTTTGCTGTCATTGCACCAGTTTTATACCAACAAGGAGAAAAGAAACCCCTTGGTGTTTTCTGCGTGTTCTGAGTAACTCAAAGCTTAAATGTGCGTTTCTTCTCCTGCTCCAGGGTAGCTCAGTAGTATAAAATCTCAATAAAAATAATTTTTGTGCTCCTTAGCGGAGAATCTTCTTAAAAATTGCCAACATTTTTAATATTTGGTGCACATAAAATTGGAACCTGCAAATATTTCACACAGATTGTTTTAATTGCACCTTCCATGCACTGTTAAAAATATCTCCCTACTTGGATACGTTCTGAGATCTGCGAAAAAGTCTGTTTCCTTGTCCTACACAACTAATTTAAGAGTTCAGATTATTTCCTGCTTGGAAAAGCTCAGCTAAGGTCCTGAGGAAAGCAACTGATTCTGTGCTTGACATAATTCAGTGGTTTCAAAACTCTGCAATGAGTCAGTACCACAGTTTACATGATCCACCGTGAAATACAGATAGGCCTTTTCAGTTAATAAAAACAGAAAAAGAAGCCCAGAAAAAGCCCAATTCCCTTATCACATGGATGCCAGGCATTGGAAATTGCCTATCAGCATTAATTTAAGCCTGAGCATTGATTAAAGTGTATACTGTAAACTCAGTGGATGGAGGCAATTGTTAAATGTCTTTCTGCAGGTCATTTCACAGCTGGCAGGTGAGAGTTAATATAATGATCAGTAATAAAAGATTAATGTGCGATGCAAGCCAGGCAAAACTGCAACGAACACAGGCAGTATATAAGAAGGGCATTACTTCTGCAGGCTCAGATTATCACGTTTTACTAAAAATAAATGAACACAGCAAAAGGCCTGGCTGGTGATTTAATTCCAGCAGGCACCAGCGCAGTTGCTGGTTGCAAATCTGAGTTGAGGAGTTCATGTGAGACCCAAAGTGAGAGGAGTTTGGGACAAAAAGGGAAAGAGTCTGGAGAGGCACCAGAGAGAGAGAGTCCTGCTGCTCTCAGGGGGTTCAGCTGCAAAGGAAAGAGGCAGCAAAGAACGGGAACAGTGGGGCTGGAACACTCCCAGCAAATGAAATGCAAGGAGGAACAATGCAGCTCCTCACGTCCCCGCTGCTGCACAGACCCTGAGCGAGCAGGAGAGCTCGGAGCTCCACGGGGTGAATCCTCAGTCAATAGTGCACTGTATCATTCTGTATTTATAGAAGATGAAGCATTACCTAGCAGGGAGAAAAGCATCTGGAAATGAAATATTGACGACCTAATCCATTTACATAATTAGCCTTTTTCTACTAACAATTTAACCAACTTATTTATTTGGAGATCAAGCAGCTACCGCTAATGAATTTTATACAAAGAATACTAATAATGACTCCTCTGGAACATGAGAATAATCACAGCAGGAATTAGCTTTCTACTTAAACATTTTTCCTTTGCAACATATCAATCTAATGTGTCCATAGCACCATTAACAACCAAATACATTGTTCAATTAAATTACAAAATGAGCTGCTAAGCCCTAGTTATGTTTCTTGTTTAATTTACATTGCTTTCTGCCTGTCTGGGGAGAATTCGTATTATAATATCCACTGAACTTTAATATGTACCATAATTATTTGGGTTGGGATAGGATAATATGGCTGTCACCTGTAGAATTAATGGAAGCAATTTCACAAAATATTAAACAGAAGACAGCCTGCTTAACAGATGAACTTAGTACATGCCCCTACATTTCCTCCCACAATTTTCTTTTTTTAAGGAATAATGCTGCAAAGTTTTTTAGGCTGTCCTCTTTGTTTTGAAACGGTGATCACGTTTATGTAGCACAAATATGAAAAGCCACGCATGCACTAACCTGGAGATCAGAGATAAAGGAGTACAAACACAACAACGGGAGAGTAAATCTGCCCATACAGTTCTAATAAATGTGAGATTTATTCTGTTAAGATCCAATCTTTCGATTTAAGGGCAATATGGAAAACGAAGCTGAACCAGCATGTTCACTTTTCCCTGAATCCTGAAACTCTCCATTCTCAGCTTCTAACTGTGCCTCTGCTATTATTCCTTTCCAGTTTGTAAAACACACATTTCCATGACAAATCCAGTCGTTTCAGCGAGCACAAAGCATCCTGCCGTTATTAACAGTGCTGCCAATTTCCTAGAGATTTAGTGCAGTGCCACTCTTGGAAAACAGGTAGGGAACAAAAGTGTGGCAATTACATTCACACAGACCTTTATTGACCATTTCATCTCCACAGACATTTATCTAACTCTGTGTTATTATCTTCTGCTCACGACAATGAACTGTAGCATTATATAGTACTTATTGACAATTTTAAGATGATAGTAGGTAAAATGTATTTATGTCTTTATTGCTGTTATTCACAGCATCTGTCATTACTAAGAAGATTTTTTTTTTCAATGCTTTGCAAAACGTTAAAGCAAGCGGTGTTTTGTTGTGCAGCAGATTCTCCTTCTTGCTGTGACACTGCAACAGCTGCAGGAGATGCAGAGGGTGAAACAGAACTGAGCTACCCTGGAGCTGCCCCATTGTCCCTGTGGTGGGAACACAAAAGCAAGGAAATCCATTCAGACTCCTCAAAGATCTCATCCCTCACTGAAATCAGTGGCTCCCCAGGCAGGTGAGGTAGGTGTATGCTCAGAACAAACCAGTACAAACCAGTACAAACCAGTACAAACCAGTACAAACCAGTACAAACCAGTACAAACCAGGGCTGCCAGCCCAAGCAAGCAGAACTGCAGCTGGATACAAAGGCCTGAGGTTTGTTTTCCTTCCCTTATGGAAGGGGGATTAAAGGCTGAGAGATGAAAGTGTTTTAACTTTCCAGGAACCCGTTGGAAAGGTGGGAATTTCTGGGCTAATCCAGTTTTACCCCATTTTCCTTACTGCCTGTTTACCTTTTCAATCCTGTTCACATTCATCCTTTCACACACCTGCATTTCTGCTCTCCTGCCTCTCCCCTCGGTGTCTTTTTTTTCCCTGCTCTGGGATGGGGAAGCTGAGCCATTCCCAAGGATTTTGCTTGGATGCAGGTCCAGAATGTGACATTCCCTCTCTTCTTTTCCACTTCTCCCAACTGATTCTGCCTTGGTTTTTTTTACTGTCTCCCTTCCCAAGCTTACATCTCACTTTGGAGTCCAAATCTCTCTCACTTTTCTCCAGGTACAGATCTCATGAGTCCACCCTCCCTCTGCTCAAGGACAATCCCTGTGAGCTCCTGAGGTGCCTCCTCTGCCTGGTCTCTCCCTGAGCTGCCTTCTCCAGCTCCTCTCCAAGGGCAACCAGCAGTAAAATCCTCTTCCCACCCATTTTCCTCATCCCCAACAGGGATGCAGGCTGCAGGCTCCAACACTTGATTGGACTGATTCATCTACAGCCAGGAACCCATCAGGGTGTGCAAGAACCAAATGAGGAGAGCAAGAGAGGCTCTGTCAGCCTTCCCCAGCGTGGCCAGTGCTGGGAGCAGCTCGGGATTCCACTGTGGCCACCCCCACAAAGGCCCAGGCTGAACAGCTGCCTCCTTCAGTGGAAAAGTCTCCACAAAGAGAGAAAGAGAAACGGGAATTATCTGGAAACAGTCTCCAGATGGAGAATGGGGAAGAGAGGCACACTGATGTCTTCTCCTCTAAATCACTTGGAAATAATTAGTTTTTCCTCCATGTTCAACCCTATGCAAATCCTGACATAAACTCCAGAGCCCCCTCCAATTATAACTGTCCATAAAATAGAAACAGGGAAGGAGCAGCCTTCTGACCCACCCACAGGGCTGAGGGTTGGGTGTCTGTGCTACAACGACCTGCTGATTATTCAGAGATGAGAAATTCTAATGAGCTTTGTCACATAAAAATATAATTGTAGCATACGTCGGTATAGAGCTATTAAAAAAAGGAACATGGAGGAGAAAGCGCTTTAGCACAACATCCACTGGTGAGCTGTGCATCTCTGCAAACCCCGATGCCACAGCCCCATGCAAAGTGCTCCTGAGAGCTGCTTTAGCTGCACTTCCCAGCCTCTGGTGGCCAGGATTGGCTGGAGGCTAAGGCAGCACGTGCTGCAACCCCTCACTGACTTTGCTGTGCAGTCATTTTGCTGAATCCGTGACACCTTGGGAAAACAATATTATCATCTGCTCTGATCGATTCATGGGTGAAGGCTCTCGTTTATAAATTTGGAGGATTTATCACCTTTTGCTGGTGGCTGAGATGGATCAGTGCTACAGCAGCACAGAGGAATGAAGGAGACATTAAACTGCTGCATTGCTTACTCTTGAGGATATTAATTTGTATAAAGATAGTTCATTTACATATCTTGTAAACATGTAATGCTCTCTATTAAATTTATCACTGTAAATATCTAAATTAAATTTAATCCATTAAATTTTAAAAGTTATATTAAAAACCCCTGTAAATGGAGAGCATTGCCAATAAAAAGTAATAACATCACCACATTTATACTGCTTGAAGTGCTGCAGAAGGATGAACCTAATTGGAGCAATAGAAACATAACACCATTTTTCAGGGAGGAAGATTGTCCTAGAAGGGATATAAATATTGGCAGTCCGTGGTTAAAATGAAAAGCTTTGGGGGTTGATTTTTACCTGTCTCCTATATAGCCAGCTGTACACAGGCATTTTCCTGTCACGGGGTCGCAGTGTCCTCCGTTGTGACACGGGCAGTCCTGGCTGCAGTTAATTCCAAAGGTTCCAGGAGGACACGGCTGTGCACACACCAGCCCCTGGTGAGGTTGCAGAAAGAGCAATATTTCAGTCAACATTCATAATGCAATAAATTTCCCTATGCAGCTTGGAATTTTATTGTCCTTCTTGCTAAAACTAGATGTGAGTGTAGCAGCAATATTTTATCTGATAAGATGTGCTAAAGAGAGTCTGAAAACTCCACTATCGCAGTAAATGCCAGCCTGGCCCGACTCCAGGAGGGATTTTTCTCACCACTGCACGTTCATGGAGAACCCTCTGCCTTGGATCTCCCCCACAAACTGCAGCTGGGCTTGCACTGCCCCTTGAGCAGCCACATGAAGATGTGGGAGAAGTTAAAGGCAACCGGAGAAGTTTACAAAGCCGCTCGTGTGCTCCTGGGGATTTTGTGAAATGGAGAGTCTGAAAAGCTGCCGGCCACACGCTGCTCAGAGGAGGTTTGGGAAGGAAGGGATTGCTGGAAAGGGAGGGTGTAGCTGTGCTGGCTTGGATGGTCTGGGATGGTCTCTGCTCTCCTCTCTCCTCTCCTGCCAGTCTCACTCATCCAACCCCACCCAGCGGCTGGAGATTCCTGTACTGCCCTTCACAGCCTGCACTCTGCTCCCTCTGCCCTCCCCAGCCCCACATCCACCTCTCAAAGCAGCACAGAATGGATCTGCCAGAGCTTTGGGAAAGCCACGGAGGGGCAGGATGGGAATGAGGATCAGGACAGCTGCAGAAAGCCCTCAGTGATGGCACGGAAGCTGTGTGAGTCCCCACATCAGCAATGCAGAAGCCTTCTGGCCAGAAGAAGGAATTTTGCAGTGGAATATCTGCCCAATCCCTGAACAGTGACAGCACGCAGCATCCAGCATCCTCCCAGCTCCTTATCCCCCGCCTTGGAGCCACATCTCACTCCCTGATCTGCCTCAACTCCACATCCCATTTTGTGCTCCAAGCTCTGCTTTCCTGCCCCTTTATTCCAGTCTATTCCAAATCCCTGCTGCAGCCTCCCTTTTAATCTTCTCCAAATGCTCATCTCGGAGCTGTTTCCTGCTTCCCCTCCCTGCTCAACCAGCCCTGGGAGCGAAGCAAAGCCAGACTGGCCCTGCTGTGCCCCCTGGCACTGCTCCCAGGTAAAGCTGCCCCAGGTAATCCCTGCTCCAGTGTTAGCCCCAAGGCAGGGAATGCTCACCCTCCTGTGGGGTTTTACAGAATTTACCTGCCAGACTCAGGTGGTTTCCCCCCAGGTATCCCATAATGTCCCTGCCAAGTATCAAGGCCTTACAAGGATTTCCCTAGACTTTCTTAGAAGTTGTATGAATGTTTTTCTCCCTGGGAGCAAATATAAAGCCCGAGGCTGGCATCCAGCTGAGAAACTTCAGCCAAAACAAGTCTGGCAGAGCTGGGATCTGAAGTTGTGGTCCTATAATGGAAAATGTTTGGCATCTGCAGCAAGTGGTGCTGCTGCCAGTGCCACCACAGTGCCCAGTGTGAGACAGAAAACAGCGTCTGCCCACAGGATTATTTGGGTTTAATTTCTCTGTTTCCCTAACCAAGCCCCGGGGGCTCTGGGTTTTGAACAAAGCACATATCAGACACAACTTATTCAAAATATAAACCAGGAATATAATGGCTGCTTTCACTCCTCGGGGCTTGGGAAGTTTAGCTGTATCAACAGCCCAAAGTGAAGAGGCAGCTCTTCAATGTCACCATAAAACAGCCACTTTGAGCCTTTCCCAACCAGAGCTATGTTGCTCCTTGGCTGTAAAACAGGCAGGTTGGCCCCAGTTCAAGAACTTTCAGATTACCAGTGTTAAAAACTGGTGTCTCTGGACTTGAGTAATACACAACACTATATATCTGAAAACCTAAGTGTCCATTCATCTTGATAATAAATACTTTCTCCCTTCATGTCTCAAAAGGAACAGGATTTCTATCAACAAATGATGAGAAAGCAATACTCTGGGATGCATCCCCCCAGAGCCAAGAGAATCTTTAGCTGTAACTTTTCGCATTAATATGTACTAAGGGAATTCAAAACATCCCTCTCTAGAGGATCAAATGTCAGACCAACATTTCCTGCTGCTTATACATCTAATCAGCAAAGTTCACCCCATCAGCACCTTTTTTAAGGCCCTGATCTCATCAGCTTCTGCTTTTGACATTGTTTGCTCTATTTTGTAGAACAGGAAAGATATGGTTTTTTTCCTCTCCATTTTCTTAGACACCCCCACGTTTAAAATCCATAACAGAAAGAAAAATAGACAAAAATACAAATGATGCTTCAGGATGCCCAGAATCAATAAGAGAGGAGTGATGAGCAGAATGTGCTCTATTACCAGGATGCCTTGGGAAGGGGGTCTGGGGCCAAGCAGGGGGAGTTGCCAGTGACAAATGTTCTGTCACGCCGGGAAATATCGCTGCTTTCCTGAGCACAGCGATCCAGTCCTTCAAAAGGGCTTCTGAGAAGCGCTGCAAATGCTAAATTAACGTCTCTCCCCACTTCCTGAGAGCGCTTGGAGAATTTAATATTGCAAATGAGAAAGATGTATAGAATTAAACCTGTAAATTGTTAATGAGGCCCTAAAGCAGCCACCCATAAACTCCACAGCCACAAAGGCGCAGAAGTGGAAAAAGCCCAACGCTGTGAGATGCCACGTTCTCTTGGCTGCTCTACAACAGAGGCTGTTGGCCACCATCCCCCTGCTGAGGAACCCATGGGGCAGTAAAATCCCACAGGACACCGTCCACAGAACTCGTGCTGCTGGGAGATTCGGCGCCGGTGGGAGGAAAGAAATGACAAGTCATAAACCAACCAAGCTTTGAAGCTGGCAAATCCAAGGAAGAACCTCAGAACAACAGAACTTCCTCCTTTAAAAGTCACTTCCCCATCCCACCAAACCCTGAGGGAGCTGAGCTCCTGGTAATAAGGCAGCCTAGGAAAGGATAAAAGTTGCAGCTCATCCAGCAGCAGTAAAGTCCAAGTAGATTTGCACTTGTATAAATCTAGGGAGAATTCTCTCCTTCCAAAATGTGGTATATTCAATATATATGTGCAGTCTCAGGCCTCAAAATCAGCAAGTAAAATTCCTGGTGTCACAGAAATCCGCAGTGTGAAATAAAACGAACGCTGTCTAGCATTCCCATTTCGCCTGCTCGTTTACAGCCCCCTCATGTCTCACTTCCCAAACCTTTCCAACCACCAAGAGTTAAAAATATAGCATGAAAACATACTTTTTATCCCTCTCTGTACACTGAATTACCAGCTTTTCATTAAAACCCTGGAGAGACCCTTTATACTTAAAATCTCAACATTTACAAGCTGAGTGCTTTTACTTATAATTTCAGTTTCTTTCTGCAGAATACTTGATCTCTCTCTTCAATTTTCAGTTGTGCTTGTTTCAAACATCAATTGTTAACTCTAGGGTTCCTCCAGGGACAGAGCAGCCAACAATACAGTTTTCAGAAAAGTCTCTCTGGGCTCCTAAAAATGCATAAAAGGAGCTCCAGGCTGTAAGGAATCGGGCAGGACTGGGCCAGAATACAACCACAGCTGCTGTGCAGTGCTCTGGTTCTTCTTAGGGTCTGTGCTGCATCCTAAAAGACATCTAAAAATTCCTGTTCTATTCTGATATTCTTATTTGTTTAGTGATGTTTTAACTTTGAAAAAGAAGAGAAAATTCTTGATAAAATGCAAGTAAGGAATAAGAGAGCAAAACAACTCAGATCCCGAGAAATCTTGGCGTGCAGGAGGAGGGATAAAAAAAGTAATATTTTTATGTGAATCACTTTATTGATCACTTCTTAAGGGATAGTGCCAGAAAGAACTGATAGGCCCAAAAAAAAAAAAAAAAAAAAAAAAAAAAAAAAAAAAAAAAAAAAAAAGTGAATTGCTTTCCTAATGCTCCAGCACTCAAGGAAAGAACTTTTCTTTGCCACCACTGATTGCCAGGCGTGGGCAAGGGGCCATGTTCATATTTCTGACAAGTTTTGCCTTTGTCATTTGAAATGGAACCACCTCAACACCACCCTTGCCATGAGAGGTGGTGCTAGAGAGATTCCAGCTCTCCAGTTAGAGATATTTTCACCAAAACTTATGGACAGCAATGTTGTCCCACATTGCTGATGTACAGCAGCATCTCATAGCCGGTACTTTTGAACTCAAAGCAGTTGATGTACAAATGGAAAGGAACATAAATCTCTCTCTTAGCTTTTGTAAGATTGAACAGGTTGAGGGTCCTCATCAGAAGTTACAGTTGTGTGATGATCTGCAGGGCCTTCCACGTAAAAATAAAAATTCAGAGTACTTGCACGCTTTAAAATCCAGCAACTTTGCCAAGAGACCAATTGTCAGATAGAGGAAAAATGCCAGGAAGTTGAGTACAGCTAAATGGGATGAAGGCCGTCGAGACTTGGCACGGCCCAAGAGAGCTCATTATTACATTATTGATAAAGTTGAGGACTTTGAAAATGCTTGGCCTTGCTTTCCTGACACGAAGGGTTAAAGGTTAGGGGAGCTGTCTCTCTGCAGTGCAAGCAAATCTCTGGCAATCAAGGGCTGTGGTGCCTGAGCAAGGACAGGCACTGAGTAAGGACAGACACTGGGCAAGGACAGACACTGGGCAAGGACAGACACTGAGCAAGGACAGACACGGGGCAAGGACAGGCACTGAGCAAGGACAGACACTGGGCAAGGACAGACACTGGGCAAGGACAGACATTGAGGAAGGACAGACACGGGGCAAGGACAGACACTGGGCAAGGACAGACATTGAGGAAGGACAGACACTGAGCAAGGACAGACACTGGGCAAGGACAGACACTGGGCAAGGACAGACACGGGGCAAGGACAGACACTGGGCAAGGACAGACACTGAGCAAGGACAGACACTGGGCAAGGACAGACACTGGGCAAGGAGAGACACTGAGGAAGGACAGACATGGGGCAAGGACAGGCACTGAGTAAGGACAGGCACTGAGTAAGGACAGACACTGGGCAAGGACAGACACTGAGGAAGGACAGACACGGGGCAAGGACAGACACTGGGCAAGGACAGACACGGGGCAAGGAGAGACACTGGGCAAGGACAGACATGGGGCAAGGACAGACACTGGGCAAGGACAGACACTGAGCAAGGAGAGACACTGGGCAAGGAGAGACACTGGGCAAGGACAGACACTGGGCAAGGAGAGACACTGGGCAAGGACAGACACTGGGCAAGGAGAGACACTGGGCAAGGACAGACATTGAGCAAGGACAGACATTGAGGAAGGACAGACACTGGGCAAGGACAGACACTGAGCAAGGACAGACATTGAGCAAGGACAGACACTGGGCAAGGACAGACACGGGGCAAGGACAGACACGGGGCAAGGACAGACACTGGGCAAGGACAGACACTGGGCAAGGACAGACATGGGGCAAGGACAGACACTGGGCAAGGACAGACACTGGGCAAGGACAGACATTGAGGAAGGACAGACACTGGGCAAGGACAGACACTGGGCAAGGACAGACACTGGGCAAGGACAGACACTGAGCAAGGACAGACACTGGGCAAGGACAGACACTGGGCAAGGACAGACATTGAGGAAGGACAGACATGGGGCAAGGACAGACACTGAGCAAGGACAGACACTGGGCAAGGACAGACATTGAGGAAGGACAGACACGGGGCAAGGACAGACATTGAGGAAGGACAGACACTGGGCAAGGACAGACATGGGGCAAGGACAGACACTGGGCAAGGACAGACACTGGGCAAGGACAGACATTGAGGAAGGACAGACACTGGGCAAGGACAGACACGGGGCAAGGACAGACACTGGGCAAGGACAGACACTGGGCAAGGACAGACACTGACACTGAGCTGTGCCCTAAGCTCAGCTCTGGCTTCTCCCTCTCCCCTGAAGTGGAACACGACACTTTGTGCCTCTGACAATGCTCAGCTCTCTGAGTTCTCTGTCCTGTGTGAGGGCACTGCCCAAGGCTGCAGGGAATATTCCAGGTAACTGGAGCTCACAAATAACTCTCTTGTCTCGTGGCATGCTGCTGTTTTTAAACTCTGTGATGGCACCAGCCAGTCAGAGAATCACAGAACGAGGCCGGAAAAGCCTTCCAGGATGATGGAGTCCAACCATTCCCCCTGCACTGCCAAGCCCACCACCAAGCCCTGTGCCCAGGTGCCACACCCAGAGGTTTCTGGAGCACTTCCAGGGAAGGTGGCAGGTCCCAAACCGGTGGCCTGTCTGTGCAGCAGTGCACACCCAGCAAAGGTGGGGATGGTCGGAGCCCAGCTGAGACAGCGAGCAGCGAGCACCCACGGCAGGGCCCGGGGAGGATGAGCAGTACCCACCATCCATCCAGCAGGACACGAGCACTCCCCAGTGACGTGGTGACAAACGCCCCCGTTCTGGCAGGGGCAGCGCAGCTCGCACTGGGCTCCGTGGCTGCCGGGGGGACACAGCTCCTCACAGCTTTGGGGAGAGAGAAGGACACAAAACAAAGAGATCGTTTTAATGGACTTACAGGAAACAGTAAATGAGGAAAACCCACAACACGGATCATCACGGGAGCCCTCACGGAAATGATGGAACCTCGGTAAGGCTCAGCTGGCGCTGCCAATTAGCTGAGATTCCTTTTATCCCTGCTGGGGTTGTTTATGTGCCGTGGTTGTTTATGTGCCAACCCCGTAAGGCTGATGCATGTGTGTAACCTTTATGCATGCACCAAATCCCACCCAGCTCAACGGGACGGCCCATAACCCTTCAAATAGCCCAGGAAAATACGAGTCGCAGGATGAAGCCTTCGATGTGAATTCTATGACATGGCAATAAAAGAAGCCGCAAACAGAATAAAAGGATGGGATTAAAATGCTGGAAATTTCTCCAGTCACTACTGAATGTTAACATTTGCAGTGTATAATGGACTGGCAAGGACTCAACATCATTTAAAGGCTATTTAAGCTCATCGAGTCTCTCTCAGTACTCGTGGGGGGCATTGTGAGGGTGATCCCTGCAAACTCCAACGTCTCCTACATCTGCACATCAGAGCTTTCAGCATGGAGGTTCTGAAACCACAGAAGGTTTAACACCCCTTAACTGACTGCCCTGTGATGAGGATGTTCCTACAAGCTCAGGGGCTGCCCCTGATGAGAACTGACAGGGGAGCACTCCCCAGAGCAAGCACAGTCCTTAGCAGTGAGTGCTTCCACAACTGAGGTCACAAGTCTAGGAGGAAATCAGGTACTAAATAAAATATTCACAAGGCCTATCACTTATTTATGGGGGTTAACTCTGTCCTTATTTTTTACCTTCCCCCTCACGCAGGTCAACAAATAATAATAGACTACAAAAGTATGAACTCACCTACAATAGATCTACAACCAAATTCAGTGACTAAATTCTTCTTTCCACTTAAATAATTCTGAAAAACATAATTACTTCTGAAACTACTGAAAGATCTCTAATGAGAACTGATGTTACACTGTGGGCAATTTTAAACAAGAAACTATTGCTTGCTGTCCTAAAATTAATATGCAGATTTTGTGAATCCTACTGGTAAACTTTCCGTGTGGCGGATGGGGATTTAGCGACACGATTCTCGTTAAAGTTAATAGGAGTCACACCGCTAAATCCCTGCTCTCTGTGCTTAAAATTTACCCCCTAGATACTAAGCTGATATAGTTAACAGCAATGCTTTCTCAGTTAGATTGAAAGTCAAATAATTTGGGGATGGAAAAGTCCCATTTGATGCTGCACTGGACTGCTAATGAGGAGAGTCTGCCTGCTTTTCAAAACTCACTGTAATTTGGATTGTATTCGCATTCTGAAATTAGGAACAGGTAGAGTTGTTGCACAAGCTGGAAAATATAAATGATTTTTAAGCTTATTTTAGCACTATATTTTATTTTAATAGCATGGAATCATAGAACTCCAGAACGGTTTGGGTTGGAAGAGACATTGAAGCCAGATCCAACCCCCTGCTATGGCAGGGACACCTTCCGCTATCCCAGGGCGCTTCAAACCCTGTCCAGCCTGGCCTTGGGCACTTCCAGGGATCCAGGGACAGCCACAGCTTCTCTGGGCAGCTGTGCCAGGGCCTGCCCACCCTCACAGGGAACAATTCCTTCCCAATATCCCATCGATATCCCTCGGGCAGTTTAAAGCCATCACCCTTTGCTCTATCACTCCTAAGTCCCTCTGCAGCTCTCTGGAAGGCTCCTCCAGGGACACAGGTATAACCAACGGCAAGAACAGAGGTTCCCTTCGCTCTTTCTCTCTGAAATCCCTCTCCCCGCTCTCTCCAAAGGCCAGTGTACAGCAGGGTGTAAATCCAGCCGATTCCTCACGGCGATAAACGCGGCCGGACCCCGCCAGTCCAGGGGAGCCCGGCGCTGCCGCACTCACAACACTCCGGTGTATCCGGGCGCGCAGTGGCACTCGCCGGTCTGGTGGTCGCAGGTGGCCCCGTGGTGGCACTGGCACTGGAAGTGGCAGCCCTTGCCGTAGGTGCCCGGCTCGCAGAGCTCCTCGCAGCGCCAGCCGCGGAAGCCGTCGGCGCACACGCAGGCTCCCGTGATGGGGTTGCAGAGCGCTTCGTTCTGGCACTGGCAGCGGTTGCTGCAGTGGGGTCCCCAGTGCTCGCTGTCGCAGCCTGCGGACACACGCGGAGTTACCCAGGAGCGGGCGCGGGGCTGCCTCACCCCACAGCCCCGAGAGCACCTCGGCCGGAGCCTTCCAAAGGAGCTCCCGATACCAAACTGCGCCTGCTGACCCGGCTTGAGCATCTGCCCGCCCCCAGTCCCAGGTTCGGCATCCAGCCCCTGCCTCAGCTTCAGCATCCAACCCCTTATCCAGGCTCAACATCCTTCCCCCCCCGACCCAGGTTCAACATCTTCCCCCCAGACCCAAGTTCAGCATCTTCACCCCAGACCCAGCTTCAACATCTTCCCCCCAACCCAGCTTTATGGTGCCAGGACACAGTGGCACCACTGTTAAACCTAAAGTTGAGGACTTGTTTAACACCTTATTGGATCAGGCCCGAAATCTTTTAATATCCTGTTTCTTAGTGCTTTTAGATTGCTGGAAGGGATGAATTTATAGTGGAATTAGATGCAGAGGGTCACATCCTGCCTGCAGCGCACTTAATGGCAGGTGGTGTTGCCAAGCAAATCCTGTCGATTTAATAATGTCATCAAATATTGTTTGTTTGTTATGTTCCCATAAGATAACATACAAGATAATCCACAGAAAGCTTTCTCCTTGGTGTTGTTTTTCTGATTTATTTAGTGAGTTCGTTTTGTTGTCTGGACTAAATAGATGGGAGGAAAGGAACTAACACTGGAGACAGGACATCCTGAGGCTGCCCAGGCTCAGGGATGAAGGTATGGAGAGAATATATCAGGTAATTCCTCTGCTAATAACAGCGACAGAGAAGGACCTCAAACCCTTGGCCACTGATGGAGAGGAGGTTCCCTATGGAATGCATTAAGGCACAGGGAGAACCCTTCATGTGACAATCCTGCCTGATCCCTTCTCTTGAAGACCACGTGGAGGTTGGGAGAGGGAAATCAGCCTTACAGGAACAGTTTATCCTGGTTTGCTATCAAAACAACACCTGTACAACACCTCTGAGCTGCATGCACTGAGCAGAGCTCAAGCAAACACCTGGGGTCAAGGTTTCCTCAGCAAAAAGTCAGCAGGAAAAACAAAGGATTTCTCCAGCAGCTCTACCCTCTGCTTAGCAGCCTTTCACCAGAGCTGCGGCGAGGACAGAAAATCCTCACCCTATTCAGAGCAGGAAGGACAGTTGCTGATGGCTTTCCAGGTACAGCTGGCTGT